>NW_017728914.1:33105483-33158577 GCF_001723895.1 Crocodylus porosus
CGGAGTCAATGGGAGGAGGGGGCGGGGCCACAGCTGGGTGCAGTGGGGCCAGGGTGCAGGCCTTGTCTCCCCACCCAGCAGGGGCCCTCCTTCCCCATAGGGGGCAAACCCCCCTCGCCTTGTATTGTTGTGACACCATGCGGGGTCACACCCCCGATTTTGGGAACCGCTGCTCTAGGATCCGGAGCTGAGATCTGCTCAGGTCCCTTCCGACCCTACTAACTATGAAACTATGAAGATGGGCTCGAAGAATGAAATGCGCAAACACGTCTGGTATGTGCCGGAGGAAGGAAGGGCCAGGTGGGGAAATGGAGAGTAATTGAGACGATGGCAAGTAGAGCAGGGACTTAAATAGATGCACTACAATGACCTTCCTTGGAATTCTGCCACCGCTGCTTGGTGGCAGAATCTTTTTGTTTGGAATAAAGTAGGAAAGCGCACAAATACCCAAATGTTACAGAATTAAACAAATAAATATCCATCTCATTACGTCCTGTACAGGCAGGGGTTGGGGAGTGAGCATGTCTTCATTTAAATGACAAAACAGGAGTTACAGGGATTTGAGGCTGGTTATGGCCTCAGGAACAGTTAAAAATAACGACAGCAACAACAACAAAAAACAACAACTCACAGATCTTGCAAAGGCAAAGTCTCTCAAATTTATGTCTTCCAGAGAAAACAAGTAATCTAGTATTTCAGTCCTCGCTGGGCCTTCGTGGCGGATACTTTCTGAATTCCCCAACCAATAATTGCGCCGCTGTTCTTCTGAGATATGCACTCCCTGATGATTTTACCAGCAGCTGTGGAAAGCCCTACGATAAGCAAAGTGATTAACCTTTAGTATTCTGGGTAAATGGTTCCTCTTTTTAAGTTTTGCAGCTTATCTGGTTCTGATCCACACGGCTGCACCAGCACATGCAATAGCAAGGAGAAAGCCCCTCTCTTTGTTTCCTTGACTTATAACTGCTGGGCCATATGCAGTCCTTGGCTTTGTCCGTGTAGCTCCCAGGGAAGGCAGTGGGCATCACACACATGCCTCTGACGCCAGAGCTGGCCCAGCGGGCCCCTGACGGCATGTAACTTGTGGATCTGTGAAATCCTCCGAGAGGCTGTTTATGAAAAGCTCTACAGAAATGTCAATACAATACAGGAAATGGTTCTAAAGCAACAGCTGAATGTTCTGCTTTTGCATCGTATTTTTTCCTCCTCTGCTTGGGAAATGCTGGGTGAAAAACCGCAATGATTTCACTAATGGCCTCTGAGCATTTTACAAAACCCTTCATCCTGCCCTCCCTGAGAGAGGGGCCACAAGGCAGCAGCAATGACGAATGCGCACAATTTGATAGCGTCCCTTGCTGAAACCATTCCAGAGCCCTTGTGCCTGGAGTGAGGATGGGAAGTTGAATGTTATGGGCCAACAACTCTGTGGCAATCAAAGCAAACTCAGAGCGAGGAGTGTCTCTGCCGAAATGCCCTTTCCCCATAGCACAGCTCACAGATACGGGGAGTCACCTCTGCACGGCTTAGGCACCAAGGGTTGAACAAGAGGGAGGCAGTGTGCTGGAGCGCCAGGGGCTGGTTCATCTCACCTGCAGTCCAGGGGAGTGTACCAGGCCATCTCAGTGTGTATCCCTGCTTTGCAGAGGCACAACAATCAGTGGGGTGTCAAGAGAGCTCCAACGCCATGGCTGTGTCCCTAACCTGCTTCCTTCACCCCGGTGATTCTCTAGCAGGGTCCTGTGATAACCTGGGGTGCACTGAGATCCTTTCAAGGGTGTTGCAGAGTGCCACACAATGCTAGCAGCATGAGTGTGCTAATGGGGTTCCCATGACAAACCCAGAGGAATCCACAGTGCTAAAAACATTCTGACCTGTTGTGGTCTTTCTGCGTACTTTGCAACAGAAATACCTGTCTAATATTTTTACATAATAAAATAAAAACTAATGAAAACTAAGAGCTGGCATTTTCCAACAGGTGCCTGGAGTCTAACAAGGCTGACAACCCCTGCCCCACCCTGTCCTGTCCCCTGCACAGGGGGGTATTGCTGAGACAGCCCAGGGCTGGGTGCAGCAGCAAGCTTCTCTGTGCACAGAGGAGTCCCAGAGCATCTCTTGCAGCTGCTCAGCAGCCCCTTCGTGTCAGGCTTGCCAGCAGAAATGTGCTGCAAAGAAATGCTGCAGAGGGACAAATAGCTTTCTATGGGGAGCAAGGTCTGCAGGAGTGAACACTGGGTTGCTCAGGAAATGCTGGCAGCTCCTCCTGTTTCATGCTGGGTGGTGCTGAGCCAGCTACTTCCCTCCTCACCTCAGTTTTCTCAGCTGCAAAGTGGAGCTAATCTCCCCCCAGGGGAGCTGCGAGGTGTGCTTGGTAAGCATTTGTCCAGTGCTATGAAAACAGCACTGAATGGTCAAGCTGCTATTACTGCTCCCGTTTTTTCTGCGAATCTCAAAACACTGCGCAAGCACCTGTAAAACTCCATAATGCCCTGAAATATGGTTTCTATTTTACACGTGGGGATGTTTCTCCCAGTCCATTGCTCTACACTGTGTTGCCTATTTTGAAGGGACCTCCTTTCTCACCCTCGCCCTCTCATCTTTCCTGGGTGTTGTGTCCCCTAGTTCACACCTCCCAGGTCACGAGTCCCTGGATGCTGCAGCTCTCTGGCCTTGCACTGGGACGGCACCGATCTGCGCAATGGAAGACTACACGTGTCTAGAGGAGCTAATCCTCCCGCCCCTGGCGCGAGCAGCCAAGTTCTCTTCTCACACTTTGCTTTTCAAGGTACAAATGTTTCTTTTCCCAAAGCTTCCCCCTATCCACCCTCCTCATTCAGTCTCGCTGTGCCTTCCCCGTCCCACAGGTTTCCAGCCTCATGTCTCAGCAGCCCTGGTCCTTTCCTGTCCTGTGCAGTGTTGGAGTCAGAGCTCCACCTTGAGGAGATCTAGGAGAAAAAAAACAACATTTTCTCACCTCTTTCTCCAAGTGTTGCTCAGGCCCCGGGCAGCAGCACCCCTTGGAAAACAGCCGGACGGGGAGGATTTACTGGGTTGGGTGCCGGCTTGAGCATCTCTTGACCCTCGGTCAGGATTGCTGGCGTCTGATGTAGAGGCGGTGGGTCTGGGACCCCGGGGAAGGGCATCTCAGGGCCCGCTCTGACTCCGGCCTGTTGATTTCAGCACTTCGCCAGGTTTGAAGGAACACATTCATATATCTTTGCAACTGGATAAAAGCTATCCACGTCACAGCCTTCTGGGGCCTGTGCCACCACGGGGACAGGAACTGTGGAAGTGGGGTCCGTTTCAGTGGATTATGACTAGGCAAAAAATCCCCAAACCTCCAGTAAGGAACCTCCTCCCTCTTCCTTAGGTTTTAGCTTGTATTCTGGGGCCCGGTGGGATTAGGTAGCCATACTTATCCAAAATGCATTTGGTTTTATCCAAAGATCTCATGAGAAAACACTTATATTTTAACCTGGGATGGAAATGCCACCACCAGCACAGCTGCTTCCTGGCTGCAAGAAGGAAATGCAAAGGGGCACAAAAAAAAAAAGATGAAACCAAAGCATGTTCATTGATTTGAGCTGGATCTCAAGATAGCTTGGATTCATGCTCGAGTTCTGTGTAAAGATCAGAGTCACCGGGACTTACCAAGAATCAACACCTCGGTATCCGGTGCTGGGTGGCCTCAGGCATGACAGGCAGCAGGTGCAAGTTATAACTTTATTTAATCTTTCACATTCAGATATTACAACAAAACTCTTAATGACAAAGTATAACAAGTACTATACGAGGAGAAGAAAGACAGAAGTGTTTTAACTGGTTTGATATATAACCATGAACTTCCAGAGATAGGACTCAAATACAGTGGGTTGTAAAACCCATGGGTGCTTCTAGGTAACGGCAACACTCACAAACACACAAACACTTTCTCACACTCACAACACCCACTTACTCTCACACACAACACACTTACTCACTCATGCAGAACCCCTAATATCCTACTTTTATCAAAGTCCACTTCACCAAAACATTCAATGCTGCTGGGGCAACAACTGGTACCAGTTTAAAATGTTGTCATATAAATGAAGTATTACTGGATACACAGGTCTGATGCATGTTCAGGGTATGAGCATGTGTATGTGCAGGCAGAGAATTCATGACTGCTTGGAATCAAATCCTTTACTTTCACGAGGGAGGAATGTCTTTTATCAGTATCAATGAGTGGCAAAGAAAAAGGAAACTCTGGGTATATGAAGTACAGTCATTTTTAAGGGACGATGGCAAGTAGGTGCAGTGACAAAAGAAGTGAGGGTGCTGTTATAACCCAGTAGGTATAGAAATTAGCAGGGACTATAAACCTGAACTATAATCCTGTGACTGTCAAAAACCCAAATAGTATTGGACACCAGAGCCAAAAAAATCCAACCGCCAGCATCATGTCATCGGTTGTCCTGATCTGCGCCAAATAAAAAATGAAAGAAATAATAGAAAAGTGGATTTGTAAAACTCTGGAAGGTTTAATACTCACTGAGGTGGCCACAACACTGAAAAGAACATCACATTATGAAACTAGAATTTGAATCTTGCTTGAATGGTTGTAAAAGACCAAGAATACAATTGTCTGTGACCGTCCAGATTCACGCATTACGTTCATGCTTCATTAGAGGGCACGTCTGCACAGCACATGGTACATGCTCATATTATGGGTGCACTATTCATATCTTTCTCTTGTTGCAGATGCAATAGGATTTGATTTTTTTCCTCCCAGTCAAGATGGTGCAAACTATAGGCAACAAAGAAAACCTCTGTCCATTTTGAATGACTGGAACAATAAAAATTAAATATTACTCCAGCTCCTCACTGCTGAAATTCAGAGACTCGTCCAGGTCACCTCTGACCACGGACTTTAATACCGTAACCTTTCCACAGGTTGGTCTCTGTACACCAGTTATAGCGTGAGTGCATGTTCTGAATGCTGAGACACTGCTCAGCAGTGCAAGCTCACTGCCTGCGAAGGGAAATAATGTGTTTCAAACCCATGCGTTCACACTGGTCCAGGGAGCTGCATTAGGATCTTGTTTAAACAAGGCTACATTTCAGCCATCCCATACACAAAGCTGTGAGGCCTTCTGCAGAGTGTGTTACTTGCTGTTTTATGTATAGACGAAGGCAGGCTGCTATGGAGGATGCCTGCCCTGGAGAGAGCGGGCTACATTCAGCTTGGTTTTTTGCTTGCCCTGAAGCAGATATAAGACCTCAGCAGTGCGAAGCGGGCGTAACCTCCCCTCTGCCAAGGGGAGAGTGAAAAATAGCCGCACGTGTGCAGAGGAGAACTGATATTACACAGAGCAGACACTGAGTGCATCCACAAGGCACGGGCCAACGCAGGAAAGGCATGGGCATTGAGGGACAGGCTTAGAAATTCATAAAGCCTTCTTAGGGAAGAAACAGAGTCTGGAAAACACATGTCTGGTACAACAACAACAACAAAAAAGCCCAAATAACCCCCTTATTTTATACAAAGAAGCCTGGCCCGCAAGCAGAGTTCCTTGGGTGCTGAGATGCCAGTGAGATAGGGAGCTTCCAGCAGGGAGGGGGATGAGGGATCAGAGATGCTGGAGGGAAGCTCACAAGCTGCTCAAACCAGCTTCTTCAGAAGAAGCGTCTGATGTGCCTGCATGCATTAGGAGCAGAGAAAAGGCAGGTGGAGAATGGCAGGGAACCAGAACCAACATGTGTCCCAAAGGGCCTGCAGAGAGATTCCCCAGATCTTCTTCATTCACATGGTTTTGCATATACAGAAAGCCACTGAAGCAGCTCCTAAAGAACATATGGGTACTGCTACCCAGCCCCACGGCTGACCAGCAAAGCTTACCGGGATGCGAGACTGGCACACATCGGAGGCTCTGCCATGACAGGAGCTGCAGAGGAGCCTGGCAGAGGGGGTGTTGTCTGCTGGAGCAGTGGCTGCCTAAAGTGGGGCTCATAGATAGGGAGCACGCTTATCTGTCCAGGCTTAATAGTGCTTACCGATCCCTGCACACAAGCCTCTCTTCCACTTGTGCAGCAATGCCAGCAAACAAGTGCTACAAGGAAAGGAGCCTTGTCTTTCCGCTTGGTCTCCCCCATTGTTTGTAAAGCACTTGCAGCAGTTTGCATATAAACACCTTGCTCCTTGCCAGCTTGATCCTTTTCCTTCCAGCAAACACTGATTTTCTCCCTCTGCCTTGAAAAGCCAGCTGAGATTTACATGGCTTTGTCATTTATTTTCTTATCTGAGCAACAAATGATCTCAGCACAGCCCTGGGGAAAGGCTGCTTAGCTCCCTGCTGCCAGCACAGAGGGGATAAACCTCTGCTTTTTCATAGGGTCTTCAATAATACTTCATCTGGAGGACTTCAGCTACTGGCTGCTGCCTGTTTCCAGGCCTGTTGCTTTAAGATGGCAAAAATAACCCACCTGGTAAGACACTCAAAGCAGGCCTGGGCATTATTCCCGGAGGAATGCTGGGATGGGATGGACCTGGGGAGCAGGGATGGCATGGGTGGGTATCCCCTGGGATCTACCCAACTGCCTCTGGGAAATGGCCTGCTTTTGCTGCTGGTTGGGGTTTCTTCCCTTTGATCCTGCCCCCTTCCTCAGTGGCTGAAGTGGGAAGGAGAGGCAGAAAAGACAATCCCAGGAAAGCAATTTCAGGCTGCCTGTCAGGATGGAGACGGTTCTGTTTATATCTGACCTGAACCACGGCTTATGGAGTGGAGTCCTGTCTGCATGGAGCCGGGATGCAAAGAGAAGGGCTACAGTGCTTGGGAGGGACACCCGCCTGTCTGACCCAGGCAGATCTCATTACACCCACTGCTCAGGGGTCCCCCCCGCGAGGCGGCAACTTGAGTCGTGGCATCAGTCGGTGTCCAAAGGGGTCTCTCCTTCTCTCCCTGTGCTCTGCATGGGTTTCCTGCTGGGGTTCCTTCTGGCTCGAAGGGGAAGCTCAAGGGGGAAGCTCCGTATGGCAGTGGCGATGCAGCGTGGGGGGGTGGAAGGTGGGTCTCGGCATGGCATCTTTGCTGCCCGTGCCCGTCAGTACTGCTCCGAGAAGAAGGATGCCTGGAGGGCGGAGGGGCTGGCCCCCTCCCCGGGCGGGGTGCAGCTGCCATCCTCCGAGTGTTCTGACAGCTCCCCATATTCGCTGTTGTAAAAAGTCTGGCCTCTGACCTGGGACTGACATGATGGCCGAGCCCTGCCCCTCAGGTCCGACTGTTCCTCTGCCAGCTCCATGTTCCAACCGGGCCCTTTACTGCTGCAAGGGGGAAGAGAGGTGCAGAGAATCAGTCCCAAGCAGCCCCCGGGAACCCCCATCGCTCTGCAAGGCTTCCCCGCACCAGGGAGACTCCCCTAAAGAGCTGCCAAGGCAGCGACAGGAGAGAGAGACTTGCTTGGTGTGTCCACACCCCACAGGCAGTGCATGTGAGGGGAACCCCTGGTGTGCTAACACCTAGTGCCTCCGACAAGCTGGGGATGCTTGCCACCAGCCCATGCCAGCGAGCTAACAGCCAGGGGGCCCTGAGGAGTTAATCCCCAGCATGCTAATAGAAAGCACATCCAAGCTACTAGGAAGAAGCAAGCTAGCAACCAGTGCTGACACCGAGTGTGCCGACAGTCTGTCCAAGCAAGCTGAACCTGGGTCTGCTAACAGCCTGAGCATGACACAGTACAGCCCAGAGGGGTAACAGCCCAGTCACCTAGGGCACAAACACACTGTGCACCCAGGTTTAAATCCTATACCCAGCACCAGGCCTGACACTTGGGGGTGTGCATGTGTGGGAACGGTTCTCCCAGGGCCACTTGCTGGCAGCTGTTCCAGCTCAGTGGTTGTAGTGGTCTCTATAGAGCCCTGCACAGTGGCTGGTGCACCTGGGAAGGCAATCAGGTGGAGACAAGTAACAAAGAAGACAGCCCCTGCCCCACCACGGTCACAGCTGAGGTGTCAGACGGGATGCAGTTGGTGGCTGAGATGGACAGACAGGAGGGAAGAGGGGGAAGACAAGGGCACAACACAAAGTTTTGCAGGAAAACAGAAACCTCAGCTCCCCCCTGTCTAAGGCCACTGGGCAGCAAGTGGCAGAGGAAGGCTTCAAGGACAGATTTAGGAAGAGGATTGCCTCTGGGAAGTCTGGCAGGAGATCTTCCCCAGTGCAGCTGTGGCCTGGAAGGAAATGTGCTGATGCTTGAGGGATGAGTGAACAGGCAATAATCAAAGCTGGTGTGTCCCTGAGAGCAGGCTGATGTGTTACCATGCCTGGAGGACAGGTTGGGGCTAAATGCCCAAGGGTCTAAAACCCAAGGCAAGGATGCTGAGTCCAAGGTGATGGAGGAGGGTAGACAGTTGCAGACTCAGGGGCTGGGTTTCCCCAGAGCAAACTTGTGCGTAACTCATGCAAGGCCTCTCTGCCCTCCTCCTGCCCCAGTGGCAGCATGTCCCAGCGGGACCATTCCTGACACACCCTGCACACACGCTCTGAACCCAGAAGTGCATTATGCTGTTGTTCTGGGGTGACCCTCTGCAGCTGCTCTTGCGACCTCACTCTTTGGATCCTAGAGAGTCTTTATTGGAACATTTCCCAGTTCAGAGGGTGTGGGTGGGGAGCAGATGGGCAGGGCAAGCTGGAGGCCATGCCAGTCAGGGTGCATACCTGCATGGGGCAGACCTGTCCTCCACCTTCTAACACAGGGCACCGGCCTTTGTCTCTGGGGAGAGGAGGGATATTCTGGGAAGGTGAGAAGTGGATGTGGTCTCACTCTCAACTTCTGGATATTGGAAATTAGCCATAATATAGAATGAGAAGGGATACAGAAAGGGCCTGGCCCTGGAATAGCAACAGGTGGTATAGGATTTTACCACTTTCTAACGCTTATTCCTTTTGCTCCTGCAAAAGTAATGTGCCCACTCAGGCCTCTCCTGGCAAAGGGCTCCAGGAATGCAGCTGCTAGGAGCAAGTCTATGGGGAGGCAACCAGGAGATGCACAGCTCCCTGCCTTCAGTAGCAGGAGTCCTAAAGCAGGCACCAGAACTCAGCCAAGGGGGTCCGAGTAGGAGATACCTGCATCCACCTTCTTTTCTGTGTCGGTTTTCTATCCTCTCAAACTCCTCAGAGGCCAGAACCATCCCACTGTCCGTTTGATTGTCCTGGGTGGAAGCAAGGGAGCATTATCAGTACCAGCCCTACCAAGTGGTCCTTCCACTCCTGCTGGCATTGTGGGGTGGAAAGCATCATTCATGAAAGCACACACCAGAGCTATCTGCTAGAGAGGTGGCAGCGCTGAGGGAGGTGGGAGACATTTTTGCCAGGGGATGCTGTGGTTTCAGTGGGCCTCAGCTTTCAGAAGCAGCCTCTGGAAGTCACATTTTCAAACGCAGGGTTTGTGTGTGTACTTTAGGCGACTGGTTTTGAACATCTGCTTCCTTTCGCTGAAGGTATGACCTGTCCCAGCAAACAGCATGGCACCCGGCATTTTTCTGACAAGGCCCCTCAGTAGCTGGGGAATTAATTTTTGAAACTGTGGGAAAATGGAGGTTAATGTAATTTCTAAGCTATCTATTCAACACTCAGACAGGCCAGCGATGGCTCTACAGAAATACTGCACATGACGGTGACAAACATGCACGGGGCTGGACCGGGTAGTACAGAGATGAACAGATAGACCGCATATGGGTAACGACTCTCCCTCTGTCTATCTCACAGTGAATGGGCCAGAAAATAATGCACTTCCCTCACCTGCCCTTGTCCCCCAGGCTGCACTCACCGGGTGTGCTTTATACATGGTGTGCATCATGGGGAACTCCTCGAATGTCTTTATTCTGGACGGACACCTTATCTGATTCCCCCCAGTCAGACAGCCGGGGAATGACACGCAGTTGTAGTATCTGTCAACAGAAACAGGCAGCACATGAGAAAACGAATAAGCCACTCTCTAGATTCATGCTCTGCAAAAGGTCACCTGTCTTGGGCTCCCCTCAAAGAGCTTATCTTGGTGAGCAGGCAACTCTCACAGGCAGTCAGGGGGCTCTGGCAGTTTCTAGACACCTGTGTGCTAACCTTCTTCTTTTAACACAGTGGCACAGAGGCCTGGGATGTACTTGGTAGCCGTGTTGGTCTGAGACAAGAAGACATACACAAACCTAGAACTCTTGGGTCCAAAATGATACCTTTTATTAGACCAAAACTGGGAAATTGGCAGGACACTTTTCTTGTGATTTCCCAGTTGGTCTAATAACCTCATTTTGGAACTGAGAGCTGTAGTTTTTTTGTATGGAGGCCTGGGGCACTGCTCCTCCGGCGATGGAGAAGCACCCCCCAGGGAGGAAGGCAACCAGGCAGGCACTGCAGTCACTAAAAGCTTTCTGTCATCCTACACACCTTGGCTATTCAGCTCTTTAGCCATGTCCTAGAGCTTAACCACCAGAGACACTGTGGATCTGTGGTGAGAGACAGTGGATAAGAGAGGAAATTTTCCATGCATCAATACTGTCCAAGCCCTGCCCTCCAATCACTGAACAGCCTCCCAAGGGTTGAGGCACAGGACCCGTCTCTTGAGTCACTTAAAAGTGGACAAAAGAAGGCACCTGATGGATTGGCAGCAACAAACTAGACAGGTAGTTCCCTGGCATAGGAATCCAGGGTCTGGAGTGCATTGCTGGTGGTGGGAGGTCAATGCAGATGATCTGCTCAGGCATGAGGTCTCTTGGTGGACACCAGGAACACAATGAGGAAGCTTTGCCTCCCAGCACTGGACTCAGATCTGCTTAAAGGGCATCCCCAAAGCTTAGCTCTACGGAGATTTTCCAAAGGGCATCATTATGGGATCAGCTCCTGGCAGGGTTCTTTGTCCCATCAAGACACTTCCCAGGAGGCATCAGGGACTCACCTTGCTGCTAAACTGTGGCAGCGTATCCTCATGTCAAACTCCTCTTCATCAGAGTTCTGCTGGGCAGAGGAAGGCACCTGGGAGAAGCCGTCGTCCTCCGAGCTCTGCGAGTCGTTCAGCGGGATGTAATCCTTCCCTTCCTGGTGGGAGGGAACACAGCTGAGGAGGTGCATGGAAAACAGCAGGAGTGGGCAGGCCAAAACCATCTCCCTTGAGCCCAGTGAGGGAGGAGGCTGGGTGTGTTACGGGGGCTGCGAGTATGTGCGGATGTGCGTGCATTGAAGGAACAGCAAGGAGAAAGAAAGTAGCTAATCCCCTATCTTGGAGAGGATGCAGCTCCTCAGCTTCCCTCTTGTGGGGATGTTGGTAGAAAGCAGGTGCAGCACTTATTCTACTGACATTTACCCCAGGGTTCACTGTTAGCCCCTTCGCAGCCTGTAGGCCACAATGGACACTACGTACAGTGCACAGAAATCAACCCCCCACCCATATTGGGGATGTCTTGTGCGTCGGATGTGCCACTGTACCGTGTTGACTTCTGGTCAGCACCTGCAGAGTGTTATGCCTGATGTGTCCCTTTGTGATACACTAATGGGACAACAGCATTTGGAAAGCCTGCAGCTGCACCTGGGATGAATTTGCCCTGGGGCACAGCAGCAAAAGGGTTAATTTTGAAGCATGAACAAGGAAACTACGAACCAGAGCTGCATGTTCACTGCATGGCAAATCAGATCTGATCAACTACTGCATGGCAGTAATTAGGAGCATGTGTAGATACATCTGTATGTCACCATTGATGGTTAATAGGATAATTGGCTGGTCTGCGTGCCCATGACATTCAAATTTGGAGATACAGTTTCAAAAAGCCTTGCTAATGCCTGGTATTCATTATTGGTGCCTGACAGAGGCAAGGACTTGCCAGGAGGTAAAGGCAGCTTAGAAACTCCATAACGTGGAGGCAACTGAGAAAGAACAAGCAGTTGGCTATACTCACAGCAAGCTAGCTAGCAATGCTGTGCTGGGGACTACAGTGAAACACGCATGTCACAGAGCGATACAGATAACAACTGTGTGAGTCTGAACCTCAGCACATGTCCCTCCGTGTATTTTCCATGTTGCTATGCAGATTTACCATCTGTTCATCTGTCCACTCGTGCACATGCACGCACACACAAACACACACATGCATGGTGTCAGAGGAGGTTGTAGGTGAGAGGTGGATAACTAGTAGTGCAAGGAAGAAAGGGCTGCTTGAAGGAACCGGGCCCAGCACTGTGCTGGGCTGTGATGGTTTGTAAGAGCCTCACCTGCTGGACGTTCTCCTGTAGAAGATCCCCCAAGATCTCCACCAGGTCTGAGAACGTGGGTCTCTCCTTGGGGTCCCCATTCCAGCAGCTCAACATGATGCGGTAACTGCCAAGAGGAAACAGTGCTCACTTTTCATAAAACTCACCCTTCAGTCCTCAGCTGAACGCAAGGGCTGCTTAGACAGGTGGTGACAGCCCAGTGATGGAGCGAATGATCTCTCTCAGGTGAATACCTAGCTTTCTACAACACCATCCCGGTTTGGCTACCCTGGATAGAAGGAAGCCTGAAGTCAAGCTGTCCTAAGCAGCTCTGACTCGGGCATCCTTTTACGTTTATTTGTCTTCAGCCTCGTCCCTGAAGACAATGCTTTCTGGGGCACAAACTAAAGAGTTGCAAATACACTGTTTGAAAGAGAAAGGGCATCTATCCAGCATGGGTGATCTTCCCTCAGCCTTCCTGGCTCTGTGGTTTGAGTCAGAAGTGTCCCACTCACATTTCTGCCGTGGCGTATTCAGGAGCTCTCATCCTGGTACCATCCTTGAGTCTCTGGCAGAACTCCTCATTGATCTGGACTCCAGGGTAAGGGGAGGCACCTAGAGAGGAAAATTCAAAGATGATAAGGAATAGGGGAAATGAAATCTGCAGGACACCTGCATCTTGTCCTGCAGAGGCAGGTGTGATGCTGCTTCCCTCTCCATCCTCTTCTTTCACACTCTGTCTCACACTGGAAGGTGCAGTCTTTCTTTTCCCACTGTGCCTTCAGAGGTACTGCTGAAAAGGCCGCCTGTCCTGTATGCCAAGCCTGCTCTGCAGAAGATCTCCCTCGGAAGTGCATGGTACCCCCCCCATCTCAGCACTGACCTAGAGAAAAGATCTCCCAGAGCAGGACTCCAAAGGACCAGACGTCACTCTGGGTGGTGTAGACCTTGTCAAAGATGCTTTCTGGAGCCATCCACTTCAAGGGAAGGCGAGCCTGTGGGACAGAGACATGCCGTAGGAACAGGGTCATCCTTGCAACCTGGAACAGAGCTATGGGTACCAGTGTGAGAAATGAGACCCAGAACAGCTTCCCCACCCCGGGCTATTTCACGGGCAGAAGGGATAAGGATGGATGTCAGCTAAGGGAGAAGAAACATCCGTGCATCAAAACGTTACATCCCTGTTCTGTGGTGACAGCTGTAAATATATCAATCTCTAAGTATTATGTTCCCACTGAGGGACAGATCACTTAAGTTTTCTCCTGCCCAGTCATCTCTTTCTGTTCCTCCTTTGTATTTACCACCCACAGGATAGCCCCAGGCCCAATCCAGATGTGCATAAGCCGAGATTCTCTACTCACGCTGCCTTTCCTGACATAGTCGGGGTCTTTGTAGATGTCCCGGGCTAGACCGAAGTCGCAGATCTTCACCACGTTGTTCTCTGACAGCAAGATGTTGCGCGCTGCTAGATCTCTGTGGATGCACTAGGGGAGAACAGGAAGAGGGGCAAGATCAGAATGAGTGGAGTTTGTGCAGGATCAGCCAAGGGAGGTGGAAAAACTGCTGCATCTCCCCCTCACTTGCTTGTAGCCATGAAAGCAGCCCCTAGAAACTCTTTTACCTCTGGACACCTGCAGTCGACTCCAGGGAGCTCACAAGGAAGAAGCAGACCTCTCGAGCAAATGAACATGCATCGTGCTCAGGGCACTTAAGTCAGAATCAGAACAAATATGAAACCCAGAGCAGAATCAAATGACTCCTGCTTCCCCCTTCTGGAAACCACAGCATTCTGGTTTGGGGTTTTTGGCAGTAGGGGAAAGACAAAAATCCAAAAGAAGATTGGTTGTATGATTAAGGGACAGGGCAGGGCTCAGGAACTCAGCTGTCTTCCCAGCGTGGCCACAGACTTCCCATGAGCTCAGGGCAAGTCCCTTCGTTTCTCTCGGTGCAAGCTTCCCATCTATAAAATGGCAATGGTAATAGCTCCGTCCAGTGCAATGGTTTCATGAGGATATATCAATACAGACAGAGAAACGCCATTGCCATTTTAGAGATGGAGAGCAGACACAGAGAAGTGTACACGTACGTACACCCCCCCCTTCACTTCTATTATATGGATATTGTGAGAGACCTATCAAGACAGAGAGATAGGAAACAGAATCAGGATACATAAGGCAAGCTCACCTTTCTAGATGCTAGGAACTCCATGCCCCGTGCCACCTGGAAGCTGTAGCAGATCAGGTCTTCCATAGTTAAAGGACTTTGCCACAAATCATCCACTGTCCCAGAAGTGAAAGAAAAAAATCATTATCTTCCCTGGCTGATAGACTTCACCTTCCACCCCCGCTTGCCTCCAGAACTGCTGGATGAGCTCAGTACCTCAGCAAACTACCAGGATGTTTAATGCAGCCTATTTCTTAACAGGACCAGCTATAGTTTAGAACAGTGACTCTCAACCGGGGTGCCTCAAGATCCTTTCAGGAGTGCTGTAGGGTGCCAGGCAGTGGTAGCATGGTTAGGTGTGCAAACATAATTCACAAGATAAGCTCAGAGACTTCAAATAGGAATCCAGAGTGTTAAAAACGTTCTGCCCCGTTGTGATTTTTCTGACTTCTTTGCAACAGAAGAATTACTCTACTATTTTTCTGTAGCTAAAAAATGAGTGAAAACTAAGAGCTGGTATTGTTTGAGACTCCTAAGGAGTGCCCACGTTTACCCAAGAGAGCTTTGAGTCTAAAAATAATGAGAACCACACGTCTAGGGTTTTCCCTGCGACCACTTCAGATGATGACGTGTTCACTAAGAAAGGCTGTTCAAGTCCAGGAAGAAACCTTCTGCAGCTGATGCTTTTCAATCATGATTGACAGAGCCTGTGCCAATCCACAGAGCTTGGGGGAGAGGATGCTTTCAGATGAACCACTGATTACTACAGTTGCTTGTGAGTATTGAGTAGGAGCTGGGGTCCTGGCAGATTAGGGCCCCATTGCACTAGATACTATTCATGCATAAAAAGCTGCTGCTGGCTCAAAGAATGCACGATCTGGGTTTATAAACAGAGAGAAAAGATGGGTACAACAAACTACCAAGAACACATGACCATGAACAGTTAGAGGGAGGAAGGAGTGGGCACCATCTCTCTTTCTGGAACTTCTCTGTATCTTTGCTCACATGAGGAGGAAGAAGATGCATGGGCTGGCCTCACATGGGGAGAGGACCTTAATGCGCAACCACAAGGAAGTGACTGGTCCCCCATGTGACCTGGTCACCCCAGTTAGGAACCTGAACAAAGCATCTGGTCAGGAGATCTGGGCTGTGTTCCCAGCTCTGCTCTCTGCCCCCAGGAGGGACATTCTCATCTTCCTCTTTCTCAGTTTCCCCATTTGCACACTGGGGAAGATGCTGTGAAGCTTTTGAGAGCTCCAGGTGAGAAGCTCTTTGTTAGTACGAGCTAAGGATTATTCTGCATCTTAAACAAGTTGCCAAGCTTGTTCAGAGACAGCACTAATCACCGCATACTAGGCTTGGTAACCTCAGAGCCCACGCTATCACAAGAGGCCACAGGATTCCAGCTAAGGCAAGGAAAGCAATCAGACCAACGTCACTGGACTCCCCTGCCCCTGTTAGTCAGGGCTGCTTGCTGCACGTTGACAGATACCCTAACGATTCAGTGGTAATTAAACCTGGCGCTAATTTAATGGGATGAAACAGGCAGCAAATAGTGAAGGCCAGGGCTGATTACTCACTTTCCTGTATTGGCTGTGCTGTCTGGCTCTTGTTCATCAGAAGCCTGCTGAAGATTGCACTGTCGCTGGTACCCGAGCGACTCCTCCTGTCTGCTCTCACGGCCTCGACAATGGACCGGACCTGGATGCGCTGTCTGGGTGATTTCTCCTTTGAAGCAAACAGCTCAGTGTAAGACGCACAGCAGCAATTTCGTCACCACGTTTTGTACCCTACGCTTCCCAGCTCTGGTCTGCCAAAGGGACCCCACCCTGGCCTGGATGCACCAATCCTCCCTTGGGCGGCAAGTGATGCACACTCTGCATTCACCCATCAGCAGCACCATCACATGGAACCGGCACATGCCTAGCCGTGAGGCTTCATTGCACCTGACCGTCAGACTCAGGCTTGCTCCAAGCCATCTGCACGCTTCTTCCTTCCCTAACCATGGGGCAAGGTCTGCTAACATGCTGCAAGGTAAGATAGGCTACGTACCCTGTAAGGACTGAATCCTTCTCGTTTGGTCCGCAGGTAGTTGGAGAGGTTTCCATATTTGCAAAACTCCACAATCACCATGAGGGGGCCTCGAGAGAAGAAACAAAGGCGTCAGCAGTTTCCTGGACGGAGAGCTAAATCTGCCCTGACTTCCTCCACGTGTAGTTCCACTCTGCTCAGCAGACACGTCATCACATGCGCTCCCGGATGCGTACCGATGCATCCCAACACTCACGCTCCTCTGCTGTCGCACTCACAGGGGAAATGATGCACTGTGTGAGGCGGAAGAACTCTGGACTCACTTCCCAGCCAGCTGTCCCAGGGACGGTGGATATTTACCATTGGGTTTAGTGCAGGCGCCCAGCAGGTTAACAACATTGAGGTGGTTTCCAATGTGAATGAGGATCTTCAGCTCGGACATCAGTGCCTTGTGCTCACTTGCAGTAGCTCCCTCTGCAAAAATACACACCAGAGTATGGATCCTCTTGGATTAAAGCCCCTTTCTCCATACTTGTTTTCCCTAAGGCCCTATCCCCAGTAACCTCAAAACTACGTCGGCTCAGATCATAATTGTGTCAAACATGGTACCCGTTAGCAAGGCAGTAGCACCAGTGTAGACGAGGTCTTACTACCTTGTCTTATAAAAATATGACCGGTAGACTCCTCCATCCCGCCCAGCTGTATTGCTAGTCTAAGTTACGGTAGGTCAGCCTACTGCTGCTGAAAACTGCAGCCAAAGGTAACGCAACCTGCACCAACAAACTGTTGCTAGTGGTAGCTGGAAGTGTTTGAATCCACTTGGCAGAGGGACAAATTACCAAGTCAGGTCTGCATACACATGTCCACGCATTTCTAACCTGGCCCGATGACTTCTTGGACTGAGATAATAAGCCATAAAACCTTTGAAGGAAAACCAGAAACAAACTGAATTTGGGTTTTTCAGAGCCTGGCTGTAGACAGCTACACTGGGGTTAGAGTCTCTGACTTGGTTCAGACCCAGAAGTTTATTCTTTCATTCATTTCCTATATTAACCACATTGTTTGAGTAACTCTTTGTTCCTAGAGTTTTCCTCTAGAGAATGCAAGCTGCAGCAGTGTTTGCTCTTCAATAGTTATTTATGCTCCAGGTGTTGTGTTGTTGCTCCATGCACTGAGATGCATCTCTTTTTTGTGAGCATTTTCTGCTTCTTCCTCCTGTTTTAAGCAGATCTAAGGCTTGCTATTCAGAGCGGTTTGGCCACAGAGATTCTCCCTACTTGGAGGGGGGCAGGGAAGGGCCTTTCCAAAGAGAGTCTTACATGCTGGAAGAGAGCTAATGTTAGTGCCTGGCGGGGAATTGCAATCAATGTTCGCATGGTCTTGCTTTCAAACAGGCCTCTACAATTACTCCCACAGACTTTGTGTGTGCACCCTCATATGTAAATGGGCACTGAGATCAATGTTTTCCACATGCTAATGCCTATCTGTGTGTGCAGGGCCCTTTGCCTTAGGGGTTGCACATATACGTGGTGCCCAGTGTGCTCAAATAATGTGGGGTGTTTTTAAGCATCCAGGACAGGAGGATGACGCTGCAGAGGCCTGTTGGAAAATGTGCTGGAGACCTCAGATCAGCAGCATGCCAAGACAGGGCCTGTGTCTGACAGGTGCAGGGCAGGTCAAGCTCTCCTGATTTCAAGAGAATTGCAACCTACTTCCCCCAGCTCTGCATCCGGTCTTTAAACACAAAATGCCATCCGCTTTGAAAGCAAGGATCAGAATAGCTAGCGCAGCCGTGGAATTTCCATTACCGGCAGGTTTAAGCGCAGGTTGGACAACCATTTGTCTGGGATGGCTTCGACACAGCCAATCCTGCTCTGAGCAAGGGCTGGATTAGATGGCCGCTTGAGTTCCCTCTCAGCCTTATTTTCTATGATTCTATGACAAGCAGCTTCCTTGTCAGTCACAGGCCAAACGTGGAGCTCAGGACCATCTCTCTCTCTCCTCCGAGAGTCAGTAAGGCCAACCAAGTCCCTAAAGCAGAGCAGGGAAGGAGCATTTCCTTGCAGTCCTCAGGAACTTAAACTGGAAGCTGGATATCCCAGGGTCCTGGGTGTACGGCTACACTGCTGGAACACAGCACTGTACACCGAGTGCTCAGTGCCTGTTCTGCACATGCTACCTCCTGAAATGGGAGCAATGTGGCCAGCTTGGTAGATGCCTGCCACAGCAGAGCTGAATGACACCACTGCAGGCAGGTGGCAACATTACTGGCCTTTTGGGGGGCAGCAGGTGTGGAGGTGTGGAGGGCTCCCGCGTGCTGCCAGGCCAGCCTAGACAAGACCTAATGGTACAAGGAGGCATCTAATTGGGTTTGCAAAAGCACCTGAGCTGCCTAATTCCAGCAGCATAACTCAGGGTAGTAAGCAGGGCACCAGTGCCAGGTGCCTGTTTAAGGGAGCCCATACTGCCCCCACCACTGCTCCTGCCACTGCAGCAACGGTGAGCGTTTGGGGAACTTGCACTGTGGCAGCAGCCCTGTGCAAGGAGGTAAATGGTCGGGACCCCATAACTCTTGGCTGTGCCTCGGCTGGACCCCCACCAGGGCAGGACCAGCGGGACTGTAGTGGGAGTCAGATCCAGTCCCTCAAGGTAGCTTTCTGCATACCTTGTAAAGCTGGCCCCCACTCCTCTGCAGCTTTTCCAGTGCCCCCGCATGGGGACAGGATGCCTTCTAGCAGAGGCCAATGGGAGCAAGGGCTCAAAGCCCAGAGACCTAGAAGTTGAAGGAAGCATGTTCCCTTTACGGCCCCATGCACCCCCCATCCTCTGCCAAGGGCTGCAGAGACCTAGGGGCTTTCGCCACGTGAGCACTGGAGAGGTGACAAGGATTCATCTAAATCACTGAAAGCGGTTTCTGTAAGACACAGATATTAGCCAAGCAGCCAGCTCCTCCCCTGCTGTCTGCCCCAGCCATCCTTCTTGCCTCCTTGGCTCCATACCTTTCAGCATTTTGACTGCCACAGTCTCACAGCTGTTACTCTTATGAATCCCAAACGCGGAGGCTTCCACCACCTTCCCGAAGGCACCATGGCCGAGGACTTTACCTGCCAGGAAGAGAAGGACAGAGGGAAGGTAGCACGCCTCTCCTGGTGACGGGAGAACAGGTGGCTCGCCTGGGGCCGCGCCAGGAGAACGGGACAAAAACAAAACAGGAAAGCGGGAGGAAGAGAAAAGGGATGAAAAAGGAAGAGGAAGGAGTAGAGCATTTGCACTGCCCAGGTCGCTGCCTCTCCGGGGGCCATCGTGAAAGGATGAATGGGGGAGCGGAGACAGACCCAGCGCTGACAAAGCACAGGAAGGAAGTCGCTTGCTGAGGTGAGGCACCATTTGTTGCCCCCGAGCGGAGTTTGTGGGAAAGGTGAGCGCAACACCTTGGAGCAGAACGGCGGGGGCGGATGGCGCTATTCCAGCCCTGGCATTCCCACACGCAGCCCTCTCAACCCTCCGGAGGCTGCGCAGGGAGTGGAAGTGGGGACAGGGGTGCGTGTGTTGGGCGGGGGGCGCCTACTCCAGCATGCTCCCTCTGCAAAGGAGCCTTGGACTACCTGGAAGGCCCCGGGCTTCTGGCACCCTTGCTTCACAGGGAGCAAGGAAGCAGGGCCCTAGAGTGAGTGGAGTTTGGGGACTCGGCCATGGCTAAAACCCAGGCATACAGAAGCCCCGGAGGAACAAGGCAGTGAAATCCAGAAGCCTACATCATGCCCAAGGGTAGTGTCCAAGTGTACCCTGCATTGAGGACAGAAGCTGGGGACCCGATGCTGGCGGGAGGCAGGGCGCCCAGAAGGAGAGATCAACCCTCAGGCACAGCCCAGAGCTTGCAGGGCCTGGCTGCCCCTCACCTAAGCGGAGTCGCTCCCGGGGGAACTCCCACTTGCTGGAGTCGTAAGGCAGGTATTCGCACTGCTCCTCCAGGGGCACTGCGCCGGGGTCCATGATGATGGACAGGTAGCCGGTCTTGATATCGGCATGGGCAGGCTGCAGGAGTCAACAGACAGGGAGTCAGTCTCATTTCCAGTGGGAAGATACCCTCCTCCCCGGCTGTACGGTGCCCTAACACCTGACCCTCAGGTCTGCTCGAAGGGGATCTCCTCCTTCCCCTCAGAGGAAGCTCTGTGCCCTTAGTCCAATGCCAAGACTACCCATCCTTCTCCCCAGCCTTGTGGCCACTGTGCCTGGAAACAAGGCAGCCCAGGGAATCATACAGTGCACATCCTCTCAGTGACATGAGAATAAGGCGCCTGCAGGTGCTGCTGGAAAGGTCACTTCAGCTGCTGTGCCCTCCCTCCAGGACATGCAAGAGGCTTTTGAGCTCCTCTCTCCCACTCCTACCTGCCCTCCTCCACCTCTCCCCCCACAACGCACCCTTCTGATATTACAGAAGATGAGAATGAGGAGGATCCAGAAGAAGACGGCGATGACCCCCGTGCCAATGAGGATGACAATCTCCACGTTGGTCTTGTCATCGGAGCCTGTGGGAGGTGGGGGACAACAGTGGGATCAGGAAGATGCTCATTCACCGCTCTCCACCCCAGCCTGGCCCACCCTTGCCATGTGGCCCGGGACACAGGAGGAGGCAGGGGTCGGAGGAGTTGAGACAGTGCATTCCCCTCACACTGAGCTAAGCACAGGTGCCGCTGTGAGAGCCCTGCCTCCCATCAGAGAGCCCTCAGCATGGTCCAACACCCTGTGAGTGAGCCACGGCTGCATGTCTGTGGAAAATACGGCTCAGTTGCATGCTCGCTCCCTCTCCTCATGACGCCTTACCTTCAGCAAGACCAAGGTGCCTTTGATCCCCACTGCACCAGCTCCCTCGAAGCCCGTGGAAGCAGTAGGGGCCCTTGTCTGCACCCCCACCCTAAGCCTCAAGAGACTGTTCCCCATGCATCTACAGGCTGGGGGAGCTGACGGTACCTTCCACAGAGACGCTGGCTGAGGAGTTCACGCAGCCCTTGGCGTTGCAGACACTGCACAGGTAGAGGCCAGCGTCCTCTTCTCGCACCCTCTGAATGCTCAGCCTCTGGTTGGAATCTGCCAGGTCAATGCCTGAAAGGTGCAGAGGGCTGCGGGTATCAGTGCTGGCTGGGGCAGGCCCAGGAAGGACGAGAGCCTCACACTAGATAGACTCAGACTCAACGTAAGACATACGCTTTATATAGGGAGGGTCATTTGCAAGTGGGGCCTCTTGCCCAGGGCTGCAGTGGAGTCCCCATCTCTGAATGTTTCCAACTCAAAGCTGGGTGCCTTGTAAGAGCTGTGCTCTAGTCTGAACAGAAGTTGATGGCGTGCAGACAATAGCTAATGCTACTAGTCCCTGGTGTGGTTTGACACCTCACATAAGAAGACCCTGGGGTGAAAAGACCTGGGACCGAGCTTAGCTTCCCAGCTGTGCACAGGCACAGTACAAATGCACCTGCGCTCAAGTCAGGCCCCGGTGTCATGTGCTTGGCCAGTGAGGACACAGTCAAATCATGGTGGAACCTAACATCCAACCCTGTTCCAGACCTGCTGTGCAGCACGGGGGCCTAGAGTCTAGACCACATCTACCTATGATAGCAGATATGCCTGGCAGTCCTGTAGAGGCAGACCCCCCCACCTTCTGCTCCACCCCTGCAAACCAGATGTACCTGAGACCTCTTCCACCAGCTTCTCGTCCTTGTACCAGCTGATGGCAGGAATGTGAGTGCCGTCCACCCTGCAACGCATCTCTATCGAGTCACTGACGTTCACCCAGATGTCTGTCAGGTTCTGCTTCAGTCTGGGGATCTCCAGGGCTAAAGGAGCAGCATGCAAACAAAGAGGAGGCTGAAGGAAAGCAGGAGCTTTACTGCTCTGAAAACACCCGGACCCCTACGGGAGTGGGAAAGAAGTCTGTGAATGGGGCAGAGGGAGCTACATAGAGCAATGGCAGAGGCCCCAGCTTCTGCTGGCGGAGACACCAGTACTGCAAGCTTGCCCTTGCTGCTAATGGCTCATTCGCTCCAGCCCCTCCTGGTCCTCTCCATGTCCCTTGCTCTGCACATTTATGCAAAGCCTGTCCCTTGCCTTGTCCCCCTTCCACCACCCCAGCACATGGGGCCCATTTAGGCTTTGTGCATGCCCTCTGCCCTCCCGAGCCCTGGCTCCTCACCCTGAACCGAGATGTATTTCTTGTGGCAGTGCTTCTCTCGGGTCTTTCGGTTCTGCACCTCGCAAACATAGTCGCCCTCCTCACCCAGCGAGATGTTGGGAATGGTGAGCAGCAGGGTGGCGTCGTTGGAGTCGGGTTTGAAGTGCAGCTCCCCTTGCATCTTGGTGGCATAGTGGTGGACGTTCTTGCAGTCGAGCACCAGCGGGTTGCCTTCCTCATCGTGTAGCTTGGAGAGGTTCAGCCGGTACCACTGCAGGTTCTCGTAGGTGTAGTTGTCGGCATTGCAGCTCAGCTGGAGGTCTTGCCCCTCAATGGGCTCCTCCGATGGCTGAGTCTCGATCTTAAATCCATCGGGAATGGCTGCCAGGAAAACAAGGCATGTGTGGCTGAGATTTATGGCTCATCTGTCACTGAATGGCCTTACAGGGTAGAACTGTAACTGTGCTGAACTCCCCGAGTCGACCCTGTACACAGAAAGCTTTCCAGAGCACAGCTGCAGCTTTCACATTTTGGCAAGTAATAACTATGGCTAGCAGGGGTCGCAGGTGATGCACTGAAGACCTGAGCTCAAGTTAAGACCAGGTCACAAGTCCAGCGAGGTTGGGAGGTCTGAACCTTGCGGTCAGTCTAAGGCCCCTGCTACACATTACATACACTACACAATGAATTGCACAATAAATTTAGACCAGCCACACATGCAAAGTAATTATCGTGTGATAAAAATGACTATCCAGCTATGCAAAGGGCCAACCAGCTATAAAGTGAGTTCTTGAAAGAGTGTAACAAATTTACCACTGGTTTCTATCCAGCTTTCATCTGAATGTGTAGCAGGATCCTAAGTGTTAAAACAGGTTTCTAAGCTGCTTCCACTAAAAAAGACCTTGCACCCACCCTTTGCACATTGAAGAGGTGTGTATGCAGACAAGGTTAAGTGCCCACCTGCCCACACAAACAACAGCTCTGTGTGCGTAGCCTTGTTGCAATTCATGTGGCTGTGATGGGCTCTTTACACGTAGGGATGAAGACCAGTCCCCCCCCCGAACCGTTTATACTCTCAAGAGCACGCTGAATCCGCACCACCAGGGCATCCTGCAAAAATCCCAGACTCCCCAGGACAGAGACTTGGGCCTGTCTAGCAAGGGGGAATGCTGGTCAGGCCTATATAATGGCCTCTTATACTGCATTTCCCTGTCTTTTTTGTGCCTTAAGCCAGTTCTGGCAGTCTCCAAACTTTAACCACAGCTCTCTGGGATTCACCTCTTCCCTGCACTCCCACCAAGCGCCTTGGGAATGGAGCACAACCCCTTTGGGCCAGTGCAGTTGGGCCATACAGCACTAGGGGGAGATCTTACACCAGACACACCTGAGAGCCGCACGCTCCGATTTTGCCGCTGCGACAGAACAAGGCTGCAAACTCTTCCTTCAGAGGCAAGCAGGAAAGTTGCAAGGGGAACAGAGAGGACTCTCAGTCACACTACCATTGTGAGTCCCTGAAGATGCCAGCACGGGCACTGTTTTTCAAGTACCAGATGAGTAAAAGCCTGCAGCAGCGACACTAGCTGGCACATAGTGACTTTTTACTTTGAGGCTGAGTTTGCTGCCAGGACCTTGAGATGGACCTGCTGCAGGCTGCTCCGTGGGGTCATGCCTTGACCTGATTTGGCAGCTGATGCCAACGCATAATGTTCAGGGGAATTTCTCATGGTGAGTGCATGACCCAAGTGCTCTGGGATCAACTTGAGTGGCCTGATGGCTTTCCAGGTGGAGCTTACAGTGCTAATTTTGACCTACAAAGCCACATATGTCCTGGGACTGGCCTATTTGAGGGCCTGCAGACAGGCAGACAGACAGAAGGGAATGGAAATTCCCAGGCCATGGAAGGGATGGAAATTGCCCTGGCATATTTGTGGTACTCACTGGTTACATAGAAGTAGATCAACCGCTCATCTCGGCCCACTTTGTTGGAAGCAACACACTTGTACATGACGGAAACGTTGGCTTCCTGGATCACCAGTTTGCTGACGGTCTGATAAAGGAAGCAAATGTCAGAATGAATGATAGGGGGAGACAGGCTCTTCTTGGGACAACACAGGGCAGGCAGTAAAACACATAGCAAATTCCTCTTCCTCACCCCCCAAAAAGCCATAAAGTGCTGTTCCACTCTGAAAAAAAGAGAAATGGTGTAAAAACTGGCCCCTTGGTCTTCAACAGGCTTCTGTACATTTAGAAATCAAATCTTCCCCATCTAGCATCTGGCAATACCTTTTTTGGCTTTCTATGACCATTGACAATGCAGAGCCAATATGGGGTGCATACACACGTATTAAGTAGACTTAAAATAAGGTGACTTATCTAAGCCAATTCAATTAACACATGTTGGAGTGTATACATGTACAGCTGCTTGACATGGTGAACAGCCATCTTGTGAGCTGAGTTGACTTACCTAATGAGACTCAAGATAAGACACCTGGGAGATGTATTATCTTACACCACATTTAAATTGATTCTACATGTGTACAGTGTGACAGTTAAGTCAACTTAAAAAAGTTAAGTTGACTTAACTGCCAGAAAGTTAGTACATAGGTGTATGCACCCACGGCTACTAGATAAGGAGCAGGATCCCATTCCTAATCATGCCTCAGAAACAGGATTGTGTGCTAACTTCCAGCAAGCACATGAGGGCAAGTCTCCGGAGGGCTATGGAGAGTGTGGGACTCTGCCAGGGGTCCTCAATACCCTCTAACTATTTAGTAGAGGTGAGGAAGAGTGAGAAGGAAAGAGCTTGGATAGATTTACAGGTTCCAAATACAGGTTTGTGGGACTTGGGTTACCGTTTGGGTACAAAAAGCCCATCTGCTTATTTGTAACTGGGGCACAGGTAGATGTGGAGTCCTACCAGGTTGTTTTTACATTTTATAGTTACCTTTCACATCAGAAGGGCACCTTGGCCCTCATTCAGGAAAGCAGATCTGTTCAGCAAAGCAGTTAAGCACATGCTTACTGGCTATCTGAATTCAGTGGGCAGTAAGCAGATGCTTAAAGTATTTTTAGCGTAAGGAGAAATTCAGGGGCCTGAAAACGCCATGGATCTCACCGCTTTAGGCCATTTTTTCTGCATTCTGTAAATCCCAAGCTTTCATTTAGAAATTTAAAAAAAAGCCGCTCCCTTTTCCCATTGCCAAGATACAGCCAACACAAAGTAAACAGCTCTGTGGCTGTTGTTTGCTCAACATTAGAGGAAACTGTCTCCAGCAAAAACAATAGCATCGACAGCAAAGATTGGAATTTGCTCTTCCTCCACCCTCTTCACCTCGCGGAGGTACGGACTTCAAAGCGATGTGTTATTTGAGCACTTTCCCTTTGAAATGCTCTGTGGTATGAAATCCTGGTTTCCTCTTTTGAGTTAAAGCAACAAGACAGTGCAGAAAGCTATGACAATACAGTATCTCAAAAGAACAAGAAAATGCAAAAACAATTAAAGTTCCTATAACAAGGATAGTTTGCTCCTCCTATGCAGCCTGGATGCTTTAAGTGCTAAGCATGAACAAGGACCCCAAGCACTTCAGTCGTGCGGTGAGGCCCAGAGAAGGAGTCGGAGGAGAAACACAATCTGAGGGCACGACTTCCTTTCCCAAGTAGCGCAGTGCTCTTCTCCCAGAGCTTTGGAGGCTCCCATTGGTTTCGCTGTCTGAGGTCCTTTGGATATTTCATTAAAGTAACCCCTGACGAGCAGGTGCATGGGAGGGGCAGAGGGGAAGAATATATGGGAAAGAGGAGGACGGGGCAGGAGAAGGAGAAGAGCCAAGGGAGCTAGCTGCTAAGAGAAAAGACGAAAGCCACGCTACGAGGCGCCAGGTGCCACCACCAGCGCCTGCTACACCTCTCGGTCACGTCGCCCTTCATCCATGAACAACTGCCCCCAAAGGGAAGGGGCTGGAGCAGAGTCACAGGCAGCATCTTCCCGCCTGCCACCCTTTCTGGCACAGCGACGAATTCCTGGCCGGGGCGTTGGAACCGGACGGGACTTCGGAGGTGTGTATGAAAACAGGAAGTGACTTTAGGAAACAAGGAGCGTTTGTTTGTTCTTGAGCCTGTATCCCTCTGTGCGCGTTTGGTGCCTGACACCCCAGCCCGGAGCAGGAAGTTAGTCATGGCGGGGCGCACATACTTCTGACACTTATGGCTACCAGAGGGATGGAGAGACACAGCTATTCAGCGCTGGCCAGGCTTTGCCGTGTCACACGTCAGAAGGAGGGAGTGGAGTCCCTTCCAGGGAGGAAGCATGCTGCGAGAGCCAACGGCTTGGGCTCCATGGGGCATGCATGCACTCCCACGCTTTCATTCACGCCGGCACTGGCCGGGTGTCAGCCTTTCCACGCCACCTCCGCTTACTGGCTTTTCCCCCAGGCCAAACTGAGTCTCAAGTGAGTGGTTGTTATCCCAGGATGGTCAGAGTCCCATCCTGTCCTTCGGGGATAGGTTGGTGTCTGATTTGCAGCAGTGGGCTGGCTTTCCCCAGCTGATTGTCTCTACTTCATGTACTGGGATTCTGCACCTGAGAAGTGATGCCTGTGTCCAAGAGCAAAAGCATGGGGGTTTATGGGACAGAGGAGAGTGTTTTGCCTCTGGGGAAGGGATAAGGTGGAACCTAATTACAGCGGGGAACAACCTTCCCTCGAGGTTGGTTTGGTAGAGACAGGCTTGAGATGTTTATCAGTTTGCAGGGAACTAGCCTGCCAGCATTTCTCTGTGTCTTGGGCCCCCTCTCTCCCTGGCTTGGACTTTTGCTTCACAGCTTGGTTGCTGGCTGGCAGCAAACCCACGAGGCAACAGAAGACGGTAGTGGAAACCCCCCAAGATCTGCCCCTGGGTGCCCAGACATGCCCTCTGCCTTCCCAGTTGCTCCGGCTGGTCCAGCAGGCTAGATGGCGGGGAGCTAATCTGAACTGAACTACCAGCTGCACCGTACTGAGACTCCTGGCAGCCCCAGGCGAACTTTTAGTATTGCCCCCCACTTCACCTTCACCAGAGATAATGATAATGATAACAATAAAAATTACCATTTTAGGGCCCCCTTTCTGTCTGGGTACCCGGTTCATCCATGCCCGTGTCCGGCCCTGACTACCAGAGAGCTCTGCATCACAAGGAGGGACCTAGAGAAACAGCCTCACCTTGTTTCTTCCTTCTACAAACTCTGTCCAGGTCTCGATGTTCTCAATGGGGTTCACGGCGTCCTGCAGCGACACGTCCTTCCAGTCCTTGCACTCGGGCATCCGGTCCCGCTGATGCCGCTTTGCTGCCCGTCGCCAACTGCGATAGCAGGGAGGGGAGAAAGGGAAGGGAGAGAGGGTGTTAGCTGGGAAGGAGACAAACAGAGGGCTTGAGACCCGGAGGGCTCCTTGCACTGAGACAAGACGCACTTTTTGGGCTCGGTTACAATACTTCACGTCCCAATGGCATTTGCCACGTGGGCAGGTCTTACCAAACCCCTTGAGCTGGGCAAGAGGATTACTTCTGTTCAGAGGGAGACACTGCAGCAGGGAGAGGGAAGCAACCAGCCCAGCATGGCCACTATTTTAGCTACAAGTTTGTCCTGGCCTCCGAAAGCAGGAGGAGGCTGGAAAGGGAAGCCAGTCGCTCCTGCCGAGGCCGGTTTCTGGCTGTGCTCTGAATCCACATTACGATTCTCCGGAGCTGGATCCGGAGCGCAGAGGGCTGAAATGCCACCGCCTGGGGCTCGCTGCCGGGGAGCGATTGCATATGTTTCTGCTCCCCCACCTGGTGGCTCAGGTCCACCGAAATCCTGCTCTGGGGCCGAGGGAAACGTCTCCGGCACAGATGCTGAAGGCAGTGAAGAGAGAAGGGGCACAGGGCAGAGCGACGCTGCTCCACGGGTGCATGGGGGTAAGGGCAAGGGGGAATCTGCCGGGAGCGCAGGGCAGAGGGCTCAGGGTTTTGCGGGCCCCAGGATCTGTGTAAACAACAGGAAGTCAGGAAGAAGCCTCCTGCATCCTCTGGAGCTGCACTAAGCAGAAACGCCGCGGCCTTGGGAGACAGTGCTCATAACTCACCGGCCCTGCTGCTTCCTGACAGGGCCACAAAGCGCTCGTGTGCTAGTGGAAATGCCCTGGCTTCCTTGCCCCTGGCAGCAGTGCCTTTGTGGCCTGGGTGGTTGTGCAAGTGTGACATTTCCTCCAGGCCCTGTGACTCTCCTCTCTGCCAGCTCCTGCTGCCTCCGCTTCGCTCTCTGGATGCATCCGCACACAACCTTTCCCTTGAACCGCAGTGGGGACCAGAGAGCGAGCGAGCCCCCCGGAGCCAGCTGCCATTTGACCGCTGCATCACCTATTTTGAGCAGGGTGCGATAGCACAGGGATGAAAAGACTTGGGACCCGCTACACAAGCACCTCGTAGGAGGCGGCCTGCCCCAGCACTACGGGCAGTGAGGGATTTTGCAGGGGGAAGTCTAGTGTAGACGGGGCCTCCCAGACACCCCTCACCTTTACAGCTCATCATGCTGAAGGCCATGCACTGCAGAGACCTATTCCTGCCACAAAAGGCCAGCAGGATCCTTTCCAGAGCCTACATCAGCCAGTGGAGCTGGGAGAGAGGATTAGAGGGTCCCCTAGCCCCCAGAGCCTGAGCATACACAGCCCCTGGCCCCTACTGCTTTGGTTGTAGTCCCGCACATCACAGGCTGCCAGCGTTTAAATAAAGAGAGGGTGAGGAGCAGGTGTCAGTTTTTGCCTTAGCAAGGGGCAGGGAAATCCTGGCCTGGAGCTTTGCACCTGACCAGTGGTGAAAATGAGGCAATGACGGTGAAGTGAGATCAAGGCCACAGAGCGGGTCAGTAAGAGGACCCAGGAGTCCTGGCGCCTCCCAGTTGACAACTGGCTCCTGGCCTTGCCTCCTATTGCACTGTGTAATGGTGTAAATGTTACACGTGCACACCGTGACTAGAGGTCTGACGGGTCTGCAATCATTGACCGCACAACCTTAACGATGTCACGACCTGCTTTTCCTCAGAGGAGCACCTCGTGTTACATCACACCTCTTTGGTGGGAAAGCTTGCAATGCTCACCTATGCTCCCGAGTGGTCACCGTGGGATCGACTGCAGTCCGTGAGACTGCATGACTGGTTGTGCACGAGATGGACAGGAGTTCAAGGGTGCGAGAGCTGAGGTGGGTGTGCAAGCTGCGGTGTAAGAGGTGTGTGAGCATTGGGCAAATACCATGCCCAAGTCAGTGATTTTTGGCTCATATCAAGTGGGGGCATCCGAATCACAAGACCTCCAGGCTTGGGTCTGCATGTAGGATGCCTGCCAATGGATTTGGGAATCTCTAAAGTCTCAGGGTGAGAGCCTGGGATGGAGGACACTCGCCGGTTGTAGCGCCATACGGGGTATTTCGAATGATTGGGTGCTGCCTGCTCCATCGATATGGTTTTTGGAACGACTGAGTTCTGCTCAAATCGATTCGATTTGGAATTGATTTGACCTGGAACATGAAATGTGTTAATAGAAAAAAAAATTGGTGTGAAATCTTGTGTATGAGTAAGATCCAGTGCTGTGAGGTGGGACGCGCGGGAGGCGGTGGGAGTTGAGAAGGGAGCCTGGGCTGTGGGAGATGATACTCCGAGACAGTGGAGTATACTCGAATTTGGCCTGAAGTACATCCCGAACCTTTCATCTGAAGGAGTGGGTAACATATAATTTATCCCTTTTCCAGTGACATGCCGAGTCCCCGGTGGGAAAGGTACAGAAATCTTCACTGGGGGAGAACAGGGGGCGGCGGAAGAGGAGCTCCACCACCTTGGGGAGAGTGCTGACGGGAGCGAGCACTGTTGATTTTATGTTTCCTGTTATTCTCTGTATATTTGTGTCGTCTGTTTATACTGGTTAACCTTCCATGGTTGTTGTCACTATTGTCTTTTAAATACAGTCTTGCGGTTGAACTTTAACTGTGGCCCATTTTAATTATCGCCTCGGGGTGGGGCCAGGCCGTAGGCCGGTGCCCAAAGGTATCTAACCCTGTGAATGCACCACTTCTTGTCAGGACCCAGGATTTCTTTGAGAAGGCCTAACAACCCTGATTGACTTTAAGAAGCCCTGGGTTCTTCACCTTCTTGCTCCAAGTCGTAGACAACACCACTCTCCACGTACCAAAGCGCTGTCCAGCAGCCAGTCTCCCCCATCCTATTGGACATGCCCAGCTCTGAGGGTCACCAAATCCATTGGCAAAACGAGGGTCGAAGGGACCGCGGGGGGGGGTCACATCTAGTCCAGCCCCCTGCTCCAAGCAGGACCAGCCCCAGCTACATCATCCCAGCCAGGGCTTTGTCTACCTGGGTCTTAAAAACCTTTGAGGATGGAGAGTCCACCACCTCCCTGGGCAGCCTGCTCCAGGCCCAGGAGCTTCTCCTGAGTGACCTGACAGGGACCCGGGTGCCCGGTCCTCTCCTCAAAAAGCCAGGATAGGAACAGGACTTACAGGCTGCGTCGGGAGAACATCCGGCAAGGCATCCACGGCCTCCACTGCCACTGGATCGTTTCAGGTGCTGGGATGCCGTAGACCGTGCAGGTGAGGGCCTGATGGCTCCGGCGGGAATAGATGCTCGGGGAAGACGCTTCCTTCTCGTGGATGCGCGGAGGAACTGAAATCAGCACAACGGCCGCCTGCATCACCTGGCACCATCCTGGCTGCCCCTTTGTTGAGCTGCCATCTGGACATGACCCCTTCCCTGTCCTGCTCTATTAAAAGATGGGTCTCTGGAGCTCTCTGGACTTCATGTCAGCTGAGTCCAGCCGCAGGGGGCTCCGGGAGGCTCTTGGCCGGGTGGTGAACTGATGCAATGGACCTGAACCTCTGAAATGTGGAGGTGGGTGCACGGTGGGCGCTGCAGGGTAGGTTGCCTTCCCCCGTGGGACATCACTGATGTATCACAGCAGCTTCTGGCAACCCACCACCGCAGTCCGCTCCTGTCAGGCCCTCTCAAGAGGCACATTCAGCAGGACCAGACCATCCCAACAATGGGGTCCCTTCCTCCTGCCCCACCTTTCCCTGCTCAGACGTGTTGTTTCCATATTGAAGGGATGCAGGAGGTTCCTAACTCATCCCTGGGCTAACTCCAGTGGATTGACATGGGTGGAGACTGGGTGAGTGATTTGCTGATGGGAGCAAAGGAAGTTGCAAATACCAGCCTCTGGAGGCCAGTGGCAGAGCCAGGAAGAGGCCCCCAGGTCTTCTGGATCCCAGCCTAATGCCCTATCTATGAGGCCACGCTGAAAATGCCAGGTGTCCTTATCTCGGCACAACAGGAGGCGTTTCAGGGGGCTGGGGAAGGCGGTGACAGCTCCCAGACAGAGCCGTCTCCCTGTGAAACAGTACAAAGGGCCAACGAACCCCCTGGAGACACCCCAGGGACAGGAGGCCCCCTGGCCACCCGCTGCCTTCCCATTCCTTACCATTGACGACGAGCTGGAGGCTGATGCTCTGCTCCAGCCCAGCCGGCCCGTTCCTCAGGACCAGGGTGTACGTCCCAGAGTGCTGCTCCGCCACGTCCTTGATCTGCATCGAATATTGAGATTGCCTGTTGGGAATTAACTTTCCATCCTTGTACCTGGGGGAGGCAGAGAGAAAACGCATGCACCCGGAGGAACGCTCCCGCCGAGGCATGCTCCAGGCTGGGGGGCACATGGGGGTTTCTGTCGCCCCACTTTCCTGAGGAAACAAAAGAGGGGCCTTCTGATGTCCTGGAGGGACAGACTCTAGCACCAGGAGGCCTGGGTTGCAGGGCGCCCAGCAGTGCAGGATGAGGCCCTCTGCTTTTATCCTCCATGCGACAATGACCCTAGCTACCCAGCCAGGAGAGGAGCAGCACAAATGCAGCTCTGCTCAGCCCCTTGGGCAGCGTGGCAGTGCCCAGATCCGCATCCCTGCCGCTTGCTTTCAGCACACACCCTGCTTCCCTCCCGGGCAGGGGGAAGGTGCCCACCATTGCAAAGTAGCCACCTGCCCTGTACATGGGGGGCTGCGGGCGGCGAGGACAGAGGAGGTCGAGGGATGGGAGAGCCGATGCAGCCAAAACCAGAAGTCTGACTCCAAGGGCCCATTAGGAGCGCTCTCTGCCCTGGCCGGCTGCCAGCTGCCTGGGCTTGAGCCAAGGGAGAGCTCTTCCATCAGCGGCAACTGCGGGGATCTCTCAGTCAATCCCGTTAGCCAGTTCCTGCCCCCCCGGAGTGCTGGAGGGAAATCTCTCTCCCCGACAGGGCTATCCCCAGACCCGAGAGCCCCAGTCCTCCTCGCTCCCTCCGCAGTCCTGCTGGCATGACTGGCGGGTCCGAAGGAGGGGCGGGCAGGGAAAGGTGCGTTACCACTGGAACTCCGGCTGCGGGTAGGCGACGACCTTCACCGGCAGCTTCACCACATCGTCTCCTGCCGTGGCCTCGATCACGGGGCCCTTCCTCCACTCCACGTTGATGAAGGGCTTTTCTGTAGGCACCGGGGAGGGAAAGGAGATGCATGAAAGGACAGGCCCTCCAGCTGCTCTACGAGGAGTCAGCCACGTGTGGCAGGACCACGAGTGCTAGGAGTGCATGCCAGTCAGTGTGTGGAAACAGGGCTGTGCCCTTGCTGGGGTGTAAGGAAACTGCGAACACCAAGCTGCCAGCTCAGAGCTGAAATGCCGGCGGCCCCCAGCTCATCCTTGGCTTTGGGAGCTCTCACTCTGCTTTCAGGCTGTCTCTCCCCGCCACCTTCCCGGACCCCCACCGCCTGGGACACGGGGAACATCCGCTGTACCGTGCACGATGACGTCCGTGCTCTCCTGGATTATCTTCTCCCCATTGCTGGCAATGCACTTGTAATTCCCCAGGTCCTGCTGGCTCACGTTCTGGATGATGAGGATACTGGAGAGCTCCGTGTGCGTCTGCTGGGAGCGCCTCTCGGGGACCTCTGTGGCGGCCCGCTGCAGCTGCCAGTTGGAGTGGGTAGAAAGAAGGGGGTTAAAAAACAAGATGGGAGCAGTTTGGATGGGTTTCCACAGGAGGAGTCTCATGGCTTGGAGGGCTCCGGTCCTTCCCCAGTTGCTTCTCCCCGAGCCATTGTTTGAAAGATGGGCAGCTCCATTATCTGCTTCCATCCTTTGGGACCCGCTCAGCCTGGCAGCAAGCCAATCCTACAGGTCTGGGATTGTGCCAGGCCTACGATGAATCAGCCTGCGGTCCAGGTACAACTAGACCAGGAACCCTGCCGTGTTTTTACCTTTCTGAAGTTCACCAGCAACGTTACCATTGAGTACTGTTTTACAGGACAAAGTCTGGCCCGTGGCTGTTCTACCCCAGCACCTGCCAGCTGTATTTTAATCTTACCAGGAGCTAGGCAGGAGCTACCGGCATGGGTGGGCGTCTCAACAAGGAAGGAGGTCACAGGTTCCCTGCCCTGCCGCCTCCCACATTTAACCTCACTCAAATGCTGAAGTGGATGTACAACAAAGCCAATGGCACACAATAGCCCTGGTAAAACGCAGGGTAAAGAGGCGCACAGCAAGGCCGCTGTGACAGGAACAGCTGGGCGAAGCAGCCACTTCCGCTGCCCTTGACAGACGCAGGCACTCGGCTGCAAGTTGCAGCCCTGAAAAGCTCAAATAACCCTACTCAAGTCAAGGATGTTTGCAGTGGTTTTGCACCTGTGGAAACAAAACTGGCACTTGACCTGCAGGCTGCCAGAGAGAGGCAGAAAAGGACGGCTTGACTTTCCCGGGAGTGAGGGAACAAAAAGTTCCCTCCTCCACCGGCTCTTGCTGCATAATGGCGAAGAGGGACACTCGGTGGGAAGCAGCCTAGTCGCCTGATCTAAATGGGATGCTCAGGCCTCAGCCAGGCAGGGTGGCCACAACTGGGATCTGAGCCTCACCATCAGCCATGGGGGGGGAGCTCACTACCTGGCAGAGAAAAAGAGGAAAACAGGATGGAAGTTAACCCTGGACACCACGTGCCCCAGTAGCCATCGCTTCCTGGCCTGAGAACAGCACCAGCATGAGTGAAGCACCAGTCTGGAGGCTGAATGTATGGGCAGCAGCTGGGGGTGGCAGGAGGGTGTTTCAGGTACCTGTTTCCCAGGATAATCCCACTGGAAGTGCACTCCGGAGTTGAACTCAGCCCACACAGTGCAGTTCAGGACCAGTTTCTCCCCCACAAGCAGCTCCATGGCCTTCTTGGGAAACAACTGGATGTCGTACAATTCATTCCCTGACAAAACAGAGGTGAGAAGAGAAGCCATTCCTGAGTGAAGGAAATACCGCGTGTCCACAGGCACATTGAGGAATTCAGCACAGCAGGGCAAAGGGCGCCAGATACCAGCCTACCTGTGATGTGGACAATGAAGAAATTGGACTTGAAAGGCTTCTTGTCAATGGCGGTTTCACACTGAATGAACCAGGAGTCCTTGATCTGGCGAGTGGGGACCAGCATCCCCTTCTTGTTGTCCCAGACAATGCTCTTCCCATCGGGGTAGAGGTCTGAGAATGGCTGGAAAGAAAGCAACCGTTTGCAACATCTGCCGAAAGCAGAGTGGCATCTTTCTCCACTCCTTGTCTTTCATGTGAACCAACATGTCCTGCCAGCGTTTCTTGGGGGAGCGGGAGACATGCAGCAATACACCTCGCTGGACCCCTGCCCTCCTCCTGCCTCCAAGTCCTTGTCATCTAGGAGCACCAACAGCCCAGCAAGTCACAAGCGGGATGGGACTGAGTCTTCCAGGAATGGGAAAGGATAGTGATAGCGGAGGAAGCTGCCACTGCCATCCCAAGCAGAAGCCCCAAAGGCATGAGTGCTGACCTTGTGTGGGGGCCTGCCTGGGCAAGGGGAAGGCCCCCGGCCCCCAGAGGATCCCAGGAGACCTTTGCACAATAACATGGCTCATCCTGGAAGGATGTCATGCCATTGTACCTAGCCACAAAGCAGGCTGAGAATAGAGTTGTTTTGAATGAGGAGCCCCTGGTCTCTTGGGGACGCTGGCCACCCAGTGTGTCTGAAGATCTTGACGCTCACTGCAGCAGTGACCCCAGGGGTAGATGCGAGCGGGAAATAGCATTTAACAAAGATTTTACAGCTTCAGTGGGCCAGAGCGATCCAGCAGGAAACCTGCGGGCCAGGCTTCACAGATGGCTCAAAGGGCCTGGTCAGCACCGCTCCAGCCAGCACATTGAATGAGGAAGCCAGTGGCTTGCACTTTCCATGGAAAATCTGCCCCGTGCATTTCCCAGCCCTGGCAGTGTCTACTCCAGTTCTTCTCAGCCCATTAAAACACACAGTGAAAGCAGAGAGGGTTCATGGGGGACAGGCAGGTCTCCTACCAAGTGCAGCGTGACGTTGAGGTCCGGGATAGACACCAAGCAGGGCACTCGGGTGGTCTCTTTCTTGTTGATGAGGAGCGTTTCCGGTCTGTTGATAAAGGGTTGCTCGAAATCTGAGAAAAAAGTGAGGGAAGGGGCAGGAAGAGTGGGGAAGGGGAGGAAGAAAAAATGGGTGACTTGCTGGCAAGGGTCACCCCAGCACGAGGGGGACCAGGAGGGCCACCTGGGCATTCGGGCGCTGGGAAGTTTAAAAGACCACCTGTCAACCTTGGACACACCCAGGGAATAAGTGAATATATTACTTATATTCCCAGGGAGCATGCTGGGTGGAAAGAAAGCAGGAACCCATTGGGAGCCTGGTCTGCCCTTCGTCTCCTGCTAGGACCTTCAGCCTTCCCTTATGGGAGCCCCTGCCCTCCACTCATATCCTCAGTGCTGTCTGCACTGGGCACCTCCCCTTGGACCACTTCCCCAACTCAGCCAAATGCTATTTTTTTAGAACAATGGTCAAATTTCGGCAGTGATTTAGCCACCAAAACCCTTCATGTAAAAATGAGAAAATATTCTGGGGCTTCGGGTTGCAGGCACTGCTCCAGGACTTTGCAAAAGAGGCTCTTCTTATTTGCACGACACCGCTTCTCATGACACCTTGCTAGCCCTGTGACACTGGGCAGAGCCAGCACGGACGTGCGCGTCACGAGAGAAGGCAGCCAGTGCGACCTTCCCACCCGAGGAGGAAGTGATGCATGGCCCAACGGTATGCAGATGTCATCCTGCGGAGATCCCGGCCAGGAGATAAACAGATGAGCTGAGATATCCAGGGCTTTCACCCCACCTCCGCTGGACTCTCACAAGCACAAATATTGACAGGAAGAGCGGAAACACCAGAATTAATCTTTGAAGCTGCCTCGGTAAAATGCTGTGTCTTAGGCTAAACCCTTCCGAGCCCTCCAAGAAACCGTGTTGGGCCTCAAAGGGAACATCCAGCAAACAGACGCCCCAGGGGGCACTGTCCCCCCCAGACTGCTCAGCATATTGCCCTGATCAAGCAAGACAAGGGCCCACATCTTAGGGCCCCCGCCAACCACCAACACCAGTGTGTGGACCATCCAGTTCTGTGGCCTGGACGATGTTTGCTATCAGCACAGCTCTGTGATGCAGCACCTCTCACTGCCCTCAGCACGGTGGGACAGGATAACTGGGTGATGCAGGAGACGGGGAACGAGACGCACCCCTTTCCTCTCCAAGTCTAGCTGAGGCCTCCCGTGAGTGACTGCCCTCAGGAAGCCCATCGTGGACCAGGACACTGGTGTGCCAGGCTCACAACGAGATGGCCCCTGGCCCAGGGAAGGGCTGCGCTATGCGAACGGGCAGGGCCTCCCGGCAGGACCTCTGCCGCATTATTCACTCTCCCTTCCATCCACATCAGGACCTGGAAATAAAAGTGAGGACAAATGGCAACTTTTCAATGACGACCACTGCACTGCATAGGAAAAGAGCTCTTGATGCTTTTCATGGCCATGGAGCCACGTCATAAAATCCAGCACCACCAGTAGCCTCCTTTCAGGCAGCCTCCGCCAAAAGAGGATCAGCGTGATCCATCCCCTGCTCCCCATAGCCCTATGTTAGCCGCAGAGTCCTTCCCACTTCTGAGCGCAGCAGCCTGCCACATGTTTTTAGTGCAAGCAATACAGCAGTGGTTCCCAAACAAGAGGTCATGACCCCCAATACGGTCGAAGGACTTAATGAATGAGTTTGCAAAGCCTCATTACAGTGATTGGGACTGGCTTGGAAACCCAGTCATGGACTGACTGGGAATGGGACTGCCCTGGAAAAAAAGGGGGAACTGCTGCAGGAGAGGCTCATGCTTTTAGGCTCCAGTTTTAATTCCAGCTGCAATGCCAGGAACCGAACAGCCCTAGAAAACAAGCAACCTTCTCATCCCTGGGAGATTGCACCCGTCAGGTCAATACTGAGATCCCCCCCAGCCGGGGCCGCAAGAGAGGTTTGCTGCAAATGCCGAACAGGTGCGAAACACAGGCTCTTCTGTTGCTTTCATCCATACAAGGCTTTTGCCGTGATTTCTTTTACTCATCAATTACTTGATTGTTTCAGGCAAAGGGTTACTTAATCCCTGTGGCTGTATATAACAGGTCCTCCAAAGTACGCTTGAAGAACAGCCACCGATAGTTTTCTAGAAAGCCTCAAACCAGACGAGGAGATGAGATGATGAATTTTTGGGATGGAAATTCCTGCCAAGTCCTTTCTGCTGCTGGCTGTTGTTTTCAGTTTGGTAATGGAGGAAGATTTGCTCTGAAATAGCAGCACCACGTTGCCCACGAGTGCTCCTTCCCCAGGGGCAGAATCCAAGCGTGGACCCATAGCTAATGCCCATAACTCACACCAAAGCAAGCACAATGAGCTTTGAAATGCCTGCACCATATCTGTCCTCAGCTGGCTTCTCCTGTGAAATCTGCCCACGTGGACACTGGAAATATTTCTTACATGGGGAAGTGATGGAGCTGAAACAAGATCTGGGCCCAGGGCAGGGAGGACTAGGTGAAATTCTGCGGCCATTACGCAGCGAATGCCTGCCAGCAGCTGGTGCATGCATCTGGGATGATCTGATACTTTACCCCTCTTAGACGGTGCAGCCACTTGCCATCCAAGATGAAGATGCCCTTGGAGTCAGGACCCAACGGGTCAGACTTTAGGATCTAGTCCAATCCACCTCTTGCACCATTAGGTACATAAGGCAAAAGTCAACCATTGCCAACTAATCCTACCCTCCGCTCCTCCAACTGATTCAAGTTGTCGACTAGGACGGTCATTGCTTCAGTCGCCCTCTTGCTGCAAAGGTTCCTTCTGCCTGGACACCCGGAACAGGGCTTCTACAGGCAGCCTGTTGTTTGGCTCTTTTTTAAGAGTGATTTGGATGGAGAAACTCTGTGTTTGCTTTTAGCAGCTGAGGTCTGCAGATTTGCTTCTCCATTTACTTCTGTTTCTTTTCACTGGTTGTTCATGGAGCTTCAATGGTCAGAGAGACACTTAACTGTCCATCTACTTAGGTACTTACACAAACCCTGATATCACAGCATCGGAGGAGCCTCTGGCACTCATGGATGCATCTTCGCAACACACCTGACACAGAGAAGGCTTATCTCCTTTAACAGGGCGGGAGCCAAGTTGCAGAAAGTTTAAGCAGCTTGCCTGAGGGAATCCATGACAGGGACCAGAGCTGATCCTAGATCTCTTGCATCTTGGGCTGGCGCCTCAGCCCCCGAGACCCTGATGCCTCCCCACCGGCGGCCCAGACTGAGCTGCTTTTCCACTGCAGTCATCGCAGCGGCAGGAGCAATCTTGCGTGTGCTTTTCTGGTGCTACCCTGGCCCTGCCAAAAATGTTGTCTTATAGATCACAATCTTCCCAGCTCACGGTGACAACACAGACTAGAAAAGGAGCAAATGATGGCCCACTCCTTCCAGCGGGCAGATGATCCATCTTCACAGCATGAGCTTTTAGCTTTGGCGCAAGCAGAATGGGGGGACCGTCAGTGAGGGCAGGGAGTTAATGCAGCAGCTCTTCACCTCTGCAGACCTTGGGGTTTGACTCAGGTCACACAGTTGCATCTAATAAGAGACACAATTCATACCTGGGGGACAGACGCTCTTACAGAAACTTGCCTCCTAATTCTGCCTGGCGTAGCAGCGAGTCTCCAGCCAGGTGAGGCCCAGGCACCACAGAAGGCGGCTGATATAACTGGACGAGGTTCTGCAAGTCGGGGCTGATGGGCACGGCCACATCCAGCCGGGTCTGTCGGAGCCTGCCTGCGCTCTGCCCTGTCCCCTGCCGCCTACGGGTCCAGCACTGCACGGAGCACCACAGGGCTCAGCCCTGCACCGGGGCTGCTCTTCGCAGAGCCCGGCAGCCCTTGACTTTTGTGCAGACTGAGCTCCTCGAAGGGCCAGCGCTCTGCCCGGGGGACAGCGCGGAGCTGAAAATTCCTGCATTCCAGACGGACGGGAACAACCCCCCGGCACCGCTGTGATTGAATCCCGGGCAGAGCAGAGCTCCAGCCGCCCTGCAGAAGGGGACGGATATTGGTCCTCTCAGCATGGGGGGACAGCCCTCCGCCCTCCAGCCGCCTTTCTGCAGACAAGAGGACGGGCATGTTTATGGAGGAGACTTGCAGGATATGAGCGGTGAGCTCAGCTCTGGAAGACGTGTCGCTGCCTGAGGGCAAGGCTGCACTTTGTAACACTTCTTTCATTCGGTCCGTGCCCCCTGCTCAGTCATGCTGGCATCTCCGATCTCTTGGGGGCTGTCTGCTTCTTGGGGTCCTTCACGCCCAGGGGTCGATGCAGCTCCAATGGAACTGGACAAAAGCAAGGGGTCCTCCCCCCCCAGGGACCCTGCCAGCCCACAGTCACTTTTCCCCAAAACAGGCCTTTCTTAACACCTGTCCTAGGGAACTTCCCACTCGCTCAGAAGCTCCCGGGGCCAAGCAGGTCCCAGCGCTGCAAGCCTCTCTCAGCTACAAGGATGTCGCCCCTTCCTCAGATTTATGCCCAGAGCAACACAGTTTTGCTGCGCCCTCAGTGCTAGGTGTGCCGTGCTGCCAGGCCACACCGAAGAGACACGGGTCTAAGCCAACGGGAGGGCTGGAGCGACAGGGGAAATGATGGGACAGAAGCGTGCATGGAGGCCAGGCTGGTCCCAGCATCAGCTACGTGTTTATCAGGCTTCTTTTAGAGAGGGGATGGCCCCTTCCTGCCAGGACCGACTCTGACCGCTCAGCTGCTTCTCCTCGGTGTACTCCCTGAAGGGTTTGGTGTGGCCCGGCTCCCCCAGCCCTCCCTTCGCCCTTGCCCGTGAGCCCTGGCCTCTTACCTCTCACAAACACGTAGGTGCTGACCGCTGTGGTGCCCTCAATTTTGGCTTTGATGTACTTGTAGTAGCAGCAGTAGTAGCCTGTGTCATTAGCCTGGGTCTCCGTCAGCACCAAGATCTTGCAGTAGGGCTTTGCGTGAGTGCCCTCGCAGTCGTCCTGCCGGACGGTCCGGCTGCCGCTGATGCTCACCAGCACGGCTGACTCGCTCTCCTTTTCGCTCTGGACAGGATCCGCCCGGCCCCCAGGCCACGACCACTCCAGGGGGTGCTGCCCTCTTCACAGAAACAAAGGAAGAGTTAGCCAGGCCCAAGGACTCACACGGCTAATCCACGCTTAGCCTGTCCTCTCTCTGCACAAGCGTCTGGCTCCCACCCTTCATACCAGACCACGCTTCTTCCTGGGACTGACCAGGGGAAGGGGGAACCAGATACTCCCCGAGACCAGCTCTGCCCAAGTCTGTAGGTGCCCAGGTGAACGCCGCTGCGTGGGTGGTGCCCAGAGGGGCAGGGGCACGGCCTGTGGGCCGAAAGGGGTGCAGTGTGATGATGAAAACCCACGGCTCCACGAGCCCAGCCAGTGACAAAGAGGAAGAGAGAGATGCCCCCTTTCCTGCAAGACACCAGCACGCTTCATCCACGGAGTCTCCCTTTCCCGAGCGCCCCTGACTCCACGTGCGACTGGTCTGCTCCAGCTCTCACGAAACGATGGGTGTTGCCCCCTGCCTAGCTCCCGTAACACAACGGGTGTCTCATCATCTCCTCCGGGGCCCATGGTTTCACGCTGCTCATACTGACTCCAGAGCAGGATGCAGAGGGAAAGGATCTGCTTATCCAAGATCTCCCTCCCCATTACTCAGAAGAGTTTTCAGCAGTAAAGAAAGCATATAGACATGACACCCTCTGCCTCTGGCTCATGGCTGGTGACTCAGGCTCGGGTGTGAAACAGGGAGTAGGTAGGAGGACGGAAAGGGGAGAGGAACTGACTGGGAAGAAAACAGCAGAAAGGAAGCAGGGACAGAGATGAAGTCAAGGAGAGGGAAACCAAGGGGAAGCTAGAAACTCATTGAACTTCCTTGAATCCAGCTGTGGGGCCTATTCATCCCTCTCATATTGGCAGCCAGTCGCCTTCCAGCACGGTTGTTCAGGTGCCTAGCGTGCTCCCTGCGGGCCAGCTCAAGCTTCCCCCGGGCTAGAAAGGATGGTCAGCCTTGAGGAAGCCCCCAGGGCTGGCCTGCCGCCTTCCAGGGATGTCCAGGAAAACTCACGGCATCGAGCACACGTGTGCCCCCGACGAACAGAGCCTGGGGTTTCCAGGCAGACACACATCTGTGCAAACACGTGCTCACATGCACTCTGACAGCTGGACACACTTACTGAAAACGCAGCGCTGATGGATTCTTCGCAGAAGGTTTCTCGCAGCAAACTTGGAGCCCCTTCCACAAAAATGCCTCGTCTGCACTTTCAGATGCTTTGGCAAGCGTAGCTAACCCCCAAAGCCCCATGCCTCTAGCTGGAGTGGTTGGGCTGGAAGTCCTTGTGCTGGGAGAGCCTCTTTCACTGGGCAAACTGGTTGCAGCTGTACTGGTAAAGGCACACTTTGCTGGTACAAGCCATTAGGCGGGTTGCCAGGACAGCAAGTACTTGAGGTGTGTGCGCCCGAAAGCTTGCAGAAAAATATATATGTTTTTGCAAATTCTTAGTTGGTCTAATAAAAGGTATCATCTCTGAACCAAGAGTTCGAGAGTTTTGCATTTCTTTTGGTCTCAGACCAACACGGCTACCAAATAAATCCCTGAAACGTAGAACTGGGGCCAGTTTAGCTGGCGCTGGGAGAGGATAGTGAAGAGGAAATGAGACAAGAGGGCACAATGAAAGAGCACCTGAGATTGTACGGGATGGGATTCCTGTGTGCAGTGCTGGAGATGAAGCCATGCTTTCCTCTCTGCATTTGTCCTCAGCAAAGGATTTTCCTTCCTGCACAGACCCTGCCTTGCAGGGGAGGCTGGATGGAGCTCCCTTCCAGACAGGGCCTTTAATTAGCTACAGAGGCCCCTGGGGACTGATTTAATTGCCCTCTCTCACCTGCTCCAGCCTTCACAGAGGTCCCAGCCCTGCCGATATGTGGACCAGCATTAAGTAGGGCACGGTGAGAGATTAACCAGTTCAGAGAGGGATACGCTTTCATAGATGACAAGCTATTTTATCTGAGGCCATCATCTGTTGTCAGGGTTTGTAATGGTTAATGCAAACCACAGGTTTGGAAGAGATGCTCAGGGCATAAGGCAATCTCTATCTTGGAGAGGCTTAAGGGGGAGGAGGAAATGACCTTACATCTGCTCCTGCAGGGCTGTTAAACCGTCATCCGAATCAATCAACGCCAGGCATAGTTGGAGATAGGATACGGGGTTGGGTGGACCTCAGGGCCGGTCCATCCAGCAACTCCTACATCGCCCTGCTTTCCGCAGCAGTGCAGCCTGCTCGGGGTAGGACTCGGGAGCGGGTTGCCTTCTCCACTGATCAGACTCAAGAATGAGGATGCCTGTTTGCTTACAAAGACGCTTTGTCGACTCCGGTCCGGAGTCCGTCTCGAGCATAAGCCAAGCGAGGGCTACGCTGCCTCGCCTGTGGAGCGCAGGAAGCAGGAGGCACGTCAAGAAGGAGCTGGTGCAGCTTCCACGGCGGGGGGTGCTGGCTGGGAAGAGAGTGCAGCCAAGGGACGTGCAGATCCAACACGTTGGCCGAGCAGTCTCCTACGGGATGCGATGGGTTTGCTCTGAAGCACTTACAGCTGCCCACTTCTGGGAACCTTTGCCTGGGGCGTGGGAGGACGAGTGGGGGCAGGTGGAGCTCCCGTGATGGACAGTCCAGCTGCTGCCCTTGTCCAGTCATCCCGGGCCCTTTACTGCTCCGGTATCGCCAGCTACAGACTGAATTGTGCCTTCAGTGACACCTCTCCTTCAGTGGTGCTGCACAGGTGTAAATGCCCGGGCTCTGTGTGTCGGCCTCAAGATGCCTGCTGGTGCCTGAGATGGGACGGAAACCATGCCTTGCTCAGCCCTAGCAAGCTAACACCGAAAATGTCTGCTCATGGCTCACGTGAGCAAATGTGACTGAATGGGGAGTGGGGAGGGGCTGTTTTTATACTGAGAACAAGGTGCTTGCAGTCTTGGATGGAGCACGAGCATAGTTTCACTAGGATGCAACGTGCCAGAGTTGGGGACTCCGGGTTAGATTCAATCCCGTCTCTTAGTTATGCAGGAGTGCTATGTTTTAAAACATGCATTTGGCTTTTTAAGTTGAAACCAGAAACAAATGGTAAACTCTCTTCCCCTCACCAGACTCGGACCCCTCTTCCCAGCGAGTCTGCTCACGCTCTCTCTGCAGATCCTGTTCCTCAAAAGCCCAGGGCAACAGGATTGGTAGCAGGATGGCTGTGCTTATTAGCAATATCTCAAGGTTTTAAGGCCCAGACTACATTATAGGGCCTCAAAGCCTCTCGCATTTGTTCAGGCATTCCTGGTGCTGTGTACGGAGCAGAATAATGCTGGGAGTCTCCAGAGTTTCCGCTGTTTGTTTACCACATGGGATTTTCATCCCTTCTCAAACCCACTGTTTTATTAACCATCAAGGCTAGCAGCGGTTGAGTGATGAGTATATACACATGTACCCAAGCAGGGCCAATACAAACAGACCTGCTGACCGGTCCTGGGTAGTGCTAAAGGCATGCATTCCTGCATCACGTGACACTGGATTGAATTCGGAGCTGGGGAGAGGCGTGATGTGTGGGCACATGCATGTGGGGGCAGACCGAGGTGGGAGTGACGTCGGGTCAGGCTCGTTTCGAATCGCCTCTGTGTTTGTGTTTGGACCGCTGTGCTTTGGAAGAGGCCCGGGGAGCAGTTTCTGGACAGCTCCCTCCCTCCTGCCCTTCCCCGGCAGCGCTCTGCTTCATTATGCTGCTCCAGCCGGGGCCCATCTGCCAGCTCTTGTGACTGCTCCTCTCTGCTGAGAGGTAGGAGAAAGGCAGTGCTGGTGCCAGCTAGGAACAGATGCCGCACAGACTTCTCTGCAGCTGCATACATGAATAGCCCAAGTCTTCTCCAAAAGGATGCTCTTCAAGGGAGACAGGCCACTGACAGCTCTCTTCTTCCCGGCCCAGCGCTCTCCACCTCCCCACGCGCAGACAGACGGGGCAAAAGCTTCAGTGGGCTTGCGAGCCGATCTCATGGAAGGAGACCGTCTAACTCGGGGGGGGACTTAGAGGAGCCGAGCAGGGGTTTGCTGCATCTGCCGCACAAGAGCGCAGTCCTGTCTCTTCCCCATGCTCCCTGAGAGCTGCCACGGGGGCATGGCTGTGCCCTTCTGTTCCTACAGCTCCACAATAGCTGCTTGCTTCCTTGTCACCCTGAGCTGGGAGGGGGCCAGGGACAAACTTTCCTTCTGCCAGTGGAATATTTGGGCAGCCACAGGCAGCCCCCAAGCAGCAATGTGAGCTCATCGCCCCGCGGCGAACCGCAATGCTCTCTGCCCTTTCCCGGGCGTCAAGGCCAGCCCCGGTGCACCCGAGTGCGCGACACCTGAATGGGGACGCGTTAGGCAGGCAAGCAGTGGGGTGAGCGCGGCGCCCGGTGCACTTCTTCCCTCCGGGGCTCCCTGTTGCTGTGCAAGCAGCTCTGGTGGGCTCTGCGCCAGTATTCATGAGACGGAAAGGCACAAAGTCTCCGCTTCCCCTCTGGCATGGGCTGCGGAGGGCATGAATACAGAGATTCATCCCGATAGTCCTTCCTTCCTTCTTAGGACTCAAACTAATAAAAGATGCACTGTGTGCACGGACATCACCCTCTTGGCCCTTGGCTGTTATATGCTTTGACTCAGTCATTTTGGTCTGTTCGCGGTCAGCCCGAGTGCCCAGGGCTGATCTGTAATTCTGGAAAGGAGAGGGAGTATTTTTATATGGGGCCCAGCCTGGTCTGTGCAAGGGAACAAAAGCCAGTGGGTTTGCAGAGGGAGCCTAGCTCTCCGCCTAAATGCTGTTTAACAGGCTTGGACTAATGGGGCCGGAGGCAGATGCCAGCAGCAGGCAGAGAGCATGGTTTGCGGGGTGACAACGAGGACAAGCAAAGACCACGTGCAGCTTGACTCCCAGAAGGAGCCGTCAGACACAAATCATCCCCCTGCCCCACCCTGGCACTCTTCCCTCGCCTCCTCTGCCCTTGGCGGCCTGGATGCTTGTGTATTTTGCTGCCATAACCCTTCCTCGCCCATTAACGTGAGCCGTGTCCTGTCAGGGTGGTCTGTGGTCTAGGGGGGAGACTTGGAGACAGCTGGGCCTAATTAAAAATGCATGAACCCGTAAGAATGAAAAGCAAATTCAAGTGATGGAGTGGCTGGGGGTGGTGGAGGGGAGGATGACTCCGTAGCTGCCTTCTCAGCAAAATGATCTCCTCAAGATGCTAGAGAAACACGGGCGCGAGAGGCCAGGAAGGCCCAGGAGGGAGCATCTGAATCCGGTCTTCACTGGGACCTGTGCAGCTGTGGAGGATCTGTGCAAGGCCACAGCCCCCAGGACTTCCACGAGCCGATCGCCGCTCGGGCACCAGAAGGACCCCAGTGGGGAACACAGCTTAATGGGAGCATAGCCTTCACAAACCTGTCCTTTATATGCCTTCTTTGGCCCAGTCTTCACAGGCAAGGGCAGCTCCCAGACTACTGCACCGGGCACCACATTTTGGGGAGGAGGGGAGCAGCCAACAGCGGTGAAAGAACAGGTCAGGGACTATTTAGAAAAGCTGGACGTGTACAAGACCATGGGGCTGGATGGGATGCACCCAAGGGTGCTGAGGGAGTTGGCTGATGAAACTGCAGAGCCATCGGCCATCGTCTTTGAAAACTCATGGCAATCAGGAGAGGTCCCGGACGACTGGAAAAGGACAATCATAGTGTCCATATTCAAGAAAAAGGAGGACCCAGGGAACTACAGACCAGTCAGCCTCAACTTAGTCCCTGGAAAATCCTGGAGCAGATCCTCCAGGGATCGATTTCTAAGCACTTGGAGGAGAAAAGAGTGATCAGGAGCAGTTGGCATGGATTCAGCGGGGGCAAGTCATGCCTGACCAACCTGACTGCCTTCTGCAACAAGGTGACTGTTCTGTGGATGCGGGGAGACCGGTGGATGTGGTGGGCCTTGATTTTAGCAGGGCTTTTGATATGGTCTCCCACACGATTCTTGCAGGCAAGATAAGAGAGTATGAGCTAGATGAATGGACTGTAGAGTGGTTAGAAAACTGGTTGGAACATCGGGCTCAGAGGGTAGTAATCAATGCTCGATGTCTAGTTGGCAGCCGGTATCACGTGGAGTGCCCCAGGGGTCGGTCCTGGGGCTGGTTTTGTTCAATGTCTTCATTAACGACCCGGAAGATGGCAGAGCGCACCCTCAGCAAGTCTGCAGATGACACCGAGCTGGGGGGAGTAGTAGATACACTGGAGGGCAGGGCTGGGATTCAGAGTGACCTCAGCCAACTGGAGGGTTGGGCCAAAGGGAATCTCCTGAGGTTCAACAAGGACAAGTGTAAGGTCCAGCACTGAGGCCTGAACAATCCTCTGCACTGGTGCAGGCTGGGGGGGACGGGCTGGGCAGCAGCTCTGCAGAAAAGGACCTGGGTGTGACAGGGGACAAGAAGCTGAACAGGAGCCGGCAGCGTGCCCTCGTTGCCAAGAAAGCTAATGGGATCCTGGGCTGCACTGGCGGTGCCAGCAGATCGAGGGCAGTGACCCTTCCCCTCTATTCAGCACTGTTGAGGCCACATCTGGAGTCCTGTGTCCAGTTCTGGGCCCCCACTGCAGAAAGGATGTGGACACATTGGAGAGAGTCCAGTGGAGGGCAATGAAAATGGTTCAGGGGCTGGGGCACATGACTGGTGAGGGAAGGCTGAGCGAACTGGGCTCATTTAGTCTAGAGAAAAGGAGACTGAGGGGGATTGAATAGCAGCCTTCAGCTCCCTGCAGGGGGCTCGAAAGAGGATGGAGCTGGGCTGGTCTCAGTGGGGGCGGATGACAGGACAAGGAACAAAGGTCATAAGTTGCAGCAAGGGAGGTTTAAGATAGATATGAGGAAACATTTTCCCATTAGGAGGGTAGTAAAACACTGGAACAGGTGACCCAGAGAGGTGGTGGGGTCTCCCTCCTTGGAGGTTTTTAAGACCCAGGTAGACAAAGCCCTGGCTGGGATGATGTAGGTGGGACTGGTCCTGCTTTGAGCAGGGGGTTGGACTAGATGTGACCTCCCGAGGTCCCTCCAACCCTTGTTTTCTATGACTCTAAGGCACAGGGACCACCCCCACCCTGCTCTATTTGCAGGGACCCCAGTGAGCTTTGGCTGGGCCTGCATCCCACTGAAAGCCTGGAAGCGTAGGCCAGCATTACTCCTGGTTTGCCCTGCCAGGACACGGCTCGCACGAATGGGCACCTCTGGTGTTTGCAGGATACAAAGAGAGGCTTTTGCTCATTGTGCTTGGTCTGCAAACAAGACCCTTTTCTGCTCTGCATGGCTTTCTTCCGTGTACACGGATGCATACAGAGCGTATAGCTAAGGATGCAATGTTAGCGTAACGGCTATTTCCTGTCCCAGTGTGGGGAGCTTAAGAGAAGGGCTTTGCACTCCACAGTGAACAGGGAGGAATATGCATAGAGCAAGGCCTGGGGTGCTCACTGCAAGGGACTGTTTGTGTGTGCCCACCTGTCTCTGACCCTCATTTGTCCTCCGTGCCCAACAATGACCCGTAGGCACCGCATGGGTCTGGCCTTTCCCTGCCCTGCCTTCATGTAGGAATACCTGTCTTTCATGCCACCTACAGAACGGCTCCCAGACCTGACATGGGCAGCTATTCAGATGCAGATGAAGGGAGGAGAGCTCTTCTCCTGCTGCATGTGGGGGTTAAAGGGTGTCAGGACCCCTAGCACTGCCTACAAGCCAAGATGCAACTGGAGGTGCCAGCCAGCATCCTTTCAGAGTGCAAAACAGTGCAGCAGGGGCTGGCACAGCTGGTGCAGCTCATGCATGTACCCCACTGTTGACAGCCAGTGCTGCCCAGGTCAGCCATGCACACTGCACCCACCTGGGACATGCAGCTTGGGCTTGCAGTTTGTTGCTCCAGGCTGCTCTGCCAATGCAGGAGGCCTCCTCATGCCCACTGGCGGCAGTCTTCCTAACTTGGGGAACAGTGCTGGCTGGAGAGCCCCAGAGAAAGGCCTCCCATTGAGGCCGTGCGCAGCACGGGCACCAGCAGCACAGTGCAAGCCTCTCCCAGCACTCCCACTGCTCCCAAGCCCATTCACTGCTTTGCTGAGAAAGGATCCGCACAGATACTGAAATCTCTGGGATGTGATTAAAAGCCCTTTGGGAATGAAACGGAGGCCAATGCAACTATTTCTTTCCTCCACCACCAAGGTCCAAATGAGTCTGGGAGAGAACGTGGCCCCAAAACGCCTAAGAGAACTGGAGATGGAGCCCTGTCTACAGCTGTCCTTTAACACCTTCCACCTGCTCCTGAAGCCCAGGACACTTGCAGGCAAGAAGGGAGCAGTCAGTAGTGATGAGCTGGATATCGCTAAGTGAGCTTGGGACAAGACAAGTGCATGGCCCTATACCCAGGTCTGGCACAAATGCTTCAGTGCCATGTATAATGCTGAAATTATAGTGCACACCTCCCCGGGCACCTGCCTGCACAATCCTGCCATGGGCTACTTCATGCTCTTGAAGCGATTTCCCTGATTCAGCAGCACAGGCACGTCCAGCCAGAGACCAGCTCCCTCCCATGTGTGTGAGGACAATGCAAGGCATCGAATATCTGCTTATGGGAAATACCAAGGACCATCTCCATCACAGCCAACAGACGCAGCTTTAGCCTCCTGCTCTCCACATCCCAGAACCACCAAATAGCAGGCAGGCTTGGCTCAGTGCAAAGCCAGAACTAGACTGGCAGGGAGCACAGGACCAACGCTAGGGCCATGCTAGACGTATTGAAGGGCTGTCACATGCACAAGGAGGGGGAGGAGGGTAAAGGCAATGCTTTCTTTCAGAGACCGGCGAGGGACTGGATGCGATAACAAGCCATGTGGAAGTCCTCATTGCCGGGCGTGCTCGGAGTCCAAAGAGCAGACCACCAGGAGCCGGCAAGGGCACCCAGAGCAAAGCCGCTGTCACGGGTCTCTTACCTGCAGGTAACAGCCAGTGTGTCCTTGGCGTTTATGACGTGCTCCTCCTCGGTGATGCTAAGAGTGGGTGGGCTCATGGAATAGCTGCTCACCAAATCTGCAGAGAAAAGGGAAAGAGAAAGAGAAATGCAGTTGCTCTGCTGTGCTTTGGTCTGCCGTCAAAAGCCAGCCCGTGGCAGGAGAGATGCCGTAAAAGAGCAGCAGGGTCCTGCTGCCCTGGACTGATTTATTGCTAACTCACTGGGGCAAGCACAAATCCTCAGGCTCTCCCTTCTCTAGAAGGCATCAGCTCCCCAGCAAAGGTAGCTCAGCCTCAGGGACAGATTGGTCCTGAAGGAAGGAGCTGCAGGAGCACACAAAACCTCGGGAGCCGGCTTTGGGCTAGCTTGCACGGAGCTCCACCTTGGACCCCCCTTTATTAATAGCTGAGAGTCCAGGAGAGGGCTCATCTTGGACGAAGTTGGGTGCAACCCCATCTGCATACAGATCCCCAGCTTAAAAACTCCTGCCTTTGTACCGCAGAAGGCTAGGAAATTCTTTCCCCGCGAGGCCGTCATTGAGCATACACGTGCTGAGTAGTTTGCAGCGGACTCTCTCGAAGAAGGACGATGTTGTCTGGGAGGGGGCTGAACCTCCAGGAATTTAAACAGGCCCCTCTCCACGGCTGCGGGGCACGGATTCCAGGAGAGGACGTCCGCAGCATTGCAGAAAATCACGGGCACATCTGCTTTTAAGCAGACTAACGCAAGATCATTGATTTATTCTTCACATCGGCACCATCAGTGGACTGCGCCAGGGGCAAACGTCTTGAGGTGTCACTGAGACAGCAAAATAAGTAACCACTGACCTGCACCAAGCCGGTGTCACCCATTCTCCTTATTTCCTGGCCAGCCGCATGATCTTAGGGGTCTATCTTTAAACTCAAGCTCCTGGAAACGTGCTAATTGAGAAAGGGAAGTTTCTAGCCCTTCTGATTGCAAAGAAAAGCCTGAAGATATGACCAAGTAGATGCTAGAAGCCCGCTCAACATTTGTTTTGAAAGTCTCTCGGTTTTTGACTCTTATGAACGGCAATGAAACTAAGGTCTTAGCTGATGGAAAGCCAACTGGGCTTTATTCCTGGGCTGGTGGCTTTGTTTCTGGGTTTGACAGCAACGTCCCAGAGCTGCGCGGCCCACGGTCTGGCAGAGAACCAAACACCAGAGCATCTGATGAAACGAGACTCCCTGCGGACGGAGCCGCGATCTGGAGACGGAGGCGAGAAGCATCCCGGCCCCGAGCAGACAGGGCCAGCCCCCCGTGGCCGGCCACGGGACGTGCAGGGAAACATCCACCGCCGTCAAATAACGCCGCTCTGCACAGATGGCCTTGTGGGGCTTTTTTTATTTTAATTGTTTTCCATTTCCTTCCCACCCAGAAGTCATTCTGAGCACAGTCATATGACTGGCTGTGCCCATGGAAACTGGCCCAGCGCTAGTCTATCGCGGACTGACGCAGCGGCCGTCAATCCCCCTCTTCCCCTTCCTGCGCTACGATGATCGAGGCTGGCTCAGATGTTCCCCGGACTGGCTCGGGGAGGAGATGATTTGCCATGATTGTGGCGCGGCACTGGGCGACGTCATGGCCAAATGCCGCGCGTCCATCTCCGCCCCTTCGTCCGGCATGCCCTTTATGCACAGAAAGCCTCCCCCAGTCACCGTGCTACCAGGCTCGCCCCTGCCAAGAGCCCGTATGCAAGGATTCGACAACAGGAATCCGGTGCAATTAAGCAAGCCGATCCCCGTCTCGCACTCCCACCCAGACTTCTCAGCGTCTGCCCTGCCCCGCTTCAACCTTAGGCTTTCCATGGCAGGGCCGGTCTGCCTTTTATGCCGTGCTGAGCTGAGCACGCCGTCAGCCCTTGACAAATACTTCTGCAGACAACAGAAATTTGGGAGAGGAACAAAAAAGAAAGAGAAAGAGTGAGGGATAGATAAGGAAGGATAAGAAAAAGGCAAAGAGGGGAACAGGCAAGCAGGCTTTGCAAACTGGTGTCTCCCCCCACACCTGCCCTAGAGCGTGCCAATGGACCGCCAGTGCCTGGGCAAGCCCGGAGGGGCACAAGCTCACCCCGAGCACAGGAGGATACAGAAAGGTGTAGCTGAAAGACAGCAGAGAGTGGAGGGAAGCGGAAGAGGGAGAGAGAGCGGGAGACAAGCAGAGGTGCGGACAGAAGGGGTGAAGCGCTCCCTCTCCCCGTGGCCATCACTTAAACAACAATTTGTTAAGGGAGAGAAAGGGAGAGATGCTTTGGATGTCAGACAACAAATGTAGCCCGTGGTTGTGACAATAAATTAAAGCATTTTTAGTGAAATCCCTGAAAAAATAGAACAACGGGTATTGGAACAAAAGAAATCCAGGTCCTCTGCCACAGGGCCGGGCTGGACTCGAATCTGTGTCTCCTGTTACTGCTGCACAGGGCGATGCTGCCCAGACACTGCTTCCCAGAATGGCCAGGTCTATCTCGCTCAAACTTTGTGCTACTCTTGGGTCTACATCTAGGGACAATCTCTGCCACAGAATAGGAGGCGCTCACTGCATTGTGGCCCACATACAAGATAAACCCCCAGAGCCCAAAAAGCCCTGGTCAGATGTGGTTCGTACTTATGGACTCTCTAGGAAGTTTCCCTCTTTGTCTGGTCCGGGTGAACTTCTCAATATTTTCCACCTGAATGCAGTGAACATGTAAGTGCCAGCCTAGCCGCTCTAGATTAAGCCAGCTACCGTGCAGGCGAGTCCTTTGTGCAGTTCTGCAAGCAATGCCCGTGCATAAAAGTCTTCCCACCAAGCCAACAGACTACTCGTCTAAACATGCAGGTGTGCCTGAAGGATCAGAGCCCACATTTCTCTGTACGACTCTGGCAAAATACCTGCCCTACAGGACTGCCGGAGCTCAGGTAGGCAGTTCAGTTCAGACCGTCGGCACCTTGGATATTCCCGACAGATCCCAGCACAACTTGAAGAACACAGCTCAGTCCAGGCCCCAAATCCCTCTGCTCTTCCAGTCGC
>NW_017728914.1:33158634-33169371 GCF_001723895.1 Crocodylus porosus
TCAGGTCCCCCATGATGACCACATCCTTAGCCCTCACTGCCTCTGTGAGCTGACCTAAGAATTCCTGGTCGAGCTCTTCTCCCTGGTTGGGAGGTCTATAGTAGACTCCCACCGTTTTTGCATGACACCACTTCAGAGGACTAGTGCTTTTTTTGTTGTTGACTGGAACAGGATTTTTTCAAACCAAAAAAAAATCATTTTGGTTAATTTTTCCTACGTTCTAAAGAAAATCTGGAAACCAGTCATAGACATGCAGCAAAAAAAAAAAAATCAGTTTTAGGGTTCTTAGGTTTTGCAAACTGAATTTTTTTTTTGCCAAACGTGGTTTCTTTCCAAGACTAAATATGCTTTGGTTTTCTGGTTCCTTTTTTAATCAGGAAAAACAAATTGAACATATTTAAGGGGGAAATGGAAATTTTCCTAAATTTCCTAGAAAATCCAGCATTTTTTGATCACTTCAGCCATTTGTCTGTGACTTTCTTAAAAAAGAGTGAACCCAGTTCTTCAGCACTGAAAGGCAAGTGCATTTGTCCGCTTTCCGCGGTAGTTTCCAAGTGACGATGATCAGAACGCAGGTCTGGTCTGGGGGCTGGGACGCTCAGCTGCTAAAAAATGAAGCAAGCCTGAACAGTAACGAATTAGCAACCGACTGAGTGATTTGCAGGTCCCAACAGCTCTCGTCCGTTGATCTGAGGGTCCCAACTCCCTGCTTTTACCGGGCAGCTCTCAGGATGGTTTCAACCTCAGTCTCGCGCTGTGCGACAGAAGGCAGCAGCGGGACGCACGCTGCTCCCTGCGATACGGGCAGAGGACTTGGGCAGCACCCGATTAGGACATCTCCCATATGTGGGTGCCCCATGGGGCAGGGCTGGGGGATATTGTCTGGTCTTCCAGAGCCTAAGTTTCAGAGGCAATCGGTCTGTGTGACCTGCCGGGACTCTCCTGGCCTCCATGCCTTGTGTTTCTGGTGATGCATACTACCACTGCTATCACAGCAATGCTTTGCAGTCCATGCTCCCCGTGCTAAGTGCTGCGCTTTGACATCCCACGGGCTCCATCAGCTCACCAGCTGGAAGGAGTTAAGAGGCAGTGAGAGCTGAAATGTCGTCCCCCAGCTGATGGGCCCTTGCCTGGGCCGCTGGAGCACGGCGCCCCGTCGGGAGGGCAAGGTGTGCCGGTCGAGATGCACCCGGCTGGGATGCCTGCAGGTGGCTTCACAGAGACCCAGGAGAAGGCCTAAGGCAGCCACAAAGATAACGGCCCGTCTCCCTTTCTGTGCGGTGTTATGACCCGCTAGAAAACAACGCCGGGGGCGGGGGCAGGGGCAGGGAAGGACGAAAAAGTACGGGCTGTGCAGGTTAAGACTCTGGGATTCCTGCAGATGTATCCTGTCTGCGCCCGGCCGCAAGTACAACAGGAAAAGGAACAAACGCTGCAGCGAAGCGCACTCGGACAGAGCTGCCCACGCCGCGCGGGCCACGGTCGTGCCGCTGACCAGCCGGCGCGGAGCCGTCCTCCTGCCAGCCTGGCTCCACGAGCTCTGGCTTTGACCCCACCGGCGGGAGGTTCCCGGCTTGCCCCTGCCCCTCTCGGTACAGCTCCTTGCGCGAGTCTGGCCCCCGCGGGGCGAGTTCACAGGCAGGAGCAGTCCCCTTCCGACCCTTGAACTGCACCGCTGGCGACATGCCGCGGCCGAACACCTCCCTTCTTCCTAACCAAACCCACCCCGACACCGCCCGTGCCCCTCCCCGGGAATTCACCCCGTGCCTGCGCAGCACAACCCGACTCTCCTGACAGTTGATCTTGGCACCGGCTTTTGCTAGGAAATGTCAGCTGACTGACAAACAGATGGTTCGTGTCTCTGGCAAATCCCGGCGCGCGAGGGAGACGTCTCCTGAGAAAACAGGGCCCCATCTCCCCAGATCACACGTTCCCCGGAGCCATCCCAGGCAGGGAGACTGAGCGGCCCCGGCTCCTCCAGGCGTGCACCAGCGACGTGCGTCACATGTACCCTGATGCACGCGTGCGTGCGTGGTGGTGGCGGGGGCTACAACAGTGCATGCATCATTATATGTGCATGTCTGTGTGCGCGCACACGCATCACACACGTCCACAGAGAAAGAATTAATGTAATTAAAAAGGCATGCCTTGGCCCCAGTGATCTTTGTTTTTTCAAGAGGGTTTCCAAGCGAGTTGGCAGGAGGATATTAAAATAAACAGAGCGGGATTGATGGGACGCGGGGAGAGGGGGAAGCCGGGTTCCACAGCCGCTCGCACCTCGTCTGCTTGGGGAGAGGCGTGTTTCCCACCGTCTCCCCTACCCTTGACCTCCCAGCTCAAAGGAGCAGGCTGCGAGCCCCTTCTCCAGCTTGGATGCGTCATCTGGAGCTCCTTCATCTTCTGGAGCTCTCCTGCGAGTCCATGAACGGCCCTCGAAATCACTGGAGGGAGCCTCCGGACACGGCTGTCAGAGCCGGCACCAGCGCTCGCCACGGAGCGGCCTGCCGTGCACCCCGCTAGCGCTCAAACTACGCTTCTTCGCCTTGCCCAAAGGCAATCTGGGAAAGAGTTGCCCGGTGCCCCGCGGCTGCCCAGCGTAACCCGGCTGACTCGCAGGGAGGCACGCCTGACTGGCGCCGGCCTGAAACGCCGCGCAGCTCAGACAGGGCCGTTGACGGGGCCCTCTGCCCACGTGGGGCCGAGCGTGCCGGGGGCAGATGCGAGTGTGCTTTGGTCTCTGCTGCTCAGCAATGCTTTCCACTCCCACGCCCCGTCCCCCGGACCGACGCGGTGAGACCACTCGAACAGCTCCAGCGCGTCTCTGCCCCCCGTCCCCTCCCTCTTGCAGGAGGCCGCCCCGCTGAGCTCCTCTCCAGAGCGCGATCCAGCTCGCACCGACCGCCTTTCCTGTCCTGGCCTGTGCCGAATCCCCCCGGTTATCGGGCAGCCCCAAAGGGCCCCTGCGCTGAGATACCCCGCACTTCCAGGATCCTTTTCATAAACGGGCTTCGCAGCTGCAGCACATCTTATCGCAAGTGGCTGCAATAAGGATTTCCAGAGCTGGAGCATCCAGCATTCGGCCAAGGGGTCATCAGCCCTGGGCCCACCGCTCCGATTTCCTCCCTCCTGCTCCCAGTCCCAGCTCTGCGGGCCCCCTTCTCTTCTTCCTCCCTTCCTGCCCACATCTTCTCCCCTGCTCTCTTCCTTCTTTTGCCTCCATTTCCTCTTGCTCTTCCTCAGCCGTTTTCCTGTTTCTTATCTCACCTCCACTCCCCACAAGCCCCAGGCCACCCCTGGGCTTGAAGCTCCCCGGCGCTCCCAAGCGGTGCAAGTCGACACCAGTGCGCAGTCAGCAGGTGAGTTTGGCCCTTCCCGCGTCCCTGGGAAGCACGGGGTGGCTTTGGCATCTAACAAGGGCAGCTGCTCCAGAGCACGGCTCTGCAATGGGAGAGCCCTGCAGGCGGGGAAGGGAGTGGGGAACCAGCTTCAACAAGTGGAATTAAAATTCATCTATTTTCTTTTCTAACACCGGAAATGGCATTTTCCTCCTCGGACCTTCCCCCCTGCCTTGTTTGCCTTTTCAAGCCGAGCCCTGAGCATTTCCAGATATTAGCGGATATGTTGGCAGCCAACTCCACGTCTAGACGGCCCGTTGGGCTAGTTCCTTATGTCAACAAGAGCAGAGGTTACTGCTGATGGGGGATGTCAGCACCAGAAGTGTCAGGACAAGGCCATGCATTTCCACTCCCTTCCCCACCCCCTCCGAGCCCACCCTCCTGCTAGGGGCTGATTGAAAGGCATGAGCCTTTGTGTCTCCGACGCCACCCGGGCCCATCTGGTCCGGTCCGCCCAGGTGCGTGGTGCACCCCTTGTTGCTACGCAGAGATTTCCACGTCAAAAGAAGAGCTAAGAAAGAAACACGGCGCTTCTCCGTCTGCTCCACCCCAGCAAAGGGACAAGACCCAACCCTCTGCCAGCACGCAGATCTTGTCCACACGCAGTCCCGCTGCGGGGAGCTTGCACCCAACAGGGTTCGGACCATTTTGATGCTCTCTGTGCCTGGGAACACCAGGGAACCCCCCCAGTCTCCACTTTGTCATTCAAGGCTCCTGCCTGGATCATCTGAACGGCCTCCGCTGCCATGCGATCGCCAAAGCGCGCTGAGCAAGGCCCCATGTGTCACGACGATCCCTGGGGTTCAAAGCCACCTCCACGAGTGGCTGCATTTCTCAGTGCCTGGGCCTCCCTCTAAAGGATAGCACTGACCTGCCTCAATCGTCAAGAGCTTGGAGGAGGTTAAACCTACGCTGGGTTACACTGTGCACGTTGGGGACAAACTCGGTTGCAGATACCAGGGTGGCCGAGATCAGTCATCGCCTTAGCGTTACATCGGGGGAACTCTTCAACAGCCCTGGGCTGGGCTGGATGTTTGTTGCGCAGAGCACATGGACGTCATGCTGCAAAGCAGTTGGCAGCGTCCCCTATCCCGGGGCTGACAAATCTCCCAGCCTCAGAGGGTGCAGGTAGAAAACCAAACCGGCTCTCAGGTACCAGCTGCTGAGACACCAGGATGGCTGGACTTGCATTGCAGATTTGCGATTCCCTTTGCATCGCAGCTTTGCAAGCCTGGGCTCCTGCTGTTGGGAGCTGCTGTGTTCCCTGGCAGCCTGAGCTGCCTGCACTTCCCCAGCCCACTCCTTTCCCTCCTGCCCTTCACGGCGAGGAGCGGAGCTGATGTGCAATGCTCCTCCATGCCGCTTGCGGGGGAGTGACAATACCTCCTCCTCTCCCCAACACTTCTGTCAGAATAGGGCTTCACAATGCAAAATGCCTTCAGCTTTTGAATCTCGTTACCAGCGCAGTAAGACCCCTTGTTCCACCCCTCCAGGCCTTCCACGGGTCAGGAAACCTGGCAGAGCTGCCTTCCCTGCGCACACCGCTTACAGCATCACCCTCTTGCTCTGAGCGCTGCTGACACCCGGAAAAGTAAAACTGCCCTTCTGGACACCAAGGGTGCTGGAGCAAGCTCTCAGCCAAGCAAACCTTATGACCTTCCCCCTCGCTCAGCCTTACTTAGCAAAGCAGAAAGGAGGAGGTGAGAGACACCTGCTTCCTAGTCAGCAGAGGCTAGGACCAGGAGAGCTGACTTCGTCCGCTGGAGGGAAACACGTACAGCATACGGTGGCCGCTTGGAGGAGAATTAGCAGCCACCACTAAAAAAGCCCCTGCAGAAAGTGGCACCCCCATCAGAGTCCTGAGAAGAGGCCGAAGACTGGACAGACCCAGCTGACCTCTCACATCCAGCGGCAGCTCTCATCTGGAGAGGCGTCCCGCTGTAGGCGCAGGCAGCCGGTGCATGAACGAAGCTTGTCCATACTGGCCCTAAAGGACTTCCCAGTCCAGAGCCGTCTTCCCCCAACCCTGAACACTGGGGAGCGGATTAGCAGAGCACAAGGCCGGCGCAAATCTGATGTAGTAACAACTTATATCCCCTTTTCCCGGGAAATGTGGCCCCTGGTACCTCGATGTGATTCGATCCACGTGCTGCAGACAAAGCTCGCCCCATTTCCCCCCCACTGGGCTGAAGTTCTTGCGGCAGGCTGCGTCCTCCTCTTCTGCAGGGGAAGCTTGGAGCCGTCTTGGAAAAGCAGAACGTGGCTGTCACGCATCGAGCAGGGGAGCTGGCAGGTCGACACGGGGAATTTGAATGCACAGCTGACGTCTCCTCCTCCTCTTCACAGTTACTCATGTCATAAGAAAGGACAGGCAAAGGGCGAGGACGGCTTGTTTGCAAAGGCATGACACAGTGCTGAAGATTGAAAACTGAATAAACCAGCCCTCGCCAGCTCTAGCCACAGCTGGGATAAAACCCATGGAGATGCACAGGAGGTGAGGTTCCCCCTGTCCGTCACCCAGGATGACCCGTCCTAAATGAGGACAGCAGCACTCCAGCAGCATGGAGCAGTCTTTCAATGCTAACGAGCAGCAATAAGGTGGGCCCGGAGGTGACCATTTCAGAAGGATCCCAGCAGAGAGGACGGGGCAGGCTAGGATGCGCGTAACCAACAACTGAAAGCAGGAATCCCAGAAAAACGGCTGGTTCCCACGAAGGGCAGAGGCATTGCCTCCCTTTCTTGTGCTCCTAACGAGCTGCTTAAGAGACATGCCCAATGTGCCAACCCAGCTGGCTCGAGGATGCAGGAGAAGTCAGGTTGTGGCAAACCTGGCATCTGAACTGCAACCTAGGCACTCCCACTACTTAGCTGGTGATCTCAAGAACCCCTTTGGCCAAGAGCCGTGGACTTTCTTATCGCAATAAGAGACTTGCACACACAACGATCTCCCGAGGTCCCTTCCAGCCCTAATGTCTACGAAAGTCTGTGAAACACACACTTCAAAGGGCTTCCTACGGAGGCAAGCCGGGTATCTCAGTGCATCAAGTTAGCACCAAGTTGGGCACGTGGGCCCCTCAGGAAGCTAAACATAGATGTTTCTGCTATGATGCGCCAGCACTGAGGCCCTTGGGAGGCAGGGAAGCACTAAGACCTAATGGCTAGAGTATGAGCCTGGAGTTGGTGACATCTGCCAAGCTCACAGAGGAGCGGGGTGACTTCAGGTTCTCACACAAATGCTGCTCTAACAAAGCACTGCTATTTGTACAAGCCCTGCCCTCTCTCTGGGGCGCGCCAGGCCTGCCGCGGAGGGAGAGGGGCAGGGGAGCAGGGCAGCCAACCCCGCTGTCCAGGCATCTCCGAGCCTTCCAGCATCCTTGCTCAGCTTGGGAACAGCATCAGTTCCTCTGCCCGGGAGTGTTTATCTGTCCGTCTTTCTCCCTCTCCCTCTGCAGGAAGCTCTCTCATCATCACCCTGCTTCGCTCCAGCCTGGTTTCCTGCACAATCCTGCCAGGTTTACCCTGCGTTTTCCTCCTTGCCTCCCCCCATGCTATGACCATCAGGCCATGTTTGCATTTCTGTCTCCTGCCGCCTTTCCTCTCCCTTCCCCCCATGCTCCCTGTTCCATCCTCCCCGAGAGGCCATGTCCTGAGCCAAAGTTAGCCTCTGTCAGGTAGCCACATGTCCGGCCCAGAGCAGCGGGTCAGCCGGGGCCACCCTGCAGACCTCCTCTAGGATCTGTGCTGTCAGCAGCCCCTCCGGGCCCCAGGGGAGTTGGATGTTTGCCGCTCTGCACTGGTGAGGGATGCTCTCCGCACATCTGAGACAACTCACTTCCCCCCCGCCTGGCCAGCCCACCTCCTCGTTCGCTGGCAAGGGGCTGGCCAGACGCCTCTTTGTTTGGTCCCCAAATCCCCGAATTGCTTTGCATTTGTTGGCTGCCCACTTCAAGCCGGAGAATCCTTTTCCTGCCTTTGAGATAGAGGATGCTCCAGCCATCTGTGTGTGCTATTTCCTAGTAGAAACTCACCAGCGCAGAATTGCTTCCGCGCCCCGACACGTGGGAGTGCGGCATGGGTTTTCAGCAAGGCACAGGCCTAGGCCATGTGGGCGGGAAGGACCCAGAACCTTTTGGCAGGACTTAGACCTGCCTTGATCATTGGATGCATGCCCCAAGGAGGAGAAAAAGGTGGCCTTCAAAATCCGTAAGGCTTCAGAGCGTCTAGAGTAGCTTCCAGGGCTGCATGGTATCCATCATTACTAAGACAGGTGCTGATACTGCCTGGTAGCACAAGCAGAGATCTCCCCCATCAGTGTACAAGACTGGCCTCTGGGATGTGGCCTTCATCGATCATAGGGGTCGACTTTTGCAAAACTCAATTAAAAATCACCCTCCTTCCTTTTACAGTCTGTCGGTCTCCCCTCCCTTGTCCTTTTCCATTCCTTTCTCTTGCAAGCTCATCTTGCTACTCTCCTCCGTTCCGACGGGATGCACTTAACGAGGAGCATAAAGAGCACGGGGGCTTGGTGGCTCCAGGGTTTGGTAATGGGAAACAGCACATTTCACTGGCAGGTCTCTAGTCACAAGGGATCCAAGCCCATATTGGGAACGATCAGTAGGTCGGAGACCTGACTGATGGCCTGCGTGAAACGAGCAGTTGGTCCCAGGCCAGTTCTCAGCAGACGAGTGTCCACGTTGCAGATGGCAGTCTCAGCAGAGGGACCCAGCGCGGGGTCAGCCAGGAGGGTCAAGCTTTGCTCTAGTGGTCGCTGAGGACAGACAAGGATGTCTTGGGGGAAGCTTGCACTGTCCTGGCCCAAGATGAATCCATCCTGCAACTAAAGAGAGGCTTTGCCCATTCCAGCGCCTTTCCCCAGCACCTTCCTTCGCTTCCATTTAAGGAGGAAAACAGCAATGCTCCACTGCAGGAGGAATGCAACAGCAAAGGGGATAAACCAGGAGGTTATGTAAGGCCAAACTCGTCTACAGAGGCAGAGCTCTTGGTGCCTTCGCTGCAACGAGCATGGCCTGGTGTGTTTAGCAGCAGGAGGTGAAGCCCAGATCTTCATGGCACAGTTTTGCCAGCACCACCAGGCCAGGCAGGGGTGTGAGCTACCTAATAGCCCACACTGCCAACAAAGCTCCTTTTGTGGATGCAGCAAGACAAAGAAAAGGGCACTGGTCAGCTTGATTACATTGCTCAGGGAGGTGGTGAAGACAACCCCTGACTGGCATAGGCTGCATCTTCACCAGGGGCTGTGCTGATAGAGCCGTGCCGTGTAGCAGCATCAGTAGAGGCTTTGCAGAACAGGCGAGGCCAAAGAAGGGGATACTCCACACCTTGTCCCTCCTCCCATGAGAGGGCAAAAGCAGGGTACAGTGGGGATTGGTGAAGGGGCTTCAGTGCTTACACAATTATGCAGACCCTAGCGTGGGTGGGTGCTGGTGGGAGACATAAGAGATGGCCAGATGCATAAAATGGCTCAGCTGCCGATGACAAAGAACCAGCTAAAGCAAAGTGACTGTCAGAGGAAGGCTAGGCAGCAGTGATAGTGGTACTGTGAGGCAGCAAGGAAGGCCAGGAATCAGTTATAACCAGACAGAAAACCAGAGCAGGGCCCTAGACAGACAGATGGGAATGGGGAGAGACACTCTCAGCGTCTCATGAAGCAACCTGCTGCATACGAAAGCTTATGCATCTCTAATGCAGTTATTTTATAGTCTGCAGGTGCAAATCTACCTGGCCTTTCGCCTGACTTCAGACTGACACAGCTAGCCACCTCTACAAACAGGGGAGATCCATGTATGCCCACGTGCCCTGCTGGGTTCAATACCATGAGCTTACTCATGGACCAAACTCCTGAAGTCCTCGCTGAGGAAACACACCCCCTGAGGAGGGGGCTTCAAAATGAACCAGGATGTTAGGATTTGGCCCGTGAGGAGGCAGAAGGTATAAGCAGAGGCTGGGCAGGAGTCAGAGGGCCCCAAATGCCCCCTGAGAGGGGCTGCAGCACCAGTGCCGACTGAGGAACTATAAACTGGAATTAATCCAGGTTCCCAAAGCAAAAGAGCAACAGCAGGGTTTGTTTCTCTTTTCCACCCCCCCCGGCACGGCCACCTTGAAACCTACCCCTGCTTGGTCCACAGAAGAAGCAACATCAAGTGGTTAGAAGTGATTTGAAAAGAAGATGCAAGAAACAGCAGGGAAGTCCAACAAGTTGGGGATAGTCCTAGACGTGGGGAACCCAAGTCCAACCCCTCCTTGGAGATCTTGGGTAAACCACTGGGGGACAACAGGGAAAAGAGCATGGCCCAGGCTCCCAAGGGTGCTGCGAGGATACAGGGGCTCATGTGGCGGGGATGCAAGCAGATTAGATAGACCTTGAGAGAGACGAAGCTTTGAAAGCAGATGAGCTAGCTGGCCCTGGAGGAAAAACAGCCGGGAAGGACAAATCACCATAGCTCCTTAAAGAAAATGAATGCAGAGCAAAGGAGCAGGATTTGTTCAAGACCATATGAGGGGAATGAGCTACTGGAGGACGTGGAAGGGGGGATGCTGGAAAGGAAGAAGAGTTTAACAAAGAGCAAACTAATAGCAAGAGGAGGCTCTAAGCTCGCAGGGTCCCATGGGTAGGAGCCGCAAAAGCCAGGACACAGAGTATTTACACAGATAACAACTATGGGAGGGTGTGCAAGTGTAGAAGTGGGTTGCTCTACGTGGACTTAAGAGGTGTAGACAACTCAGACGGCGAGAGGGCACTTGCTCCAATTCTCACACTTGCGCTCCCTGCACAAGTTATTCTGGCAGGGGAATGAAAATCTCAGGTACGAGGCAATGAGGGATCTTATCTATGTGGACATGCAGCAGGAAGGCCTTCAATGGCCCTGCAGACTTCTGTGAGCATGTCCGTGCAGCAGACCGGGCACGAAGGAAGAGTCCAGGGAGATGTGCAGCAATCTAGGGGCAGAGAGGAGCGTCACCCCTCCAAGTCAAGCACTGGCCTCTCCTGCCACCCTCTGCAGCATCTGATAGGAACCATCCCTGGCCTGACATGCAGATGCAAGCCCCGGCCACGCTGCTCTATGGATCTTGCTGAAGGGCGAGGTCCAGGTGAGCAAGTGACAGGGACCCTCATGCCACAGCATTTGGAGACGAGCCCCATCTGACTTGCAGGACTGTAAATGGTCCCTGATGCTAGTAACAAAACATAAAGGGGCAGTTGGGAAACTGGCTCCGTGGTCGGACCCAGAGGGTTGTAATCGATGGCAGTCACTCATCGTGGTGCCCTGTGACCAGTGGGGTCCCTCAAGGCTCTGTCCTGGGACCCATCCTGTTCAACATC
>NW_017728914.1:33169977-33181571 GCF_001723895.1 Crocodylus porosus
TGAACACCTTCAAGAGTAAATTGGATGCTTATCTTGCTGGGATCCTATGACCCCAGCTGACTTCCTGCCCCTGGGGCGGGGGGCTGGACTCGCTGATCTCCTGAGGTCCCTTCCAGCCCTGATGTCTATGAAATCTATGAAAATGAACCATCCTGTGCCCTTGGCTCAGGTGAGGGGCTCCTTGATTTCCAGGGAAGCAGAAAGGACCACGCTCTGTCCCTTTTCTTCTCAGCATACGGCTGTGACTGCAAGCCAGGCATGGTTTTATTAATAAGACGTGATAGCTATCAGAGCCCCCGGAGGCAAGCAGTGAAGTCGAGGGAGGCGCCAGCATCACTCTGGTGAAGACTGAGACCTGCTTATTGCTTGACACCTGCGCACAGCTCCCCATTGCCTGCCACACAGCACAGCGCCTGCAGACAGGAGACTCATTTCATTCCTTTCGAGAGAAGACGAGCTTTGAAATGTCTTGTGTGGTATACCCCGGCAGAGCTCCTGAGAGCAAACTCTATTACCGTGCTCAGGAGCAATATGAAGGCAGGCAAGGTGAAGACATGCTTTATAAGCAGCTTGAAAGAGGCTCCCGGGTTTGTATAAACAGGCAAATGAGGCCTTTCTTGAGATGCATGACTTGATAGTTGTTATCTTACTGAAGGACCTTTCCCAGGCCATATAACCCAGCCCAGAGATGCACACCACCAAACACAATAGAAAGGAAGTGTTTCCATATGCTAATGACTTCCACGAAAGGAGCAGAAATAATAGTAGAGCTTGTCCTAAAATGCCTGGACATCTCGATGTGCTTCTCCGGGTGTGACCGCGGCACAACGACCCGGGAACAGACGGAGCTCAGGGCCCTGCGGGCGCAGCCTCGCAGGCCAAACTGCTTGCCCACAGGCACACACCTTTCACGTTCCTCTGCCAGGAGCCAGCTTTCCTGGCAGATGTTTCTACCACCAGCTGTTTCTGCCACGCACGGCGGGATTCGCACAGGGGACACAGGCCTTGCCGGTTTCCACGCTCTCTCACAGCCCTGAGCAGAGCTGGAAGGCACAAAGCCCTCCTGCGGGCAGCGTGAAAGAGTGGGAGAAGCCCTGGCCGACGTGCTGGATTAGAGCATGGGCCTGCGATGGGAACGACGCCCACGGGAGCTGCGGGCACACGTGCAGCGGTGCACGCACAGCGCTCCGCTGCTGCACCGCCGCATACTGCTGTACAAGGTGAGGGGAACACATCGATCCCCCCTGAGATCAATCTTGGAGAGGTCTTTTGCCAAGAGCTCGTGAAAGGGACTGGGGCACAGGACTGGTGAGGGGAGGCTGAGGGCACTGGGCTTCTTTCGTCTGCAGAAGAGAAGACCGAGGGGGATTTGACAGCAGGCTTCACCTCCCTGGGGGGCTGCAAAATGGACAGAGCTGGGCTGGTCTCAGTGGGGGCAGATGCCAGGACAAGGAGCAATGGGCTCAAGTTGCAGCAAGGGAAGCTGAGGTTGGATATTAGGAAAAACTCTCTCACTAGCGGGGTGGTGAAGCACTGGGACAGGTTACCCAGAGAGGCGGTGGACTCTCCATCCTTGGAGGTTTTTAGGCCCCAGGTAGACAAAGCCTGGGCTGGGATGATGTAGCTGGGGCTGGTCCTGCTTGGAGCAGGGGGCTGGACTGGACATCCACCAGTGCTACTGATACCCTTGTTTATTCTGCAGGTGGAAAGAGGAACAGCCTTTCCCTTCTCACTTCCATTAGTGTCCTCAGTACCAGCGTTGCGCATTACCCCGGAAGTGCTCAGGGAGCATCAGGGAGGAAACACAGCTGAGACGGGAGAACTGGGCCGAGCTCTGAAGGCAGGACAAACCGTCTGTGCAGGGAGAGAGGTCATAGGATTGCAACTCTCCCTTTCCAAGTGCATGGACAATTACCTCCTCCAGGTCCGGCTCAGCAGGTTCACCACAGACGTATCTTTTTGCCCTTGCAGAGGTCTCTCAAGTTCATCTGGGGATGGCTTTATTACTGTTTTTTTAAAAAATCTGGAATTGTATTTAGGCATTGCTCTCTTTGGGTGAGCCTTGCTGGGAGGCCAATGCTGCACAGCATCTTCTGCCTTTCATCACAGCAACAACCATTAAGGAGCAGCTCAGCCACAGCCACTGGCTCTTATCTTCAATAAAGGCTGGCTGGTGTTCCTACCCCCATATCAAAATGGATCCTGGTGCTCCCTCTCTCCCACTGATAAGTTCTGGGAGATGCCACCCAGATCTTGTCATTGCTTTGGAGGCCGGAGGCCTGGGGGATTAAGCGCTTTCAGTCAGCGTTGGATGCGATTTGTGTAAGGAGCCGGGGGCGGCGAGGGACTGCAGATCTTGTGAAACGCTGCACACGGTGAGCACAGGCCTTGGCCTGCTGAACTGCAGTCAGGTGCAAGCCGTGCGCTGCTGCGTGGCATAAAATCCCAGGACAGGTCCGAGTAGTGCAGCCATTGCATGTGGGGAGGGGAGAGGGGATGGAGAGGCAGCTGAAGCCACTTTCTTTCCCCCAGAGCGGATAAGGAAGATGTCAAGGACCTGTCCCTGGACCAGCCTGACCCAGGAGAGCAATCTTGGGTTCTGAGATCCCACCTACACTGGCTGCTTCTTTTTGAACTTCCTTGCTGGCAACAGGCTGGCTCTAGCTAAGGCAGATCTTCCGCAGACTGTTTAGAATAACCTCAGTCCTTCCCTCCCTGTACCGGCTACACACCAACAGCTCTGTGACGTGCTCCCAAGGGCACAAATGATTTCTGCTTGCATTCATTAATTAGGCAGCTCCACGCGAGGCAGGGCACACGACACACTCTTCCACAACATCCCTTTTGGTCATAGTGAGCTAAACTGAAAGAAGCACTCTTAGACCAAAGTAGGAGGACTAATTCTACACAGGTTTGCACTGAAATCACGTCATGGTTCACTGGCAGTTGAGCTGGGCATGTCTGCATGCAGGCAAGGCATCTGCCTCCGCAATGTGATGCTGCTGCTTTCCGCTGGGCACGTTCCACCCAAGGATCTCCGAGCTTCTGCCAAACAAATCAAGCTGAGGTGTGAAGGAGTCCTGGCCAATGGAAGCCGTACGCAAGCCATACAGCCCATCTCATTCTGTTGACTTGATGTCAACTCAAATCCATTTGCCAGCAAGTGAAACATGGATTTTTCTGGGCATCTGACTTCCTCAGCTCTTTATGATGCAATTTTAAAAGAGGAATTTTTTTTATACAACAACAACCCCTGCTATTGGTTAATGCAGTGACACAGAATTGCCTACTGGCTATTTTGAATGACAGCAATGAATGGAAATAGCAATTCTGATATTGACTTTTGTTTCTTTGAATATCAAGATTTATTGTCCTGCAAGAAAGCTATTGGCTTCAGCTTTGCATTGGTCAATATGTATATCCAGAGTTTTTGACCCCCGCAAAGCACATCTCAGCAGGACTCAGTATGAGTCCGAGGCAGGGTAGGGAACAAATGCTGCTAACTGACTGACGGAGCAGAGTCCTGGCTGTCTGGTCCCTTCTTTTAACCAGCAGGCACATGCCTTTCCTTTCGGGGGCTTCAAAGCGTGCATGTGCCAGGGGACGTTCCACAAGCCTTTGTGCCATCATCTCATGTCCATTTTGCAGGCTTAAGATACAACTATGCCCCTTTCTCACATCTCCTGCGGGGGAGAAGGCAATGAAATAGTATACTCTTATGGACATATTCATCTTCTGAAGAGCCTGCATGCCCTCTACAACGCCCTCTGCCCGATTAAGTGCTTTCAAGCTCTCCACAGGCCTCTTGGTGCTCGTGAATCTCTAGACATGCTCTCATCAACCTTCTGATTCATTACATAATTGTGTACAACTAATCAGGGCTTCCAGAAGCACGTCTAGTAGCAAAAGAGCAGCTCAGAGCTCTGTTTGTCTTAATCCACCAGCAAAGTAAATGCAATAAAGATATCTATCTATCTATCTCCATTGATCTATATATCTAGATATAGACCTAGATACTGCATCTAGATATCTAGGTATCTATCTATACATCTGTATCTAGGTATCTATCTACTGTATCTATATACCTAGGTATTTATCTATATATCATCTAAATTGATCTATATATCTTGATCTAGATCTACATACTGTATCTATATATCTAGATACCTATCTATCTATATACTGCATCTATATATCTAGACATATAGATTTTTTTTAAAGCAACACACACGCTGTGCAGAGGGCAAGCAGTTGCTCAGAGTCTGAGCCGCGTGCAGAAAGATGCTGGACGCTGGTAGACACACTCAGCAAACAATACTGTTCGCTAGGGGCCAGATTCTGAAGCCCTTGCTTCAGCTGACCAGAGGCAGATCTCGCAGTGGAGTCATCAAGGACTTAGCCACCATAAATCTGAAGGACTTCAGGATCTGACCTGATAATAAAAGCTTCCTTCCTTCAGTAGTGCTCGCTCAGCCTGATGCCACGGTGGCCTATCTCCTCCATGTCTCCCGAGGCCTTGGCCATCAGTTATTTTGGTTTATGCTGCACTGTCTTTGTACCATCTGCTGGGCTGGGTCCATCCCTTCCTGCAGCTGCTAGCTGCCACAGTGGAAATGAGGCAAGCTTCCAGCCGTCCGCGAGGAAAGGGGCGTGGGCCAGTGTAAACAGCAAGGCACAAGATGGGCACTGCCGCCTTCCTGGCATGTGCACGGGGACGTAGGTATGAGCATGCATGGGCCATAGTAGGCGCGTAAATGCACCTAGCTGGGAGTCGGAGCATCCCGGTGTAAACGGGACGGTGCTGTATTACAGGGCAGGGCTATCCAACCGGTGGGTGCACGGTGCGCAGAGCTGAGAGGCAATGCAGCAGTGGCGGGGAGGAGGGCAGGAGGTCTGGGCTCGCAGGGAAGCAGGAGGGGAAAGGGGGTTGTCTTCACAGCATGCAGCCGTGGGGGCCCATGACTTGCCGTGGTCTGGCCTGTGGGCACTTGGCCCCCGGGTACTTAGAAGCTGGCCAGCCCTGCTGTAGGATGCAACAGCACGGGAGAAATGAATGATCTGAAGTAAACCCTTTGCTCCATAGATCTTGCTTCTCTTTCTGCTCTCAGAAGGCCTGGGGTGTCATTATTCTGATCACAACCAGTCCTCTGCAAGCACCGAGCTGAAGCAGCAGCATTCAGGTGGGATCGGGGAGGGAAGTCTTGCTTTCATTTCTCGCCGAATGAGCTTGCAAGTGCCTCGGCTGGCAGCGGTGCTTGAGCATCACTGAAAATTTTGGTTTCCTCCCACACGTGCCCTCGCAACTTGGAAACTTCCTGCTTGTGAATCCGCAGGGCAGCGAGGTCTGACCACACGCAGCGGTTGCAGAAGCCCAAAACGAGCTCATTTACAAACACTGACGTGCGCAGCAGAGGACGAGCTGTTTAGATATTACGACGCTAACTCTGGTACAGTGACTTGGGCCCTTGTGCATGGACTTTACTAGATGCATGGCAGCCCCAGGGAAGGGCACGGGAACGCTTACACAGCATGAAGTAAAGCACGTGTAAGCACGGGCCCCACTGAAGCACTGGAGAAAGAGCGTTTTCCCATTTGCTCGGGTGAAGCTGAATATGGCACATGCCCTTCTGCGCCTGGGCACGTCCTCTCACGCACGTGGAATTGAAACGCTCCACTCCGCGGAGGAGATTATGCCATCCCCATGTGCAAGGCACTCGGGAGGTACCCCAGCGTCGCACAGCTCCGCACCAGAGCGTGAGGGTGAAGCCTCGTGGGCAGCACGTGACGGAGAGCTCCCCGCTCTGGTCCTCACCGCAGTGGTGCTGGCGCCATTCCTCAGCCCTCCGCTAGCAGCAGCACAGGAGAGTGGAGAGGATAATCTAGTGCCTCATCCAATTTTTTACACCATTCATCTTGCTTGATGCTTGCCCTTTCCTCTCCTGGACATGTTCCCCCTTTGCAACCTATTAATTACTATGGAAACTAAACCATGGTTGGTATGAGAGCCGCTTAACAGCCTCCACAGATGCAAGCTCAAAATCAATGGACACAGCACAATACAGACAGTTGTTTGGGACCCCAGGTCTTAGGGGACGGTTGTTTTCTAACAGATGTGCTCCTGGCATGTCATTAACCTCCTCACCAATGAAACGCATCTTCTACCACGAGAAGATGGGGGAAGGGGAACCATTGGGTGGACTTTCCCTTGGCCGGGCTTATCTGCTGGATGGCTTCAGTTGCAGGCATGTGGTCCTTGGGGTTGCGCTGGGCACGGGCACGTGGCACGGCACACGCACAGACCTCTTCTTCCACCCCCTCTTCTGTAGCTGGCCGTGTCACCAGGCCATCACGCTCATCGCCACCCCGTTGCATGTCACATCCCCAGCACTAGGGCTGGAAAGCTCTGCCTGGCCCTGGGCCCAGCCCGGTGGCCGTCCTCCCGGATCTCCCCTCGCCCCACACGCCCCGCTTGAGCGTGCTACCAAGAGGTCATCGCTCCTCATCCTTGACCACCTTTTAACTCAGATCTGGTGGGGTTTATGCACAAACGAGCAAACAAGGCCAAGGGAAGGGGCCGGGCCCGGAGGGAGTGCTTATACCATGGCCAATGGAAACCTGGAGCAGGGGCAGCCCGAGCTGCCCTCTTTCTCCCATCCTGGATAGACCAAAACCTGCCCTGCTCCCTGCTGTTCTGCCCACCATAAAGGGGTCCCTGAACTGTTATCAGGCAGTGACAGTTTCCGCCATTCGATTCCTCCTGTCCGTCAGGAAAGCTAAATAAGGAACGTCGTGCAGGCGGCTGCAGGAAAAGGGGAAATGCAGGAACATCCGGCCCAGCTGCCAATTTTTCCTTTCCCATGAACCACTGCTGACCTCCACCAAGGAGAACCTGGACACCCAGCCTGGCATCAGGACCACTCATCTTCACGTAACTCTTCGGGGGCTACCGGCCGCGGTCGATCCCACCTAGCCAGCACCTGCCTGGTGTGGCGGGTATCCCAGCCCTGCCGCCCCATCGCTCGGTTTAACCCAAAGAGGGATGGTGCCCTTGTGAGCGGGGCGCTACGTCACCTGGTGTCGTGCTACCATTCGAGCGGGAAGCCAATGCCGCTTGGCTCCTACGCACCAGCTGACTTTCACCCAGTGAACTGGAGTCTCCAACGTGCAAAATAATTAACCCTTTCACCCCTGCAGGCGGTTGGATTTGCACAATGACAATTCACGACCCGCATCATTCTGAAATATAGTACCCCCCTCATGCACCCCCCCACTCCAGAGCAAGGGAAAACGTCCACTAAAAGAGGGTGTTCGCTGGTACAGGGGCAGTCAATTTGCTGCATTACAGCAATGAAAAAGTCCGGGCCTGCTGGTGGGAGTGTTAAAAGCAAGGGATTGCTATAAACAGGGCTCATGAAAAATAGATTGCACCGTCTCACTCAGCTACTTTATCTCTTTGGAGGCAGTTTCTCTGTTCAATGTTTGCATTAAGCCCGCACGTGAACCCACGGGAGTGGTTGAATCTCCTCCATTCTCGAAGCCGTCTGGGATTAGTCTGTGTCCTTCTGGACGCTGATGGGGGCTCTAAACCAGCTCTCGGCTGGCTGCCATAGGGAGGCAAAACCCACCGAATCTGCGCAACTCTACCCACTCCGCTTGCTGCTCCAGAACAAGGCCCAGGAGTGTCTGGAGGGGTCTGGGATACGGCTCCTGCCAAGTCCTTGTCACGCACAGCCCCGTGGGCTGGTACTGCTTTTGCCCAATCGGACAGCACGTTCGTATCGCGGGAACGAGTCTGCAGCTCGGTCCCTGGCAGAGACCTCAAACGGGCATGGAGACTCCGGGAGGGAGCACCACATCCAGAGACCACTGCAAGCATGCCCACCCTGATGCAACCATCGTCTTTCCCACACGTTACACTGACCTCGTGTCCTCCTGCACTCCCTTAGAGGGATGTGCCCCACACCACCTCTGACGGGGGCTGTTTAAGTCTGTACATTCAAGGGAATCAGTGGACTGGCTCAGACCTGACGGGCTTGGAATAGGGGGAAGCCCCAAGAAGGGCCGTCGCTGGCAGGGGGGAGAAGTGGAAGTCACCCTCTGGACCGAGCTCAGGTTCCTCCACTAGTTCCCAACTCCGCAGTGCTCGCCCTGGGCAAAACCATGGCTTAATAAAGCTGGCTTTATCCCCAAGTTAGCAAACCCCCCGCCCCCATGCCCTTTGCGTGGGGATCTTACCTCACCTCTGGCATCAGCACCAAAGTGTCCTGAGCGCTAAGAGCTGGCAAGTGGCAGAGCCAGGCTTTGAGCACGGGCCTTCTTGCACCACTTGCCATCTCCGCTACTGTGATTTTGCTGCGACAGCAAAACACCGCAGACAGGCGAGAATACGTTCAGCATAACGGGCTTGACCAGAAAGGAAAAGCCCCCCTTAGGACTCAGCTAACCCTCTGCTCGAACAACCAGAAACAAGAAACACGGGCCTCGCATAGCCAGAGGCAATAAAACCCTGGGATTAATTTAACCAGGCTCTAGATGCCAGTGCAGCTGCAGCAGCACTTGGTTTGCTTAGGGAAGGAGAAGTTCTGATTTCAGCTCAGATCCGAGGGAAAGTCTAGCCCCGTCCCACGCAGCCGGCTGTGCTGAGCTCGCGAGCACCGCGTGCCTGGCTGTCCCCTTCCGACCACGGCACCAGGCAGAGCCGTACTGTATGTCTCTCGAAGCCTTGGCTGCTCCCCGTACCGCCGCGGAGCCAGGCCTTCGGCTCCCTTGCGTTTCAGGTGCTTTTCTAAAAAGCTACTGAGATCTGCAACTCAGGCATCCAAATCTCCTAGGCAGCTTTTGACCCAGCTGGGTCAAGATGAAATGGGGTGTGGGGTTCCTCCAGCACACAGGCTGCCTCTGCCAGCCCACGGGCCGTTACTTGGTCAGGAATGTGGTATCTCTTCCTAAAAGCAATGGGCTCCCCGGTCCCTGGGGTGGCACCATGAGAGTCCCTCACCCTCTTCCATGGTCCCTGGGTTGGAAAATAGGGTTGCCCTGGCTGTGGACACAGGAGCTTGGGTTCCCCTGTAGCGGCTTCCCCCAGCTCTCATGCAGAAAGGGCCCATTTGCCAGAATGAAAAGAAACGAGCCCCCAAAACCCAGCTGGAAAAGGGAGTCAGACAGCTCTGAGAAATCTCCCGCTCCCAGAGGTGTCGTGGCACGCCGCTGGTGGAGAAACCTGGGAGAGAGGAGGCTGCCACTTCCAATCCCTGCATCCCCCCAAACCGCGGGGAACGAAGCAGGGGGGAGGACGGGCCTCTGATCACCCCTGTCTTCACCGCCCCGCAGGCGCAGCTGCAGTTGCAGGGCGAGGGCCTCTCACTCAGCAAGAGCTTTGCGGAGAAGCTCTGATTTCAGCTAAGCTCAGAGGGAGAAGTCTAGCCCTCGTCTCAGACAGCCGGACCCCGAGAGCCATCGGTCCCCCCTGGTTTGCAAAAGCATCCTATGGAGAAACAGAGCTGGGGACGGCTGCCCCCGCCCTGGCTGCCCCTCTCTGGTGGATATGGTCTTCTCCGCCAAGCTCTGTTCTCCTCCTCCTCCTCCTCCGCAGAAGACTTTGCAGGGAGGTTTTCGCAGGCCACCTCTTTGCCTGCAGGATACCTGTGTCTTCCCTTCCCCGGGGGGCCAGAAATGGACAGTGCCACGCCACCACGGAGAGGCTGTAACCCCTGAGCGGAGCCTGGAGGGGTCGGCGCACAGGTGGAAACCCCCTGGGGTGGCATCTCCCCAAGCCCCATGGCAGTGCTGCCCCAAGGGGGCAAGGAGGCCATGCGCAGCTGGAAGCGGCCCCTGCGCAGGACATGGAGCACCACCATCGTTAGGAGCTGCCGGGAGAGCAGGCCAAATCCCAGCAGGGGCAAGACGTCTCCTTCAGCTGGGGTGCTTTTGTCTTTGCAAATGGGTGGCATGGCTTTGCAGCCCTCGCCTGCAAGCTGCTGGGACACAGGGCTCGAGGGGGCTTCCTGAGGCATCCGATTCAGTCTGCAAGGGCGGTCTTGGCCTCTGTAGGGAACGGCACGGCCCTAAGTGGTGCCTGGACACTTCCAGAGCTCTGTGCCCAGCTCTCCCCCTACCATTGTCCCCTACCATTGCTCTCTACCCAGGTGCTCCCCTATGCTGGGAACAGCTCCCCTCTCCTGGCACACGCTGGTGGCACTTGCTTATGAGTGAATAAGTCGGTGCATCCGGGTGGCTGCACATTCCCGGATCCTTGCAGGGAGGCCATCGGAGAAATGGCCATTTTTAACAAGCAATAAAGCTGCGGATGCAACTGCTTCCGGCACTAGATGCAAGTGTCACAACCGCCTCTCCAGGGTGCAAATACCTGTGCTGCAGCCACGGGAGCTGGGGAGTCGGCGCATCTGAACACAGGGGTGGTGGTGTTGTGCTCTCAGATAACTAGGGCTCTCTGGGAATCTGGAGCAGGGTTGCTGGCCAAGCGGGATATCTCAGTTCTGGACCTCCACATGCGATCCCCGACACCCCAGTGGGACGTTACCCCCCGACATTAGGGAGACGACCCCTCAGATCCAAAGAACCGGCCCAACAGTCTGTCCCAGGGGGTCAGGCTCTCTCTTCCCCTTCCAGGACGCTGCTGGAAAACCCGCTAGACCCTCCCAGCCAAAGTCGGTGATGGCCAGCCACTCGCACAGGGCATATCGCACTGGCCGGGTATGATCCATTCCCAAACGGGACAGGCGCTGCACGCTGAGCCTGATGCTCTCTGTCGAGACCGATCCGCATTACAGACCCATAGATACAGAGAGCTGGACAAGACCTCCAAGGATCCTCTGCCCCAGCCCCTATCCCCCTGTCTAAACGCTCCCATACGCCCGTCTGTCTTGCCCGCACCGAAGCGCTTCCAGCACCGGAGATTGCACAGCTGCTCTAGGTGATTTGCTGCTTCCTAGGACGAGGGTGGAAATCCCCTTCGTTGGCGGTTTCCAGGAAGAAACTGGACGGGCATCTGTGTGGGGCAGGTCAGGAGCAACGAGCCCCGCATCTGTGCAGGGGGCTGGACCAGGTGGCCCCAAAGTCCCCCCGAACCAATGCTCTCACACATTATCCCGATTCTTCTCTGTCTCTGCTGGAAAAGCTGCCTCACCTCCTCCTAACACAGACCCTGACTTCTGATCCCCACACGGCACCGGGCGGGAAAGAAACGCGAGTACATCCCAGCCGCGCAGCAGCCGCACGCCCTCCTCGCCTGGCGTTTAGCAAGGCACACATCAGCCTCTCCCCAGCGAGCGCGGCGCCGGGAAACCCGCCGTCCCGGGGGCAGAGGCTCCGCACTTCTCCGCTCCCCACTCGGGAGGCAGCGAGGGCCACGTGCCCCCCCAGGACGGGCCGGGGGCGCAGCCGAGAGCTGCTCTGCAACTTGCGGCCGAAGCGCTTCGGACAGCCGCCGCGGCGGCAGCGGGGCCACAAGCGGCGCGTGGCAGCCCTTCGGGGGGCCGCCTCCCCCGCGCCGCTCGGCCCGCAGACCCGCCGGGGGACCCGGGCAGCGAGGGCCCCTCGGCTCTGTGCTGCCCCACAGGCCCCATCCCGCAGGA
>NW_017728914.1:33181738-33198729 GCF_001723895.1 Crocodylus porosus
GGGCACGCGGCTGAACTCCCGCGCCGCTCGCCCGAGTGCACGCATAGCGCACGACACGCACGGGCACACGGCTGAATACACGACTCGCACCTGTGTGGACACATGTGGCACGGACATAGCACACACAGGCCACAGGGGTGCACGCCCGGGTGCCCAAGCCTCACGCCTGGGTGCCCACGTGCACACTGCCCGCACTTGCGCACTCCGTGCCCACATGTGCACCCGCGGCGGCACGCCCCCGCGCCCCGCGTGGCCGGGCACGCCCCACAGCCCGCCGTGTTCACAGCCGGGGCCGCAGAAACACGCTGGCGCACGTGCTCGGACGCACACGCTCCCGCACGCCCCGTCTACACACGTCGGCACGCCACGCAAGAGCAGGCGTGCCCCAGAGCCACGCGCAGGCACCGCCGCACACGCTCCCTCCGTCCCTCCCGGCTGCTCGGTGGTGCTCCCTCTGCCTCCCTCCTTCAGGTCTTCCCTTCGCGGCCCGCGAAGAGAGCCAGGCCGGGCCCTCCGGGGACTTGCTGGTGGGGTCCGGGCCTTAGACAGCGCGGGCCACAGCTCCCGCGCCAGCCCTGGGCCGTAGGGGCAGGCCGTGTGCCACCCTGCGCTGGGGCGGGCGGCCCCGGAGTCTTGCTGGGTGCTCGGTGCTGGCAACCCGGGCCTGGCTTTGTAGGCATGAGTGAGTGGGTGAGAGAGGTTACCCTCCAGGATAAGTAGCCTGCTGCGGCTGGGGGTCCATAACACGCGTCTGGGGGCGAAGGCCAGGGCGCCGGTCACAACTCCCTAGGCCTGACGTGTGCCGTAGCTGTGGCTGCGGCTGCCGAGAGCAATAGTGTAGAAACCGCAAAGGGCTCCTTACGCCCGTGTCAGTGGAGTTCAAGGGGCGGGGAGCTATTTAACGTGCGCCCGCAGCAGGAGGGCTTTGCAGAGCCAGATGTTCCCCTTCACGCACACGACGGGACAATTTGGTTACGTCCACTAACGCTCCCGCCTTCTGCCGCGCTACAGCGGGCAAGTGTGGGGCACAGGGGACGCGCCAAGAGCTGCTCCGTGACGCAGGCAGAAGAGATGCTCTCCCAGGGAGGGATGCACACGTGCATCTAGAAACCCGCCGTCCAAACTGCCCTGAAGGAAAAGGCCGTGACATTAGTGGCCTGTAAGCTCTGTGCCAACAGATGCGGGGGCATAAACTTTCTGATTCTTAATTACGATCACAGCTCAGCAGTCTGGAGACCAGCCTTCACATCCAGCGTGGATTTCCCAGAGCGGTCGGTAAATGAACGTCGCCCCCCGGCTCATACCTTAGAGATGCAGCAATAGCAGAGTGCCACTTTGCCAACATAAAAAAAGAGGGGTCTGGATTGGGAACTGTGCCCCTGGGGCCTCAGAAAGACACGAAGCCTTGTGTGCCTTTAGCTGCCTCCCCAGATCTGTGACAGAAGCACCCCTCTTCCCAAAGGCGATAACGGACATCTAAGAAGCTACAAGTGCTTCCAGCTAGGTTATTCTCCCCCGTCCCCCCATTAGTACAATTCTGGACGTTTTAATTGCTCAAGTGCCAACACAAGCACACACATCCACGCGCCCATTTTGCTTCTTGAGATGAATACGGGCAAATGCTTGTGTTTCTCATCTGTGACTTCCACCAAACCCTCCCCCCATCCCCACTGTGACTCAAAATCAGGCGGTCTTCATAGTCCTAATGTCCCCTGCTCATGGCTCAAGACGTTTCCGAAGAGGGAGGAGGTTGGTTAGGGCCGGTTATTCAGCAGTCCCTCACCTAACCTCGCTTCTCCCGCCAGCGCAGTTTTAAACCAGACTCAGCACCTCCGACGCTGGATCACGTCCTAGAGCAGCAACCTCCTCATTCTGGAGCTGCGGTCTAAACTGCTCTCCCTCGGGTGAATCGTTATTAGATGCCGATGATATATTTCTATTGCTGTACAGCCCAGGATCCCCCCAGGGACAGATCAGGAGTCCCTTGTGCTAGGCACCATGTGTCAAAGGAACAAAGCTCCCCCCCCAGGGCTCGCAGTCCACAGGGGGAGTGAATGCCAGCAGGACTGTGTGCTGCGAGCTGTTTCCACCTATGTGTTTCTAAAGCCCCTCTGGGAACCAGTTGCTGGCAAAAGCCCCAGAGCCAGAGGCCCCCCCAGATTTGCACAGGTAGGAACAGGAGTCGCACAAAACCCCCTGGTACCCGTGTCCTGGTGCCATCCCTAGGTTTGTGCTCAGTGCAACGAGACAGGGAAGGAGGGCGGCAGTGGGGCCTGGCAACCAGGACACCCGCAGCCTGGGAACTGGACTGGGAGCGCTGGGTTGCAGGAGCGGCCCTGGTTTCCAGTCATCCCCCGAGGCCCTGGCCCAATTCTTGCAGGTCCCCTGAAGGCACAGCCAGGGCTCGGGGGGAGAAGGAACACGCTCAGCCCATTGCGTGGCAACGAGTGCCGGGCCCAGCCCTTCCTGCGAACATCTGTTTCGGCGGCGAGGAGCAAAGGCAGCACAGGTACAGAAATAACAGGCTGCTGAATCACCGGCACTGGCGCGCGGACAGACAGGGGAGGAAACGCAGCCGTGCGCGGCAGAGGGTTTGTCTGCAGCAGCGGAGGGGGGGAACGGGCTGGCTGCCAACTCCCCTGTCACCGTGTCCCGGGGGGCCAGGAGAGCAGCCCGCGGCCGGCGGGGAAGGGGCTGCTGGGCACCTGAGGAAGGCTACGGCGCCCCGCTGCTTGCAAACCAGCTGCCCCACGCCCAGCGGGCACGGACCCCCTCTGCCAGGGCCGGGACCAAGCTGCCATCTAATGGTGGGAAACGAGCAGGAGCGTGCGCCCGAGAAAGCTCCGCGGGAAACTTTCCATCACAAACACAGGTTACCATGCGCCCGACCGGGCCTTTTTGGTGTTCCTTTGCTCAGGAAACAAAAGGAGCTTATTTTAAAGCCTCACTCCCCCGCATTGCCCAGGACATTGGACTGACAAGTGGAACAAAGGCATCATGCATACGCGGGGCGCCGGGACTCTTCCCTTTCCCCCAGATTTGAGCCCCGGCTGAGTCAGTGTCCGGAGAGCCGCCCTCCAGCGCCTCCGCTCAGCCAGGGAGGCCTTGGCGATTCGGTCGGTCTGGGGGAGCTCGGGTTGAAGGCTCTGGGCGGCTGAGGCTTGTAGGGGTCCCGGGGGGCACGGGGTCGGCTATGGGCCCGGCGAGGGGTACAAGGGATGTGGCTGCAGATCCTCAGGGTGCTCCCTTCGGAGAACGGCTGGGTCTGGGCGAGGTGAGAATCAGTCCAGGAGGTCTAGGGACCTGGGACGTCCAAGGCTGCTCGGTGCCGTCCCCACCTGCACTCTGCGCACGGATTTCGGAGAGTAGCTCAGGATGCTACGCAGGCGTGTGATAAAGGCCTACCCCACGCGTGTCACGGCCACGGAGATCAAGGCCTTCTCTTATTCCAAGCATAGCAGGAAGGCAGGCCAGATACAGCGCTTGCCACCCCCCTGGCTCTACCCAAGGCCCAGGAGGCGCACGGACGTGGGTATCCTTGCGCTGCAACCCTTCCCAGTGCAGAGGAGATGCATCAACAGCGTCCCTCCCGCCTGACCCCTCCCAGCCCCACTGCTGTGAAATGGGACCCCTGCCTTTGCCTCCTCAGCAGCGGAGCCCAAAGCAAGTGGGGTTGAGGATGCTGGAGGAGAGCCCTTTGCTGGGATGGGACGTGAGCTCACCTCACAGGCAGCTGGCATGGGCTGGGCAGAGACGGGGCTTTCTCCAGGACTAAGATGCCATACGTTTCTGAACTGCACCTGCTGGGCAGGCCTGATTTTCCTGCCCAAGACACCTGCGCAGGCCTAACTGGGGCTTGTCCAGGGGCAGCACCAGGCACTTCCTCTCATGCTCCTTTAGCAGGGCTCAGAGCCACTCGAGGGCTTGCCAAACGCCTGCCTGCCGCCGCAGCAACCCTCTGCCTGGCTTTGACACATCACAGCATCGCGTCCCCTGGGGGAGCAGACAGCCCGGGAGATACAGCAGAAATACAGCTGTGGTCCTCAGGGCTGTGTTGGACTGGCTGCTTGGACCGTGGTCAAGCCACTTACCATCTCGGTGCAGCTTTACCTGTCACACATTGTCTGGCCTACTGGACTGTAAACCCTTTGGAGCAAAGCCTGTTTCTTTGGCTTTGTACAGCGCCTTGCACGGGGGAGCCTCAGCTCAGCCAGTGCCCTTATGCAACAATGAACAGTCATACGAGCAACATGCACGCTGTGCACACTCAGCGCTTGCACAGCCGAGCACCGGCCCTGTCCAAGAACTCCAGAGAGGCGTTACGTATCGGCGCTAGTGCTACGCATCGTCTCACATGCACGGGAACTAACTGCTCTACAGCTTTTCTCTAGATGCTACGCGCTGCTCCCCGAAAGGCCGTAGCAGGGGCCGGAAATGCCATATGGACTCCGACCTCTGCATTTTTCTCTTTTTGCAAAAATATTTAACTCCACCTCCAACACTGCCAAGTGGGTAAAACCCATTACAGTTTGCCCCGTGTATCCATACACCCACCTCCATATCCATCCCTCCACCCACCGCCGGCCTCAGAGGGCCTTCCCCTGGAAAAGTCTATGCCAGCCCCTCTCCACCGGCCGAGGCCTGCCATTTCTTTCCCATTGTCCTCTTCTGTCTTCCTGCAGCACCAGTACATTTCACTTAGTCCCATTTTAATACCTCTGCAATGACTTCTTCCTGCTAGAACCAGCCTTACTGACCTCTCCCCCGGCTCCTGCGCACGGGAGCGCAGCAAGGCTTTGTTTTGAGCCTGATCGCCAAGGACAAGCATGTGCAGCCTCTTCTCTCCTGCCAGTCAGTCCCGTTCTCGGGTGCACAGTCTCTTCCTCCGGAAACCACCCAGCCATCCTGGCCCACTTGTCTTCCATTTCTTGCTCCTCATCTTCTCTTTTGCATCCTCGGGCTGCTTCTGCGCTCCCTGCCCCCGGGGTGCTGCTACAATTCATTAACAAATGCATTTCCTGGACAGCATTGCCAAGGGGAGAGCAGTTCAGTGCAGGCGGTTCTACCCTGCAGATCCCCGGGCAGCAGTGGTGGTAGCAGGGATAGCCTTTTCCCAGCTTCTTTGCAACACGCCTAATCGACCTAGCACTCGCAGCGATGCCGCACCCACGGCTGGGCACGTGCCGGAGGACGGTGCCCCCTGAACGGCAGCGCCCCCGGAGAGGGGCAGCTACGTACCCTGCAGGATGCGATCACCTGGGACAGGCCCGTGCCGCAGTGGCCATGGCAGAAAACGCGGCAGCTCAGGCATTGTCTCATTTCCTGGCAGTGACCCCCCGGGGTCTCCAATGTGCTTCCTCGCCTCCTGACCCCCAGCGCAGGCTGGAGCCACCGACATCCCCTTCCTCGCGGGGGAGGGAGGGTGCGGCCAGCCGGGACCTGGAGGGAGCCCTTCCAGGCAGACCCATGGGCCAGAGGTCCCCCAAACTATTCCAGCCGTTCCCCTTATCCAGGCAGTATTAGATGGCGAGGCAGGTCCCCCTGGCACCCTCCAGACTCTGCTGCCTCTACCCCGCTCCCCAGACACTGCCAGAGGGCTGGTTTCCGGGGCTGGGTCCAGCATCCGAATCCCCAAGCGCAGCGACAGACCCAGTCCTTGACAGAGAAGGCAGGACACGCCGTGGCACCGCTCCCGTCCTAGAGGTGACAGCCCCCGCAGGAGGCCCTGAGCGTTCAGAGCGATGCCCAGGTGCTGGAGCAAGAGAGGCGCAAGCGTCTGCACCCGTGGAGAAGCCACGGGCATCACAGAGCTAAGTCCAGGCTGTGCACAGAGCGTGTGATGCCCTGGGCTGACAGCACCTACAGCCTTGGCAGCTGCAGCCACCGTGGGGGAAGGCAGCGCTCGGTCCCTCGAAGGACAAAGGTGGAGCTCCTGCCCTACCACCATCATCTTCTCCCAGGGCCCAGCAGCGAAGTGGGTTTGTGCCCGAGTTTTCCAGCTGGTTGCTGCCCCTGCCTTGCACCAGGCTCATGGGGCAGGGCAGCCCTTGCGCCTGCAAAGCAGCTCGGCACTCCCGGCACAGGGGTGCGGTGCCAAGGCCGGACCCTCCAACAGGGAGGGCTTCTCGCACGGCTCCACATCGGCCTGAGCGCCACAACCCAATGCCGGGCCTTCCCCCCCCCGGGCGTCTCTGGAAAAACAAAGCCCCTTGAATCCAGAGGTGCATCAACACTGCACCTCGAGCTGCCTTCCTCTCCAGGCGTGCACGCGTCTTTCTGCCTGCTGGGATGCGCCGAGACGAGCAACTCTCAACCGGGGTCCGGTGGCACCTCGGGCTGCCTCGAGATCCTGTTGAGGCTGCCACGGGGGGCCACACACATTTAGGTGTGCACACATGCTATACAAGATAAACCCAGGGGTTTCCGGCAGGAAGCGACAGGGCTACAAACACGCTGCCTGGCCGGGGCCTGTTCTGCAACAGAAGAGCGGCTCTGCTGTGTTTCTATACGCCAAAAATGAGCTGAAGTGAAGAGCTGGCGTTTTGTGAGGAGGGCCCCAAGCCTGAGAGCCACTGCTGTAAATAGCGGCGCTTCGGCTCTGCGTCCCAGGGCTGCAAACCCCCGGGCCTGATCCCACCCACGTGAGATCCCAGCTCACCTCCAGGGAGAGCCGAGCCCAGCTGCCCTGGGTAAGAGAGGGCTATCCCGCCACCCACCAACCCTCCACCAATCCCCCTGGCTGCACAGAGCCCCTTGGCCTGTGCCCAACTCCCCGGGTGTCCTCTCGGCTCCTTCCCTGCACGTGCCAACACAGCCAGGCGGGTATGGAGACCGCCCCAATGGACACCCTCGGCCCCAAGCTCCTCCCCTGGAAAACGGGCCAGGCGGCCGGTGTCCGGCCCATGTCACAAGCTAGAGACTGACCGTCCGAGGAACAGGAATCCACAGGCTTTGGCCAAGCCCTCGGGCTATGTGATCTTGCATTGGCTTCAGCATCAGCATTGACCTTACAGCACGCCACGGGTGGCCGAGACAGGGCAGCCCCCTCATCCCTCTGGTCTGAGACCCCGCTCCAGCCAGTGTGGCCTGGACCCCCTCCTCCTGGAGGGCGGCCCGCAGGGCCAGCTGGGGCCACAGCCAGTTTCCCAAAGGCAAAAGCAGGAACAAGAACGCGGCACCCGGAGGGACGGCAGTGCCAGGTGCCTTCCTTAGAGCCGCCACTGGGAAGCAGCAAAGGCAGAGGAGCCCACGCCAAACCTGCTCGGCCCCTTCGCGGGCAGGGACTCGGGGTCTGCGCCGGCCAGGAACAAGAGACCCAGGTCGTTTCTTCTTCTGACCAAAGACAACATCAGAAGCCGAGTCTGGAGGAAGACGACCAGCACAGACGCCGCACGCCGGGGCCACGCCCGAGCAGTCGGTAGGAAGGCTAGAAGGGGCAGCCTGCCATCGGGACTGGCAGACCAAACCCCGAAAGCAGTCCTAGACAAGTGCATTGCTCAGCCTGCTTCCTGTCCCCCTGTCTGGGACCCGGGGCCCACCAGGACCGTAACAAATAGGCCTCCCGCCTGCCCCACCATTGTTCATTATGTGCTACCGAAGCGCGGCTGGGAAAGCAGCTGGGACCCAAGGTGCAACACAAAGCAGCGGCATTGTCTGCGGGGAGCGAGGGGAGACGCCAGGAAGAGCCCGGGTTCCTGTCAGGCCGAGGTGACGGTCTCGGGGCCCTGCTCTACCGGAGCACGCATCGCGCTGCCCCCCTCCTGCAGGCAGTCCGGCTGCAAACGCTCCCAGGTGGAGCTCGTTTTACGAGGGAGGCCCTGGACAAAAGCAAAGGAAGGCGGCAACAAAAGGTTAATGCAGTCCCAGCAGCTGGCTGGTTTTCCCCCGGCTGGGGGTAGCAGCCACTTGCAAGGAGCTGGGAGCCACGGGTAGCAGGAATGCAAGCAACCTTGCTGCTCAGAGCCTGTGGCACTGGGCCCTGGACGTGGGGCACGCAGCACCAGTCCTCCCTACCCCCGGGGCCAGTCACCTTGCTGCAGGACCCCCACCCCACCTTCCCACCCAGCAGCCCGTCCTCCCCCAGAGCCCAGCCCAAAGCAGAGGGCGAATCAGGAATAGCACTGCAAGGCAGTAAATCCACGGGGCTCCTCCCTGCCCCAGCCTGGTGCTGAGGGCTCCCTCCCGCCGCCCAGGACAGAGGAGCAAGGCGATGACAGCACGGTCTGCTTCTGAGCTTTAATGGCAAAGCAGCAGCGAGCACAGCAGGGTACGAGCCAGGAGCCAGCGCACCCATCACCTGCTGCCGAGAGCCCCACCGTGGACACCTGGGCGTGGTGGAGGGTGCCCTCTCCTGGCCTGGCACCGGAGGAAGGGCCGAAGAGCCGGGTCTGTGGGCAATGCCGGTCTGGCAGTGCTCTGCCGCACCGGGGCCTCGTGCGTTGGGCACCTCTGGCTGGGCACTCCACCTCCCGCCGCAGGGGTGCATGCGAGTCACAGGCCTCCTGCCCCTCCCCACACTCACCAGAGCCAGGACTGGAAATACCCTGGCTCCGCAACACAGGGGAGCGCAGGCCAAGGCCCTGGGTGGGCACAGCACATTTAAGTCTTTACTTGGAAAGAGGCCAGCCCCCCAGTCTCAGCGCTGCACCAGCCTGCTTCCCTCCGCCGATCTCCAGCTGGGGAAACTGAGGCGCGAAGGTCCCACAAGCAGGCTGGCAGCAGCGCCAGGCCCTATGCCCCGTGGGCTGCCACGAAGCAGCGAGTTTGCAGATTCCTCGGCACAGCTCCCCCCGTCGCACGAGGCGGGGTAGCACTGGGCAGGGTGGAAGAGGCCTTGCACTCAGCTTGAGCAGGCAGCAGGAGCGGGCGCGACGGCCTTGCTTCGCTTCTGCAGCTGCAGGAAGGGGCTGAGTCTTCCCCCCGCACCTGAGGGGCATGTTGGCACCAACAAGATGCCACTGCCTTAGTCCAGCAGCTGACAGCTCTGCCCTCTGGGCAGCAGGGGCTGGCTCAGGGCGTAGTGGCAGATCTAGGGCTACCCTGGGCCCCTGTGGCTCTGGGGACGTGGTGGAGCAGGGGGGGTATACCAGGGCCCCAGCACTGCCCAGCCTGCACTGATGGGGGAGCAGGGGTCAGTCAAGATTACTGCTGCCCTCCTCACGGGCTCGGCTTGGGACCAGCAGCACCCACGCCAGACACACGGCAAAGCCTCAGCGACAGCAGCACGGAGAGCCGGGCAGTCACCGGTGCCGCACGTGCTGCCCTCCCCCTGGCTCGAGAGGGAACAGCCCGCGTCCTACAGGGCCAGGTGGCAGATCCGCATGGGCTCTGCGTTCTGCCCCCCGTCGCTGAAGCAGGTGCTGAAGAAGGGGCAGAGCCCGGGGGCGGCAACCCGGCGGAAGGTGTAAAGGTGGGCCATGTCCTCAGCGTTGTAGAAGGCCACCGTGCCCGCCTGGCAGTCCAGCAGCACCCCCACTTTGCGCAGGCAGCGCGGGGGGTAGAGGCGCACCCAGGGCGCGGTGACAGCCCAGTACTCTGTGCGGTTCCTCAGGCGAAGGGACCAGTAGCCGTTCTCAGGGCACAGCTTCACCTTGGCCGCCCGGTCCGCCGACTCGGCCGCTACGCCCAGGTCCCACTTGGTCTTGTCGCCCACCCACACCTCCCAGTAGTGGCTCCCGGCTGTGAAGACCTCGGACCCCAGCACGTTCACACACTTCTGGAAGCGCTTGGGGCTGCTGGGGACGAGCTGGGGGGTCCTCCGCTCCGTCACTGCCCTCAGGTTTTCAGACAGCACCAGGTTGGGGTGGGCTGTCTCAGGGTCGAAGGTCAGCGGGGCAGGAGCTAGGACGGAGGATGAGCGTTTGTCAGGGTGCCATGCACATCAGCTCCCCTTTGCTTTGCCTCGTCCAGGCACCCCCGTTACCCCCTCGCCTCCCCCAGGGCCCTGCCCAGTGTCAGACTCACCAGGGGAGATGGATGGCAGCATCCGTCTCCAGAAGATGTACTGCAGGGGGCCGCTGTACTGGTCTCGGAGGTGGTCGGCGTCAAAGGGAGGTGGGGCCTCCACATGCACCAAGGGCCTGGCAGAGGGAAGGGGCTGGAGTGAGGCACGGTGCAGACAGAGCGAGTTGGGGGGTGGGCGTAGCAGGCTGAAGCCAGGACCCTGGACATGGTGGGGTGGGGGGGATATTCCCACAGACTGAGGCTTCTGCAGGCACCAAGGGAGTGGAGTTGGCAGGACAGGAGCCCCCCAGGAAGGGCAAGAGGATGCAACAGTCAGATGGCCAAGTGTCACCCCCTCCCTCTGCCTTGCTCCCTGGCCTAGAAGGGGCTCACTGGACCGGCTTTGGTAGTGGCTGGGCTCGAAGGGCAGGGCAGCCTGCAGGGGAGCAGCACGCAGGGCACGTGAGAGAGAACTGGGACATATACAGAGGGGCGCTGGCGACTGCCAGGCTCTGGCGGCAGCTGTTCCTATAGCACCGCTCCAAGGCGCAGACACTTCCCTTTGACAGCTGCCACGATCCCACGTGAGCCTGAAGGCTGCTCCAAGCTGTGTTTCTGAAGGTGATGGGGGGGGCTGCTGCCTGGGCCTCAAGATCTATTTTGCAACAGAGCTACTCTCCTCTGAGCCCGGCCAAGCGCCGACAGGCTCATGGAGAGGTGGCAGCAGGGAGGATGAGAGCCAGAGCTACTGAATGGAGCCTCCTGCTTTAGCTCTCGCATTTAAATTATCTTCCACTTCCCCCTTGGCATGCAATCCCCACCTGTGACGCCATTCCCAAGCTCCTTGGCCCCTGCCCTGGGAACTGTGCGCTGCCCGGGAGATCACCCAGCCCTGGCCGGGGGCTGCATCTTCCCTCCACCCTGGGCTGACTCTGCACCAGCAGCTCGCCAGATAATTGCAATGCTTTAAAACCTACAAAGATAAGGCCCCTCCCCCGTGTACCAGCAGCCCAGGCAAAGAGGGCAGATAAGAGGCTCGTAAAAAGAGCCGCAGTGCATTTCATGCCAGGCACGTACCTGATCTCCAAGCTCTCCACCTGCAGTGAGAAGCAGAGAAAATTACACAGCCATCAGCCTTCAGTCCTCCCGCTGCCCCAACAAACGCTGTCCTGCACTCAGGCACACAGCAAGGGAAGGGAAACCAGGGCAGCTGGCACTGGCAGGGAGGGGTCAGCCTGGCTGCCTGGGCAGAGGTTAAGGGGACGTGGAAGGGCTGGGAGATGAGGAGAGATGCTCCCAAAACCTGGTGCCACGCGGGAGAGGTCTCGATTCCCAGGGAGAAGGGAGGCAACTCATGACACCTTTCCCACAGGCCAAGTATCCTTGGATGTCTCCCGGCGCGGATGGCATCTTTGCCAAGAAACAGCCTTGCAAACCACCCCCCCGGCTCCCATCTACAGCCCCCACTATGCCCCGTGGCAATGGCTGATGTGAAACCCCCCCCACATGGCTGGGGGATGTGGAGCTAGACCCTGCCTGCTCTGCCTCTGCTCAGGTGCGAGTGCACCAAGCCCTGGGCCTTGCCACAGCATGGTCCATTTCCTGCTCTCCTGCTTCCCCCACATCCCAGTGCCCTGCCTGGGCTTCTTGGCAAGCACTGGCCAGACGCTCACCTCCACCAGTGCCGAATCGTCCAGTTCACGCAGGGCTTGCTGTATGCACTCCATGTTCCTCCCCAGCTCCAGGATCCCATTCTCCAGTTGCCAGACGTCCCCCTGCAGCCTCACCAGCGACTCCTCCTCCTCTTTGGCCAGCTCCATCAATACTGCTCTCTCCTCTTCCACCAGGATCTGATGAAGTCGCTCAAACTCTGCCTGGATCTTAGCGTGCAGCTCCCCAGAGACTTTCTGTGAGAGGCAAAAAGCCACAAAACACCATGAAAGGGCTTGGAGGGTGATAAGCGTGGGGGGGGGGGGGAATGGAGACTGAGTTGCAGCATGTTCATAGACCCACTTGTTTTCCCCCCCCGAGTGTTTCAGGTATGATCACAATTTCTGGGAAGGAGGGTGGGAGAGAGGCAACGCTACGGCTGCAGGGCTTTGGCTGCCCAAGGCACCCACTTTCACAGGGGTCCTTTAAAACAGGGCCCATGCGGCCTAGCGAATATGGAACCACCTTATGCGCCAGGAAGAAGCCAGTCTAAAGGCTGATGGTCACCACGATTCTCCCACCCCCTCCAATGGTTTTCCAGTCTGCAGCTCCATATTATTTAACACCTACTCCCCAGAATCAGGCCACCATCTCACCAACACGCAGCTCCTGCCTACACAGCTGAGACATGCGACCCGTGCGGCTGACATTAGCACTACGGGACCGTGTTCCCCTGCACAGTGCATTAACTGCTGGCTAACGTAGTGGCCCAGAAGCAAGCTCTCTTTGGGGCTAGCACGTTTCTGGAGAACGGGCAGGCGGAGAATAGCTATGCTGACCGCAGAGAGGGCAAAGGCAGCTGTTTTCCCTTGTGCAAAGCGACTCAAGCCGGCTGCTCCAGCTACTCGGATGGACTGTCTGGCCATGCAGCTTCTGGTTCCAGCCATTTCCCGTATCCAAACTTTCAATACGTTGAAAGCTGTCACAGGTGGTTTCTCCTAGGCCCAGACCCAGCAATTATTTGCATCTCTGTATTAAAAACACGAGTCCCTAAATACCGTAGCTCAGAATACAGCTCTCAGTCTTAACAGACATGCACAGAGCTGTGATGCTGTAGCTATGTACGGACGGTCCATCTATGAACAGGAGACATAAGAGGTGCACACAGCCAACAGGCAGCAGGAGGCCCTCAGAAGACTGCAGCCAGTGTGACTGGCAGGAGTCACTAGTGGGCCACTGCTGAGTGTTTAGCAGGGACCATGGCAGAGATCAGATTTACAAGCCCTGGGCTCCTGGAGGTCACTACTTGGTGTTATAGGAGCAGGAAGACTCAGCTGAGCTGGAAGCTCTCCATGCCCTAAACGGACAAGATGCCTTAGGATGAATTGGGTGAAGTGATTAAGATGGAAGCAAAGTGGTAAGTAGCCCTTAGGCATCGTTCAGCTTCCTTCCCTGCTCTCCTAGGTGGCCTGTCTTCTCCACAGGAACATGCCGAATCGGTACGGCTGCCAGGTGTTGGCTTGGCTTCATCCCCACTCAGTGTTTGCTCCAGGCCAAATGGCTCCTTTGGATTCAGACTCAAAAGAAGGGCCAGCGCAGCTGCCTTTGCAACAGCATGTAGAGGGATTAGCACAACGCAGCTAGCGAAGGGAGGGAAACCCGAGTGGCTAGAGGCCTCTCAGCCCTGTTTTGTGGCCAGTTTCCCAGAACGACGCAGACACGGAAGCTGCTAAAATGAACCTCTTCCAATAGCCTCTCTGACACCACGGTCGTACCCAAAGGACACTGCTCCCAGCTTGTTACCAGCCTACCTCCAACCTGCAGGGTAAGATTTGCAAGCGTTCTTCAGCAGCTTTGCCTCCCAAGCTCCCGAGATAAAAATGGATGTTAGGTTCCTAAGTCACCTTGGAGCTTTTGAAGAGGCTGTGCCTAATCTTGAGACCCTGAGCTGCAGCTCAGCCAGGCTCAGAGCAACTTGGAGGCACTCCCCTTCTTTAAACTGAACAGCCCTCATTTCTCAGGCTCTTCACAGTCCTGGAGAGGGGGCTCTGTCAGGCCCATAATTGTTTTCCTTATCTCTCTCCATCACCTCCATTTCTGCTGCATCTCTCTTAAATGAAGCAACCAGAGCTGAATGCAGAATTCCAGGTAGAGGACGCACCACTGATTTCTATAATGGCCTTGTAATGGTCTCATTATTCTCTCTCCCATTTAGGAGGGTGGCGGCTGCTGCACACTGTATGGAGGTCTTTGTCAAGTGTCTCTAAATGAGCTTTGTGGCTTTGTCCTAGGAGATTACAATTAATTTAAAATCTAAATGACTCCTTCCATTGGGCAATTATGCTGTTTGTGTGCGCCAGCCCTGCCTGTGCTCTGCCTCACGTGGCCTGCTCACACTGGCACCAGGGGAACCGCAGTGACTTACTGTGGCCTTCTGGCTCCCCTCATCGACACAATTTTATGTTGGCGGCAGAGTCTGCTACCTCCCTGCTCAGGCCCTTTTCCACTTCACTGCCACACGCAGCAGTGCGCCTCCCCTGCTGCCGATCCTTCTCCGGGAAGGGAACTGGCCATTTATTCGTGCTCCACTTCCTTCCAACTCTCAGCCAGATCTGAATTCACAACAGGTTTTGTTTGCTCCTTGCTCCGTCACTGTGCCTCTTGGGCATGGATTGTGGTGTCAGGGGCTGCAAAAAGGGAAGAAAGTGGCAGGGTCTGCCCCAAGGAGCTTACAACTCAGGGAAATACACGGCTTGAGTTCTGGTTTTTCTAGCACCCTCTCCTGACACCTTGGTCCAAGAATACCTCTGGATCTGTACCCAAGAAGGCTAAGATACCAATGCGCTGGAGACAGATGGAAAGATGTGCTCAGCTGGGTCACCAGGCCTACAGACCCTGGTCCTGGTTTCCTGCTAGTGCTACATGTAAAAAAGTTATCTGCTCCTGTATCTCCGAGCATTTGCTTTTCAGTGGCCATCTTCAGTTTTCTTCTTTCTGCCAGCTTCCTTTGTCTGAAGAGGACCTGTGACATCTGAAGAGTTTCTTGAACTTTTTAGCCTTAGCAGTTTCTCTCCTCTCCCTTGTCTGAAGCTCCACTTCCCCCTTTTCCAGCCTGTTACCATTGCACAAGTGGCCATGGCATTAAGTGCAAGAGGCTTCTTGATGAGCTCCCAAAATTCTCCTTCCTAAGGCTCAGTATCTCTGGACTAGCTTTCGGCATGCTCCCGAGGACCAGGTCCTCTCCGACGGGTCAGAAGCAGGCCGAGCGTCCGTGCTCTCTCAGAAACAGGCTGCTCTCTGGTCGCATCAAACACCTTGCAGTTAAAAGCCCAGCGTCTCTCGCACCCCGAATCCAGGCCCGCCGCGGATTCTGGCAAGAGCCGTACATGACGCTGCGTTTCTTGAAACACCCTCTGAATACTCAACAGATAACAATTTGGGGTAAGCATAAGGGACAGTTCACTCCGGTTCCCCACCTAGTTCCTCTTTTGGCTTTCACAGCTGAACCGGCAATCTCGACTAAAGCCGCATCAGGCAGACATGCACACACACCACGGACTGTTACCCGCAGCGCTATTCCACGTGGTTCGAGAGGTACCACTCCCCACAAACCCGCGCCACGCGGTTTAGTCAAGCGACACGGCCCCACCTGCTCAAGAACGTCGCGGGAGAGAAAAGATCTGGATTTTCCCAAGGTCCCGGAGCCTTTTGCTGGCTTTGTGCACTCCTCAGTAATTACCCAGCGCTGTCTCTAAGTGCTGCGATTAGAGCTCTTTATCTGCCTTTCTGAAAAGGCATCTCAGCGGATTGATTGTTATCTTGGCTGAGGAGCCTTTTCTGCCGCCCCATGCAGCAGCTCTACTTATTTTCCCGACTTTAGTCTGCTGCCTGTGATCTAAAGACACTTGGTGTAAAAAGAAAGAGAGCAGCCCTGGGAGACCCAGCTGCAAGTCTGCTTGCTGGCCAGGTCTGTCAGATCCCTCAGCTAACTCGCTACCCATAAATAAATCCCTCTTCGTTCTTCTTTCCTCCAGGGATCTTGCATCTAACCTGCCCTGCCCTGCAGACAGGCCAGAAAGAGCAGCGAAGCAGGACACTGCCAGCCCCCCTGGAGTGCTTCTCCAGACACACACCCACCCTGCTGGCAGCCTTCCCTTAGCCAAGCCAGCAGCACTGCTCAGTCTATGCAGGAAGCACTAGGAGCAGGGGTTTACCGTCAGGCTGCAGATATCTTCCTCCACCACGTGCTTCGTATGCATACGGCGCTCCATCTCTCTCTGGTGAGCTTGCAGCACATCTTCAAGCTGTTTCTATGAATACAAAACAAGCAGAGTGGCACAAAGCTCTCTAACAGAGCAACAGCCCTGTACACAGCACTGACAGCTGTCCAGGTGGATGAGGGAAAAGAGACATTGTGGGAAGGTTTGTGTTTTGGGAACGAAGGCCCTTGCTCCATGTTACACCATTAACTGGTTAACCACACAATAAATGTAGACAGGTCCCACGTGCAAAGTAAGGCCAACCACATGTGCAAAGTAACGATCGCACAATTCACTGGTTAGTTATGCCATACCGTAGACTGGCCACCTGTGCAAAGGAATCATTGCGCTATAAATGTGTCCACCCAACTATAAAGAAAACCAACCCGCTACAAAGATAGTGCTTGAAGATGTGCAACAACCTTGTAGCTAGTCTCCAGGCAGCTTTCATGTGAACGTGTGCTGGGGCCTACGCTTGGTACGTGCTAGTGTGAGAATCGCCCCGTTCTCAGGCTGCCTGGTACAGAAGCCTGACAAGCCTCTGCTTGGAAGAGGCAGGGGCAGGAACTCTCCTTTCCCTTGGTTACGTGGCACCTAGCACACGCGCTGCACACAAACAGCCGGTGCAATCATGCAAGACAAGGAGCAGCTGCACAAAAGCTGAGCTGGAGTCTGTAACATGCCGGGGGCTAGAAAGGGCACTGGGGAGCCAGTGCTGCCCTCTGCACCGTGTACGGACAGGGAGGCGATTTCACAGCTAAATGAACCTGGCTTGGAAACAGGTGGGAGGGATACCGGGCAGGCACAGCACCCGGGCCTGGCACCGTGGCTCACCTGTATTTGCCTCCGGTGCTCCTGGAGGCCGCAGCGCCGCACCTTCTCCACCACCCCCGCTACCAGGTAGGGGGTGCGGAAGGTGCAGCCGGGGATCTCCCTGCGGCACTGGGGGCAGGAAGGCGGGTGCTGGGTGCTCTGCCAGTGGGCCTGGATGCAGCCCTTGCAGAAGTGGTGCATGCACTCCAGCATGACCGGCTCCGTGAAGAGGTCGCAGCAGATGGGGCAGGTTAGCTCCTCCAGCAGGCTCTGCTCCGTGCCGCGGCCCGCCATGCCTGCGCACAGACACCTGCCTGTATCCCCCTC
>NW_017728914.1:33199920-33208780 GCF_001723895.1 Crocodylus porosus
CTCCGCCACCCATAGCAGCGGGGGCTGGAGCAGGGCTGGGGCTGTGGGGGAGACCTCCAAAGCCAGGGGACACGCAGCAGCAGCAGCAGCAGCAGCAGCAGCAGCCGAGCCCGGTTCCTGCGTATTCGCCTGCTTCAAGTTTTCCCGGAACCCCAGACTGGACTGCGAGCTGGCCCCAGGCCCCTGCTGCTGCCCCCGGTCGTGGTGGTCTGGCACTCAGGCCTATGCACCATGCAGCGTTGCCGCTGGTGTTCGTTTGCTTGATACACGAACGAGGCGTAGCCTCCTCCTGGCGCGGGACAGGTGCCCGCTGCGGCTGTGCCGACCTGCTCCAGTGTCAGCATTTGCGTTTGAGCTGGGAGGGCACTGTGCACCCAGAGTGGGCAAATGCATCCTTATCTGGCTCATCACAGCCAGGGGCTGCAGCCCCAGCACTGACTGTTCGCTGCCAGGCCGCGGCGGGGAGTGCATTCGTGGCTCGGTGCAGTCTGAGGGTGGCCGAGTTGGAGGAGTTTACCCTCTGCTCCGTCGTGACCAGAGGCGAAAGTGCCTTGGAGAAGTGTTGCTGAGACGAGTTGCCCAGCTCCCCCAACCGCACCCGTAGGCCACTCCGGCGGGCGTCTCTCTCCAAGTTTGCTCTTCTGCTCCAGCTCCGTGCTGAGCTCTTCATCCATGCCGATAATCACAATTCCACAATGCTACGTACGAGTGCACGGGATGACACTTCCCGAGAGACCCGCGTTTGCCACCAGACGTAGCTGAGTGCTCTCTCATGGCTCTCCAAGGGCCTACGAATATCAGCATTTGAGACAAAACCCGACCGACCCTGTGAGATGCTTTAACTCAGTCGAAGCCTGCAGCTACTCAGCGATGCTCTGGGGTCTTGTTCATCTCCCAAACAAGTCCATGGTGTCAGACCAGCGCGCGCCACTCTGTTAAAATGGTCGTTGTTGTTCCTCAGAAGGAGCAGGAGGGAGATGGGAAGCTAACGGGCTTGGTTTTTTTCCTGCCCTTTCTATTGAACAACATTAACTTACAAAATTGTATTTCGGCAAGTCTCAATCTTTGCCTTTGTCATCTCTAGAAAAGCAGCCAGGTGCCATAATGCAACAAGCAGACGGAAAGAAAAGGGACAAAGCAAGATGATTATTGTAATTGTGTCTGCTCCGTGACAGCTGGAGCAGAGTTATGAGGGCGCGCTTATTCCCCCCCTTGGACACCAAGCTCCCTTTGCTCTTTTAGTGGCAGCTTATCAAAGACCATTTCAGAATCAGCCAGAAAACTCAGGGAATGTTATCTATTTTTGTCTTTTCAGCCTCCGTGTCATTAACTCGTTGCTCAATCAATCCACCTCCAGCCAGACGTATTATCCTGAGGTCTTCAGGCCCACGTTTCCACCTGGCTGCTTTTAACTGTGCCATCAGTGCTTGTGGGTGCAGCTAGCTGTGTGTGCACAGCCCCAGCATATGTGTGTGTGTGTGCATGCAAAATGCAGGATTCTCCATGTGCAAACGGGATCCTGTGTGCGTGCAAGGGGTGGGGGAAGACACCTGGCAGTTCAGCTCAGAATTATTTCCCATGAAGTCTTGGGAAACAAATGGCCCGTGTAGCAGGAGGGAGAACTCGACTGCTGCATACTCGGTGAGCTGGAACTTGAGTGGGAGGGGAGATGGAGGGCAGGGGGCGTCCCATGGGACCGTGCCCCTGTCTGGGGGGAGAGGGGTGACTGTGGTCTCACAAGGCAGAGGGAAGGAGGAGAAGGCTCCCAACGAGTGCCTGTCACTACGGGGTCTGCTGTTCTCTGCCATCCCCGGGGGGGTTGTTCAGCAGTGCATGGAGCTGCCCCTCCCTGTGTGCTCAGGTCACTGGTTTTCCACTTGACTCCACACCGAACAAATCTCCTTAACTTGCCTCATAGCTTCACGACCCCTGCAGCAACCGCCGCTGAATCTCACCCACCTCTGCGTGGCGGCCTCGTTGCCTTCTGGTGCCAAACTGCCTGTCTCGGAGCCCCGATGAGAGCAGTGCCTTGAAGTCTGGAGCCGGGGATGAGCTCTCTGCTTGCTGCCTGGCTATGCTAGGCACCAGCCACTTCTTGGGGACAGCCCGGTGCTGAGGTACCGAGCTGCAGCACAGCCCTGCATGGCCGTGAGTCCAGTAACAGGACCCACACCCCTTTCAGTCCACTCGATCTATGCAGCCAGGGGCCTCTCCGGCCACCTCCCTCCCCTCCCCGAGCCATGTGGAGGTAGAACGTGCGTGCCCAGCACCGGCCAAGGCTCCCCCCTTTGCGTGGGAGAGGGTGTGCAAATTTTGCCATCAGAAAAGCAGGAAGGCACCAGTTTAGGGTCCCCACTGACAGCCAAGGAAGGAGGGAGAGGGGGGAAAGGCTGGGAGGTCTGCAACAGGTCAAGCCTGGAAGGGGCCGAGGAGCCTGGAGAACCCGGCAGAGCTGCGTTATTGCATGATTATTGTACGGCCCTCAGCTACCGGTCGCTGCGGCTGCCTGTGCTACAGGGAGCAAGCAGGAAATGAAACAATGGTCCGAGATAAGGGATCCGTGTAAGCAACTGTGGTGAGGCTCCGGGCACCGCCTGGGCTGTCCAGGGGGAAGATGCTCTTGCCAGGCACCTGCCCCAGGTGCCACGGCTCATCTGCCAGGGCCTGGAGTTCAAGCGGACCCCAAACGGTTACCAGGACCCCCCAGGGGTGCGCATGCGTGTGAGTGGGCAGCAGCGGCTGGACGCGGAGTAACTTGGGGAGAGCCAGAAGATGCAGGATGGCAGTGGGGGGTCAGGGGGAGGGGGTCTCTGCTAGGTGGATTCCCAAGGGACGGGTCCAGGTGCGGCCAAGTCACGGCCGCTGGTTGTTTTCACCTGTTTCGGGACGGCTGTGCTCCGCCGGGGGAGTGCATGCATGGACCGCGGGAAGGTTTCTTGCAGGGGTGGCTCCTGCTGCGTTGGAGTAGCAGGTGGAAGATCAGGGCCAGGGCACTGGATGCTGCACCTTGGTGCTGGGTAGCTTCTTGATTGAGTTTCTTACTGCAGGACTAGATAAAAGGCTCTCACAAGTGATGACTGAGCACACAAGGATGGCAAGGTCCCATGGGGGTAAGGGTGGCAGTGACCTTGGAGGGAGCTCTCAGTGTGGGGCTGGGTCAGCTCTGCCTGTCCCTGGGCAGGGGTGAAGGGCAGGCGACGTGGCGGGGGGCTGCCAAGCTGCAACGTCTGCCCAGCCTGGCCCCGCACCCTTGTGTAAACCGCCGTGGGCGAGCCTGCCAGGGGCTGACACATTAGCGAGCGAGCTTCTCCATCCTGGCATGGCCGTGCCGCGAGGCAGCTCCGTCTGCATACCACGCGGAGCCTCGCGCTCCCTCCGCCAGGCTGACCCGGCGCTGCAGACGCTGGGGCGGTTTCTGCCGCAGCTTGTCTTCGGGGCGATTCTGCGCTTTGCTTTGGTCTTCCCCGTCCAGGTCTACGCCCCTCCCTGCTAGCAGCGCAGCCTCCTGGCTCGGAGCCCTTGCTTCCTCCCGAACCCAGGCCCCGGCCAGGCAAGTCTGGCTAAGAGCAGCCCAAACCCCCCTGCAGCCGCTTGTGGTTCACAGCCGTGAGCCTCCAGGCACATCCATTCCCAAAGCTGCTATTCCTTGCCTGATCCTGGGCTTTTTGCTACGTTCATACGCAGTTGCCACCGAGCGCTGTTGTACACAGTGCTCCTGGGTGTCACATATGGCAGCCTCGGGTCTGTTAAGCGAATGATTCGTTTGCAGCTTCACGGCAGCAGAAAGCCACAAAAGCCACCGGGTTGCCTGGAGGGGGGCTCCACGGAAAGCCAAGGACCCTGCAGGCTGGGGGGCATCGCAAAGGGCTGCATCCGTGCCAAGTGCAAGCTGCCGTGTGCAAGCGCTCACACTTACGCTTGCTCCTTGGGGCTAGTATGGCTTCTAGGGTTGGGGCTGGGCTCCATCCATGGCCAGGCCCTGCCGCGAGAAGTCTTCGCCTGAGCTCTGCGCTCCAGTGTTAATTAAAACGACTTCCACCCTGTGTCGAGCCGAGCTGAGTGTCGTGTGCAGTCGTACATCGCGGCACCAGCCTTCGAAGTTACTCGCGAACCCGCGTGATCGTCAGAAAGAAGCACGAGGGATATCGTCATCTAGCAGCGAGCGCGACCCGCGGTCCCCCCGCCCAGCGCCCGAAGGAGCTCCGTCAGCCTCGCGAAGCTGCTCGAAAGTGCTCGCTCCTGGAGCCGTCACCACAACAACCCGCAGTCGCTGAAGGCGGGGAAGCACCTTGCGCAGCCAATATTTGGCTTTCCAACTCTGAAGTGAAGAGGCATGAACTTCACGGGCGGGGGGATGGAGTGGGATGGGGGAAACGAAGCGCTGTGGCAAATTTGGAGGCGCAGCGCGTGCTCGGGGGGAAGGGGAGGGTGGAGGCAGGGGGTGCAGAGAGCTGGTGATTTGCCCATCCTGATGCCTGTGCTATGGCGCTATTGCCCCCAGCCCCTAGCGAGTGCCTCGGCTGCCCCTCGTCCCTGGGCAGAGCTGGGGCAGCTGCTGCTGAGGCTAGCAGGGTGCGATCGTTTCACACCTCCAGCTGACCACGCAGGCCAGGCCTGAGCACGTCCCCTGGATTAAATCTGACCTGGTTTCCTTTTGTTTTGGGGCAGAGCGGCTGAGGGCAGCACATACCACTTCCATCTGCAGCGGTGTCGGGCTTATGCGGATTAGCGCTGCCCAGACCTCGCCCCAGTCCCCCTGTGGGGAGGGGATGTTCGACCCCAAGAGAAAACCCTGCTGCCCCGGGAGGCTCCTCATTCCCAGTGACACGGACCCTTTGATGCAGGAGGTGCCAGCACGCGCGTGCTAAGAGGTACTGAGTCAGCCCCTCGCTCATGCCACGATGGATACGGGGAGCCACCCTCCGACCTAGCACCCAGATGCCTGGCAGTGCAGCCAAGCCTCTTCTACTCCACGAGTTTCACAGTGTGACCATCACGCCTTGCGCTGGGGAGAAACCTGCCGCTTCCTTCTCCAGCTTTCGAGTGGGACTGGTGGTCCATAGGCTCCCCCATCTCCCTGCTCCAGCCTGGCGTTTCAAGGGGAAACCCTTTCTGAGAAACGTGGCACAGGAAGCATGCAGTCCCTGAGCGGCAGCTTGGAAAGCGGCTCGGGCGCTCCCTGCCGAATGGGCCGGGAAGGGGCAGTAGCCTATTGCACCTCATTAGAGTTCGGGACATGTCCGGTCCATCACTTTGCAGGGGCATGGGAAGGACAAACCCCGAGCTCCCTCCCATCCCAGCTGCTTGGGACACCAGGCCTGTTCCTTTCCACCCTCCCAGGAAGGCGCTGCTACCCCACGGGCCCTCTCCTCCTGCTCTGGCCTAGGCCGGGCTTGCAGACGTGATGGGCTGCGGCACAAAGCCCCAGTGCAAGCAGCTGAGGTCCTGGCTCCCCCCTGGAAGGCTGCACTAGGGCTCTAGGGTCACCCCAACTCTGCTTCCAGCTGTGTCTGCTGCCCCGGGGTGGGCCAGGTAAGGCTCTGATGTCTTTCCGGGAGAGGGTGAGGTTGCTGGCGGGAAAGGGAGGAGGACAATGAGCTCCTTCCAGCGCCAGCCAGCCTGTTCAGCTGGTACAGCCTTGTCCCAGCGCTGTCAGGGAGGCAGCTGGCAAGGCACCGCTGCTGCCTTGCAGCTTTGGGCTGGATCTGGCCAGGAAAAGATCCTCACTGCAACACAGTGGGCCCTTACGGGTGGAAAGCAGGAGTATGGGGCCTGAGCACTGCAGCCCCTTTCACCTTAGCAGAGCCTGTGGGGACAAGGGGACAAGGAGGGAGGAAAGGGGAAGGGCAAGTCTTTTCTCCTCCCATTTGACTGAGGTGTGGCTAAGTGCTTTGCCCAAGGTCACACGGGACATCGGTGTCAGAGCAGGGCCACTGAAGCCCCCCGGCCTATGCCTACGCACTGAGCAGCATCCTCCGGGTTGCCTCCAGTGGACGATGCAATGATTATTCAGCCCTGGGCCTGGTGAGCTGTTTTGAAGACAAGAGACCCTTAGCAGAAGCTGTTCGGTCAGCGGCTGCCGTATGAATTGAAAGCAACAGCCTCCCAGCACAGTGGCGAGGCTCTGAGCCCAGGCACTTGCCCAGGGGAGGGATCAAGGCAGCCGCCAGAGCTGGAGCTGAGGCACACCAGGCTCTGCACGCGGTAACCCCGCCAGCTACCCTGTCAGCAGCAAGACTGAGTGCATCTGGCAGGACCGCGAGGGAACGGGGTGCAAGGTCCTAACTAAGCGGGTGTAACTAAGTGCAGGCAGCTCCGCGCGGGGCTGGGTGCCTCCCTGGGAATTCAGACCTGTCAGGAGTCGAGGAGAACCAGAGCCCTCAGAGCGGCTGCAGGGGATGGGCATCGAGCTGCGCCCGGTCCTGCACACCTCGCCAGCTCCTGACTTAGACCTGCCTGCCTCAGCCACCAGCGCCCACCGCCTGCTGCATGTTTGCAGGCGGCTGGTCCCTGGAGCTGGCCCCTCAGCTGGGGCCTGCCCGCTCTGGGAAGGAGACAGGCCATTGCACAGATGAACTGAACCCAAAGACTGCCTGGAAGCCTTTGTGCAGGCTGGAGGGTCCATGCTCCCATTTGCTGGCAGCCGCAGCCCCACGCACCTGAGCTGCCTCTGCGCCGAAGTTCCCAGCACCAAGCCCAGGGTGCTGTTTCCCAGGGCAGCCCCTGTAGGTGTCTCTGCCCAGCCTGAAAGCAAAAGCTCTGGGCAGGAGTTGCCTTCTGGGGCCCCTGCTCTTCACTGAACCAAGCGAATGCAGGGGCCAAAGCAGCTGCAAGGCAGGAGTGCGAGGAGCTGTGCAAGGGAGTGTGTGGATGGAGCTGACCGGGAAAGGAAGCAGGAGGGCGGCTCCGGCATGTAGGATGCTAGCCTGAGCTCCCAGTGGCCTGTGGACTCCATGCCTCTCCTTGTCTCCAGCCCATCTGTAAAATGGGTACAGCTGCCTCATGAGGGGAGGCTGGGAAGCTCGCGGTCCTAGCGCCCCCTGTGCGCAGCTTGCAGTTGGTCCGTCCCTGCTGGGCATTTCGATGGCGTGACCGTGTGGCCCAAATTGGCCTGAGTGGCAGGGAAACGTCCCCATTCTGGCCACTGCACCGCCTCTCGGGCTTCCCAGCCTGGCGTGGCACCCCTTGCCAAGTGTGGCTGGGAGTCTCCTGGCTCTCTGCAGCTCAGCCCTGCACCAGGAGGGCTGTGCACAAGTGCACGCGCAGCAGGACTCCTCCGGGGAACGCGGGGTGGGGATCCCACAGGGGGTGAGAAGGAAAAGCGGTTCAGGCCATGGGGCCTTCCCAGCTGCTTACACTCAAAAATCAGGTGCCCCCGTCATCCTGCAGGCATCCCAGAGCCCCATGCCCAGACCCGAGCCTCCTGCAACAGCGCTGTAAGCCAAGAGCCAGCCTGGGGCTCGGGGACATGTGCTGCGGGATCGATCCCGTGCAGGCAGCAGGGACAGCTGGCGGGTGCGAGGAAGGCTGTGATCAAGCAAAGCAAACAGGGTGGTTCAGCCCCATGGCCCCCTGCCCTTGGCAATCAGAGCAGCTCAGGATGCCACTGTCACGCCAGCGCCTGGTGAGATGGCCGAGGGGTGCCAGCGGGATCCCACGACGCTGGGGCCTGTTGGGGCAGCTCTGTGCGGCGGGCACAGGACAAGGCTGCCCTTGCTCCCTGCATTCCCAGGCCGTGGTGTTGCCGAGTGCTGTTTTCCCTCTGGGGTGCTCTGAGGCCAGGAGAGTCTGGTGGAGCAGGACCGCGGGTCCACTGCGGAGTTGGAAGGATGCCCACGGCTGGACCCGGACACGGGGCAGCCACGACTCTGCCCGGCTCAGCAAGGGGCTTAGGGGCAGGAGGGTGTCTCTAGTGCCTTTTCTGGCTGTCCACTTGGGCTTTCTCTCATCCCCTGCCTGCTTGGAAAGACCCGCTTAGCGCCAGGGCTCCAGACAATCAGAGGGGAGAGGCAGCCAGCAGGCGGTCAGCTCCACCCCAGGGTGCTCTGTGACCTCTTCCCAAAATGCTTGCTAGCCAAAGCCTCTCCAGTAGATGCTGCGTCCCCTCCTCATCCTCTGTCGTGCCTCTGCGCGCCCAGGCCAGCTGGGAAGGCAGAATCACAGCATCTGCCGCAGAGCCCACGGAGCAGGAGCCCTTCCTCCGTCTTAGCTGCCACGGGAGGGACCCCCGTCCCGACTGCGAGCCAGGCTCTGCCCCGCTTTCCCCACGTTGGCTGCAGGATACCGTGCGGGCCCTGGTGCCAGCCCTGCCACTTGGTGATGGACCCTTGGGTGGTGGCGCTGCACCCACCCGGCCCTTGGGACTAGCTCAGTAGCGTGTCCAGCCAGGCCCCGGGCCAGCCCAGGGGGCCTGAGCCTTGGCAGACTCCAGGCTCCCCTGCCTGGGCTTGAACGACGCCAGCACTAGTTTACACTCGCTTTTCGACTCCAGAAAAATACCGGAGATGCTTCTCTGTTGCAAAGCACTCAGGCCACAGCAGGGCTGGAAGAGTGGGAGCTCCTGCTGGAAATCCCCGGGGTGACGGTGTGGGCCCAGGGCCCCGCGGCACCGACCCGGGTGCAGGGGCACCTGGCTGCGAAGCACTTCTCTGGCCCAGCAGGCGGGCGGGGCGGGGCAGACCTGCCCCGGGGTCTCAAGACAAAGGCAGCGAGGGGCTGAGCACCCGCGGCTCCAGCCCTGTATAAGCAGCAGCCAGGCCCCTCCCCGCCCCGCTCCGCTCCGCTCAGGGTCTCCGGGAGCCCGGGCGCCGCGGGAGGCGGCCGCGCCGGGGGCAGGACCGCGAGCCGCGGAGAGCAGGTG
>NW_017728914.1:33208880-33238230 GCF_001723895.1 Crocodylus porosus
GCTGCGGCGGTGGGACAAGCGGAGGCGCTGCGGGACTTTGGGGGTGCCCCGAGAAGGGGCGGGGGCCTGCCTGGACCTGGGTGAGCCGATGCCTGGGGAAGTGGGCTCTTCTCAAGCCCGCAGCCCCGGCGCGCCCGCTGCCCGCTCGGCTGGCTCCGAGCCTGGCTCCAGTCCCGGGAGCTGGGGGCAGAAGGAAGCAGGGACTGCTCTTTGCTCCCTGTTGCACGTGTGCCTGCGCGAAACGGGGCTGCCCCCGGGCTGGGACAGACTCTGCAGGGTCTCTGCCCTCTGCGCCCTGGCACGGTCTCGGGAGCTCACTCCCGGGGCTGTGCCAGGGCGGGAATCTGGGTCCTCCTTCCCGTTACCCCTCCATCCCTCCACTGCCTCCATCCCCCCTTCCCCCTCCATCCCCTCCTGCTGCAGTGACCCCTCTCCCCCCCAGCGTGAAGGGGCGCAGGCTGGAGCTGGTCCTGGCAGGAGTAGCCGGAGCGGAGGGAAAGCCATGCCGGGAGCCTGCCTCCCTCGCCTCGCCTCGCCTCTCCTGTGCGGCGACGCTGGCAGCACATCTGCTGCACCTCTCGCAGCTGGAGGGGCAGCTCCTTCCCCCTTCTCTACCACGTCTCCTGCTAGTTGCAGCTGGGGGGGAGCAATAGGTGAGGGGCTTCCCCCCTCCTGCCCCAGGCAGTGCCGCTACACCTCTCCCACGGTGTCGCCTGCTTGGGTTGGAGCCCAGTTCCTGCCACTGTCCTGGGGCGGCCAGACAGTGCAGGGGTGGCCCCGTCACCCCCTCCCCTTGGTCCCCTGCCCTGGGCTGGGAGCGCCTCCGGAGCCAGCTCCCCGGCACTGTCCCCTGCAGAAACTTCTGCTGCTCCACCCACGCGCGGCGCGCACATCTGGACCTGTCTGCTAGGCTCCAGCCTGGGACTGGGAGCCCCGAGGGCTGCTCCCCTCCGCCATGCCACTCCTCTCCGGCTGTGTTTTTGGGTGGGTTTGGCAGTGTCTGTTCCTTCCCCTGAGCCCTGGGGAGTTTGCCCCTTGGCCCAAGGGGCTTGGCAAATGCCTGGGTGTGCAAGGGGCTTCCTGGCTGGATGTGCAGCCAGGCGTGAAGGATCACCCCCCCCCCGTTTGCTGGCTTCCCCCTCCCGAGAGCTGGAGGAATCAAGTAGGATGCCAGTCAGGGCTGTCTGGGATGCCAGGCCCGGGAGGTGGGGGGTGGGCGCTGGAGTGTGTTCTCAGCCTCCTCGGGCCTCCAGGGGTGCGGGTCAAGGGAAGAGATTGAATCGTTTGTGTTTCCCTCTCTGCCGCCGCTCCACAGGAAGCCCCTCATCCCACAGTGCAAAATACCCAGGGTCTGGGGCTTCTCCATGTTGCGGGGATGCTCTGCAAGAGCAGAGCTGGGGCAGGGCAGGTGGAAGGGCCTGACTGTCTTCTACACGCATGAGCGCATGCACATGCTTGCAAACACGCATGTGTGCACGCACGCCTGGGCAGGTGCAAATGGTGCTGGCTCTTCTGGCAGAGCTGCCTGGCTGCAGGCACTGTGGGGAAGGAGCTGGCAGGACACTTGGCCTCAGCCGCGGATCCGCTGCTCGGAGTCTGGTATCACTTTGAGCCTGGAAAAACAGCTCCAGAACGGCAAAGCCACCACGTGGGACACAGGAGACAAGTGGCGCGGTTCCTGCAGCGAAGCAGAGCTGGGGAAGCCCAAACACTGCTGCGGCATGTGCTGGAGGGAAGAGTGAGGGCATTTGGGCTCCCCCTTTACTGCATCCCGTCTTGATTCCTTGGGGCTGCAGGGGAAGAGCCGACACAGTCCCTGCGGCTTCCCAAGCCCCGAGTCTGGCCAGCGCCCTCCGCTCCTCGCTGCCGTCACGGGGTCCGGCTGAGGACAGCATGGGTGCCAGGTGTGGCCGTAGCTCCCTGACCATGAGCTGGGCCCAGCACTGGGAAGGGGCGGTGAGCGGGGATGGGAGGATGCAGGCGTGCACCTTTGTGCCCCCGCCAGTCGTGAAAAGGGAGCACAAACGTTATTATTCGGAGCCACTGCCCCTGGGTCCGAAGCAGGGGCGAGAGGCCACCCCATGATAGTGGCAATGGGGGGCCTCTCTCCGAGTAGCCTTTGCACTTATCTCCCTCCCATCGGTGCCTGCTCATGCTCTGCCACCGCAGACCGGAGCCATCGTAATCTCCCTGCTCCAAAGGGAGAGAGATTTTAATTAACAACCTCTGCTGCTTCTGTCTGCGGAGGGCAGCTCTCTCCTCCTCTGTCTCCATCCCTGTCCAACTGCCCCTTCTTCAGTCCTGCCCCGTGGAGCCCCACAAGGCTTTGCACAGGCACCCATGGCTGAAAGATGGGCCAAACCCACCGGGGGCTACCACTGGGGTGGACGGGAGCAGCCTGTGGCTCAGCTGAAACTCCCTCTAGTCTGCAGAGGTAGATGGGAGGTTATATATATGTGTGTATATATGTGAATTTATATATATGTGTGTGTGTGCGTGTATGTATGTATATAGACATATATATATACATACACACACACACACACGTCTGTATACATATATATGTCTGTATACATGTGAATATATATATGTGTATGTATATATATGTGTGTGTGTATGTGTGTGTGCATATTATATATATGTGTGTGTATACACACACACACACACACACACACACATATATATATATAAAACCTTTATATGGCGACCAAGCTGGGCTTTCTGTACCGGCCTGTATCGAGCTCCCCAGTGCGGCCGTCCTTCCCCCACAAACACTTTGTCCCACCCATGCTCTGGCCCTGGCCTGTGCAGGAGATACGGGGGTTAGAAAATAGATTTGCCGTTTGCCTTTACCTACGTGGACCGTCCCCTCCCCGCTGTCCGCGGGCGTGGACACATCCAGCGTCGGAGCGGTCCTTGCTGGGGTGGCCCCTTCTCTCCAGACTGCGGTTACCGTCCTCAGCGTGATGGCTCTGCCCGGGGGACAGGATGAGTGTCACTGCTCAGTGCTGCGGTACGCCCCGTGCTGGGCAGGGCACCTGGTCTGCCTTGGAGGAGAGACCTGGGGAAGATTTGGGCTTGAGAGGAGGGATGGCGGAGGCAGCGTTCTCCCAGCTCCTTCCCAGCTGGGGGAGGCAGCGGCAGGGGCTGGAGAGCAGACAGGAGTATTTCTGGCTCTGCTTGCCTTGTTCCCACAAAAGTGCTTCTCATTCTCCTGAGGTTTCTCCATCTAGCCTGGCACTTCAGCCCCTCCCCACCCGCGGTTCACAGAGGCTGCACCTCCACAGTGTGAGTCCCCGGGGAGCGATGCTCCATGCCCCAGCTCTCCAGGGAGCAGCAGCCCAGGGACCTCCCAGCCGTCCCCGAGGAAGGGCCATTACAATCATCACCGTTTTTCCTCTAAAGGAAAACTCTGTAATTGGTTTTTAATCACTGCCCTCTACAAAGCGAAACACCCATTAAAACCTTTTAGTTAGGAGACAAAACAGCCCAAATCATCGTCTTTTTGTTTCTGTCTGCTCCCGGAGCGCGTGTCTCTTCCAGGCCCTGGCTAAAGAAAGCAGCAGGGAGCTCTGCCGCTGGTTGGTGGGCGATGTGGGTGGACGGAAAGCCTGGGGCCCGGGTTGGGATGAAGGGCAGAGGCAAATGGGATGTGGGCAGAGACAGGGAGAGTGGTGGTGTGATGGGCGGGATGTAGGAGACAAGAGCCCAGCGAGGGAGCGAGGGGTAGGAGTGCCTGGCTGGGGGCACATCCGGCACTTGCTCTGCACCAGCCTTCGACCCATAACTCTGCTCTTCCCTCCCACAAAGTTGGCCTTTGGGCACGCGTAGCCTGAGGAGGGCAGTGGGCAGGGCTGTGTTTTGGGCAGGGTCAGGAGGGATGCAGCTATCACCAAGTGGGGTTTCTCTCCCCACTTCCGCTCCCACGCTGCCTTCGTGCCCCGAAGCCCCCCGGCAGAGTGCCACCGTCCCTCCTTGCTGCCAGGCTGGGATCACGTCTCCCAGGCCTCACTGTGTTTTTATTCCTCTGTAAAGCAGAGGGAACTTTTCTCTCCCCTTGATGCAAGCCAGGGCGGCTACACCATGCTGCCTGCCTGCCGAGCCCGGGGCCACTGCTACCGAACAAGCCGCCCGCTCACGCCCCATCCCAGCTGGGCAGAGCAGACCGCACAGTGAGGTCCTGAGCAAGCACCTCATCCTCCTTTCGGGCTCAGGGAGCAGCACCAAGGCACGTGCATCACCTGCCTAATTGCTGCGGTCACACTGGGGGGGTGGGTTGGCAAGCAGCACAGGCCTTACCCATACAGTGACATGGGTACCTGCGGAGAGGACGGGAAGTGGGCCTGGACCAGGCTCTCCTTCCTGTAGCTGTTCAGCATTTGTTTTGTCAATGCACTGCTTGTTTCCTCTGGCTACGAAGAGTGGGGGCCACACGCTCTCTGTTATAGTGACGCCACCTCACTGCAACCCATGCTCACCATGGGACCACATTGATTGCTCTGAGAGGAGAGATCGGGGCAGCGTCTCTTGAAGGATTCAGCAGCACAAATAGGGCCACTGGTGCCAGAGTTGTCAAAGCCAATAAAAATGTGGAGGGGGCAGGAGAAAGCAAGTGCATTGGGACCGGGCTAAATTAGGCAGTCCTCTTCGTGTAGGGCTTCCCAAGCAGCACAGCTGTGCAGCTAGCAGATTCCTGCCGCTGTCCCAGGAGGAGGCCTGATCCTTGTCTTGCGCAGGGACAAGCTAAGGCAGAGCCATTTATTATTTGTTACACACGATGGCAGGGCAGCCTCTGATGGCCATTGTTTCCTCCCAGTTGTTCAAGGATCTAACTCAAATCGCTGTGCATTGCACATAACGTTTTGGAGAGCTGTCCGCCCCCGAGAACGTGGTGTTTTGAAATCCCCGCTGCTTTGGTTGGCAGGCTGGGATCTGTCCAGAAGCCCTCGCTACAACAACGCAGGATATGGGGCAGCGGAAAGGGGGATGCCCTGAACTCCAAGGGGCGTCCTTCCTTTGCACCCATATTTCATCCCCCCCTGGTTCCTGGCATGAAACGCACTTGCTCTTCACTGACTTGATTCGCAGCAGACAGGCTGAAGCACCAGGCTGCCCGAACAGGTATTTATGCACGGCCATTAATCTCTTGCTAACCACCACTCAGCTCAAGCCTTGTTCCTGGGGTTTGACCTCCCCTTTGGACCAGGGTGAGGATGGGAGTGAATACGACCCAGTGCGGAGGAAAGGCTGATGGGGATTTAATAGCTGTGCTGAAGGTTATCCTGCTGCATATGTACCAGGTGAAAAGCTGCGGCAGTTATGCCCTCTTACTGCGATGGCACCAAAATGCAGCACCAGCTCACAGACCTGGCGTGGCCCTGGGTTGCCACATGCTCTGCTGCCAAAGGCATGTTTGCACAGGGATGGCTGGCCAGATGTGCCATGCCGGGAATGGGCAATCCCTGTTGGCTCAAGTATGATGCTTGGGTATCTGTTTGTGCCTGGATGGCCAGGCTCATGCACAGCCCTGGCAGAAGCTTGCTTACACGTGGGCATTTGCTCCCAGACCAGGGCACATGCATGCACTTGCACAAGTCGATCCATGCTCCATGGGGGTACAGGGTGAGGCTGAACCTGCACTGGCAGAGCTACAACCTGACTTGCACGGCTTCAGCATCCCCAGCTGGGAGGATGGTGGGGGTGGTAGCGCAATCAGGCCTCCCTGCTCCCTCCAGCCCTACTCAGATCACCAGAACTGCCCTTTACAGGGTCAGACCGTAGGTCTGTCTTGCTTAATTGCCTATGTCACACAGCGGCAGAGAGCAGGTGCTGAGAGGGAGAGTGAATCCGGCACAACCCGGGTATTTTCCTTTCTCTCTCTCACTTGCAGCCTCCAACATTTAAGGTCTAGGAGGTTCTGATTCAGAGGCGGCGCTCCTCATCCCCACCCTTAATAGCGAGTGATGCCCCTTTCCTCCAAGCACGTGGCCGATCCCTTTTTGAATGCAGCTAAACTCTCATCTCCCACCTCATCCTGCGGCAGCGAGTTCCTCCCTTTAACGACACGCTGTGTGAAACCAAACTTCCTTGTGCTCGTTTTACACTTGTGACCAACCTGGGAGGTCATTTTGTGACCCCTCGTTCTTGTCTGGTGGGAAACCATCAATAAGAAATCCCTAGTGACTTTCTCTTCACTATTTAGTATTTTCTGAGCCTTTAGTCTCCTGCTTCCCTATGGTAGGCGAGGCCTCCGGTGCTTGCTCTTTGGCCTGCCAGTCCTGGAGTGCATTTGTGGGGATGCGAGGGAGAGGAGCCAGGAGAAGTGCCGCAGGGGGAGAGAGGCAAAAAGCCAGAGAGAGCAAAGGAAGCAGAGCCCAGCACAGCGTCTCCTAGCCAGAGCGGCAGGCAGGAGACCGACTCTTTCCCTCCAACGGGGTGACATTATTTTTGATGCTCCCCACCATCCTCCCTGAGCTCCTTTGACCTTCTGCAAAGCACAGCAATGGTCTGAGAGACCCGGGGTGGCAGAGGGCATGCCGGCGGCACTGTGTGACCGCAAGCTCGCCCTCGACTGAACCACGTGGCATTTGGAGGCCGTTTCTTTTAACCCTCCAAATTAAATAAGCAAGACCCGAAAAGCCTCATGCGAGGAACCAAGTGGGCACTGTCCTTTTCTCGCTGCTCTGGCATCACTTTCATCATGTGTTGAAAATGAGATGTGATGGAGGGGTTGACATTTCCACCTGAGTGTTGTGTGGAAACCATGAGTTTATCACTGTAATGGGAGGGAAGTCATGGGGTGGGAGGCAGCCAGGGGCACTGCCACTGCCTGTCTGAAATGCCACCCTGGACCCGCTGCGTTGGGCCTGAGCCCTGGAAGCTGCTCTGCCATCTGCCCTGTCTCATTTGTACCCTCTCTGCATCCCACAGGCGACAGCGCTGCCTTCCTCTTCCTGGCTAAGGGCACAAACCAGGCATGGGGCCCGTGGAGGAACCCAACAGCACCCTCATCATGGAGCAGCTCGTCCTGGAGGAGCAGCTCGTCCTGGACCAATCCAACAGCCTGGTCACTCCTAGCCCGGGTCTCTATGGGTCCGGCAACGTCATGATGGACAGCACCAAGATCGTGGGAGTCCAGGTGATCCTGATTGCAGCCTACTCTTTGATCATCCTGCTGGGGTTCATTGGCAACTCCTTAGTGATCTACACCATCGTGAAATACAAAACCATGAGGACCGTGACCAACTTCTTCATAGCCAACTTGGCCCTGGCCGACCTCATGGTGGATACCCTCTGCCTGCCTTTCACCCTGGTGTACACCCTGCTGGATGAGTGGAAGTTCGGGGCAATTCTTTGTCACTTAGTCCCTTATGCTCAAGCGCTGAGTGTCCACGTGTCCACTCTCACCTTGACCGTGATTGCTCTGGACAGGTACAGATGCATTGTTTTCCACCTGGACAGCCGCATCTCCAAGAAGCTCAGTTTCACGATCATAGCCATCACGTGGCTTGCGGCTGCCATCTTGGCTGGCCCGCTGGCCATCTTCAGAGAGTACCGGTATGAGGAAATCCCATCCATCAACCTCAAAATAGCTGTCTGCTCTGAAAAGTGGCCTTCTGGGAATAACAGAGATGCTACCATTTACAGCCTTTCCATGCTCCTCCTGCAGTACGTCCTCCCACTCAGCATCATCTGCTATGCCTACATCAGGATATGGTTCAAGCTGAAGAGCCATATCAGCCCCGCCTCCAGGAGCGAAAGCCAGTGCCGGAGGAAGAAGACCACCAAAATGCTTGTCATGGTGGTCGTGGTGTTTGCGGTCTGCTGGCTTCCCTTCCACATATTCCAGCTTGCCATTGACCTGGATTTGGTTCTCATCTTCCACGAGTACAAACTCCTGTACACCGTTTTCCACGTGGTGGCCATGTGCTCCACCTTCGTCAACCCCCTGCTCTACGGCTGGATGAACAAGAACTACCGGAACGGGTTCCTCCTGTTCTTCAGCTGCCAGAACAAGCCCGAGAGCTTCTACACGGACGGCTCGCTCCGAGGACGGTCTTTCACTTTTAGGGTGACCACACTCAACGGGAGCCTCAAAAACTCTGCGGGCAACGGGAAGCTGCCGACAGAGGTGTAGAGGTGAGACACCCCCTGTTCGCAAGGGCAGAGGCCGAGTGGAGTGGATGCCTTTTGCCGGGAAAGCCCCAAACTGGAGCAACTGGAAGCGTCGAATGTATCTATCGAAACCGTAAGCCTGGAGGACTGTCTGTTCTGCCTAATGAAAGTGCTCGGTGGTCCCGCCTCTGAGTTCGCGGCGTCAGAATCTTACTTGTACATAAGTCCGGAAAGCGAGTTGAACGAAGGATGCTCCCGGTGACCGGGTGAGGCGATTCACTGTCACCCTGGGCTGCGAGAAGGCTCCCATTCAGTGGCCTGGATTATTTACCGGGGTTCACAAAAATAAGATCCAGAGCCGGTGCGTGATCAGTGGAGATCGGTGCACTTTAAATGGGTTGTATATTCCTTTATCTGGTATAGAAACGCTCTTCTTTCTCTCTCTTACCCGAGAGCCTTATGCATTCATCCCTAGCCTGTGACTCCCTGTGGAGAGAACCATGCTTTGTCCTAGACGCTTCAGTCTCGTCAGTCTATGACGCTTACCTGGACTGCCTGGTCTAGGCCAGGATGTGGTGAGAAGTTGTGTTGTGGGAGCCAGGGTGGCAGTGGTGATGATGTGACAGGGAACAGGGCATGGTTGTCTGATTACCAGCAAAGGTAGGAAGTGGAAGGCAGGTTTGCTGGTGGAGGATGACAGTCTCCCGGTGGATCAGGGTGGTGGGCAATGCTGTTTTCATACCCCTGGGGCTTGTACGCGACCGTCAAGAGTCACTGGTGACTGGAGGAAGTGTGAGAATGACTAGGCCCCTGCTTATTATCCTCATTTCTGATGTGCTGTAAGAACGAGAACTTACAGCACAGTATAGCTAGGGTCAGATTTTGAAATCGCTGCTATATTAATGCTTTTTCTTGGAAGACAGAAATAACCTTTTAACGCACCCACCCCCCCTGACAGTGTCCCCTGTACTTATCTTAGATGAAGTCACGTAGAAAGAGATGTATTCTTTGAAACCAACCGGTACGTTCTCATCTTTTAGGCTGCGTCAGCTGGAGAAGCGTATTTTTAGCTTTGCCATCAAAGGAGTCTTGATTGCCACAGTGCTCTTAACAGCTCGTCATTTGTGTCATTTGAAGCCAGCGTTCATCAGAGTGGAAAGTAACTCTCTAGAACCCGGGAGAAGGGCCTCGACATACCTCCTAATTAAGCAAAAATGAAATCCCATTTGTAAGTCTTCAGGAGAGCAAGGGAAAAGGAGCAAGAAGGATGAAAGACTTCAGGAACACAGGATTTGCCATACTGGATCAGACTATGGGTCCATTAAGACTGGAGCCCTGGAAAGCCTGGGGTAAAAAACTGCTGAGTGATTGGTTTGGGGGTCTGTTTTCCTGCACCATCTCTGACTTGACCTGGCTCCAGCCACGCCGGCTGCCCCACTCAGCTTTACACTGCCGTACTGAATTAGTTTCCCCCAATCTTTCCATTCCTCCTGTTGCTTGCATTAATTGCCCCCCTGTAGGCGTAAGAAAGTCTATAGGTGGCGGGGGATTTTTTTGAAGCAGAGAGACCATCGTGATGCACATTATGGAAACAAAGCTTTGCTTCTGTGCCTGGCCAGACTGCCTGGTGACACTGCCATGGCTATGAATAATTACCTTAAAACCTGGCTGGCGGCAGATTTTCTAAATCAAATCCCAGGCGATTCTCTTCAGAGCGCCTGGGAATAGACGGGGCGTCTGCTGGTGAATGTGACTGTTCCGATAACAGAGGCATCTGCAGCATAATGGGGCAAATACTGACAAGACAAGAGGCACTAATTAATTGCTCCCTCCTGTGTTTGCTAAGAGCTAAAGCCTGGTGCACTGCTTTCCATGGGAGTTTTCCAGTTAATCCCGATGGGACCAGGATGATGCTCTTAATCACGCTCCCAGCAATTTCTTTTGGCTGCATAATGAAGTGGCTGGTTCTGCGGTTCGTCCTCTGGGGAGATTGCTGGATAGCTTCATCCCATGGCAGGGTGCAGGAATGTTTATCTTTTTCAAGGAGGCTTAGCTGGATGGAAAGGATTTGGTCTCACCAACAACCACTTCATAAAGCAATCCAACGCTCGGTCACATATGTCAGAAAGAAACAAAACGTTTCACCACGCAGGTCTGAGAGCGGGCTGTTCTGGCAGCTGCGATGGATGCAGAGCTAAATGCTTTTTGCCAAGGACTTGCCAGGGGTCTTGTTCCGTGACGCTGCACAAAGCCTGTGACTGCACAACACTAGAGATAATGGCATTATAAATGACTGTTTAATTGGAGTCAAGCTATCCTGCTAAATAGGAGTGAATAAATAAATAGGCGAGCGCTCTTCACAAATAAAAACCGGTGGTGTAATTTATTGGGAGATGTTCCGGGCTAAGCAAACGAAGGAGGAAAAACATTTACTTTAGAAGGAGCATGCTCGGCAATGGCCTCTCAGCTTTATTGAACTCACTTGTACAGTTTTATTAAAGGATTTCTGCCTCTCAGCCGCCTGCCTTTCTGCCCCTGGAAGCAACTGTGCTCTTACGCACTCAATATTACAGCCAAATTCTGCTCTGCTCTGGGACATGTATGGAAAATTGCATTCCTATAAGGAAGAAAAAAAAAGATCCCTAGCTTGCATTGCCAAATCAAACAGGAGAAAGTGGGCAGTGTGGGGGCAAAGTTCTTCCTTACGTGCACCTAAGCTGGGTAACTAAATCAGGATGTTAAGCACGAAGATGGAAAGAAGGTGCATGGATTTACGTTTATATAAAGCAGAGGTCTGTATGATTCAAGGCTGAAATGGCATTAACTGCACGATAAGCTCCACACAACTTCAGCCAAGAAGGCTGGCAGTTCCTAAAGGACATAATATTGGAGCCTTAACATCAAGCTATTCCAATGCAGAGGAAAGATAAGAGCCACAAGAGACCAATGTCACTACACAAAGAGTTTCCAAGTTATCTGAAAATCACAAGAGATAGATACAGGCATTGCAAGGAAGGGTACATCGCTAAAGAAATCCTTAAGGGAATGGCACGAATGTGACAAAATCGGGAAAACAAAGAGGAAGAATGAGTTACAGCCACAAACGAAATGCTAAATTTGCTAAGAAGAGATTCTGCAAACATGTCAGAGGGAAAGGAAAGTCCAGGGAAATTGTGGCAGGCTTTTAACAGAAGGTGCAACGCAAGTAGCCCTGCTCCGTGCCTGCTTTGCTTCAATCTTCCAGTAAAAAAAAGAAAGATAAACTGTGATCATCTGAGTACCAACATGCAGCTAAACAAAGAAAGGGAAGGGATACAGATCACAAGAACTAAAGGGCATGGCAGAGAACTTCTCGCTAATTTGAGGGCATTTAAGGCAGCAAGGCCCAGTGCAATTCACCCAGGACAGCGAAGGAAAGAGATGAACAGATCTCAGAGCCACTGTTAACAATACAGCTGAATAACCATGAGCAAAGAGTAACTAGAAATGGATTGATGGGAGGTCTTATGCAGGGTTACACTTGGGCCTGTGCTGGGTCCCATGCTGTTTAGCTTTTTAATTAATGATTTGGATGCAGGGATAGAGAGCATACTGATCAGATTTGCAGACAACACACCACCAATCTACATGGAGGGATGCAAACACGTTGGAGGATAGGAGGAGTATGGCAGGGGCAGGCTGGGCAATAGACAAGAAAATGAAATTCAAGAGAGGCCGATGCAAGGTGCTACACAGAGTAGAAAAGACAAATGCAAAGTTACAGAATGGGGGAGAACTGGTTTAAGAAAGGCCTGCGGTTGGGGTGCATCACCAACATGAATCATCATCAATGCCATGTTGGTGGTGTTAACCATTTTGTTTGCAAGATGTACAGTGGAATAGTGCCACTTTACTTGGCACCAGTTTGGCCTCAGCTGGAGCATTGTGTCCACTTTGGGATGCTGGGTTTTTAGAAGGATGTACAGAAACTGGAGAGGATCCAAATGCAAATGATGATAAAGGAGACAGAAAGCAAGCTGCATGACGGAAGAGCTGAAGGAACCAGGCAGGCTTAGTTTGGAGAAAAGGAGATGGTGGGGAGGGCAGAACAAGATTGCACTTTCCAAATATTTGAAAGGTAGCCTTAGAGAAGGTGGAGACACTGTTCTCCTCTGCAACAGAAGGGAGGAAGGACACAAGGCAAAGGGTTTAAACTGCAGCAAAGATCATTTAGTTCAAATCCCAGGAAAATGTGTAACTGTAAGAACAGGGCGATGGAAAAGGTGTCTAGAGAAGTTAGAGAATCCTCTTCATTGGAGGTTTCAAGAAGAAGCGGGGTAAGCATGTGGGGTAGTGCCGGGGGATTGGCCTAGAAGAGCATAGAGGTCCCCAACAAGCGTATGATTCGGTGATAAAACTTGTAACCAGCTGCACTGCTAGGTTTTAACAAAAGTGACAGTGGTCAGAAACATTATCCTGTCATCACTGAATCAATGGCAAATCTGGGACCTAGACAGGGTCCTTGGATAACACCAGTGTTCGTGGATTTGCAAAATAGTCTTTTCCTGTTTGTTCCTACTTCCTATTCCTTCATGTTTGTTCCTACTTCAGATCTCAAATGGTAATGTAATTTGTGATTATTATGAATGCCAGAAGAGCTTTGGAACAGCACAGGCACGGCAATCCAGCCATTTACAAGCAGCAGCTAATGTTAATAATTGCAGACTCTCAATAAAAAATCATCCAGGGCTCTAAGGAACTGGGGAGTTCCTTATCAAAGCACCATTCTGTACCAAGTCCCATAAAGGACTGACAAATTAGTTTGGCCGAGACTTGCAAAAACATATTTGGGATTCGGACACTGAATAGCCAGTGAAAGCTCTGCCTCTAAATGTCCTAGGCTGCTGTGAACATCTTGTCCCATTTGTTTTCCAAAACAGAGCGGACCACAGGGAGTTAGTTAAGATTAAGAAGCATAGGCTGGGGTTGTATTTTTCCTTGCTTACAGGTATTTTGGGACCATCTCTCTGTTCAGACGATGCAGGCTGGGTTTAGCCAGTTTGCATCTTTTTGTCTCCACTGCTGGAACGTCAAGCCGTTTGGTCTGACTTTCCCAGCACAGCTGTTTCAGTGTTTTCTCAAACTTTTCATGTATAGTTTTGCAGGGCTCCCCAGCTTGAGAGAGAGGAGAGCTGATAAGAGGATACCAGAGAACCTACAAGCCTTTGCACGGATGCTGTGTCTACACTGCAATCACCATCCCTGAACTGGCAAGATTAGATTAGCCATGAAAGTTTAAGGCAGAGCAGATTTGGCATGAATAAGTGCTGAGGCCCCAGACAGGCTAGGGCAGCCTGTGTGGGATCCTGTATGGCCATGACTTTGCTGTGTTAGGACTCAAGCTCTGCACTCTGTGTACATCTGCCCTGTAGACAAACTCTGTGTGCCTTCAGCCATCCACCTCTTCCTGGCAGTTCAGTTCAACAGGACCCACTCGACCCTGGCAGATCTACTCGACAGCTGTCTTTGGGACTCTCTTAAAAGGGGATCCCCACCATGGAGGAGGTTTGCACCCTACTTCCCAAGTGCAGAGCCTCATGGCGAATACTCAGTGGGCTTGGAGAGGAAGTGGCCAAAATCTCCTGCACAAAGACGGGGGCAAGCATTGCATTCCTGCCCGAGGGGAGAGCAGCGCCCATTTGAGCACGAGGCAGCTGCAGGTAGAGCACGGTGGAGATGCCAGTCACATACAACCAGACTGCCCATCTTTGGCACTGGAAAGCCTACAAGACCTTATGTATGTCCTTGTATATCGCAGCCTTTGCTCCTGTCACAAGACTGAGCTCCCTGGTTTGGAGCTATTTGAAGTGATCATTTGGATCAACAGAGGTTTGGCCCGTGTCCGTCATTAAATTAGGAAGCTTTAAGAGCCCCCCAAGTTCTGCTGGATTTGGAGACAACCGGTATTCCAAGAGGGGCTTGAGCCCAGTAATAGGTGCTTGAGCCTCTAGTGTGAGAATACAGTGACCTCCCCCCACCGCCTTTTGAACACTGTTGCTGCAGTTTTCCCCCTTCCCAAACCATGTCAAATGGCTTCTGTTTTGCGGTAGATTCTGTAAGAGAGCAGCAGAAACACTGCCCTGGGGTTTGAGCAAAGGATCTGTGGGGAAATAAAGGCAGTCAGAGGATCAGTTCCTTTAATGTAGGATAACAAGGAATGGATGAGGTGACTTTCTCCAAAATGAGGTCACAGACAGCATGGTGTTTTCCCTGAAATGAAGTGCTAATCTTATCCTTATTAGTGCTTAACTTAGTCTGAAACCAAATTAACCTTTAGCTTAGGCAGGAGCTGCAATTTTATTGCCTTCTTTGCATACATTTGTTATTGTCTAGAGCTCTATTTTTTACTTGGCTGGGGTTGCTGGATGTCTTTTTTGCTAAACTAGGCCCTGGGGTCCATCTAAACCAGCGCAAATCGGGATTAACTCCAACAATCTCAGAAGAGTTACTCTGGATTTACCCCAGCGAGCAGCATTTGACCCCCTGAGTTGGAACAAAGTGGATTTCATCCTCCGTTCAGTTATTTCCATATCTATTTTGAGGGTCTTCAAGCGCCAAAAATAATATGGCATATTTTTGCAAGAACATTTATCTTCCCCTTGATTGATTTCAGTGAAGGGATTTGTTTAGGAAGGGGTTTGGGGAAATAGATATTTAAAGCATACACTTTTCTGTATTCTCAGTGTTTTGTAAGTTAGAAGATAAACCAGGGAGAGACAGAAACAATGTTGCAAAGCTGCACACATGCAGACACACTCGCGCGTGCACACACGTGCACACGTGCACCAATTTCTCTTCAGACTACACAACACGCTTAATTTGCTATCCAGACACCCCACTGCTGGCTGCACAAATGCTGCAGGTATCTGGGACTGAATGAGGCTGTAGGAGGAGCGTGGGAGGAAAGCACTTTTCCTCCGTTAGTAACAATACCTTTGTGTCACTCACAATTTATATTCACCGAAGAAAGCTTTTTCTGACTCCCATATTCTTTCAGAGCCTGTTCAACATAACGAAGAGAGAAGGAATAGCACAGCTGTCTCCTGTTGCTCACAGGGGGAGGTCTTCATTAGTTCCTTTCTCATTTATGTGTTTTTATTTTGCCATTAATGCTCTGGCCAAGATTGAGAATGTTAGAGAAGAAACTCTTTTGTTAACACCCAGCTTATTAAAGGGCCCAGGCTTGGGGTCCATAAGGCGTCCTAGAAGGCACTTACAAACTTTGAACGAGCACTTGCCACAAGAGTGAATGGGCAGTTCACCTGCTGACTTGCTTTCCTCCTCCATATGACAGAAGAAGAATCAATGAAGCTATAAGATTAGCACTTACAAAATATACCACTGAGAAGAGGCCATAGAGCCTCCCAATGAATCCTCTGGGTGCGCAGGCCCTTGTCATTGAAATACTGGGTGGAAATGCCAGTGTGCTTGGAGGGCAAGAGCGCTAACACCTGAAGGTCTGTGAACTCCAGGGGAAGCCGGGAGGAACAGGTACTCTATCAGAAGACAAACAAGGACAATGTGCAAAGGGCAGATTTCTGTTCTTGGTTATAATGGCAGTCGGGGAGATGCCGCTCTCAAGTTATGGACTCTGTGTTGTACTGCATAGTGCACACTCATTCAAAGTTGCCTGTTATGCCCTGTATTCGGGAGGTGCCCTGCACAGGAGAGGGGCTGGATGCATTGTTGAATGACAACCACTGAGCTACCAAGACTGCAAATGAGGGCCATTGACTAGGATTGTCTCGGCCTTGGCACGACAGGCTTTCTACACTGAGGAGTGGGTCAGGGATGAGTGCAGGGGGCTGGTGCCTCCTTTGCAACACAGAGCACAGGAAGAGGTTTGTTCAGGAAGGTGTTTTGCTCTGAGTGGGGGGGGAATAACCATTGCTGCAGGTAAGAAGGACTTGCAGGGGGGACTCTCCACAGGCTGAAATGTTCCTCCGTGGACTCCAAAGGATGAGTGAACATCAACACAGGACAGGCATGTTTCTAGACTTCTGTTTTCAAAGATTTGTACCCTTCCAGTGGTTTAAAAGTAAAGTGCCTGTGGTGAAACGATTCCTTTACTAAGTGTGTGCTCTTTGCTTGCCTGCTGCACCGTGCCTAAAGGGATTAAATGAGTAACCCACAGTGTCTGGGTGTAACCATGTCTGGCAAGGCAGAATCCCAGTTGTTCTCAGCGTCAAAACCCTCCTGTTTTCTACATGTAAAGACAATCCGTTGGGACATAAACCAGGTGGAATAAAACTGAAGAGAAAGCTTTGAGGGCCGTTCAGCACGTGGAGGGGTTACTTATCATTTACGTATAATGTTGCATAAATGTCAGTGTAAAGCACCGAGCCTCAACACCCGTTGACGGGGCTTTCTTGTTACTTTAGCCTAGCCGTGAAATTATGATCGGAAGGAGAGGAGCGCTTTTCTTGGTCTGAGTCAGCACAGCTTCAGAGCTGAGTGCACACGGCGTCCTGTTTTGCTGCTGCCTCCGTATCTTACTCAGTTTCTGAATACAGAGAAGTGTTAGAGGCAAACTTCAGAAGATTCATGAGGGAGAATCCGGAGGCGCACGGGACCCAAGAGACCAATTTATAAGCCCAGATTGAAAGACCGAGCTTGCTAGATGCATTGCTCTGCTCTTGACTAATGGAGGGTGCTGTGCCTACTAGTATCTTAAGGGTAGGCAGCCTTAATGGTATTGATTAGGGTGAACAGGGACTGACGTGGGATGAAAGGCTAGTGCAGCCACCTCTTGTGTAGAAGTTCCTGATCACTTTGATGAAGTTACAGATTGTCAAGCATGGTTAATGCCTGGCTTATCTGGCCTCTATCAAAGCAGCACCAGAATAATTTACAATCTTCAGTGGGTTTTTATTTTCATAAGAAATCCCCACAGGGTAGAGAAACGATATCTGAGCCAAGGCTCACAGAAAGGAAGGCCCAGATCCTCAAAGGTATTTCAATTGGGACTTCATTAATTGCCCCAGGGCCATGCAGGGAAGCAAACACAGGTTTTCCAAGTGCTATGTGAATGTGCCCAGGCTGCTTTTTTTTCAGCAAGTAGCCGCAGAGTCCTTGGAGCAGCGGCCATTCACTTGCTTGTAGCTTTGCACTAATATAGCCACACTAACTGGATCCAGCCACGGTACAAACTACTTCAAGTTTGCAAAGTTTATGGAACACCTGGATTTTGCTCCCAGAAAGTTGGCTCCCTCACCTTGCCCCAGACTGATGGCCCTGAGCTCTGCACTGGTCTGCTAGGCAGCTCACCAACAGCTGGACGTCTGAATAAAAGAGGGCTGATTTTCACAGGTGATCCAGCATCTGCAGCTGCCTTTGTTTGGGGGAGAGATGCGATTGCTCATCTTCTCTGGAAAAAACCCAAGCTGCTGATTTAGGACGTGTAGCCTGGACCCCCTTTTAGGTGCAAAGATCTTTTAGGTGGGAAGAACTCCATGGACGCACGAGTGGTCCTGGTCTTGTCTCCTGTTGTGGATGGCTGCAGTGGCTCCTGAGCTGTTCCTGTTTGTGTCCCCTCTCTCCAGCAGAGGCATTTCACAACAGTTTAAATGTGCTCTAATCCGGCTGTCAGCTGCAATCAGTACAGCCTGGTGACACTCTGACAGCCAACCTTTGAGCACCAGAAACAAAACCCATCAAAGGGAAATAAGAAAGGTATGTTCATGTAAAAGCCACAAACGATGCAGTGAAATCCTGGGGCCCAGGTGCGGACAATATAAAGAAGGGTAAATTTGGACCCATTTCCTGCAGGTGCGGCTAACTTCAGGCCCAAATGCTGACTTTGTTATTTAAATAATAATTTTTGAAAACTGCCATCCCGTTCCTTAGGTAGAAGCTCATCTCTAGCATTAAGAACCAGCCACTGCATAATGCGCCCCAGCTAATGCATTTGCACAGCACTTCAGCATTTCTTTCCAGTTTTGTTACTGACAGCTTTGCTATGTGAAATCTCATTTTTATTCCCCAAGCTGGATAAAGGGGCCCAGCAGTTTCAGCGGATGAGGCTCAGTTCTCAAGGAAGGACTTGCAATGCCCAAATAAGCAAAGCTAATGGAGCAAAGCTACCGTGGTGAGAACTGGCTGAAGCATATATAGCTTGAAGGGTTCCAGGCATAGGAGATTGCTATAGTGGCTAAGATGTCCCCTTTCTAAGGGATAGTCTCTTGGTGATATCTGGTCCAGAGGAGCAATCTTCTTTCTGTTAGATGCAGCTGCTTTTAGCCAGATGAAATTCCCAGTGGCTTCCTTGGAAGCCAATGTGAATTGGGCACCTAAATACTTGTACTTTGAAAATTCCAGTCTTGGTAACTAGAAAGTATATAGGGTAAACTGGAGTCCATAGTGTGGGTTACCCTTTTAATACTGACTTGGACAGCCTGGGAAGATTTCCTTAGAAATGTAGGTGTATAGCTACTGGCTGTGGGCTTCCCAAAGGTGTGGGAAGTTCCTATAAAGCATCTTTTGTTTTAGAGCAAAATGTCCGAATCCAATAAGTTCCCAAGTAAGTATAAGGCTGAAAGCAGTAAAAGCACTACTGAAGAAACACAAAGTCTTCGCACTGATTGTTACATGCGCTGGAACGAATGATAGAGAATGACTGACTGTTTTTCAACCTGATGACTCTCTCTGCTCGGTGACAGGAGATCAGGGCATTTGCTAGGCTGGGAGTGGAAGCAGAGCTGTTTCTATGCTCTGACTTGCCTGGACTGCCAGTGCTTTGTCACTCTTTTGTTGCCTTGCCTGTTGAGAGCAAAAACGGGGCAAAAGTTCCCCTGCAAATTAATTACTTTGCGTTTCATATGTTGAGGGTACTGTGCCTTGGTGTCATCCTGTTTACTGATGGGGAATAACCAAGCAGACCTGTTTCCCAACACAGCAGAACCAAAGCGCAGCGAGCAGTTTCATTGCTTATTTGCTTGCAATTTCTGAACCTGTCTCTCCTGGAAGCCCTGTGCCCCAAAGAGCAATGTCTCTCTCCGGGGCACTCTTATGCTTGCTTCTCTTGCCTTGCTGGTTTTCTAGTGATGTCCTGCTCTTACACAGAATATGCAGAGTTACACTCCATCAGTCCCCAGGCACCTGCATTTGTGATCAGCCTTGAGAAAACCTCTTCAGACCATATGCAGCAGATTGCTTCGGGCAGTGGTCTCTCATGGGCTGCAGCTATTTCATACCTTATTTAATTGCTCTGTCTGTTCAGCCTTAAAAAAAGGTACCTAGTAAAAGTATTGGCATTACCCAGCTCTGAGTGTCAGGAGTGGGAGGCAGGAGGCATGCATTTTTATTTATTATAATTAATGCTAAAAAAATTGCATTATGAAAGAGCCACAACCATGGACCAGGACCTTGTTGTACTTGGTGCTGTTCACACAGGAACCAAAACAAGCCTCAGAGTGTACAGCTTGGCTGACTTCACTAAATCCCCCTCTTTCTTGTTTCTTGCGCGCCAAACATTTCAGGCATCTTTTGGTGGAATACTTTAGTTTAAAATTTCAAAACTGAAATGTTGGGGGTTTTGTTGAAAACCTGGAGTGGGATGGAGTTTTCCAGTTCAACGAGATAGTTGAATACCTTCATTGCAAACTTTGCAACCATCTCTATGTTCCAGCCTTGGCTGCCTCATGGATTTCCCTTGAAATACTGGGTAAGCCACTGACCTAGTGCTGCCTCAGTTTCTTACCTCCGTGCATGGGTGCCAAGTACTTGGGGGTCCAGCCCCCCCTTGGGAAGAGGGGCTGTCACCTGAAATATATAAAACTTTCCACGTGTCCATGATCGTAGAGCTCCCCCTGGCCTGCCTCTGGGACTTTCCTAGCATCTAACAGAGTAGGGTTTGCCTACAATAGCTCATGCCTCTATGAACCTGTTAGTCTGAAAGGTGCCACCCTGCCCTACCTTATGCCTGACTTCAGACTAACGCGGTGAAACACCTATATTGTTTTACCTCCAAGGGATGTTCATGAGCCTTAACACATGAATGCTTGTACGGCATTCTGCACTTGCTAGTTGAATGGTGCTACAAACACTATATTTGAACATATAATCATTTAACCCAAAATTAATTTTTTTCTCAGTTAACGGAGGTGGATGTTATTTTTAAAGTTATCCCTATAAGCTCAATGAAAAGGAGGTTTGATATTCTCCTGGGAGAATAAATTACCAAAAAAAATTCCCTTAACAATTATATGTATCCAGTGGGAATTCTCATTATTGGAAAAGTGTAGAGAAACAGCCAGCCTATAGGGGCCAAATGTCCATTGATTCATCCTTCAATTATGCTTGAATACTAGCTGGGAAAGGGATTCATTCCCTATCTGATATAGCATTTTTGGATTGTTTTGAGATGAAAAGTGCTACAGATGTGTCCCATATACCACTATGTCACTTGTTTTATTTTCTGCTCCACAGAGCCTACTTTTTTTTAATAATCAGCATATTTCAGCAAAGCCTCATTGTTGCCATGTGCTGTCTGGTGGTTCCTTCCCTGCTGATTGCCAAGATATGTGAGCATAATAAGTAGCTTCCTCCTGTGGAACAATTTGTAAGATTATAAGGCTGGCTGGCTGTGAATGGACTGAGGGGAAGGATGGTGCTGATGGGTTATAAAGGAAACTTATAATGTCACCCACATATCTTGGCAATCAGCAAGACAGAAAATGAGTGTCTAAGTGACCTCCTGAAGGAGGGCGTTATTCACATCCTGATGAGGCTGTTGGTAAGCAGACTGCTGTGTCTCTGCTTTTATGAGCAAGGTGATTGAATCATGCTCCTGTGTTTCTCCAGCTCGTGCCCTGTCTGCTTGTTAACGATGGATTTAATTTTATTTTTGTTAGCCAAACCTTAATGTTTGCACTCACTGCTTCATCTGAGGCTCTCAGCATGTTTTGTGGCTTCAATTCTGCGTGTGTGTGAGTGGACAGACATGTATGTATGCACTCAACTCCTGGTGGTAGTGTTAGATGGACAAAGTAAAAAATATAGATATATCAGATGCAAGTTGCAGTCACAAGCCCCAATTCTGGGCTGTACCAAAGAAGAAAGGCAAAAAATTGGCTCTGTGCTAGCTTTGTCCTTCCAGAGTTCAGGGTTGTCGGGGCTCCTAAGGGAATATCTGGTGTCCCAGATAAGCTGGAGCAGAGTGCTATTGTTCCCTACAGTGTATTTGCTGGCATTTTTTCTGTTTTAGTTTTAAAGATCCTAAATTATTGGGTGTCCCTTATTTCCTTTGGGAGACCATTCCAGAAATGAATAGGTTGCACTGACAAAAGCTGCTTCTTGGCATTTGGTCTATCTTTTCCTTTTCTTAATTGCTTTCTGTGATGCCTGGTTATACTCCCATACACTCCCATATTTCTTGCCCCACTGTACTGTTATCAAAAAAATAACTGGATAACCCTATTCCTGGTAGAGAGGCCTTTTAGCACACCATGTGAAAACCTAAAATGCCTCCTCTGCATTGAAAATGTATCTGTCAAAGAGAGGTGGCTGCGCTATTTACCTGGATGTTTGCAAAAGTAAGAAAACATATGTGAAAGAAAGGCTCCTTATGACTTAAATAACGCGGTTCTAATGCCTGCTCTTTGATTTTTGAATTTTGTCCAAGCGGTTGTAATTTCAGACTGAGCTTGTGTTCTCATTTTCTTGCATTTTTATATTTTGTATCTGTTTTATCAAGGTGTGCCAATTTTAAAATTTGTATTGATCTCCTATTTATTATATCGTGTGATCTGCTTAAGGTTAAGATGCTATATTAATAAACTCCATCTTGAATATCTGCACCCTTCAGATAGTGGTAGACTTTTTCTTTTCACGCCTCCTCCTTTTTATATCTCCTAGGCAAGCTTATATGCACATTGCTCCTTTAATCTCACTTTAGAAAAATCAGTGCCTCCAGCCCCCTGATAATTTTTGTTACTTTCTTCTGAACTTCCCCTGGATTGTGTTAATAGCTGTGTGGTAAAGAGATGCACAGCGCTGAGCACAAGTAATGAGGATCACGAACTTCTTAGAGGGCAGAACTCGTGCCTTGCCAGCTGAACCTAGTGGTGTAGATAAGTTCACATTTTATAGTTGAGTAAATTAGGGCAACTAAGCTCTTTTAAAAACAGCCATAAATAATAAGGCTTTGAGTTTCTGGATGACTTGTGTGTTATACTCTTCATTACCTTTATTTCTGTTTGGCTGTGCTAGCAGGTGTGATGTGGGCACCCCTTTGGTACTAATGAGTCTGCATTAGCCTTCGTGTCTGATTTGAGTAATTGATTTTAACCAAGTCTTCCAGAATAATAGTTTCAGAGAAGGGCTATTTAAGCAAGCCAAGACTTGCCTGCGTTGGTGTGGTATAAAAACAGAACCTGGTGAACTGCAGAGTGCTTGTGCAAGGGGTACTATTCCCCAATTATTTTGGTTACCGTGGGGTGTGATTCAGGCCTCACATCCTGACATACTTGACAAATCCCCCACTCCAAAGCCACTGAAGTCTGGAGCCTGTGGGCAGCTTCATATAAACCGTCCATGTTAGATTTTGATGGACTGGATTTTCTGGCGTGTTAATGGATGCCAAGTCGCTCTGAGAGGTACTGTGCATAATAAGGTCCTGGCACTGAGCTGTGCTCGCTTGAGACTTGCAAACATTTAGAAATGCTCCGTTGTGCAAGCAAAGCCAAGGCTCGGGGCTTTTTTAATTCTTTTAATCAACACACAGCTGGCGAGGTTGATAAGGTAACTCAGGGCTTCAGCTTAAAATGAAGCAGGCTATGCTAAAGGGGGGGCTGAAGGTGAGAGAAGCTGCAGGCAGATGCCATGGAGAAGAATAACCTCAGGGGTCTGGTGCTCTGTCTTCCATTGGCAAGAGAAGATTAACAGCACTGCATTCAGTAATAGTATTAACTGGTTCAACATAAGAGGTGCAGCAGCCCTCCTGCAAGTCACCGCTGAAAACATGAAGAACAATTCCAGGAACATTCTGCTCTTCATTACTCTGTGTCAACCCAATTAACTTTATTGGGAGGGCACTGCCATAACCAGCAGCTTGGTGTACTTGGAGATACCAAGCAGTTCCCACTATATACAAAAAAACCGCCTCCCTCCTGAGGTATGTGGGATTTTTCACAGTTTAGAGAGGAACATCCCTTGGACAGCAAAAGCCTCCAACTGCATTTGACTAGGGTGCTAAAGGCTGAATAAGGCTGCATTTTGGATTGCCCTGCTGAAGGTCAAGCACTGTTGGAGGCTGAACGGCAGAGTAGAGATGCACCTTGTAGACCGTTCCAGCTGCGGTGGAAGCTCATTCAGAAAGGTTACCAGGCCCCAGCTGCTTTCACATACAATACAGGAGCTGCAGAGAAGATGCAAGCTTCTCAAGTGGAAAGATTGTGCAGGAATTTTATTCTGTTCTAGATGGGTTCTTTTTTGATACTCATTACTATAGCACCTGAGTCCAGCAGTGTATTAAGCACCCTGGCTAACATCTGTCACGGACCATTTGGTTCCTCATTCTCTTTGCAGGACAACAAGTTTCTTGGTATTTTTGGTCAGTGTTTCTTTTTATTTAATGGAGATGTTGCTATGTGCTGCCTCTGAGAACGTAAGGACAAAGAAGTGTGTCTCGCTGAGCAGAAATGGATATTTGTGATGGGCTTTCATTCCTGGGGGCTTCATTTCACACACTCAGACCAGACCCAGGAAAACACGGGCCAGATTTATCCCCTTGTTCCTGGAAGGCCCGTGGTGCAAGAGGAATATGAGCTTTAGGTGGTCTTTTAGAGGTCCTGAACCCACGCTATGAAGTACCTAAAGACAAAAAGACCATGGCTTTTACTCTGACTCCAAACTCAGTGAGAAGCCAGTATAGAAAAGTGAAAACAGTTCTTGCAGTAGCCAGTGTTGGTGGGAGCATGCAATGCTAGCTAGTTTCCTAAGTGCCTGTATGGCTTCATGCCTTGGAATATCCACTTGAGAAATGACAAAGGTGTGAATCACTGATGCCAGGTCACAGTCTGCCAAAATGCAGACTGTGCATCAATTAAAAAACCCTCAAATGGTCCGTATGGGTTATGTACTATAGGATGGAAGTTCAGCTGCTGAATAAGTAGTAATTCATATTCCAAGATTTGTTCAAGTGCCTTCTCTTGGCCAACCAGAGATCATAGAAAGCATCACTTTTCTATGATCACTTGATCGTAGAAAACAGCACATCTCACAGAAGTTGCTATGTGAGAGCTTAGCGTGAGTGAAGAATCCAAGCATCCTCCTAAATGACCGTCTGAATTGTACAAGGTACATGCAACCAAAGGAGACAGTATCATGGCTGCAAACGCTACAAAATACACTGCTCTGCTTGGCATCACCTCTGTGTTGCTCAGGGTCAATGTGAGCCAGTTGTTCTCCATGCTGGGCTGATCTAATCCTATCACTGGGCCATTTTAGTGGCAAGGGTGTGAGTGCAGTGGAGGAGGGGTGTGTCACTTGTACAGTGTTCACTCTTGACTTCAGGTCATGTGAATAGTTCGTCTACTGGCTGTAAGCAGAGGTTGAAAAGGAGCAGAGCAAGCAATGCTCCTTGTGGGGTTCCACACATCGGGGCTCTAGCAATGGAGATGCCGTTTCCTATCACTGCTCATTGGGTGCACCTCCCCAGAAAGGACTCGAGCCTTTCAATCGATTGTCGTAGACCCCTGTTCTCTTGGGATAGCATGATCCACAATGCTGAAAGCTGCACTCAGGCCAAGAAAGATGTGAATGGATGTGAACCTTTCATCTGCTGACAGGAGGAGAGCATCTGTCAGGGTTAACCAGGGGATGTCCATGTTGATATGTAAGCTATGTGGAGCTCTGTGCTGGCATGACTAGATTGCTTCTCATACCTAAGCTGGGTCATTTAGTACTAGTCCATGTACTGCTACCCTCTACTGCAATGTGCAGGGTAGACTTAACCCTGGGAAGTCCCGTGGACATGTTTTAACACCATTCCCACACTCTGCTGTAACTCTGAAACAATTTCCCCTTCATGTCCTAACCTGAAGCCAGTTTTTGCTGTGTCCGAAACATTAGTATCAATTAAACGAGTGTAGTTAGCCTTTGATTACCTTCTCTATAAGCTGACATTGGGGCTGCTGGAGGGATTGGCCAGAATTGATGTCAAGCTCTGCTTCCTGCAGTCCCTTCAGAGCATCCTATGGAGTAAGTTACTGCTTACAAATGCTTCTGCATCTCTTAGTTGGTCAATAAAGTGCAAATCTATCCTTCCTTCTGCTTGACTTCAAAATAACCTGGCTAACTACTTCTCTCACAACTGATGTAACCAGAGCATATTTCTTCAGATTGCTTGGACTCTGGTGAATTTGCAAGAGGAAGGGAAGATTTCTTCTCCGAACCATGCTCTGCCTATTTTGGTCAGAGCACAGTCCAGACTCTTTTATGAGCTAGAAAGGCCGTGGGTCAGGTTCTCAAATCTTGGGTGAGATTCCTTTAGGAAGCTTGGAGAGGAACTCTAGGAAAGCAGGTGGGCTGTTGGTTTTGCGGTGTAGGAAGAGCTGAGCTTTTAAAAAAATCTCATGCTGCCTACAGTCTCATGGTTTGGGTGGGGGGTGGATACACTATTTAAACACTTGGGTTTAGAAGTACTGGGAAGTACATTGGGCCTGTTTTAATGTCCTTCCCATGCTCTGCTGTAACTTGCACATGGAGTGAGGGAGAGGAGGATTCTTGTGGTCTCCATGTCACTTAGATTATTCTTGGGAGCCTGAAGGTACCAAGCACTCTCAATTGACCTTTATTGCACTGATGCCGCAGTTTCTCCCACACTACATGGACATGAAAATATACTGACAAGAGATGACTAATTAGTTTGTGCAAGCAAAATGGTCTATACTACTATTGCCAGGGAAAGCTCCTTATCATAGCTGCAATTCCAGGTCTCCAGATATTTTCTCTCTCATTTGCATAGACCACAGCAAACTTGTCATGCTTTAAAGACTCAGCACAAAGGATGTTCTAATTTCCCAAGGCAGTGAGTCTGCAAGTAGGACCTCTTAACTGATGAATATATTTATGAGCTCAGTGAGACATACATTTCTGCACTTTGTGAACTGTGAAAAGATCTGAACAATACACGACTTGGAAAACAGAAAGACTCATCATGGATCTAATTCATTAACATGCTCATTAAAGAATGGATGGGGCACTGCTTCTTGTTTTGCAAAAAGTGTTGCATGCTGCTTAACAAAAGCAGAATGACAAAGCAACAACCTGCTTGTGATAGCTAGCACCGTTGCTTATGAGTCTTATGGTTCAGCACATCTGCAAAACTTAACAGAAAAAAGAGCGTGACATTAAAATCAGAAGATATTATTTCTGCAACAACAGACCAGAAAGAAGAGGAGAATCCACATGCTTTCTGGGGAAGCAAGCAGTTAGCCTTCTGGGCTGGCTCTGTCCTTAGATGTTTCTCACTTAGTAAGAGGATGAATTGTTCACTTAATGCATGTATTTAGTACAGGTTCCTGGGGACCAACACAGCAGTCTGGTGTCAGTGGAACATGTCAATGCTCCAGCCACATCCTCTTTGCCCTTGGTTGCCTCTCTTATGCCCTATGCTGGCAGCAGGGAAAGAGGCCATGGGGCCTTGCATAGTGGCATAGCTGCAAAACCACTAAATGCTTGCTTTATATAAAGACAATTCTTTTGTGGTTGAACAGATCGTAGTATGTGTGGCACCAAAAGCCACAAAGTCTCCCAGAATGTGAATATGTTTTTGCTAGCAACCAGTTAACTCCATTTAGAAAGAGGTGGAATAAAATTCATCTGACAGCTTCCTTCAAGTGACAGCTTAAGAAGTTCCCAGTCTATTTCTCTGAGGAATCCTGTGGTTAATACCAGGAAGACAGTACTCCTGACTTTTCTAAGGTAAGAAACCAGCAGAAAAATAATTGTTTAGAGAAAACAGCTTTCAAAGCTGCTTTAAAAACATAGCGGGCCCTATCAGATCAGGTCTCTTGCTCTTCTGTTCCAGCAGCCTGGCTCAGCGTGGCTAGTGTTGGATGCTTCCTAGGAGAGGGCAACAATCCTGTAATGAACAATTATGGCAGAACCCAGCCATGGGGGAATTTTCTTCATAATCTCTATTACTGCTTGGTTTAGTCTTTAAAAAACAAGAAGGCTTAGAGCCCTCATGCTTTTTATCCTGTCCTGTTCAGTGTGACTGGATATACTCAATTTCCACATGAACATCCAAAACTTTTTTGAATCTCATTGAGTTATAATTCTCTACGATAACCAGGAGTCATGAATTCTGCAGATTAATTATGCAAGTTTTGAAAGGCATTTCATTTTATCGGTTTAAATCTGTGGGCTCTCAATTTTGTTGGACGTCTCTTTTCCTTTATTATAATAAAAGGGTGAAAGGGGGCACTCTTCTGACCTCTTTTGTGCTATTCATTACTTTATATACTTGTATCATATACCTAGTTATTAGTCTGCTTTCTGAGCCGTCCTAATCTTTTCAACTTTGCCTCATCCCAGGCCTTTCATTATTTTCTTCACCTGAAATATGAGTCTTCATACAAGATTTCGGGAGGAAAGGGTCCTGATTAAATTTTCTTTTAAAATATTAAGGTCACCTTTAAGGCTAGCAAACAGCCTTACAGAGATAACCAGAACATTGAAGCAACAAGAATCAATGCCCTTTATTTTATTGCATCTAAGAAGTTTGAATAAATGCCTTGAAAATGCTTTATGTAAGCTCTTTAAAACAAATTCAGTTAGTGTGCTTTGAAATATGTCCTAGTTTGACTATTGCTGGATAGATCTTGCTGGATAAATCTAGTTAATAAGGGACTGGGAAATCAAAGTCATTTTAAAGGAATGAGAGAGGTTTGTTTTGTTTTGTTAATTTATGAAGTCTCAGGTAAGCACAATGGATGAGTAAACTGGCTTCCTGGATAAATGGAAATGTTTATGATCCTGGCACATGGAGTGTGAAGTTGATGTAATAACTCTCTAAGTTTAACGGTTATGTTGTTTTTGCTGAAATGAGAAGAGTTTTTTTCCCCCAAGTATCTTGTTTAAATCGTGTTGCAATTGTAACTTCTCTTCCAGTGCAATAACCTTTGTAACTCATGAAGGGCCTAGATCTTGAGTAATTAATGGCAAATTTAATAAAAGAAAGATTATTAAACCTAAAAGTTCAAGATTCCTTCATTTTTGAACTTTGCTGTGATTTTTTTTTTTTTTTGGCAGCTTGGTCTTTCCTCCCAGTAAAGATGAGTGTTTGCCTTTTGGGGTCATCAATCAGTACTGCTCCTGGGACAACTAATGGAGATCATTCTGGGCTGATGGAAAAGATGCTCTTTCAGTGACTCAGTATACTAGTATTTCTGCAACTTGAAATGTTCTGGTTATTATTTTATGTATATGTCATTGCACGGTAGAAACCCAACTCTCCTAAAAGTGGGTGGGGATGGGGTGCTGTTCAATAGATGCTACTCATTGTTTACTGACCCAGCTATAACTGCTAATGGAGAGTCTCCCTTAACTAAGCCCATCAGGGGAGGTGTTTCTGAGCACAGTTCTGATGTTCTGTCCTGCATAGCTACAATTCAGTTAATCATAACATTTCTAACAAATGTGAGCAGCTGGGAGCATCCAAATCTTTACAAATACACCTCTTTACTGCAGGCAAAGCCTCTATAATAACAATCTCTTAAACATCTGGACCAAACTATCTTAATCCAAATTCGGTATGGCTACACTGTTCTCACCATGAGCTGTTCACACCTCATTTTCTGGCTATTCTAATCCTAAAAAAAGACTTCATAGATTTCATAGACATTAGGGCTGGAAGGGACCTCAGAAGATCATGGAGTCCAGCCCCCCCACCTGTTTGACCTCGTCATCCCTCGGGGCGCTCTGGTGAACAAATGTTCCCCCAGATACTGGTGGTCACCCCTGATAAACTTATAGGTGACCACTGGATCACCCCTGAGCCTGCGCTTTTCCAGGCTAAAGAGCCCTGTGGCTCTCAGCCTGTCGTTGTAAGGTCTGTTTTCCTGACCTCTGATCATGTGCGTGGCTCTTCTCTGGACTCTCTCAAGCTTCTCCACGTCCTTTTTGAATTGTGGAGCCCAAAACTGGATGCAGTACTCCAGCTGTAGCCTCACCAAGGCCGAGTACAAGGGGA
>NW_017728914.1:33239311-33282439 GCF_001723895.1 Crocodylus porosus
TGCTGGCTATCCCTTAGGATGTTGGCATCGGCCAGTCCATTAAGGATGGCCTCTTTAAGATCTTCCCCGGGATAGAAGTCAGGCTGATGGGCTTATAGTTAGCCAGATCCACTTTCCTCCCTTTCTTGAAGATAGGCGCCACATTGGCCTTCTTCCAGTCTTTGGGCACTACACCAGAGCGCCAGAAGTTTTCAAAGACTTGTCTGCAGCTTTAAGGAAGGAGGAGAAAGGAGAGGGCTTGTGATGTAGGCTAAAGTCCCTTATGAATGATCATGGAAGAAACAATTTAACTAATTTCAGGTCAAGGTGATGTCTGGTTCAGTGGCTCTGCAAAAAGTGTGATACCCTCTCATACAAGAAGTCTAGTTGTGTTTTAGCACTTGGGAATGCCCTGAAAATAATATTTTGAGCCTGAGATGCTACTTTTTTCTGTATCTGTCAGGGTGCTCAATATTAAGTGGCTTTACTGTTTTAGAGGACAGTTACTTGTTGTTTCCAGTTGCTGTTGGTATTTTAGGCGAAGGAACCATAAAGTCATGACAAGCAGGACAGTGAGGAGAGAGGTAGAAATCCTATGACTCCTCTTTTCACTCGAGATGGTCCAGCTGACTTGATAAGAGAGGAGTTTATCGGTGGGTATAAATCCCTGGTGATGTAAAGAAGAACCTGTGCTTCCTCAAAATAATAACAGTAAAAAATTAAAAAAATAAACAAACAAAAAAATCATAAACAGGCTAAATAAAGACAACAGACAAGGAGGCAACTGATAATAAATGTCTGCAAGTCTGTGAAATAACACAAATGCCTATGTTTTTGTCTCCACTTGCCATTTTTCATTATGTATATAATTAAGATTTCTGAAAATGTTCGTAATATGAACGTTCCTAAGATCCCTGATGTTTATCCTTGCCAACACTTCTTAGACATAACAAAAGCTGTCAGGAAAAGAGTAATAGCCCTATGTTTGCTTTTCCACTGGTGCCATTGTAAAAATAGTAACCCCTCGTTATTTTTATTTGTTCTTAAAAAGAATGACCAATTTACCCATCTGCAGACACGGACATAAATCTTTCTTTCCTTATTTATAGAATTATCATTAGACTCCATTTCTCTGACTGCTGCTTCATCATGGTCCTGGATGATTATCAGCATGAAGAATATTATCAGTGGCACAATACAATAGGAGCTCATGGAGGGGGAAGAGCACCAGAGAGTCGTTGTGGGATTAGTGAAGTATACTAGGGCTTCTCTGAATGAACCAAGGACCCTCTTTCCTGCCCAGGGCAGGGGGCCAGATTCGATGATCTACTGAGGTCTCTTCTGACCCTAGAAATCTATGTTGGCCACAGTGCTGAGAGCCTCAGATATGGGTGTTCATGTCCACAAGAACCATGGAGCTGTTAATGTGCTACCATGAATGAACTGCAGATAGGGTACGATCCAGGACAAAATTGTTGCAACCCTTTTCTACTGTGCACAAGCCTTGTAGGGAAGCTTTTTGGAAGATCCCTCAAACATCTCTCAGTATAACACACAGAATAAAAGGTGGGGAGTTGTCATGGAGTTGTCTGCAATGCTTCCCTCCTCCCAGCAAGCCCTTGCTCTGATGTGGGTTTTGCTTTTAACCTGCTGGGAGGCGCTGGGAGATGGGACTGTGTAATGTGAAGCTGATGTAAAATTGGGTGCCACATGTTTAATGTTGATGCTTCAGCTCCATGTGTCAACAACTCTCAAAACAGCTTTGCTTAGATATTGGAAACCCCTGGGGTAAAGGACTGAGCCTTGTGGGGGCTCAACTGGTAAAGGATGTTGGGGTAAATAAGCAGTAGCTGCTGGGAATTTACATTTTCACTGACTGGCTTCTTTAGTATTTCATCCAGGAAGAGTACGGGCCAACTGCAGATGTTTCCTCAGCCTGACGCCAGGATTTGTACCTGAAAGCTTGCAAAGAAGAATTTTTCCAACTATTTGAGTTGGTCTAATAAAAAGTATTGGATTTACCCAAAGAACCTGGCTGCTGGGAATACTGAATCCATTTAATCTCTGACCAAATCTGGATCTGAAACCTACTCTTTGGCAGGAAAACAATTGACACGCTAGCTCACACTGCCACCTAGCCCTTTAAGCTCTACGAATGTGTCCAAAACTTTGCAGGGAGCTGAAAAAGGGACATCTGTTTTGTATCAAGACTGGCAAATCTTGAGATTTTGGTGGCTTGCTGGCACTGAGTATGCGATGCTTTCTACTTCCAAAAACAGCTAGCAAAGGTCAAGAAAGGTAAAACCTTCATCCAAACCTAGGGGGCACATCAGGCTAACATATTGAAGGCATGCTAGTTTCTAAAGCCTTTAGCACACCCACTGCCTTATGCCTTTCTGTCGGCCAGTAATGGAAATCTTTCTACAGGAATGTTCATTTTATACTTCTCAAAACATTATTACTGCAGAGTGAAAAAAATTATATACATGGTATCATTTGTTAGCAATAAGGCTGTATTGCTTGCGGGAGCTTAAGATATGCCCAATTTAGGCAAAAGCCTTCATTTCAGCTGTAGTTGACAGCATACACACAGCAAGAAACTTCTCCAGGAACAATGAGCAAACTGCGCTTTTTTTTCCCCACAAGGCAGAAACTTATTTTCACTTATGTTTTCCATATTTATTTCCCTGACAGGTTAGCCCAGTGAACCCAACTAAGTTTTCTTCTAAACGTAATGCTATAATAATTCCAATGGTTATACATTGTTCCAGATCAATTTGTGGAACTACTAAAGAATATATAATCTTCTAGCAGGCTATGAGAGCCTTGATACAGAGCAGACTTGCCACCAATTACTGTGCTTGCACATGCAAACCACCAGCTGTGAAACCTCAGGAGGATAAATAAATGATCTAAAATTAGCATTTGCTGTCATATCACTATTTAGTTGATTTTATTTATGAACTGCTAGTTGAGGGACTCTTATTGTAATTCACTCAGATTAGAGGAGGTGTTTATGGTTTTTTTCTGAGATGGATGAGATTCAGATTTTTCTGCAATTAGAGCTGGAACTGACCTAACATAAACAAACACAATCAGATCTAGAGGAAAAAACCCCCCATGTGATGTAAAACCTTGTTAAAACACACTACTTTCAAGAACATTATGGCAAGTATCAGAATTAATGAAGAGGGAGATGGATGTGGGTCAAGAGTCTTGCAAGATTTAGTTCATCCGCTTGTCCCTCAAGCAGATGTGCACTAGTTTTTCATGTCAGTTTGCGGTGAGGACAAATCTCTCTCATTTCATTGTGAACATAAGAATATAAGAATTGCTATTGACTGGGTCAGACTATAGGTCTGTCGTGTCCCTTTCAAGAGACTGAATGGGGTTGGATCAGGGCTCCCCCCACCCCCTGTTCCCTTCTTTCACTTGCAGCCTCCATTATTTAGGGTCTAGGAAGTTCTGATTCAGAGGCTGTGCCCCTCCCTCCCACGTTCAATAGCGACTGATGCCTCTTTCCTCCAAGAATATGTCTAATCCCCTTTGAGAAGAATTCCTCAAGGACTGCACCATCAGACCCTTGCTATGCTTAGGATGTATTGATGACATCTTCATCATTTGGACTGAAAACCCGCAATCTCTGATTGAGTTCCATCAGAAATCCAACAATCATCATTCCTCCATCCGACTATCTCTTGAATACTCCAGCACCAACATCTCCTTTTTAGACAAGATGATCAGTATCCAGAATGGTAAAATGTGGGTTTCTTGTATACCTGTGCAGAACCAGCAATCACCCTAAACACACCAAGAAAGCTGTGAGATACAGCCAAGCCCTCAGATACCACCGCATTTGCACTGAGAACACCTGAGATTGGCACCTCACTAATCTTAAAAAGGCTTTCACGCAACAAGGACACTCTTTCAGAGAGAGAGATTGCACATTTGAAAGAGCCACCTGGATATCACGTGAAGAATTGCTGCAGTACAGAAGAAAACCCTCCATGAATCGCACACTGCTGGCTACGACATATCACCCCTCCCTCGGACCTACACAGAAAATCCTCAAACAATTGCAGCCCATGCTAGAAGGTGACCCAATTCTTAAAGGAATCTTCCCAGATCCACCTATCCCAGCCTTTAAACAAGCACTAAACCTCACTAACCTCATCACCAGAAGCAAACTTCCTACAGCCCAAACCATACCCAATGGACCATGCCAGGACATGAAATGCAAACCCTGCCAACACTTCTCCACCAACCCTGCCATTACTACACCCCACAACAGAGCCATCACCATTCCTGGATCTTACACCTGCACCTCCAGATATCTTATCCAATGCACCATATGTCCTGATGGAAAATACATAGGAGAAAGCAAACAACAACTGTGCACCAGAATGACCGCACACCGGAAATCCATTAAAGACAAAAAAACCCATTTACCGGTAGAGGCACATTTTTCACAAGAAAACCACTCTCACTCCAATCTCTCAGCTCTGATTCTCAAAGGGAACTTACAAAACACTTTTCACAGAAGAGTCTACAAACTTCACTTCATCAACCTCCTGGATACAAAAAATCATGGATTAAATATAGACATTGGATTTATGACACATTATAACCTGCCTGACATCTGACTCCACAGGTACCTCTCCACTATTTACCTGCTACCTTCATCCCCCACCCACTGACTCCTCAATTTACATCTTCTCTGACTGCCTGTCTTGCATGCATACCAGCCTCTGGCCTCTTTACTTTTCACTCCACCCAGGAAGAGCACGCACCTACTGCAGAGACTTCCTCAGCCTGACGAAGGGTTTTTAAACACGAAAGCTTGCTAAGAATTTTTTTCTCCCCAACTATTTAAGTTGGTCTAATAAAAGATACCAGAGATTCACCCAAAGAACCTTGTCTGCCTGTGTCCTTAAATACACTCCTCCAATCCCTATCTGGCAAAACTCTCATCTCCCATCACATCCGGTGGCAATGATTCCTACCCTGTAATAAAAAACGACATCCTCACGTTAGTTTTAAACTTATGACCTACTCATTTCATCCCGTGACCCCTCCTTCTCATCTGGTGAGAGAGTCACTAATAAATCCCTAGTGATTTTCTCTTTGCCATTTAGTATTTTGTAAACCTGGAGAGCTGCTTCTTGCTTCCCTCATGTAAGCAAAGCCCTTGCAGCTTGCCAGTCCTGGGGTTTATTTGCAAGGAGCAATGCCACAGAAGTGAGGGGCCTCGTTTGTTGGAGGAAAGAGAGATGCCGGGGCCAGAGGTTCCCAGCACCGCTGCAAGTTGTGGCATGGAGGAGGAGGGCGATGCTCAGTGGGAGCTCCCGGCAGCTGGGATCAAGCGACTCCAGCAAGGAAAACATCCATGTGTTTTTTGAAAGAGTCCAGAGTAGGCGCTTGCAAAATTGCCGTGACGTTTTAAGATGAATTATTGTTTTGTCTGCACCAATTGATGAACTCAATACAAATAATAACAGCAGAGCCCTATATATGCCTATTTTTGTCATATTAGAACGAAAACGTCCAGCTTTCCCCCACTTATTTAGAGGCCCCTCATACGGGGAGGCCCTAAAATGTGGCTTAAGCCGAAATCCGGCACTCGTTTCACTTGATTAACGACAGCAGCAAACTGCCCTCAGACAGCTCTCAACAGGCTTGGAGGCCTCTCCCAAGGGGCGGCGATGCTGTCTACACCCCCAGAGCCAGCAGCACCCACCTCACCCCTCGCAGGCTTTCCCCGCCGCAGCGCCAGCTGGCCCCGCGTCACGTGACACAGCGGCGGGGTGGTTCATTCCACCCCCCAGGGCTCTTGGTTGAGCTCGCTTCGTCGGAATGGCGTCATCGCGCGCCGGCGGCACCCCCTGACCCCGGAAGGGCTTGCGGCGAGCACTTCCGGTGCGGCGGCCAGAGGCTCCTGAGGCGGCCTCGTTTTCCGCCGCCGCCCCGGGGGCTGTGGCGCCGCCTGGCCCGGGCATGCTGGGCCGGCCCCGCCCGTTGCCGCTGCCGCCTCCTCGCGCTGCCCTGGCGGGGAGGTGAGTCCGTGTCCCTCCCCACCGCTCTCAGCTGAGGAGGGGGCAGCTTCGGCCCGGCTGAGCGGGGCCCGGGGTGCTTCGGCAGCCTCTGCTCAGCGTCCCCTTGTGTCTGCCTCTGTACATACCTGCGACCTCGCTTCCTTCCTGCTTTCTTATCACCTGTCCCCTGTGTCAGCCGATACATCCCCAGGGGCCTCTCTTTTCAAGGGAGGCTTGTCCCCTTCCTTGGTGGGGTTTAGCCTACGATCCCTGTGGGACATCGAAAGGGCTGGGCCAGGCCTGTCACTCCCTTTTGCCATCAGGTGCATGCGAGGGGACCCCCAGTGACTGTGGGACCGTCTTTCTGTCCCTCCCTTGTCCACGTCTCTGGACCGTGTCCACCAGGCTCTGTGATGTCTTCAGAGGCCTAGTCATCCTTGGTGGCAGTCCTGTGACTAGGTGATTCTTGGCTTACTGACGGGTCTTCAGGTGACTTCAGAGTCCAATTCTTGACCCGCAGATGCACATGCAGTAGTTGCAGGACTGTCCATGGGTGGGGAGAGTAATCTGTAGGGCAAGAGCTCTTTTTTCTTTTCTTTTCTCTCCTCTGCTTTGAGCGCAAGGTGCTTTACCACGAAACTTTGGCAACCAGCATGCATACCCAATAGTACTGTGTCCCACAGGCTGAGAGCAGGGTATGACTTTTTATTCTGAAACAGACTTTATTAAGGGAGGACTGGAGTCAAAACCTCTCGGAGTAAGAGGAGGATGCAGTCACTGCTCTTTGGCCTTAGTGCGAATGATTAGTCACAGCAGCTTTTGTGCTTGGACGCATGTCTGTTGCAGACTGAGCTTAAGATTGTTATGCTGGCTTTGATGGGCCATTGGTAAATAACAGTGTTTAGCTACCACAGTCCTGGGCTGGATTTGACTTCGTAGTCTAGAAGATTTTTATTTCTGGTCCCATGATGCAGCCAGCCCCAACCTCCCCCGCCCCCCGTGTGTTATGGTTTCTCTGCTGTGCTTCCACCAGCCTCTCTCTTCTGTGTTTGTTCTTGTCATATGAAAGAGTCTAGCAAAGGACTGGCTAACTTGGGGAAATAAATGAAATTTCAAAATAAGAGATGTATAGCTGTTAATACTTAAGTGCTATTATTTTTTTAGGGCAGGCTTATTTGCTAAATGCAAGTGCTGCGTAAATTTAGGCATTTCTTACTTTGTAAACATTTTGTCACTTTAGTAATGGAGGCTCCATATGATGGCACCGAAGTGACTGTAGTAATGGAGGAAATAGAGGGTACCTACACCTATGCATCTCCAGTGCCATCAAAGAAGAAAAAGAAATATAGAAGTCCTGGAGACCAGGGGGAAAAGGCCAAAAAACCTAGGTGAGTTCCTTTCTGTCTTCCTCTGTCAGTTTCCATTTGTGGCTGTTTTCAAGTGTCTGAGCAGGATTCCATTTCTTTAGTATAAGTTACCTCTGCAGTTTACTTCGGCTTGTACATCACTCGGAACACGTCAAGACAAGTGTGATGTGCGTGCTTTTCTGATCAGTGCTATTGCATGCCCGGAGCTCACCATAATTTGCAGTTCTGTAGCTGCAGTATTGTGGTAGATGCTGTCCCTTTGCTACAGAATGACTTGCTAGAATCTAGACCAGTGGTTCTCAACCTTTTTGGACTTGGAGCACCTCTCACTGGACTTGAGGCACCTCTCCAGTACTTTTGTGAATTGAGTGGCACCCAATTTCAAAAATTGTTTTATAGATTATAATGCTTACCTCCTTGCAGAGAGATTTGGGGCAGGAGTGGGAGATCATTGAGGCAGGGATGAGCCTGAGCCTGAGCCTGCTCTTATCTGCTTAATTTATTTGGTTATCCACTCGCACCTTGCAGCACCCTTTAAAAGTTCTGGCCATGCACCCTAGTTGAAAATCACTGATCTAGATTTTAACCTTAGAGGAGATTATGATTATGATTGCTATTGCCTGCAAGAATGTGTACTAGATTAATGTGTATCCACAAGATGAACAATAAACTTCAAGACTCAAATATGCTTCAGATTTCAGTGAATTACTTATTTTGCTCATTCTCCTCACCACCCCCAATACACTCTTATCCTTTTCTGCTTATGGAAAGGCTAAACTATTATAGTGGTCTCATAATTGGCCCTGAGGCTAGCATAAAACTGGTGGCTTTATTTTACATTTGATCTTAAGAGAAAAACTTGCAGTATTACTTTCTGTTTCAGATCAGCTTACCTTCTCTACTACTATGATATCTACTTGAAAGTACAACAGGAGCTTCCCCATCTCCCACAATCTGAAATCAACAAGAAGATCAGCGAGAGCTGGAGGCTGCTCAGTGTAGCTGAAAAAAGCTACTACTTGGAGAAGGCCAAACTAGAGAAAGAAGGACTGGATCCAGTAAGTCATGTTTCTTACCTATCCTGACCTTGCCTGCCCTTCTTTACTGTATGAATTATAACTTCCTGTTCAATTTGCTTTTTTCCTAAAGAGTACGGTGAGTAAAATACTAGGAAAAATCATGACCTGTAAGCTACTTCTGTCTTGGTGCAGATTTGATGTGCATCTCTAATTGATCCCAGCGTGTTCAGAGGTAGCTGGGCTAGCCTTTTCCTTAGGATTAAAAAGCCTCCCTATTTCTTTAAACTTTAATGTGTTTTGAGTACAGTGATATCTGATTATAATAGACTAAGTCATGATATAATACAGCAGGATGTAACATGATCTAGCTTCCCAGGTGCTGCATTATATCAGAAGTAGATTAGCCATGTGCATGAGGTGAATATTCTAAGATAACTGCCTTGTGGCAGAGCATACCATGGCTGTATGGGAGAGTCCCTTCTTTATAAATACCAGTCTAATCCTGATGGGCTTAGGCTTGTTGTGGGAGGTAGTGTGCTTGGGAGTGTGAAGAAGGGAATTTATTTTGTTGCCCAATCTTTGTCCAGCCAAAGAGCATTACTAGTAGGCTTCAAACAGATTCTGCCCAGTACACACTCATCAGAAGCATAGTGAGCTTTTTTGTAAGGGCTGGTAAAGAGTAGGGTTAAAATAGGACTAAAAATTGAGGATGGAGTTTTGGAGGCTCTGTCAAATGTGGAGGAATCTTCAGAGTGTCTTTAGAAGCCTGTGAGTCCTGATGGATGCACTAAATGTCCCCTCTCCCAGCACCTTGATTGCAAATTAAACTTTCTTTTGAGTCTTGCTCCTCTTATTCCCTTCTCTGTTTTTTGTCAACAGAACTCCAAGATGTCGACTCTGACTGCAGTAGTTCCAGACATTCCAGGTTTCCGTAAAATTCTTCCTCGCTCAGATTACATAATTATTCCCAAAACCACTCTCCAAGAGGACAGGAGCAGACAGCCCCTAGAACTGTGTGTGGCACAGGGCCAGACTGCATCCGAAGGAATAACAGCTTCTACCAACATCACAGGGGTCTCCCAAGATGCAGTACAAAACATCCTTTCTGTAGACTCGAGCCATGTTGGCATTTCTGAGCAGTGCATTGCCTTTGAAGGACTGGCAGAAGAGTCTGCCTCATTTGGTCAGTCAGACACTATAGAAGAAATTGTTGCCTCAGAGATTCTTTCTCATTACGTCAGACCCATAGCAGATAAAGTAACTGGAGATATCCTCTTGGATGAGGCTTCTGGGGAGATGGGAGAAGGGCAGCCATATCAGACGACCAGTGTGGTAATCGAAGAGACTCTGGTTAGCAGCTCCACAGACCTCTCCAACGGGAGCATTGCTGTGGCACGACCTCAGGTTTCAGACAGTCTCTCTGTGGTAACAGTGGTGACTGGGAGGGTAAGTTAAGCTAGTAACCACTGATAACTTTATTTCCGTTAACTTGCTGCCTGCTTTTTTCCTGTAGTCTGCTCAACCAGCAGGTCAATAGTGATGAAAGAACGTTTCATTATTAAATGAGTCTGAAAAGGCTGGGGTGTTTCCCTATCTCCCACTATTAGCCCAGGCTTCAAAAATGATTGCCCTAGGCTTTGGGATGGGTTCCATAGGGAGCATTTACACATGATAGTAATGTCGCACAAAAAACTCCGGTGCAGTTGATGCCGGAATTTATTGCTCCCAGGCTCAGTGTTTGCTTGTGTGCCCAGGATTGCAGCCTCATGTAACTGCACGCTGTACAACAGTACTCGTGGTGGGCAGTACTATCCTAGAGTGGAGTTAATTTACTTACTGTGGCCTAATAGCGCTGCATGTTTAGACAGCGATGCTTTACTATAGAGCTAATTAGTCAACTCTGCAGTAAAGCGTCTTGTGTAGGTGAGCCCAGAGAGACACTAGAGCTTTATTTTGTGGGGTTCAAACACTTTAGTTTCCCTGTCTTGTCCTGCCCTCTGCCCCCCATTGGTTTCCTAGCTACAGAGGATTGGATGGGGATTCTTTTGAATTCTGGGGTGTTACTACTTATCTGGCAAGACTCAGAGAGATCAAGCAGTGTCTGCCCAGGAGCTGAGTGCAGTGCTTTCAGCATGCTTGTGGCCTTTTCTAGACTGAAGAGATTGACAGTCTGATCAAATCTGCTGTGCAGCCTTTGCTTCTTTGAACATGTCACTTGTACAATGGTGCCTCTGAGCATAGCTGTGTGATGCACTCTGAAATCTTATATTGAAGGGACTCTTGATAGAAGTTTAGAATACAGCAGCATGTAGCCGTTGCTTGTTGTATAGCTTTCCTTTTCATGATTTTTAGGATACGGAGGAGAGCAGCTCTTCCACGCCCCCCACACAATATATTATGCTGCCTTGGCCAGCTCATTCTGTTGTGGAGAATCCGACATCAATCAAACTGGTAAGTAAAGGAGGAGGTTGTGTTTCTGTCAGGCTTTCTTTGAACTACCATTTCTGCAATATCACTGAGCTTATCTATGTCAGTCTGTTAATGTGTGGTGGCTAACACCTTCTGAGTCCCGGCCTAGACAAAGCCTTTAAGAGTTTAATCATATTCAGCTCCTTATTCCTAACAAGATACATCACACTAATTGCAATTTCCTCGCTAGTTGGGAGGGTCTGTATGCCCAATGCTACAGCTTTAAATAAACTTAAATGAAGTTTTATAATGAATGCATAACACAATCAGTACAGTGGCCTTTTGTGTTGTGTAACTTGGTATTCAGCTGGTGATGCGCTATGCATGTTGTGAGGGGCATGTGAGCGTGCTATATAAAATTGTCCTGGGACAGATATGTTGCTGGACTAGCATGTGCTTCATGTTCCAAGGTATTTTTTTCATACTTATAGGAGAATGAAATATATATATATATATTTTTTTAAGTGGGAGGTTAGTTCCTGTAGGAGGGGGAGCATTTAATGACAAATTACACAGCTGTGAAATTCCTGAGCCCTTGCATTAATTAGCCCTTAGTAACAGGGCCTAGGACTCTGAACATAAATGTCCTGTGACACTGAATCTTGCTAATCTTTTTGAGGGAAAAATACTTTCTGCACATCAGCTTATGTAAAGTGTATAATATTACTTGGCTCATGGGGGTTAATTAGCTAATGTTTGTAACAGGGTTACCAGTAGAAAGTGTGTATTGTGGGTTATATAGTTCTGTAGAGAAATTCTTGGCAATCGTTTTGTTTTAGACAACGACCTATACCCGCAGGGGGCATGGAAATTGCACCAATCCTGGCTGTTCCTTCACTTACGTCACCAGGCACAAACCTCCAAAATGCCCGACATGTGGGAACTTCCTGGGAGGGAAGTGGATCCCAAAGGTATTGTCCCACATTGTAGATAACCTTTGCTTTTTCTAGTGATTGACATTTGTGTGAATACCTATGAAATCCCAAAGCTTATAGCCTTGGCAAGTCAGAGAGATATGAAAATGAATTGCTGTCCTTTTCTTTCAAAGTCTGTGTTGGAACAAGTTGCTGGTGACCATGAGTTAGATGGAGATTTGCAATGAGCTTGAATGATATTGCTTCTACATTTTCTGCCCCTGTGATGAAGATACTCTCTACACAAGTGGTATCAGTCTGAAAGAAAGGGGGAAACCTTATCAGGCCCCGACACCTTTATAGGGTTCAGTTCCCCCGCTTGTGGTCTGACTCCAGTTCTTGTAAGGTTCTCTTGTAGCACTCATCAAACTGCACACAGATCAAATGAGTTTAGACACTCCAGGATGTAAGTTTAAGGAGGTTAATTCATGCAAGTTTCTATCAGTCCAAAAGGCTTTGAGTTTCTCCTTAAATCGTCTTTGTTCTTCTGTTGTGTGGTAATTCACTGTGAGAGTTGGGTGCTTGTGTGCATGTGCGTGCACAAGTCTGTGCATTGCCAAATGCATTTTGTTTGACCAGGATTTATGGGTACTGCCTTGGTACAAAAAAGGCACCCTGCACGTTCGCAGAAAACTAAACTGAAGTATACAGTGTCAAAAGCAAATGGCTTCTGTCTGAAAGTGGTGTCTCCTGGTGTGTTCCAAGTAACCCCTGAGGTGACTGGAACTGAAAGATATTAGAGGGAACATGTCATTTCTGCATTTTGACAGCATTTTTTTGATTGTAAACAGCTTTGTTGTTTACAGTTCAACCCTTTAAATATCTGCATCAGTAGTTCTTGTTTAAACCAGTGCAAGAAATACAGAGTTGAAGCTGGAAGTGGAAATACACGCATCTTGCTATCTAGTGAGGAAGGGCTTTGGCCTAAATGTCTGTATCTTGGGTCTTCCTGTAAAAGATCCTTCGTTGTAAACTAAGCATAAAAGCCTCTCTTTAAAGTGAGTTGCATATGAACCAGCAGTATTCATAGGTGCTAGGGTCGGAAGGGACCTCAACAGATCATCATTGAGTCTGACCCCCTGCCTAGGCAGGAAAGAGTGCTGGGGTCAGATGATGCCAGCCAGATGCCTATCTAGCCTTCTCTTAAAGACCCCCAAGGTAGAGGAGAGCACCACCTCCCTTGGAAGCCCATTCCAAATTTTGGCCACCCTTACCGTGAAGAAGTTTTTCCGTGAAGTTTTTTTCCTGATATCTAGCCTAAATCTGCTTTCTGTCAGTTTGTGACCGTTGTTGCTTGTTACCCCAAGAGGCACTCTGGTGAACAGAGCATCTCTGGTCACTTGCTGCGTCCCACTAATGAATTTGTAGGTAGCCACAAGATCACCTCTCAGTCTTCTCTCACGAAGGCTGAAGAGGTCCAGGTCCCTCACTCTAGCCCTTAACTATATGAGTGGCCCTCCTCTAGACCCTCTCAAGTCTATCAATATCCTTCTTGAAGTATGGAGCCCAAAACTCGACACAGTACTCCAACTGCGGTCTGACCAATGCCGCATAGAGGAGAAATATCACCTCCTTGGATTTATTTGTCATGCATCTGCTGATGCATGATAAAGTGTGGTTAGCTTTGCTGATGATTTCGTCACACTGACTCATGTTAGTCTTGGAGTCCACTATGGCTCTGAGATCCCTTTCCGCTTCTGTGCTGTTGAGAGGGTCACTGTTGTGGATGTGCTGCCAGAACACTGTATTTCTTGGTGATCCTCCCTCTAACTCAGGTATCACTAGCTCAGAGGGCCCAACTGTTATTTGGCCATTGTGAAGGAAACACTTCTGACTTCATTCTGTCTAGGATAAAATATCTTTTGAGAAGTTAAAATTTCTTCTCTTGAGGAACGCGTACTTCCTGAATTCCTCAAAATGAGTCTTTCCCAAGTGATTGCAGAACTCTCACACTAGTACACATTGTTCTGGTCCCGCAAGGTTATACATATAAAAGCCAAACTGCACATTCAGTTCATCTGAACTCTTAGACTGAGTTCAAAGCAAGAGACTGGTTTAGAGAGTTGGAGTTGTGAAAGAAAGGGCCTCCCACTAGGAGAAAACCATGGATGACTTATGCTATGAAGTAAGTAGTGCTGTGGAAATGGCATGATGGGACAGCTCTAATGCTAATGAGACATTGGCTGTTTGAGGGGATATGTGTTTCTGTTTTTATATATTTGTGTATCCTCAGACTCGTACCATGCTTTTAAAATCAGTGTTAAGCAGTCCTCAGACGAGATTTGAATAGAAATCATTTTCCTATGAAAGTCCTAGAGCTCTGAGGAATCTGGGTGTCTTTTTTTTTTATTTGTTTTCAGGAAAAGCAACCCAAAGGCAAAGCTGAGCCAAATTCTGGTGTCTCTGTCAGAACACCAGCAGCTAAACGAAATCAGCAGCCAGTAGTTACAGATCAGACAGCTGCTCGAGAAAATGCCTCCAGAGCTACTTTGGAAAGCTCTGAAGCTGTCAGCCAGCTCCTGAATGCTGTGCCTATTGGGGAACAGATGCAAGAGACTGAGTGGGAGGAAGTGATCATCTCTGAGGCTCACATCCTTGCAAACAATGTGCAAGCGGAAGACAGAGGGAATGCTGCTGCTGTGTCGTTGGCTCAGGAGAGCCGTGTGCAGGGGGATGCTTCCTTAGAACAGGTGGAAAAAGACAGTGCGGGGTTGGGGCTTCAACCATCCTCTGAGGTTACAAGTCCAGCTAACCCTGCAAAGAAACCAGTGGGGTGAGTCAGTTCCAGATAACTTATAGAGGTGTTGGTCTGTTACATGTGGCAGCACTGGCAGCACTAATCCAGTGAAATATGTAAACTTTGCCAGCATCCTTGGTAAGACCTACTCTGTCCTGCCCTGTCCCCTGCCAGTATGGGGTTTCCCTTGGAGATGTTATTCTGTGAGTCAAAGCCAGCTTGCATGATAAAGTGAATTACTGGGATAAATCTGAGGCCAGATTTGTTCTTTAATTCCCCACCCTTGCACAGTGTGGTGGGTACTGATTGTGCTTCCTTCTGGCCTGCTGCCTGCTTGCACTGCACTAATGTGCGTACACTGTGTAACATTCATTGCAGCTGCTGCTCTTGTCTTTTAGAGTTGATGCTCCTGCTACTGTACACAAAGGACAAGAACTAAAGATCAAGCCAAGACCCAAACCCTCCTTGCTTGCAGCAGCAAGACCCATGAGAGCAATCCTACCTGCCCCTGCCAGCCTGGGGAGGGAAGCCAGCACAGAGCCTCCCAGCACCAGACAGGCCTTTCCAAATAATGGTAAGAGCAAGAAACAACCCATAATGTTCTTTGAAAGAAGTAGAGGCTTCTGAAATGTGGGCATAAGGAGTCAAATGATGCATAGTAAGTGTCTTGATGTTGCAGTGTTTTCTGAGGAAACTTGAATTCTAGTACTTGTCTGAATCACCAGTTATATATTGCTCACTGGTTTGTATGGTAGTGTCTAGCAGACACTTTACACAATCAGCCTTCAATAATGGAGCAGCTTCTCGCCATTTGAGGTTGTAAGCTGCAAACTTCCAAAAGCTGCTTTGGTCATTTTGGGTTCAAAAAACAACAGGTCCCATTTGTCTCATACCTACATTTGCACAAGCTGCTAGGATAGAACTAAAATCCTAGTAAAGATGCATCTTGCACATCTAACCTACTGTGTTCATCTCTTTTTCAAGATAAGCTTTCCCCTGTGAGAACCTCAGGCCTGAAGCCCAGTACACTGAAGCAGCTGGGTCAGCCTGTCCTCCAGGCAACTAGTCTTGAGGAACAAAAGGTAAGAGTGTTGCTTGCTTTTCTAATCTGTATGCTGTCTGCATTGGATTGAATTGGCTGGGTACAAGGTAGGATTTCCAAAAGGGCCTGAGTGTTGAGGAAATCTAGTAACATCTTGGAGCTGGGATTTGTGACTAGTGCCACTTAGCTTTTGGTTTCTCTGAGGCAGAATAGGCTAGTGGCATGAACACACGACTTCTGAGCTAGGAAGTGCTGAATTCTGTTCCTCTGTCTTGGACTTTTTCTTCATATTACTGGTTTAACACCTCACTAGTTACCTCATAGGAGCATTTTGAGGATCTCTTAGTGCTTGAGGGTGATGTGTGATAAGTACTGAGTGGTGTTCTTGCATTTGTTCTGTGAAAGTGCTGCATAGCTAGTGATATATGCAAAGATGTTGGAGTAATTCTAGTTTAAATTAACACTGTAGTATACAAGCAGCATGCTAAAATACAGCCTGGTTTCATTTTAATGTCTTAATAGTTCTTGTTTGTGAGTGAGTGACTTGTGCATCCAGTACCAGATTTCTCAAATGTGTTTTCCTCTTTTATGTTCAATCTTACAGCTCCACAGTAGCCCAATCAGCGGGTCATCTCAGGTGAAAGTAGTGGAGGTTAAACCAGACTTATTCCCTTCCTACAAGTATAGCTGCACTGTGACTTTGGTAAGTGTCTTTGACAGTCTGTGGGAACACCAGTGAGCCTCTTGAGAAGTTGCAAGAGTCTTCAAAGGCAGTTGCTTTCATCTTCATCATTAGCTCTTTGGCTCTGATAATTACAAATTTGAAAAGCAATTGTAGGTGTTCAAGAAATCACTTCTATATGTGGTCTCCTTTGAAGGTACAGCTTGGAATTTGGTGTGCTCTCATTTTCAAGCAAGTACTGTGTTGATGAAATAAGGTGTCCTAACAGCTTTGAAGTTTCCCATCTAAAGCTTAGGGAATGATAGGGCAGACTCTTTGTATTATGTATGGTCTGTGTCTTGAAGGTCACCATTAGCAGGGATCAGGTAGGTCAGTCTCAGTATTGGAATAATAGTGTCCTTGAGAGTGCCTGTTACAGTGGTAGGTTTTGTGAGGTGGACATGCATCAAGTAGGGATTGGAATGAGAGGTCAGATCCAGCTCATAGTCATGAGTTACATTGGCTTCCAAGAAGAATGGTTCTGATGGTCTGGTAAAGTGAATTACTGGGATAAATCTGAGGCTAGATTTGTTCTTTAATTTCCCACCCCCACACAGTACAATGAACCAGTGCCAAAAAAACAAAGGACGTGTCATATTCCGAGTACTCTGGGTTACACGGCCGTTTATGATTTGATTTCTCAGTTGGGTAGCTCCTCTTTTTTTCTATAGGATAGCTCTAATTTGGGGCCTTTAACGCTTTCTGGCTTGTATCTCCACTTGTCTGAGTGAGTCACTTCATGTATTGTATGTCTTCCATTGCTACCTACGCACTGAACCAGAACATTTTAGTGTTTTGATGAAATCCTGTTAGATACTTTATGTCCTAACGTAACCTTAATCCCTTTCTGGCATTAGTATGAGAGGGTTAAATAGGACTATTTCTGAATTTCTTTCCCATGCCAAGTGACCATCAAATCAAGCCTAAGGTCTATAGATTAATTGAACTGTTTTAATGTAAGTAGCCAAGCCTGTTTAAACCTTACTGTCAGGGATCACATTCCTTCTGTGTCCTTCCAGGATTTGGGACTAGCAACTTCACGTGGCAGAGGGAAGTGCAAGAACCCATCCTGTAGTTACATATACACGAACAGGCACAAGCCACGTATCTGTCCCAGCTGCGGCTACAACCTTGCCAAGGACAGACCTGAGAAAACAGTGAAATCCCTGGTGAGTTGTTGTCTTTCATACTGAATTGAACAGATTGCCCTGGGGTTTGCTGCAGTCTCTTGAGTCTCTGTGTGTGCGGAGAACTGATTGCCACTGCAATATCTTGGTGTCTTCTAGTGCAGCATTTTTTCAACCTGTGGATCGCAACCCAAAAGGGGGGTCCCAAAAATGTATAAAAGGGTTGCAAACAAACTTTAAAAATGGATTCTCCTTTAAAGGAGAAAAATGTGGGTTACCATGGCTTTTTCCCTTGCAGGGTCTCAGAGTTCCAGCCTGCAAGGGGCTGCTTGGTGCCATGTATGCCCTACACAGTGCGGGGCTGGGGCATGGGGGCAGGGGACAGCAGGTTGGGAGAGAGGGAACTGGGTCAGGACTGGCCATCAATGTTTATGAATGAGTCCTGGTACAAAAAAGGCTGAAGACCACTGTTCTTGTAAACTAAATCATAAAAAAAAATTGGGGGGATGTGATTGGAACACTCTTAATTTTGACTGTAGTGAATATTTTTGAACCCGGGGGAATCAGTGTTAGTTTTGTTGTTTTTTGGGTTTTTTTCCCCCCCAGTAAAGTTAAGGAAGAAACATCTTGATGATTACAGTGTTTTAGTGTTTTCAGGCAGCTTATTGATCGTCACACTTTTTCACAGGAGTGCTTTTTCACTTTGAATGAAACTGCAATCTCCAGTATTTTTCCTGAGGAAATGCTGAAGTTAATTTTGCTGACTCCTGTTGGAGGCTATTTTACCATCCTAGTGACTGTACTCTATTCTATTCAGATTAATAATGATCACTTTTACCACTGGCTGCCTCTACATTTTTAACTCCCCCACCTGTTTTTCAAGGAAAGGACATGTAGGAGAAACCCTTCCACCTCTCACCTTGACACTGCCTCTCTGAATTTGAGGTGAAAATTCTCAGCGAGTCTTATCTCCAGGTTATAGCAAATGTCAATTCACTGTGTCTATTGTGAACAGCATCATCCTGTTTTCAGTGGCTTTTGACTCATACTCCCACTCTGACCTGTTGGCAGACGGAGGCTCGGACTGGTTTTATTTCATCCTGTGAAAATTTTCACAACTGTCTTAGCTGCTTTTCATCTAATTTGCAATAGATTGCATAGAATGAAAATAACAAAACCTGTTATTTTATGACACTTGCTCTTTGCCTCTGAGCCAAAATCTGCAAAATTTTACGAAAGAAGTTTTGAAGTTCATCTCTGTGGGTTGTTGCTTGTGCTGAACTGGTTTGGACTTTTAAGCGGTTTTCCCCATTCCTGACTGGCATGCTCACTCAGCATGTAAGCTGGCTACATTCTAATTTGCATTTGATTTGAATCTTCCAGCTGCAATTTATTTTGAAGAACAAAATTGTTTTGCTTGTTGTATAAAACAGAAAACCCCTGCACTCAAATAATACCATGTGAAACCCACACATACACAGATGCCTAAGGAACCTTACTTTCCTTTTATCTGCTTCCTTAATACAGTATGCTGGTCTTGCATTTTGAGAGAGAGCATGAGTGTCCTGTTTCTTCCTCCTTTTGGATTTTTTCTGGACTTTTTTTTTTTTTTCCAGCATTAGTATTCCTAATGCACACTTTGTGCGGGAATCAATGCTATTTACAGTGCCCTTGGACAGGCCATTTATCTCATCACTAGACTAGACAGAAAACCAGCTGAAACGCTGGCCAGGATGGTTTGTTTTACTGATTAAGTGGATTAGTCTGTTACTGTCTCTGCTTTGTTGAGCCCCATAGTGCTGAATTCCTCCATGATTCAATTTGGTTCTTGTGGGAGACTGGCCACTACTGCTCAGATGAACCAGACTCCTGTATTTTATATTTATTTTTGTGTATTTGGTACTATGCAGTATACCTGTAGCTTTCTCTTACTTGGTTGCTTATTTCCTCCCTGTTTTTTATCTTTTATAGACTATCTAGGATGATTGAACATGTTGGAAAATTTGCACCATAGCCTGCAGCTTAAGGAAATTATGTGTTTAGCAGGAATGTTAAGGGTGTGTGTACTTTTGCAGCCCTTGCCTTGCCACTGTTTATACTTGTTAAGCTATGGTAGCTTGTACAGTTGTCGTGCTCTACCTGTGTATAGCAGTTCTAGTGAAGTGCTAAATGGGCCAACTACAAGTTTCAGAGAGAGCATGTTTCCTGGGTACAAGACTGACATAGATTTTGTTCCAGTCTAACTTAAATTGATTCCTGTGCTTGGGTAGCATATGTACATGCGTCTCGGATCTACTGTTAGGCTCCAGGAAACTTAATGCTGTATTCCTCTGAATAGGAAGCCTGAGTATTTTGGCTTTTTGTAGGAGGTGAACTCTGGTCCCCCTGATGTGCTGAACACTAGTGAGCCCTTAACTCAGGCCCAGAAAGAGATCCAGCGCCAGTCCACACTGCAGCTGCTGCGCAAGGTAATGCAGATCCCGGAGAACGAGTCAGAACTGGCTGAGGTCTTCACACTCATCCATGAACTCAACAGCTCGCGGCTCATCCTGTCCAACGTGAGTGAGGAGACGGTCACCATAGAACAGACCTCCTGGTCAAACTACTATGAGTCTCCATCTACGCAGTGCCTCCTCTGTAACAGCCCATTATTCAAAGGGGGACAGAAGTAAGATCCTGTTTTAGATTTGACTTTCATCATCAAACTGATGTTCTGTGTATATAAATGTGTCTGAAGTAATGCTGCTTTATCCTCTTGATATCAAAGCCAGGGTAAACATTTTCATTTTAACTTGCATCTCTGATGGAGCTTAGGGTTTTGTGTGAGATGTTCTTTAGTATGTCTGGGTGGCAATTACAATCTCTCACATCTAGGGTTTGCTTTTGTATAGCAGGAAAGCTTCACTGGTGAGTGTCCAACAGGATTCAGCTCTGGATTTGACACTGACTCTGTTCCTCATTTTCTGTTCCTGATGATTTGCAGTGCATAATGAGTCTGAAAGATGCAGTAGTGTAAAATGGCAGAATTGTAGATGTGCTGTGGTAACTTGATGCTTTTCCCAGTCTCACTTTTTTGCCAGAGTGCTTGCTGTATGTGACCTGTTTATTTTTAATGGCTTGTGCATTGAGTGTCAGCCTGCAAATGATTCCAACCCTCTTCAGAACCTGGGCTGAGAATCTTGGAGTTTCTTTTCTCTGAACATTGAATCACTTGCTTTCCCATTTCCTAAGCTAGTACCAGGCAGGTTTGTATACCTGGTGGATAAGTTTTTTTTTCCTGCTTGTTCATTACAGTTCCCTGGCTGGCCCTCAGGAGTGCTGGTTGCTGACTGTTAACCGGTTACAGGTGGTTACTGCTCAGGTCAAGGTGTGTTTGAATCTGCAGTGCCTGGCCCTGCATAGCTTCACTGATATCTACACAGGTAGGAAAAATGATCAGTAGGTTACTCTATAGAGACACCAACCTGCATAAGCTGTAAGCTGGGGACTGAGGCAAAGTCCTTTTTTGAACCAAAAAGTGTTCTTCTCCCTACCTTAGCAGACTGTTTCTTTGACTGAGACTTGTACTGCTTATCCTCCTAGTTCACAGATGTGTGCGAATCACTAAAGTGGGAAATGCCCCACCTAACTGGAGCAACCCTGTCTAGAAATGAGTGACTGACTCTGTTCTGTGTTGTACACAAAATCACTGAAATATGTGGGATGTGGAGCTGTGGGCTGAGGAGATGGACAGTCAGTGTTCATTGCAGGTTTTCTATACAGGGTGCAGAGCTGGATTGACTTTTGTGTTGCTTCCTTTCCAGCCGTGTCTTTAAATTTAAGAAAACTCTCCAGAAGCTCTTTAGCCATGCTCTTTCTGACCCTCTAATCAAGCTTGGGTGGTTTGTTTGCTTAGCAGTAAATGAGAAGTGTTGCATTTTACACTGTGTTTGTGGGTTTCCAGATCTTGTAGTGGTGTTTAATTACAGGCCTCTTCAACGTGGGCAACAAGCTGTTAGTGAGCCTGGACCTTCTGTTCACAATCCGCAACCACATTAAACTTGGAGAGGATCCCAAAGTGGCAGTTAGCAGTATCCTGGAGTCCGTGCAGGAGCAGACCGGTAGGGTTGTTCTCCTTCAGTTATTCTGACCTGGCTGCTTTCACTGGGAACTTGAGGGAGCTGGAATCTTAATACAATAATAATATCAGATGGGGAAAAGTTGATGAACTCTAGATTGATAGGAGAGGGCTCAGCACTCCTTGGGTTAGGTTTCTCTTGGGCTTTGGTTTTGGTAAAAAGCTCTACTCTGCATTTATAAAGGTAGAGTTCTCTCTGTCTATATATAAACCAATGGATTTATCTGTAACTGTAGTTAATGTAAGAAACATTAATGCTTGTGGCTTGGTAACTCACATCTTCTGTATCAGAGAGAACTGTTTCTTCTTGGGAACTTCATCCCCACCTTCTAAGCGTTGTAGGGAATTCTTTCTCCTTTCAGTAACAGTTGGTAGGTCAGCAGCAGGATGTAGTTATTTTGTGAATTGGCCTCACTTGACCAAGAGCAGCAAGAATGATGAGCAGGGGAGCTCATACAGGAGGTCTGGATTCCTACTTCAACCAGAAGACACAGGCATCCAATGTAGACACTTAGTAGTATGGTGAAGCGAGGCTGACAAGGGAGCTGGGTTCCAGTCAGGCTGTAAAGATAATCCCCATTGCCTGTGGAGATAGAGCACAAAGAACAGCTATTGAACATTATATGCTGGGAAAATGAAGGTGATGAGGCACCAGGGAACAGCCTGAGAATTAGGAATGTCGTGGGTATTTAAATATGAATAGTGTATTCTTTCTGAATATCCACCTGCTCAATCTTTGGTAGAAAATGAGCATATTCCATTAATTTCCTCCCCTCCAGACAATGAAGCTTATACCTCGTGGCTTCATAAAGAAGTGTGTTTAGCTAGGAGTCTCTTTTGATTAGTGCCAACAATTTTCATTTAAAAATTATTTCTGGGGGTGTTGAGTGATTTTAAAATGATTGAGGAACAAAAGGTCTAGTTGCAACATATCCTTGTTGGTCAGGCTGAGTGTTTGAAGCTTAATTTCTATAGCTATTCTGCTTTCAGAGGAGCCCTGTCCAACTTTTTCTTGAGGCTTTTTCCTTACTGGTGACTTCAGCATTGGACAGTCCAAAGGGTGGAAAGGAGATTTTAAGTTATGTTAGTGTCTCCAACTATTTCAAGGCTTCTCCTTAAAAATTGCTCCATTAGATCACGCCTTGTCTATTTTATACAAACCTCTTCATCTTTGGGGCTTTGAAATAGTCTTTTTTATTATTGAAACAGCAAGCAGTTCACTGAACAATTTTGTACAAATTTCAGCAAGAAATCTGGAGGATGGTGCTTGTTCTGAGCAGTAGCTCTGATGGTGGCTAGTTTTGCTACCTTTCCCTATCCTTTTGGAAGTGAAGCCTCTGTGAATGAAGTTTGACTCAACAATGCAAGTAGCTTTAAATAAAGCATTCTTTTCTTTCCAGAAAAAACTCTGAGCCCTGATGAGCTGAGTCAACTCCAGGAGTTGCTGTGCAATGGCTATTGGGCATTTGAATGCCTCACCGTCCGGGACTACAATGATATGATCTGTGGAATTTGTGGCATTGCGCCCAAGGTGGAGATAGCTCAGAGAAATGAGGAAAATGTCCTGGCGCTGAAAAACGTTGAGGTATGTTGAGACAGTCATCTCTTCTACTAGCACTTCAGACTGTATTTGAGGGTTTTTCCACTAATCCTGATTTTTAGTAACTTGTGAGGGTTATGTGTGCTTTTCTCCAGCTGATATCTCACAACCTGGCTCACTGACGTCCATTTCCCCTCCGAGTGGAACTCCCAGATCATAATTCTCTTGCTTTTGACTTGGAAGCATCCTCCTTTAATAGCAATTTCTCTGAGGTGTCATAGTATCCTTCCATAATCCAGAAGGAGGTGGTATGCTGCATTCCCTGTTCTCTAGCTGATTAATCTACAATCTGTCATCTCCCATTTCTATGAGAAGCAAGCCTGGATGTTTGATTAGCCCAGGGCAGAAAAAGGAGCATGGTGTCTGCTTGGTTTGTTGGGCTGAGCAGTGTCCAAGTTGGCCTTCCATCTCTTTTTCAAATCAAAGAGGATTCAGAGCCCTCAAAGCCAAGCAGCTTTTGACCTATATGTTTTCTTCCCCGGCAGTTTACCTGGCCAGAATTCTTGTCATCTAGCGAGGTGAATGTGGAAGACTTCTGGTCCACGATGGAGACGGAAGTGATAGAGCAGGTGGCGTTTCCTTCTAGCATCCCGATCACCAAGTTTGATGCCTCTATTGTTGCTCCTTTCTTCCCACCGCTGATGAGAGGGGCGGTGGTTGTCAATACTGAGAAGGACAAGAACCTTGATGCCCAGCCAGTGCCAGGTAACTCACTCAATGAGCTGGAGGCCCCTGGGTGCTTTCAGCAGTGGTGATGCACTTCTTTTTCAGTCGATGACTCTTTTGGAGAGAATTGTGAAACAGCAGTTCTTAAAAAAGATGCTTTAGATCCTCCAGTCCTCAGTGGGGCCTTAGGTTAGCTTCTGGTCTTTTTGATTATGAATGCCATGCTTGGACTTGGGTCTGCCACATGGAATTTTAATGTCTGCCTGGGATCTGCTGGACTCAGGATGCCATTAAAGCTGAGGAAATGCTCTATATCCCAAGTACAGTTCCCTGTTGAGGATTTTATGTGGGCAGTAATCACCTGGGGCTTATGAACTTAAGTGTTCTGTGTTCTCTATCTTGAAAACTGGTATTTTACAGCTTCAGATGGTTCTTGTGGGTATGCCATTTTTGAGATGCTAACGGAGGTATAAGAGGTCTGTAATGGACTTGGAAAGGAAAAGGTCTAGCAATTGATATCATTGCTATAGTACACCCATCTAAAATTTATTATGGGTTAATACTATTAATATGTTGGCTCAGAACATCCTGTATGTTGGAGTCGGATATCAGAATCATTCACTTATGGTTCCCTGTTGAGAGCTGGGTTCACTTTGAGTAGCTCTTTGCTTAGTAGATGGATACACATACAGATGCACTGAAGCTTGCACCTAGCGTTGGGGGAAACCTGCCTTCCTGGGCTTAGTCCCTTGTATGGAGCAGTGCTGTTTAGCAGAAAATGAACCATTGACTTCTTCATTCCTGAGTTGCTTTTGGAAGAGAAGCTCAGTACGAACTTGGTGATAGCATGTGTCATGTCTGAAGGAGAGACACGCCAGCAACCAGTTTTCAGAGGGAACTAAAACAACAATGTAATTGTGGACCAAAGAAGTTCAGGCTGCCCAGCATCCCGCCAACAGCTGTAGCTGTACCAGCTGGCCCAGGAGAGGGCCTCTACAGTTGCATGGCAGAGAAGCAGCAGGCAGGCCACTGTAGACAGGGGCTTGTGGGCTTCTGAAATGTTAAGCTGAGGGCTGCAGAGCCAGCTCCAAGGCGTAAGGGGGGGTTGTATTGCAGTGTTGATGCTGCAGATGTGTGTCTTGGACTAAGGGGTTTCAGAATATTGAAGGGGGCTGAGTGCGCTCATTGGGACAATCTTGCCCTGCCAGTTTCTTGAATTGGTCCCTGTTAAATATTTTGATTCCAGTAATAAAACTCCTAGAACCTCCCCAGAAAAGCATCCAGCTGCTGGCTTGGTTTGGGGTGAGGCTGGCCATCAGCTTCTCCTTAGAGGCTGGGATGGTTCATGTGATCCACTGCAAGCACCCACTTCTGGAGAACTGACTCAGCGACTTCTTCCCTTTTGAGGGTATGTGCTGAGTGCTTCTTCCTTTGGCAGGTAATGCCAGTGCCTTGGTGAGGCTGCTTCAGGATGAGACCTGCAAGCTGGAGCAGATTGGCTCCTACGATGAGGAGCAGCTGCGGGACTTTCTGACGCAATGTGGAGTGCCCTGGGAAGTAGCAGATACAAAGGTAATAGGCCTGTTCCCCATGCACCAGGTCATGCCCCCCTACCATCTTCTCTTCAATTGGTAATGTGTAGAGTACCTTTTGCTCCACTGTACTAAGAAGATGGGTGGATCAGAGATCATGAGTCCCTGCCGTTTGCAGGTTGACTGATACACAGTTAAACAGTCAACCCTTGTGGGTTAGAGGAAGAGAAGCTTGTAATTACCTTGTCATGGGCTTCTCCTCTTGGAGATGTGCATCTTCCCTGTTGTACTCGGCATGAAATTAAAAGCTTGTTAGCATATGTTCAAGCAGGACTTGTGTGAGATGGCACTTAGCCAGGCCCTTTTTTTAGGAGACTCCTGGGCCTTCATTCTTTATTCAAACGCAGGCCTTTCTTTCTGTGTTTTGCCTAGGACCAGCTCTGTTACTCTGTCCTGGCCCTCTATGACTTTGTGCTAAATGGGACAAGTGCCAAACAAGTCTCAGCCCAGCACACAGGAGGCAAAATCTACAAAGTGTGTCCACACCAGGTAAGGCCGGTTGGAAGTTGCCATCTGTTTGCTTGGCAGATGTGAGTGGCAGGTGCTTTAATCAGTGTTTGACACATTGTTTGCACAGGGAAAGATTTGTCCCCCCTCTCCTGGAAGTATAAACAGGAGACTGATAGTGAGTGGAGGGGAATTGGGGATTCTTGTTCTCCAGCTCTTTTCAGGGGGTGTCAAGGTGACTTGGTCTTAATAGTCCCAGAAAGCAACATTTTTTTGAAGGAAAGAATGTAAGGTTGGGGTGAGTAAGAAGTTTCTTGACTCTGCCACAGAGTTGGGATTAAAAAATAATCCTTCTCTGCATGAGTCACTGTTGACCTGTGTGGGGAGGAGACAAAACTGAGGGGGCACTGAGTTGACCAGCTAGTTAAGAGAAGTTGTGACCATTACACTTGTAACTGGGAGTTTTTAAGCAAATTATTTTGTTCTCTTTAGGAATTTTTGTTTTAGGTTTAGTGCAGTGCAATGCCCCAAAGTTGCCAGTTTGTTTTTCTCTCTCCTTCCTAGGTGGTGTGCGGCTCTAAGTACATCGTGAGAGGGGAAAGTGCCCGGGACCACGTGGACCTGCTAGTCTCCTCACGCCACTGGCCTCCTGTCTACGTGGTTGATATGGCCTCTGCCGTGTCATTGTGTGCGGACATCTGCTGCCCTGACCTGACTTCCCAGATGTGGGGAAAGAACCAGGGATGCTTCTCTGACCCCCTGGAGCCGCCAGTGGTTAGTTATATTGCAGTCCTTGCCATCTGCCAGGCTGAAAGGAATTTTCAGCATTGGTACCAGTCTTGTGTCATCTGCAGCTATGACCCTGGGGGTGACTTGGCATCCTTTTATTAGGCTAATTCTAGAGTGCAGCTCTCTGCCTCTTGGAAGGTGTCATGGCCTGTTCAGTGTTGTTACTTTTACTGGTACATTCCTCCTGGGAACAGTTACAGGCAATACTTGCTGCTATTGCAATTCACACATGTCCTCTTACACATGCAGTATGCACTAGTGATATGTCTTAATTGCACAGCTTGTGGATGTTGGAGCTTGTGGCCTGTTCTTAAGACAGTGCCTTGAGTCATGCAACAGACATTTTACTATTAGAAAAGCAGGGAAGCTGGAGAGCAACAGGGATGTAGTGATGATGTTTTCCTGCCTGTTTGATGGCTCAGCATGGGGTTTGGGCTGTATGAGGCTGCCCTCTTGGTGTCTGTGGAGAATACTGACTGTCTCCTTACCCCCTCTTCCCGAGGTCATAATTCTCATCTTTGATTCAAGAAAGAGTTAGGATTTTCCTAGTCTCTTAACAGGTGTGCACTCAGCTGGGTGCATGGGTGAGTGTGTAATATAAAAGAACTCTTTTCCCCTCTTCCAGTATGTGTCCTGCCCAGAGCTGCTAGACAGGCACTACAGTGTGGATATGAACATAACTGAGCACTCTGTCCAGCACCCAGTCACCAAATCTGCAGCCCGCCGAGTTGTTCACGCTGAGGCAGAGGCGAATGCCCAGAGCGACCCAGTGGCCCGGCACCATTCTATTTCCTTGTGTCAGGAGCTGGAGCCTTACAGTGTCATCATCGCCACCATCAACGACAGCAAAACTAGCGACATTCGCCAAAGGCCGATCACCTTTGACAATGCCACCCACTATTACCTCTACAACCGCTTGATGGACTTCCTCACCAGCAAGGAGATTGTGAACCAGCAGATCCATGAGGTGGTACAGAGCTGTCAGCCTGGCGAGGTGGTGATCCGGGATGCCCTGTACCGGTTGGGGGTAGCCCAGATAAAAACAGAAATGGAGGAGGGGGAAGAGGAACTCCAGGAGGATGATAAAGAGGCTGCTGAATAAGCTGTTTTGAGCTTAGTTCGCTTATCTCTTTCTAGCCAGGCAGGTAGGGGTGCTGGGGTGGCTTTGGCCAGCTCCTGGCAACTGTCAGGTTTATTTGCGTTAGCTAATTCTTTACGCGGAGAAGCTGTGATTACAGAAGGCTTTGACTGCTTACACTGACCAAAGAGCTGTGTGCTTCCTGAGGGCTGTCACTGCTGCCGTGAGCATGAGTTTCCTTAACATCCTTACAAAGAGAATGGGATTCCTTGCCAAGGTGATTCTTGGCCCCATCAGTGTGTGGAGCAAAGTGCTGCTCTTGCAGGAAAGGAAAGTAGCAGAAAACAACACAGGGCTCCCCCCAGACTGTTTTGAATGAATTAGCAGAATACACTGACCTCCCTGCTGTGGGATCCTATCTGGCCTCTGGCTGTGCTCTTAAAAGACGCATGCTGACCGGTCCTTTTAATAGCTGGAAGCAGCCAGTAATGTCCAGGTGGCCACCTAGGAGACGCTGGTGCCCAAGACAGGAATATGCAGTTGTAAGGAGCTAGATGGTGCCATATTGGTGTCCGGGGTCACTGGCAGTGCAGTGTAGCAGCTGTGTGGCTGTGGGAGTGAGTTTCTAGGACAGTGGATCCCTAAACTTGAATAATGAATTATTTAGAAGCTGCAGTGCCTAGTGAGCAGACTTGGTGGAAGAAAGAGTTGACAGAAAAGGGTTGTCAGAAAAGGGTTGTCATTGCTTTGACAAGCCAAGTGATAGCAGGTTTTTTGAAGCTTGAGGTGTGCTGTGTAAGGCAATGGTTCTTGAAGCAGGAGAGGTACCTGAGTCCTGGGCACCTTACTGTTCGTTTGTGAACTGTTGCATCTTGTCTGTAAACTTCGGACAGTGCCGATGATGGCACTGTAATCTGCATACTATCCCTATGACCAAGCTTGAATTGCAATGAACATCTGTGTCTCAGCAGCCAGAGGCCGTGAGCATAATGTAAACTCTTCATGGGCCTCCCTGGTTTTACTAGTCATTTTGCTTAGGCAGAGTATGGTAGGGAGAGCTGCATCTGCTTATCTCTCTTGGCCCTGTGCAAAGTGTCATATCCCCATCCTGCTCTCCACAAACTTGTAAAACCCAAGTGGGTCTCGTATCCTCCACACTGCGTTGACTGTTCCTTTTGAGGAGCTTGGCTGAGACCCTTTTCCTTCCAGCATAGTTAAGCAGCTACTTTAAAGCCCATTTGTAAGCTACTTGCATTGTCCTCTGACTCCCTTCCTTTGTGCTGGTCATCCTTCTGGATGTAGGCATCTGCTCCAGACAGAGAGCTGGGATGTCAGGGCATTGGGAAACTAGGACAGAGTTTCTATGAGAGGACACGGGACGTTCAGAGATGCATAGTATGAAAATTCCCTTCTGTGAAGGGGAACCTACTGAGTACCGTACTGTAAAAGTAAATGTATTAAGTCTGAGCAAATTCGGTAATTATGCTTTGGGGTTTTCCTGTTAAGAATGTTAATTTATTAAAGACATTAGTGACTTTTTCAGTCTGTGATAAAGTTTAATAAATTATCTCCAATTTTTTTGAGTGAAACAGCTTGGCTACTTGAGTTTTTGTGAAATTTAGACATCAGGAAAAGGGTATGTGCAGTTTGACAGAGATATACATTGTTTGCAGTTGACAGGTGAAAAGTCTGCCAGCCTTTCAGATCCACATGGACTTTAGGCCAAGGTGAGTTAGAGAAGTAAAACTTGGTTGTCTCAGTCCTATCTTTTGAAAGTACATATAAAGTCCCTGGGCTTCACACCATAGCAACGAATCTGAGAGTCTTTCAGAATAAAGCTGGTCTGTAAATACAGCTCCTGTATTATCTTTTAAATAAAATGGTGCTGGCCCTTTGGAGCTAAGAATTCATCACCGTGCATAGGGGGGAGCAAAAAGCAAAGAGTTTGGGTCAAATATATTCTTTTCCGCTGGACTCCAGAATCTCTCTTTTTTCACTTCCACCCCCAAAATGGTGTTCTTTATTACTGGACTGGAAATTAAGCAGACAGTGATGGTTGACTTCAAGGGGTTGACTTCAGTGTGCAAGTGGTTTAGAATGATTTTTAGGAGCCAAATGTCTTCCCAAATGTCTTAACCCTGTAGTCAAAATATACTGTGGTGGCTTTCCCTCCTCCTTTGCCATTGCTTCACCTCCCCTGCTTAGGCTACTTGAATCGGTTTGCCACTGCTTAAGGAATAGCAGCGAAAGGTTGAGTTACCCAGATAATTCTGAGAGCACCTGGTGTAACACCTTGTATGACTGCCTTGGTTTCACCCTTTTCCTGATGTGAGCATCGGAGAAGGAAAAGCTTTTATGAAAAAAAATAGAAATGGAGCATTGCTTTGTTCATCACGTTAGTTTATTATAAGGCTAACAAATGGAAAAGCATTAGATTTTATTGAACAAGAAGGAAATCATTCTGTATTAACAACATGTATACAGTTTAATTGGAAATCGCCCTGAAATTATTGGTAGCAGTTCAACAAAGGCTGAGTTAGTTCATGGATTAGTTCCTAGTAGCTATCATTTAAGCCAATCTCAGTGCATCTATAACTAGTACTAATACTCTGCTATACAGTCAGTTAAGGCTAATGTTCCTAGTTGCCTCTTTCCATGACTCTTTGTAAAGACCACAGACCTGGCTGCTGTGTATCATTAGCAGGGATCTTGGTTTTCCGTGATTAAAAAACAAACAAACAAATTCTCTGATTAAAACCCCCAAAATCCATGGTTAAAATTAAATGCCCCCCAGAGCCTCTGCCCCCAGCCCTGCCAGGGCTATGGGGCCAGGGACCCGGGTCTGCAGCTCCCTGCCCCCAACAGAAGGCAGCGGCTGCTGCAGCAGGAGCACTATCCGGCTTCCCCACTGCTGCCTGCTTGCTGCAGGTCAGGTAGGGCTGGCTCCTGGCTGCAGTGTGGACTCCCGGGGGGCAGAGGGGAGATCTATGGGGGGTGGGGGCAGGGTGTGTGAATGATGTGGGATTGTGCTCCCCACCCTGCTGCCCTCTGGAGTGCAGTGTGTACAACCTAGCATGGCAGTGCACAGTGGGACGTGCACGAAAGCTGCTTGCCCCTGCAGGCTCCGCGCTGCCCTGGCCACGCTTCCTCTGCAGGTTGGGACTAGGGGGCAGGTGCGAGGAACGTAACCCTGTGCTGCCTCTGTGCGCACAAAGGAAGCGTGGCCAGGGCAGCTTTCCTGCACGGCCCCGGTGTGCCCTGCTGTGCCAGTCGCACACACTGTGATCTGGAGGGCAGCAGGGTGGGGAGTGCAGCGTTTGTAGCTGACCGGGCACTGTAGGGGGGGAAGACTGCCCAGCCAGCTGCAAACCCACCCCTGGCCGGAGAGTACCCAAGCTGGCCTGGGGCTGAGGGAGCGGGGAGGCTGTGAACCCCCTGCCTCCCAGCTGGAGTGCCCAACCAGCTGCAAACCTCCCCACTCCCTCAGCCCCCAAGTAGCTTGGGCACTCTGTCTAGGAGTGGGGGAAGTTAACAGCTCCCCAGGTACTCCAGCTGTGGGGTGGGGTTTGCAGCCTCCCCACTTCCTCAGCCCCCAAGCCAGCTTGGGCACTCCCCAGCTGGGCACGCTGGCTGGGTGTGGCGGGGGGTTTGCATCCGGCTCCCCAGCCGGGAGTGGGGAGGCTGCAAACCCCTCCTGGCCGGAGTGTGCAGCTGGCTGCAAACCTTGTTCCCTCAGCCCCCAGCCAGCTTCCCCAAGCCCCACTTACCACCAAGAAGAATGAGCCTGAAGCAGCCTCTGGTCAGTGCGAGCGTCAGGCCCCACCCTTCCCCCTCTCCCTTCCACTCAGAGCAGGGTTACGGGGTTTCCTTGCCTCTTTTCCAAGCAGCTCTTGCAGGCTGGAACTCGGCCAGCCTGCAGAGCTCTTTGCAAAAGGGGGAAATCCATGGGTTTCTCTGCTGAAAGAGAAAATGTGTGTTTTCTCTGATTTAAAAATGGGAAATCCGTGGTTTTCTCTGTTTTTTCATGGGAAACGGAAAACCCGGATCCCTGATCATTAGTAACCCTGAGTAAAAAGAATGAAAGATCAAAAATATATTCTGAGGGCATTAAGCCTTAGCTTATGAAATCTTAACTACCTTACCAAAAATGCCAATACCTACATTTAAAAAAAACCCCTGTGGGTCTGCTATAGGCAGTGAGTTGCTACATTTCTTGTTCAGTGATTCAAACGCAGTGCTGACTGCAGAATACTGACCAGTTCCAGATCAAAATAAAGCTGTTGTTCCTTCCTGGGTTGGGATTTGTATTCCATGCCCATTTTTAAAGAGTTAACGATTCAAGGAGGCTCTTAGCTCAAGAAAGTGCTCTGTTCCTTGTTTTCTCACCCTGCTTTAGCCTAACAATGGCTGAAGAATACCTCTCTGCTCTCAACTGGGTTTGAGGGGAGAGGGGTGTCTTCCAGTTAGCCAGTTAATGCTGAAAAAGCTTCTCTCTCATGGTTACTGTAATAACTGTGTAGGAGAGGGCAGGTCTAGTGAAGAAAAAAGGTAGGCTGTTTCCATCTCTAAAAGTTAGGGCTGTCCCAGAAAGAAGGTTGTGCTGAGACGGACATGAAATTAAACTGAAATCCTCAACCCACTTGCATGCACAGATTCTTTATACATGCATAGCCGTACAGAGCATACATATCCTCATGTGCAAGCTTACAGATCTGAGTCTCTGGAGAGACTGCTTGCTTTGTTTTTTAGCTCATAGGAACTGGATAGCATGGATTTGCAGTGGCTGGTCAGGAAGACTTTAACCAGTGTGCCTTTATGTTACCGGCATTAGTGAGGAGCACAGCTCAGTCAGCGAGGATGACAAACATGATCCCTACATGGATCAGGGCTGAGTCTTAGCTTTTTGCTCCTACCGTGATGGCTCTTCAAGGGGGAAATGCTGTAAATCTCACATACTTCAGAAAGCACCGCAATAAGGAGACTTAGCATGAGGAGCCTGCCTTCAAGCCAAGTCCTCTGCAAAGGTGAGTGGAGAATAGGGACCTATCCCCAGTGACCGTACAGCCTTAACAGAACTGGTAATTGTTGCTGTTCAGAAGGGGCTGACTGCTCTCTCCTTGGTCGCAGGACTCCTCGCAGCAGCTGGAGGGTTCGCACCCACTGTCTTCCTCTGCGGGGAGGTTTATGTAGTCCTGAAAGCAAAGAGAGGCCAAGAGCTTTAGTGCACCCCTCCCTAGTTCTCTATCAGTTGTCATCGTGGAAATGCTACTGCTCATTTCATATTTGCTTAGATTTATTTTGGAATTTTCCAGCCTTGTCTTGACTGGGGAGGGGCACTTCAGCTGGAGCGGGGAGCATGGAGGAGCTGCCCTGAGGGTTGAGGCTTTAAAGGTCCAGTCCTCGTGTAAGCCATTGAGACTGTTTACCAGAGACGCTGCATCCCGCAGTCTGACTGGAAGTCCTGCTCTGCACAGGACAGCATGGCAGCCCTGGCACTGGGAAGCTCGTGTCTCCCCACCTATGCACGGGCTTAACTTGCTGTGCAAATCTTTAGCATTTGATTTGCAAGGAGCTCCTGACCAGGTAAAAGAAGGGAGCTGCTGCCAACTGGCAGTGGCTTGTAAATGCGGGGGTACATCTGAGCCTCTCCCTTCCTTTGTCCACACATCACTATGTGAAGCTTCTCACCTTCTCCTTGCTGACTTCTAGTTGCTTCTGAATGAGACAACAGATCTGGTCAAAGGTTGGCCGCTGTGTGGCTTGCAGGTTCCAGCATGCTTGCATGATGCTGTACCTGCAGGGTTGAGAAGCGGTGACGAGTCTGTTAATGGTCTCTGGGCGTTTTCATAATCTGTTTGCTCTGGGCCCTTCCAAGATGCCATGATGGGATTAGCTCAATTTGCCTTTTTCTGTGTGACCTGGAGGACTAGCAAACCTTTTAATATTTCTGTGCCTCTAGTAAGAGGAAAGCTGATGTCTTTGCATGTGTTTGAAGAGGCTTTGTTAGTACTGGTATGAAAGCACTTGTCTCTTGTCAGGTGGAAGATATTAAAGGAGAGCAAAAAGCTGCCTCTTTCTAATAGTCTGAAGACCTGACATAAGGAGCACTTGGGCCATGCATGCAGACTTTCCCATATAGCCAACAAGAAAGGAGTAAACTATAGGAATATTTGTGGCTAACCATGGCTGTTACTATATTAAAAAAAAATAAAAAATCTCCTTTTATGTATGCCAGAGGGGCAGTGGTGCTGTGCCAGTGGCTTCTGAGAGGAAACTTAGTCCTGTTTTGGAAGGATCTTGTATCCAGCAGGAGTAACGGTCAGGGACAATATGGCTCTTACTGCCTGGAGCCTCATCTGTGCCCCCCCCCGCCTTTTTTTTGGTTTTTGCTCCCCATCACATACACACTTACATTTCCAAAGGAGCGAAATCTGGCCTGGCCATCTGGTATCCCAGCTTCACCATGTTGTAGAATTTGCTATTCACTGCCATGCCTGGGTATGGGCTTTTACCTGCCAACACATGAACCAACATGTTGAGCAAAGACAGTGGTGAGAGATCGAGGTCCCTTCCAGCCCTAAACTTCTGTGAATCCACATCAGCCGGTCTTGCTGCCTGACTTAAGCAGTGCTGGAGGAGTTTGGCTTGCCTGTTTCTCTTGCTGAGGAAGTTTTATGGCAACAAGAATTTCTCATGAGCCAGTGATTTTTTACAGCTAGGACTGATAGTGAGTTGTTTTATGTCTCTGATAAAGGCTGCTGGGCCTTTCCCCAATCCTTGCATTTATGTAAGCTTCGAGCAATGGAAATGTATCATCAAGAACTTTAAACGATCCTTTCTTACCTAGCGAGAAGATCTCCCAGAGGAGGATGCCATAAGACCACACATCGCTCTGCACTGTGTAAATGCAGTCAAAGATGCTCTCTGGGGCCATCCACTTCACGGGCAGACGAGCCTGGGGGGGTGAAAGTCTCCAGTCAGGGAGACAGGCTGGCTGCAAACGCCACTGGTTTTGTCTTGTTCTCTCCTTAATGCCCTTCCCAGTGAACAGTCTGCTGCAGCCCTCCTCACTGCTGTCCCCATGCCAGGTACTTACGTTGCCTTTCACGACGTAGTTTGAATCGTTCATGATGTCCCTGGCCAGCCCAAAGTCACAGATCTTGGCTACTCGCCCGTCGGACACCAGCACGTTCCTTGCTGCCACGTCGCGGTGGATGCACTAAAAATGGATGGCAAGACCGTCACCATGAGGTACCCTCCCACTACAGCCCTTCTCTAACAAGGGGACAGTTTTCCTGTCTGAGAGGAGCATTGAGAAGATGAGCTCTTGTTCACTGAGACCCCTTGGTAGTACGAACTGTCTCGCACTACAAATGCTCTCTTTGTTTATACTTGCCACTTCCTTCCATTTTTTTTTCAGTTTTAGGGAGCTACATTTCTAAGACACTGCCTACTTTAACCAGGAATCCCTTTTGGTGCTCTTGGGTTCTCTTGTTGAGGGCGTTTCAGGAGTCTGGGGTGTTTCGAGACAGCCTCGGCATAGAACAGCCCATCAGTTTGCTTGTTCTTAACCCACTTCTACAAGCAGATCCAGGCAGCAGTGTCAACTATCACTTTCCGTTCCTTTTTCCCCAAAGAGAGCTGTAAGTGCAGGAAGGCACAGAGCAAGAACTCATGCTCTAATGTAATAGCCGGAGAGAGAGATGTGACAGCGGCACAACACGAACATGCAGTTAGATACAGACGGCTGCACTAGGGGTTGCTGCCACGGAGCAGGAGATGCGTGCTCAGAGGCGAATGCGGGCACTGGGATGGAATGAATCTGACCTGGCTACTGCCTGGCACCGCATCGGCACCAGAGTTTTATCCTGCTCCCTAAGCAGCAGCTTGCTATGATTGACCAAACCATTAGGAATCTCATGCGGGCTGACTGTCATCTGATGCTGTGTCACCACTAGCTGGTGTCCCCCTGATGCTCTGTACTGTGAGCTAGATTGGTATTAACTAGATCACTTGCTAGGAAGCCTCTGGGGTGGCCTCCCCTTGGCACTCACATTCTTTGCGGCGAGGAAGGCCATGCCCTGGGCCACCTGATTGGAGAATTGCAGCAGGTCGTACAGGTCCAGGGGCTGCGCATCTTCCTTCTCCTCTTCCTGTGGGGTCTTGCCTGGAACAAACAGGAGTGCTTAAAGGCTGGCAGAGGATGGGTCCAGCGGGGTGAGGGTGAGTGAATGCAGAGCCTGCTGGATCCCAGCCTGTGATGCATCGAACAGTATGGGCATCACATGGCTAAGGTCAGTGGAAAGCAGAGGCCAGGCTTTGCAACTTACCCCTCGTGGATGTGGAGTCTGAGGAGGATGACGATGACACGGGTCTCATTTCCACATATGTCTCCAAACTCTGGCTTGCAAACCCGCTGTCACTAAATCAGAGAGCGGAGGGTACAAGTCATTAGGACCAAACAGGGCTGTCTCCTGGTGGGCTTTCGCCATTCTCTAAGCCCAGGCTGCTGAGCAGAGAAGGCGCTTCCAAGTAGCTACCAGAGTTGGCTTGTATTAAAGGCTGGACTGCAGAGCTAGCGTGAGCAGGGTTAGACTGAGAACTGCACCCTAGCTACCCCTGGCTAATTGCACCCCGGTTTGGGAGCATTCAGGAGGGAGATGCATTGTAACTACCCCTCTCAGAACTGTTTTTCTCCCCTTTTGTCAACTTCTCTTGATAGTTCTTTGGCTGGCAGGATCTCAAACTGTGACAGGTCCTTTGCTGTAGGTTGTGGGCAATGGAGCAGGTTTGCACTGAGAAGTATAGAAGGCTCAAAGATCACACCAGTAAAATGTAGTCCATTTTCAGAGGCTTCTGTAATGGACCAGTCACAATTTTGCTCTTTATCCCACAGTGTCCCTCCAGGGCATTTCTGATTGATAGGAAATGTGGCTTCATGGACAAAGGGATTTAAAGAAATCCCTACATTTCTGCTTACAAGTAACCTGAACTCCCACACTACACTGATATAACCTTTCTCCACTTCTTGCTAGCAAGTATTCTTTTTCTTTCTTTCTGATCTCTGGTCCTGATTTTTACCTTCGGACATACTTCTTCTCCAGGTAGATATTCTTGTAATTGGCAGTGTTGTCTGGAGAGGAATCCGAGCTCAAGTCTTGGATGATTAGGCACTCTGCTTTCTTCCGCAGAAAATTTAGCAGATCTCCATAGCGGCAGTACTCCGTGATGACCAAGATTGGGCCTAAAAAAAAAAAAAAAAAAAAAAAAAAAAAAGGAAGTGGGTGACCATCAATAAGTGACTTCACTGCATCCTGTCTCTTCTGGAGAAGACTTGCAGCCCTGGTGTGTGAGAACAAGGATTTCTGGGCATAGACTTGGTGTGAGCAACAACTTTGTATGTACTTTTCATTGGAAGACTAGAGATTTTGCTGCAACTTTACGGTTATATATGAGTCTCTGATAACAGCCCACTCTCATCCATTCCAGTTCTGTCCATGGAATAGGATGGCAGCTCTGCTAGGCCAAAATCCCTTAATTGGCTCTAGGAAGGAGAGAAGCCGTGGAACGGCTGCAGGAAAGCATCTGAGATGCCAAACCTACTCCTTGTAACCAATAAAGTTCTCCTTTGTACCTAGTGTGGGAGACTTATTGGGAGAGGACCTAGATTATGCCTTGGGGTCCCCTTGGTTTGACTAAGAGAGACCACTATTTGTGCTTCAGACTGAGGGGAGCACCCCGAGTTCTTACAGTGGGTCAAGTACCCTCAATGACTACTAGGCCTGTGTTTCCCAGGGGCAAAGGGCCAAGATCAGTCCAGACCCTGGGTGGTGGCGACATTGCCCCCAGGTGTGTGGGTGTGCTCCAGGGAGGGGGTCAGCCAGATGTGAGGAGCCCCCAGGGAGGCACTTGGAGCCTGGAAGGGGGTTGGGTGCAGTGAGGTGGATGGCTCAATGCAGGAGCACCCTTACTGGCCTGCCACATGTGGGATCTAACAGCCTGCTGTACTGAAGGCATAATTTGGGGAAGGGAATAGTCACTGAAAACCCTTGAGCAAACAATCTCTAATTTGGCATCAGGTCAACCGGACAGTGTAGCTTGGTAGGCTGGCTGATGAGTATGACCACATGACTGTTGCCGACTTGAAAGAGGCAATGTGTTAGAAAGCAAGAAGGGACCATTGTTGCTTCCAGTTTGACATGTTTTTAAGAGGTTTTTAACATGCCGGTGCTCTCTTTGGTCATTGACCTCAGACTTCCTTTGAGGGAGAGGTACATCGCTGCCTTACCTCCGCAGGTGCATGCTCCCAGCAGGTTCACAATGTTCTCATGGTGGCCCAGATGACTCATGATCTTGAGCTCAGACATGAGTGCCTGCTGCTCATCTGTGTCGGCTGTGGCTGGAATGAAAGAGGAAAGGGTGGTGTGGGGGTGATGGGGGAGAGAAAGGGGTTAGAAAAAGGGAGCTTGAGGAAGGGAGTGGGAAGGAGGCCAGAGGTAAGATGAGAGGAAGGGTAAGTTGATGCAAATATGGGAAAGGAGGAGGATTGATGAATGCATCCCCTTTATCCATAACTGGTCACCACTACCTAGGGCAGCTATGGCTGCGTGATGACCAGCAGCAGTTCTACCCATGGTGCCAGCCTGCAAAGCAGGTGTTATCTAGCCTATAATCTGCTAGAGGTGCAATAACTGTGTCCTCAATCCCAGCCCCCTGGGGCCACGATGTTTCTTAGCCAGCCTCCCTCTGAAACCTGTTCTTGACTTACCCTTCAGCATCTTCACGGCCACTTTGAGGACAGAGTCTTCCTTCCCCAGCCCGAAAGCAGTGGCTTCGACCACTTTTCCAAAAGCCCCTGCTCCAAGGGTCTTTCCTGGAAAGGAACATCTGCTTTAGAAGAACCCAAGTTTTGCAACGGCAACTTTCCGAAGCACTGGTTCGGGTGGACTCTCCAGCGGATGTGCCAGTGGCAGAACCATGGCAAAACATAAACTGCACGAGCAGTGGGAAATTCAGATGCGCTCTGCCCTTGTCTATGGGGGATTTCAGTGTGAGAAAAGAAGTTTTTGGTTTTTTTTTTTTTAAGGAAGTGACAGTCCAGCTCTACAGGTCAGAAAGCAGCCTGGACAGCAGTGGTATTCTGGATCTCGCACAATGTTAAGAGAATGGGCAGTATCCTATCATCCCAGCTCTGCATGGGAGAGGGCACGGAGAAGGGTTGTCTCATGTTGTTTGTAGATCTACATGCAGGAGGGAGAGGGGGCCTGCATGTGGGTGGTATGTTATTGCTCTAACCATTGTTTCTTTTAGATGCAAGGAGGGTGGGGTGCCAGCGGGAGCATCTCGGCTCTGCACGTGAGCCAGTTTGGACCTGCATGTTGTCGCCAGCTCAAGGCGAAGAAGCCACGAGGGTTTCTCACCAAACTGTAGGTTGTTTCTGGGGAACTCCCACTTCTGATTGTATGGCAGCTGGGTGGGGTCGATAAAGATGTAGTTATTCCCTTCGCAGGCTTCAATGATCTTCCACCGCACCTGGTATTTGGGTTTCTGTGGGGAAGAAAAATCTGATTACTCTGCTGCTTTCTTCTGCACAAGGTTCCCAATCCAAGGCTGCCCTTGCACAGGGGCTCTGTTGCAGCCACGTCCCCTTCCCCGTATGACAGAGTGGTCTCGCTACGTCATTCCATAGCTTTGGAGAAGGGACCTAGTTTTAGACCATCCAATGCTATTTGCTTCTGCGTACGGGCTGCAAAGGGGTGGGAGAGGCTGAGAAGCAGGGTCGAGGCATTCTGACTAGTCACAAAGTCCAGTCTTTCCTCCCTTGCTTGGACATGAAAAGCTCCAGCCACCGCTACCTACACATGGATGCTTCTGCTCAGCCCAGGGCCATGCAAACATCTAGGCCAGCCCTCCTGTTTTCTCTCTGAAGAGCAGGCAATGGAGTCCGTAGTCTCAGAAACTCTTTCTCTTCATCCCCTGAAGCTGTTGGGGCTATAGAGCTCGGACAGCTGTTACGCCCTACACCTCTGTAGGGGATTTCATCATATATAATAGCCACTTAACACTTGCTATCTACCCTCCCTGCCCCTGGCAGCTGTCTGTGCATCCTGCGCCCTTTTGCTGAGCACAGCTTAGCAAGTACATTGCCTTGGATTTGGTTCCTGCTAGAGCAGAGAAGGAGAACTTAGCATTTCTCCTCTCTTCCCCAGATGTGCACCTGGCAGAGCCAGGGGGCCTAAAGCCTATGGGCGGCGGAAGCTGTCAGCTTCTTAGGCGTGCTGTAAAGGTCACGTCAGAAGGATTTGAAAAATCAGACGGAGGTGAGGAAAACAAGGAAAGAGGAAGTGAAACCATGAAACCATTGGTCATCAGGATGCTGCGTGCTGCGGGGGAAGGAGAGCGCGAGCCAGCTCCTCTGCCTGGGTCTTGTCTACCCTTTCAGGAAGGAAGAGGCAGATCCAAGTGGGCAATGATTCACTTCATCCCCGAAGCTCTGGCTGTGGAAATGCTTCCTACAGCTGGTGCTCTGGAGGAGCTACAGACTTGCATGAATCACCCGTGTGGATGGGCTGCAGGCGTGAAAGGCTGGGCATGTCTCATGATGCTGATGCAAGCCAGCTCCGGAGCTGGGAGCAAAGCCTTAAAGAAAACGTGCTTGTCCAAACGTGCTTTGGGCCCAGAAAGGTGGAGCATCTCAGAGCCCAGAAACCTGAACACCAGGGTAGGTTCTACCTGCCGCAAAGTCGTACCGGGGGAGGGTCACTTAATACCGGCCGTGTAGCCAGGGGAGTGCGGCTGTCTTGTTTTCCCCCTGCGAATTGTCTAGTGGTGGGGCTGAGAGGCTAAGAAACCATAGGTGCTGGGCTCACTCATGTCCCTGTCGGCCTGTCTCCCTCAATAGCTGAAGCCTGTTCCTTACAAAGCATAGCTGAGGAGCTGGTGCTTCTCGACCCGCAGCTGAGATCTCTCAGGGTGGGAGACGGCTTTTCTGCCTGAGCTGCTGAGCCGTGCTTGGGGAGAGACGCCCCTCTTTGTCTGCTCACATAGACAAGAAGCAGCAGCACTCCTTGCTTGCAGCGGGGTGGACTAGGGAGTGGGGGTCCCTTTTCCCCTGTGCAAGGAGCAGCAAGGGCTGGTTTAACCTTAGGGTGCTTTCACAGAGCAAAAGGGAGGTCTTGCTACTTCCCCGTGTGATGCTGGGGCACAGTCTGACTGGAGGCTGCTGACTGTTCATGTCCTCTGCAGCCCGTTTTGCCTCACTGGTCATTTTTTTGTTTCGTTGTGAGAGAAGGGAGGCCAGGCTTGCAGGACGCTGGCTGAAAAGATCTGCACGTTTCTGCTGATCCTTGCAAAAAAGAGCTGACTCTGAAATATGTGGGCGAGCACCTTGGCCGAGCACTTGGAGGAAAAGCCTGCATAGTACTGGGACCGTGCGGTACCAGGGAGAAATGGGGTTAGTTATGGCTGTGGGGTCCAGTATTTGCTGACGGAGAAGGTTGTGATGGGCAGAAGGCATGGGCACGAGGGCTCGTGGGCTCCAGATCGGCCCGTGCGGGAGGGGCAGCTCAGCTGTCCACCATATAAGCGTGGAAGCTGCTTTCTGCTGGACTCGTGCCTGCCCTTGCCCTCAGCTGGCGTGACCCCTAGCATTAGCCAAGCGCAGGGCTTCAGGTTCACAAAGTTAGTGGCATGAAATAAGCTAGCCCCTTCCCTGGCCAAGGGGCACTTCCAGATCTCCCTTGCCAAGCCAGCAGGGCTGCTCAGACCCAAGAGCTGCAGTCGTGGGACCAGCCTGGCTCCCTGCTGAAAGCCAAAGGTGTTCAGCGAGGTACAGGCTTGCTGCACCCCCACGGGGCCCGTGTTGGCCGCACTGCACGACAGTCGCAAACCCCTGCGCGCAGGCCTCTGCCTGCTGCACACCCCCCTCCCTCGGGGACTCAGTCTGACCTGCTTGTATTTGTACAGGAGGAGGAGGAGGAGCAGGAGCAGCAGGATGGATACTCCCACGCAGCTGTACAAGGTGGGGCTGAAGAGCTTGTTGGGGGCCATCCACACTTCCCCTGGAGGAACATGAGGGAAAGGGGGAAACTCAGACATGCCAATGCTTGTTTCACTAAGTCGTCACCCCCATAGTGCCCTGCCTGGCCCCCCGCCCCCAGTCACACAGCTGCAGCCCCAGAGCTGACTGTGCTGCCCTGGGACTCAGGGGAAGGAGGCAGGTAGAAAATCAGGCCTGCCGAAGACTCACCCTGGTTGTCAAGTGGAGGGACCTATGTTCAGTTTTGCATTCACTGGTTTAGTGAGAATGTGCCTGAGGATTGAGGAATCGGATCTCATGGTAGAAGTGATTTTTTTTTTTTTAATTAGACCAACTAGATTATTACAAAAATATTTCTTTAATTGCAAGCTTCCAGTTCTGATTTTTGCCCAAAAAAATTGCAATTAAAGAGGCTTGCAATTAAATAATATTTTTTTGTTGCAAAAATCTAGTTGGTTTAATAAGAGAGAGCACCTCTACCACAACTTCTGATTCCTTTTACCTCTAGACTAGTATGGCTACAACCTGAAGACCTGAGGCTTGAGGCCTTTTGAGTAAAAGGGCTCCAGGATGTGCCTGGAGATGCTAATAATGGAGGAAGCCTTTTTATTGGGGGAAGGCTCTTTATTGACCCCACCTTCCCAGTTCAATCAGCTGTTAGACAAAAGCACCAAAAAGCCCTGCTAAAGCCCAGGATCTATACAGACGCTGGGCAAGCCAGGTCTAATTCACATGCTTCCCCTTCTGGCCATGTGTTGGGCTTGGTGTGAATGCATGCCAAGCTGGAGTTCAAGTGCTATTTTTCCCCCCTGCCACACCTGTAAGCAGATGGCTTCATTGGTGAGTGGCAGGGGCAGCGATGAATAATGTCACTGCCCACATGGTCCTCCGAGGTGGCTGGGTGATGTGGACCCTGCCCTCGCTAAGGCACAGCTCCGCAGAATTGTCCTCAGTTCCTGGCATGGGCAGGGATGGAGCAGGTGGAGAAATGAGGCATAGCCTCACAATGGGCACTGGCAGGATTGGGGTGGGAAAGGGGCTGCAGGTTTGACGTGCAGGGCACCAGCAAGGCTTGGAGAGGTGGTGGGGCTCTGGGTTGGGAGTGAGGGGCACTGGCAGGGCTGGAGGGCTAAGACTTGGGAGTGAGGGCACCAGCATATCGGGGCTGCTCAATGCCACAAAGCAGCAGAGGGGACAGCCACAGCTGGACCAGTGTCCTGGTGAGCAAAGGGGGCAGGGGGAGCTCTGTTTTCCACGATAAAAAAACTAAAATCAAACGCCAGAATTTATAGGTATTTAGAATTTATTTTATTACAGTGATAAAAGCACTGATAGGCTTTCAAATTGCTTTCAAATTGTAAATATATCAATAAATCATGGCATTCAATTGATAC
>NW_017728914.1:33282539-33342044 GCF_001723895.1 Crocodylus porosus
TATATATATATTAGTGGCGTTTCATTTTAATTGTGGAAAAGTGTGGATTTGGGGGTTTTTAATCAAAGAATTTACAAACTTTTATCAGTGAATCTGTGATTTTTAAGCAGAGAAAACCAGAATCCCTCATCTCACTTGTAATGTAAGGGTGGAAGGTTTCAGAGGCATTCCCCTCTTCATTGATGGCCACACAGCAAAAGGTAAGGTTGGCATTCATCTTGGGGACTGGGAGGATGCTCTCAACTTGCACAGTTTTGAAAAGCGTCTTATCCAGGACCTGTGGTCTGGTGTCATTCAGAATCAAGGTGCAGTTTGGGTTGTATCTGCAGGAAAAGAGGAGACAAGAGCATGTCTCTGAAGCAGCCAGACTAGGTCATGGAGATCACTGCTCCGTTGTTCCTGCAGGCAGGGTGAGTGCTAATGGCGAAAGCAGACCCCCAGGGACTGGAGTCCCACTACAGCAGGGGGTCAGACTCGATAATCTGCTAAGGCCCCTTCTGACCCAAACATCTATGAAACTTGTTGCCCTTCCATCTCCCGGGGATGCTCACTTCCTTCCTCAACAAAGATTCTTCCATTTCCTTTAATAGACGGAAATGACCCTAAACCTGAAACGTAGCTGTTCAGATGAAGCTGTGCTTGGCAAGGCCCTGTTGATGTAAAGCCCCTTTCCCCATTGTGCAAACCAAACAAAACTCATGCCCCGGTTGCTGACATCGTCCCTCCCCAGCAGCTCAGCTAGCGGGATACCTCTGCTCCCTCCTGAGCAGGGGCCGTTTTGGAACGGTGCTGTGTTCACCAGGTCTCATCCAGCACAGCTGTGTACAATGTACATGCACTAGACTTCGCCGTCCAGAGCTGGTCTAAATCACCTTCTGGTGCTGGAGAGGCACCTTGCTCACTGGCGCCTACTGGAAATGACGGAGGAGCTGCCGTAGTCGGCAGCAGGAGACTCCGCATTGCCGTCGTGCTGGGCATAGCTCCAGGGTGCCGGCGGGCACCTTCATAGAGCCTGTTGTGCCGTTGGCAATGACAAGCTCTGGCACAAGTGCTTTGCGGTGTGGGACCCCTCTCCCCACCCTTGCTCACCTCTCGGCATGCTTGTAGCACTGATACCACTCGACGTGAGGAGCAGGGTAGCCATCGGCCAGGCAGCGAAGGATCTTGGAGTTGTTGGTTGGCACGATGTTCATCCGAGGCGGGGCTGGATGGGGACACAAAGGGATGTCTGGTTTTGTCCTCACCTGAACAAAGCTCTAGTCCTACTGGTTTTGAGGGAAGGGGCTCCACCCTGCCCCTCGGGGTCTTTGGGATCCAGCTTCCCCCCCCGGTACATCTTGGCTACCTCCCTGGAGCAGGAGTTCCAGCTCCACGGGCCTCTTTGCTCTTGGGGGCAATTGCTGACACCCCCAGGAATATGGCCATGTGGGCAGTCTCCATTGCTCAGGTGGTAACGGCTTCCAGGTGTTACTGGCCTGGACCCAGGCTGCTTTGGGCAAACTGGATCATTATAACAACAGCTGCCTGCCTGCAGCTCTTCTGCAGGCTTGTCCCTTGCTGGCTGGAGGAGCTGGGTCTCCTCTCGTCGTCCAGCTCTCCCCAGTTCCTGTGCATCACTGCGCAGACCCCGTGCAACGGGCACTCACACTTCAGGAACAGGCTGAAGGTCACGGATGCAGTGTCCTCGCTGTTTGCAGCATAGAAGGTGTAGAAGCCACTTTCCACCCTCTGTAGGCGGCTCAGGACGAGCGTGTTGTTGTACCTGCCCCAGGAGAGAGCAGACATCACGGTGGAATTACAGGTATGGAAACAACCAGCGTGTGGGGTGCTCTACAGTGCAATGCACTTGCTAAGTGCCTCAGTTGCTGCCTGTGAATCCCCAGCAGCCACCGGGATCCCGGTACCAGTCCATCTCCAACCCTGTGAGCAGAGATCGATGGCCTCCAGTGCCAACCAAGGAGAATTAGGCACTGAGCTTTTGCCAAGCTCCTCCTCGGAGGGGACACAGCGAGGTGGTGTGGGGCAGGAGGGCAGTGCTGCTTTTTGTTCTGTTTGGAAAGAGCTACGGGATCTTTGCATTGCAGCCGGCCTCATCTGGAGAGAGACCAAGGAGATCTACTCCAGTCCCTCCTCCCACTCCTGTCAGAGAACGCGCCGTGATGGAAGAGCGCAGACTCCGGGAGCTGACGCACAGTGACCTCTTCAGAGGGACAGCTCGGAAGCTGGGAGAGTTTAAGACCAGAGTCCTCAACTGGGAAAGGCCCAGGACTGGCCCGACAGAGACCGAGAAGTATTATTTCCCCACGGTGGCTCCCCCTCTCTCAAAGCCTGTTCTGTTCGCTCCATGTCCCTAACCCCAAGCCCAGCCTGTAGAGCCTGGATCTGAGCAGCAGTCTGACCGACTACCCTTTTGGTAGCTTTGCACTTCTGTTCCTCCTCGGGGTTACTTCTGGTGTCTGAGAAATGAAAGAGGAATTGCCAGCTTCTTCCAGCTAGTAGGACGCATCTCTGGGCATCCTGTTGTGGCTCAGCTTGACTTGAGGCTTTGTGGGGCCCTGGGTGAAGTGATAAGTGTGCAGTCCCAGCTACCCTTTTTCTCCCCCACCAATTGACCAGCTCCTAGTGCCTGGGCCATGTCTGTCCGGCCTCAGATCCTCCTCCAGCTGCTGCAATCGCCCTCCAACTGGGGTGTGAGGCTCTGGGGTGCAAAATTCAAGCAGCCAGGGGCTGGTGAGGGCAGTCATGATGGAGGAGTGAGGGGGTTTCTAGGGCTAGTGGACTGTGTGCGTCTGTGGTGCTAGATCCTTAATAAAGCAGCATCTGTTATACAGTCTTGAAGCTCCCAGGCTCCTGCTACATCAAACACAAGTGTGATGAAGATGTGGCACCATCTGACCTGCTGGTACCCAACGAGCCCCCCTGTGCCTTTTGCCCCAAAAGAGCATGCATTTTAGCTCTGGTAGCAGCCACCCATGAGAGTGACGGGGGCTCACGCTGTGACGCCTCTCAAAAATTAGGCTGCCAGGTTGGCTCAGGGGTGGGGACACTTTCCTTGACTACCTGTGCCTTTTTCTTCCTCGCTGCTCGGGTTTTTTGTTGCTGGTGGACATGGGGGAGGCCGTGTTTCCCCTCCCTTCGCTCTACCCACCGGTGGCCCATAGAAGTAGTCTGCTGTAGGCATGCCAGTCTGGAAGGGGAAGGGTTCCTCTGGCAGTGTTGGAAATATGCCCAGGAGAGAGGAGACGCCATACCGGTTGTTGCCAGTAGCCATCTGGTTTTCAAGCTGGGAGCTCTCAGTGTCCTCCGAAGGGTTGTGATGCCTCCAGCCCCAGTCATGAAGGGGAGGGTAAGCCTCAATCTGGACCTGCAGTTGCAAGCTCCCTCCCAGCGCTACCTTCTGGGTGGCGTTCTGCACAGGAGACAGATGCACGTAGCCTCTCTCTGAAGGACCAAAAGAGCAAAGACGGTCAGTGGGGGTGGCCATCCCCATCCAGGAGGGTGGTGCATGGCTCCAGCGCCCTCAAGGGAGTCCACTGCACTTACTCCGGAGCAGATTTAAGGGGAAGAAAGAACATTTACTGATCTCTGTCGCTGGCACGATCCATTTTGGTCAAACCTGGCATCAGGCATACCAGGGTGCCCTTCCCTGATGGGTGGCCAATGGGTTTATATGGTTTTAAAGCCAGGGAAAAGACAGTGGCACCTGCCCATCGTCCCTTGAGACACGTAAGCTTGAGTTCACCTCATCCCTGCAGACTACTGGGACTGAAATCAGCCCCTCGTTGGGCAGAGCTGATCCCGGTGCCTCCGATGGCAAAACAACACTGGAATGTGATGCAGCAGATGCCAGCAAGGATCACGTCTGTGTGATCACGAAACAGGCACGTTGTTTTTGGCCCCTTTAGAAATTGCTCACCTACGACTTTGAGCACGGTTGACAAGCTCCTGGATCCACCTGAATTGTTAGCTATGCAAGTGTATTTTCCGCTATCTCCCATTGTCACTGCAGCGACGGTCAGGGTGACATTAATGATGTAATCCTTCTTTACATAGTCAGTGCTTTTGGTGATTGTGGCCTGCAATCAAAGGAAAGGTCTGTTAGAGCAATCTGTTTGGAAAGGGAAAAGCCAAGACTTTTAATGACTGGGCCCGTCACCTTGTTTCCCCCACATCGCTCTGCTTTGCTCTGTGTAGCTTAAGTGTACGTGAGTGCAAACAGGTATTTTTAATTTGGATGTTCAGTACTGGTACTGTACAGTATGGACAGGCATGCACCTTCATTTCCATTAGTGCCAGCCCTGCTTCTAAGCCATATGTATGTTGCTTCATCTGAAAACAGTAATATTTAGTATATCAATGCCATCTCTTTATTTTAGCTGCTGTCCGCTCTCATTGGGATATGCCAGTCCAATGTGGGTTTTTATGGTGCCCTTCCAGACGTGCCTTTAGGCAGCACTTTGGCATGATAAGGTAGTGATGTGAAGAAATCCCTGAGGTAGCTGGGATGTGGGGGACCTGGCACTGCATTAAGTGCTTTATGTCAATGCCCTAGAGCAGAGGTACTCAACCCATGAGGCCCCAGTGGGTGAGGTGGCTTGAGGCCCCCAGACCTCTGGGGCCTGATCCTGGGGTGCGGGGTCTGATTTGGCCTGTGGACCAGCCCTGTGCCCCTCATCTGGACTGTGGGGCCAAATGTTGAGCATCAATGCTCTAGCGGCTCTAAAGAAAAGTCTTCCCCCCTCTTCCCTTTTGCTAGGGAGCTTGCGTGGGTGTGTTGAGCACGTTTGTTGGTGTGCAGGCCCGGCATTGACATTTCTTGGGGGAAAGCCGTCTGGGAGAAGCCAGTTCAGTTTCCCTCAGAAGATGTCAAGGTTCATGCTCGGTGAATCCCCATAAACAACATCCAATTTATTCTTCAGTGCCGCTAGACGCCAAGAAAAAGACCTATGTTTGACTCTGGGCGAACCGTCGCTGCACCAAAGACGAGAAGGGAAAGAATGGGCGGCTGTGCTCAAATCTCCACGGCTGGTGGGCAATGCCTAGTCTCAGCCTGGGCTTCGGTCCTTTGCTGCAGTCACCCCCGTCCATCTGGTGCGTGCCTGAGTCGAGTGCCCCCAGTGCCACCTTCTCCCTTGCTTCTCCAGAGATGCACCCGGCCGCAGAGCCGGGAGCGCTACTGTGACTTACGTTCTCGGCCGGATGCTTCCACGTGATGTCGTACTTGTGGGAAGGAGCCTTTACTTGGCAGGTGATGCAGAAAGTCTCACCCTGGATTCGCACATGGTCTTTTGTCTCCATCGTGACCGAGACGGGCATCTCCACTGCTGAGCAAAGGCAGACGCATGTCCAGGTGAGTTGTGCAAGGGTGCTAAGGTCTTTGCTTCCTGGGGGAGTTTCCAAGGGCTTGCTGACTTCTTCCTACCATCAGCTCTCCTCACCAACCCTGATCATTCCTCTCCCTCTGGTGTCACCATCGCATCTACTGCTGCCATTTCTACACCCCCATCACTGCCCCTGCCCGGCAGCTCAGCAGGTTCAAAGGGAAGGGGAGGCCTGTCTTGGATGGGTCCCCATTTAAGAGGCATAGTGCAAAGACCTCGCGGCATGCGAGCTCCCAGAATGAAGAGCAGTGTCTCAAATGCATCTACAAGTACCCAAAAGCATGCTTAAAAATTGTTCTCCAACTATTCAAGTTGGTCTAATAAAAGAGATCAGATTCACCCAAAGAACCTTGTCCGCCCGTGTCCTTAGACCAACACGGCTGCAACCTACACCCCTGTCTACAAGTACCAGGGCACCAAGGAGGCAGGAGGGCAGGGTCCAAGGGTATGGTCAGTGCTAGTGGGATCCTGCTGACTGAACCTATTCTTCATGGCAATGTTGTATGTGGCCCTCCCAGTACTACGCAGGCTGCTAAGGAAAGTTTTCCATTAGGCTGTGGAAGAGTTTTCAAAGGGACACTTTAAGTCTACTCAGGACACAGCCCTAGGGGACAACCAGGCCTTGGCTGGGAGGTAGGCTTAGGGCGAGGGGTAGGTGACCAACTTGAGTGGGAACTGGGCACGTAACTTGAAAATTCCTGTCTCGGGGACCCCGCCGGTCTTTCCCATCCTTAGCCTCGCTGGTCCGTCCTTCCTTGGGAGAATTCCCCCCACCAGTGCTACCACTGGAAGAGCAGCCAGAAACCTAACCCTTCACCTTCAGAAACAAGCAGTCTGATCTTTGTTGACTTCTTTGCTTCTCCGTTGATCAGGACTTGGCATCTGTAGTAACCTTTCTGAGCCTGCTGGACTCTGTGTATCGTTACTCCGTCCTGAGCACTGAAAGAAAACTCCGTCCCTGGTAAGATGGGGGAATGGTCGTCCATTACTAGAGTAACGTTGGATCCATAGGCTGGGTTGGTGATCAGACAGGGGAGCTGGGCGTCACTGCCTTCCTTCACTAGGACTCTGAAGGTGCTAACGTACCACACATTCATGGGATCTGTTGAGGGGATAAGATAGACCAGACGGTGAAGTTGAGCAGAGTCGGTGCAGAGGGGTGATAGGTCCAGCTCCCGTCTACCTGCCCTGGATGGCTGCCTAGTTTTCAGCTGGTGTCAGGTAGTCCTGACCCCACTGATAGCCCCACAGCTCATTAAGACAATTGCCACGGCAGATCCAGGCCATGACATTTAAATAGTTGAGATGGGGTTGTGTGAGTGGCAGTTAGCCCTTAACAAGTGGTTATATCAACAAAAGCCTCAGCTGGAAGGATCAAGCTGACCGGCTAACGAGGAGTTGGAGATGCCCGGTTGCAAGGTCCCCCGAAAGGCAGAGGCAAAACTGTGCTATCGGACCGTTTTGTAGGCCCGGCGTGGGCCGGGTGAAGGAGCCCGTGGCTCTGAGTGCAACCTGGCTTTCCATATGTACCGCAGAGCTCGCACAGATGTAAAGCTTCAGGTGCAAGTTATGGGTTGGCTACACAGGGACAGGTCTTCTGTTAGCAGTTAAGGTGGGAACTTAGAGGGAATAGAGTTATGCCTGGTATGGACCTGGCAGACTCACCTATTCTTGGCCGTTTGGGTTAGCTTACGTTGCTTGGGACTTGGTTCAACCTGAGGAAAAGCTATTTGAATAGTGAATACTCCTACCTAGTTCTTCTAGGGACTTTTCATCCCTATACCTTAAAGTGCTTAAAAAAAAAGGGGGGGTGGGTGGGAGATGTTGCATCATTAGCTTCATTTTACAGGCGGGAACACAGAGGCCCAGGGATGTGAAGCAACTGGGATAAACAACCCAGGCATCCTGAGTTTTACTCTGGTGCCACCCACTGAATACGCTGCCTCCATGAGGGGTTTTATTGGCATAACTGAAAACAGTCCTATATCATCAACAGAGCAGGATCTGGTATAGCTACCTCTCACAAAGAGATGCACAGAGGCTCTCCCACGGTTGCTGCTGTTGGTGTAGGCACACTGGTAGGTGCCCGTGTCCTTGTAGGTAGCACTGGCGATAGTAAGTGTGCTGTTAGTGCCCACGGTGCGCACAACTTTGTCTTTCAGTTTGGTGACCCATTCTACTCTGGAGTCCCCATAGCAAAGGAAGTTCACCGGGTCTCCATTGTTCACTGTCACAGTGGGGACGTTGGGTTCAATGGTTGGAGATGCTGAACCTGCGAGCAAAGAAAGAGAGGGTGGGTGAGCAACCCAGGTGGGAATTTCCATGGCTGAGCACAGCTTTTTAGCAAGGGCTCAAGGAAACATCGCATGTCGGGCCAGTTTGCTCCTTGTACACATGCAGTAAAGACCCTTTCCCTTGCTGGCACTCACCAAGGGGCACGGCCTTCCAGCTTTTCTGATGGAAGGAGTTGGGTCCAGAGAAGAAACTGATGTCAGAGCCCTCAAACACTCAGTTGGTGAAGTCTAATCGTCCAGATTTAATTAATTAACATAGGGAGTATGAAGAAGGCACTGGGTAACATGGGGCCCCTGTAGGATACACTTGGCAATCTGGTAATTGCACCAGAGGAAAAGGCAGACTTTTTAAACAATTTCTTTGCCTCCATTTTTTTGTGTAGGGACCAGGACTCCCCCACCGAGATTCAGGATGGACTCAGGAGACACCCTGCCAGGCCCAGGGTCAGGTAGGACCGAGTTAGGGAACGTCTGGAGGGGCTGGATGTGTTCAGATCAGCAGGTCCAGATGCTCTCGACCCCAGGGTGCTGAGGGAATTGGCAGGGGTCATTGCGGGGCCCCTGGCACGGCTGTGTGAGCGCTTGTGATGCTCTGGCCAGGTGCCGGATGACCGGAAGAAGGCCAATGTTGTCCCCATTTTCAAAAAAAGGGAGGAGGGAGGACCTGGGCAACTACAGGCCCATTAGTCTTACTTCAGTCCTGGAGAAAATTACCCAAGAGCACATCTGGGAAGGACCAGTGTGGGGGTGGCGGGGGGTGATGCTCAGGGGCAACCAGCATGGGTTGATTAGGGGCAGGTCCTGTCAGACCAACCTGGTGGCCTTCTATGATCAAGTCACACAATCATTGGACGCAGGTGTCGTGGTGGACATAGTCTTTCTGGACTTCAGGAAGGCCTTCGACACTGTCTCCCACCCCGTTTTCATTAAAAAGCTAGGTGACTGTGGCACCGATGCCTACACAGTCAGATGGGTGGCAAATTGGCTGAGGGGCTGCACCCAGAGAGTGGTGGTGGATGGGTCTTATTCGACCTGGAGGGATGTGGGCAGTGGGGTCCCCCAGGGCTCAGTCCTCAGATTTGCACTGTTCAACATCTTCATCAGCGACTTGGACGAGGGGGTAAAAAGCACCTGTTCAAATTCACTGACACCAAGATTTCGGGCAAGGTGGGCACACTAGAAGGGAGAGACAGGATACAGCTGGATCTGGACAGGTTACAGGGGTGGGCGGACGAGAACAGGATGGGTTCAACACTGACAAGTGCAAGGTGCTGCGCCTGGGGAGGAACAACCGGCACCATACCTACAGGCTGGGAACTCCCTTCTCGTCAGGGCAGAGGCAGAAAAGGATCTTGGAGTCATCATTGATGCCGAGATGAACATGGGCCGGCAGTGTGGGGACGTGGTCAGGAAGCCAACCGCACCTTGTCGTGCATCCACAGATGCATCATGTGCAGGTCCAAGGTCCCCTCTATGCGGCACTGGTCAGGCCACAGCGGGAGTACTGCGTCCAGCTCTGGGCACCGCACTGCAGGAGGGATGTGCACAACATGGAGAGGGTCCAGAGGAGGCCATCCGCATGGTCAGGGGGCAGCAGGGCAGGCCCTACGAGGAGAGGCGATGGGACCTGAACCTGTTCAGCCTCCACAAGAGAAGGCCGAGGGGGATCTAGTGGCCTGTTACAAACTAGTCAGGGGGGACCAGCAGGCATTGGGGGAGTCCCTGTTCCCCCGAATGCCTCCCAGAGTGACTAGGAATAACGGTCACAAGCTGGCAGAGGGTAGATTCAGGCTAGACATCAGGAGGCGCGACTTCACGGTCAGGGCGGCTAGGATCTGGAACCAGCTCCCAAGAGAAGTGGTGCTGGCTCTACCCTGGGGGTCTTTAGGAGGAGGCTGGATAGTTACCTAGCTGGGGCCATATGAGCCCAGTACTCTCTCCTGCCCAGGGCAGGGGGTCGGACTTGAAGATCTGCTTAGGTCCCTTCCGACCCTACATCTATGACACTGAATCCCGGCTGTTGGGGGACTTTGCAGTCCCTCAGTGGCTGTTCTCTCCTGCCGGTTTCTGCATCCAGCACATATTTCCCTTCTCCCAGCTTCCGATTTTGCCATCCCCAACTTGCTAAATAGCCTTTTTGCCCTGGGCCAGGCTTTGGGGCTGAACTGTAGGCATCCTCTTCGTCTGTCAGCTTTTCTGGGGAACTGGTGTTTCCTTCTCCAGAACAAAGGGGAACCTGGACCCAGCTCCAGCCCTCTGCTCGCAGAGAAACCTGTGTCAGCGAGTTTTGTAGTCATGGCCTAAATTTAGGGTGAGGGGAAGTGAGAAATGAATCAGTGTCCCAGGCCTGGGGAAGGAGCGCTCTCACTGCCCCACACCAGGCCTTCGAGGGTACCGGAAACACATTGCGAAGGGCTAGCTGTGCTCCCAGGGGCTCGGCGGCCCCTGACCCCTTTCCTCTGGCTACTCCACTTCTCCTTTTCTACCCCATTGTTTTTCCATCTTAAAGGGACCTGAGCATATGTTAGGATATGGTAACATCTCCCCCTGCTCCTAGCTTCCTAACTCCCCCTCTTTTATTCATTTGAGTTCATGGCATTCAATAGACCCAGTCCTGATTTCTCCCAGGGAGAGAAAAAATGTTACTTGCTGCAGCCAGACAGGAGCCATGAAACCTGAGGAAGGACGTGCTTCCAAGCTGCAGAGAAGAGGGACACCGTGACAGCTGTAGGGTGGGAGAGACGGAGGTGGGAGAGAGGGGATCTGGGCCAAAACGCCAGTCCAGCCCTGGGCACCTTTCCTGGAAGGGCAAGGGGACAGCACTGCGAATGCTAAATCCATGTGGTATTGAATCTTTCCAGGGGGAGGAGAAGAGTGAGGGAGGGCTTTTAGAGAGCATCTTCAAGCCTTTCACGGTGAGGCCCCTGTCCCATAGCTCCAAGGCTTTTGTTGACTGGCCCCCATCCCCAATGTCCTGAAAAAGGGTCAAGTCTACCCAAGTGACGATGGCACCGGAGTCTATTCTGGAGGTGGCCCTTGTGTGCATGCAGGTAGACTAGCTGGACTGTGCTTTTTCTTTCACAGCTGCCTTCTCCCGAGGGTTGCAGTGCTCCCGGGGCTGCTTTGCTGTTGTGAGTCTAGTCCGCGCGAAGAGCGCTTTGCTGGTTTTGCATGCAGAGAGAGCTGTCCTGGCAACGCCGTCCCCGCGGAGGCATTGCTGACCTGTGAGCAGGCTGCCGCAGGGCCGAGATGAAGGCCTGGGGGATGTGGAAATATTTGATGCACTGTTCCTTTTGAGGGTGGTTGGGTTTTTTTTACCATTGTTGTTTTTTTTTCTTGTCATGGAAAGAGGAACCACTTCTCTCCTTTCCCAGTTGGGGAACATCTATCCCAGAATCCTCCGTAAGCCACATTTTCCAGCTCTCTGCAGTACAAGGTTTTTCCTCTCCCTTATATACAGGAATGAGTCCTAGAGCAGCGATTCCCAACCTTTTTTATACTGCCAACTTGCATGGGAGTGGGATGGGGCGCACGGAGCCGGCTGCCTCCCTCCCGGGCTGCCCCGCTGCCCGACTTTAACCCTGCGCGTGACTGCCGGTGGTGGAAGCCGCTCGCCCGGGCAGATAGATGAGATGGGGGACTAAGCAGGGTGCTCGTCCTGGTCCTGGTGGTTGGGAACCTCTGTTTTAGAGGAATGTATTAAGGGGGATGATGTTTTGCTCACATACTAGTTTCCTCTCCATCCTTGCCCTCCGTGCCACCTCACTAGGGGCTCTGGTTTGCTTGGCAGACTTTTCCGACTGGCCGCCAGTCTTGACATCCGCAGCTTTGGCTTGTTCCCACGTGCTTCTGAAAGGAGGCACGTGAAAGGGGTGCGAGGGACACCACGTGGCTGTCGCCGAGAGGTGCGTGGAGGTGTGTGGTCAAAGGACTCGGTGCCCCTTGCTTGGCGGAGAGCCCCTGGATGTTATTTCACAGACCCGCGGGCTCCAGGCCGGCTCGCTATGATTCATCAGCTGGCTGCAGAGCGATCGCCCAGTGCCTCATGCATCCGGCCCGTCTCTTGTGTTGGGACGACCTTGCTCCTGTCATCCAGCCAAGCGCGATATGAAGCGTCCGAGTGATGGCTCGCTCGCTGCGCGCGTGCGATGCAGCAGCAGTGTTGAGTGGTTTCCCTGCCTGGGCAATGGTGGCACCGGAGCCCACCTGGGCGCGAGATGAGGGGCTAAGGGGCACGGCGGGGCGGCAGATCACCGTCCCACCCCCTCGGAAACGTGCAAGGACTTTTCCTTCTTCCTTGGGCTCCTGCTGACGTGAGTGAGACCCAGCGCAGGGCTCGAGCATGTCTCCCACACCATCCCCACCAGCTTCCTCAGCACTGTCAGTAAGTGCCGGCCATTGGCTTCCTCACACCAGCGTTGTGTAACGGTGACCTCCAGTTACAGCATGAGGCCCTTTTCCCTTCTTCCAGCCCAGCCACAACTGTCAGCCGTGCTCTTCCTCAGCTGTGTCCCCCCGGGGCTCCTAACTCGGGGATGGATGTGGGGCCTGTCGGTGCCCCGGGGGGGGCATTCCCAAGCGCACACCTCCATGCACACACCAAACCCAGAAATAGGCTTTTCACTGGGGTGTCCCCCTCCGGCTTCTCTGGAGACCCCAGCCTCCCGAGGGACGACCCAGCCTGGCCTCACTGGCATGTCACCAGGCTCGGAGCCTGCGAGCAGGAATGGGAAAGCCCCGGACGCGGGGTGGACACTGGACAGGCTCACGGGGTGGTTATGGCTTAAGCCAGTTGCTGGATGTCTTGGGTGGAGATCCTCAGAGGGACCTGGCACGGCGCTGCGGTCCCTGCTCTCGAGTTCCCGGGACCTGCCGGCTTTGCAGGAGGGGCCAGGCTCGTGGGGCAGGGTGTGGGGAGAGTTACAGGTCTCATCAGAGGCTCCTCTCAATCCAGCTCAGAGTGGAGCTGCCTAAGCTGCCAAGGCTTAAGTGCCAGCGTGACTGCCCTGGCTTGAGAAGGATGCCCTTTTCCGAGCCAGACGGGGCCCTTTCAGACGCGAGCAGCTGGGTGCCAGGTCAGCCCGGTCTCTCCGCAGAGATTTAACAAAGGCTTGTCCGAGGTGGCTAGGTTTCTCTTGTGGGATCCAGGCTCCAACTTTGCCTTTGCCCTGTTAGAAGCAGGGCTTTGAATCCACCTTTCCCACTGCTCGCAAGTGCTCTTGGGGGTGTGGGTGCTTCGATGCAAGCTGCTCCACTTTGCATAAGTAACAGGATATTTTATACGTCAGGCCAGAGAGGGAGGCTGACAGGCTCCAGAGCTCAGTGCCAGGGGTTGGAAGCGCTGCTGTCCCCAATACCATTCGGTGCCCGGCTCCAGGTCCGGCAGGGCAGCCATGAAGCCAGGCTTACCATGCTTCAGGGCACTCGTTCACTGCCAGGGCATGCTCGCCTTTCCCCACCTTGTGTGCCAACTGCACAGGGCTGGGGCAGGCTCAGAGCATGCCTGCCGGACCGGGTCCTGGCAGCTAGCTAGATGGGGAGTGGTTGGATGTGAGCGGGGGCCCCGAGCCACTCCTGCAGGGTGGGAAGCCTCCGCGGTCAGGTAGGGCCTGCGGTGTTGGGAAGCAGCTGGGCTGTGGCTTTGCATCAGCCTCACAGACAGACCACTCTGACCGCTGGCAGTTGTCAGAAGCAGGCTGGTGGCATCCGCCAGACGAGAGCCACCTCCGGGATAGTCAGATCTGTACAGACAACCCCCAAGGAAGGTTACTTTGCACGCCAGGCAGCTCCAGTGGCTTCCAGCATCAAGAGTGACCTTCCATGGGCGTCCTTAGAGAAACGTAGAGCCCCTGCCCGTCCCACACTGCCCAGCCAACATCTCCGTGTGGGCCTGAGGCTTCAGCTGGGACCTCCTTAAGGTGGGCACAAACCTTTGGAAATGCATCCCACCGTAGGAGACGGGAAATGCTCCAAGCCAGATCTTAAAATATCTGATTCCCACACGCTTGTGGAGGAGCCCACCAAGGATTTGGGCATCCTGCCCCTGCCGGGAGAGGAAAACCCTGTGTGGGGACAGAGGGCTCTGCGGTGAAGGCAAGCCCAGCGAGTGCTGAGAAGAGCCTGGTTCACCAAGGAGTCAGGAAACGGACTCATCAATCCAGACAGCAAGCACCACGCAAGCCCTTGCAGACCTCCTACACCCACACCACGGGCTGTGAGATTTTCAGGCAACTCAGATAAAGACTCAGCTGCTGAAGACCAGGAGCAGCAGTGCTCACAGGCAGTTTGACCCTGTAGCAGCACCCACATCCCCTCCTACAGGTGAGGGTGCATAGGAAGGAGCTATTGCTGCCTCTCCCCGAGTCTGACAACTTCAAGCTCACAACCAATTGGGTGGCCAAGGATGAAGTTTAGAGAAACCCCTGCCTGATGCAACCCCTGATGCTTCCTGGAGGATGCAGCTTGTTACCCAGCCCTCCCAAGGACAGTTTGTCTCTGCTTGCCCAGCGCCGCTTGCACTTCACTGCACAGCAAGTATGCAAGCATCAATACCAGCACTGACAGGATGAGCCCAGGGCTCGGCCAAGAGCTGTGGCACAGTTCAACCAAGTTTCAGCCCTTAAAAGGACAGAGGGGCTGGGGGTATAAAGTCATTTGGGTACCTACGGATGGAGACGTGTAACCTACTTAGTCATCTTGATAATTTTAGTAGGTCGCGAGCAACTATTGGAAGTTGCTAGACCTCAGACATCTCGCGTGCTAAACACGTGTGTCAGTTCTCCCAGGTGCTGAGTTACCTTTCAAGTCAGGAAGGGGTATCTTAAATTGTCTTGGAGCTTCTGGCATCTCCTGGAGCCTGCCCCTTTCCTGGTGCCCAGCGTTGCAAGCACGGCCCACGGGCCTGTCGACACCACCAGGAGCAGGTATTGCAAACTGCCCTGTGCTGGCTGCCTGCACATGGCACCTGCTTCAACTGAAGTGGCCATCCCTTGCAACAGGCTTCTCCCACCCTGACCCCAGTGTGGTCTGAAGCAGGCGTGACCCAGATCTCCACTCTCCCTCTAGCCTCCCACTCTGGCCCGCCGCGTCAAGCTGCCTGGGGCTCAGCCCGGCTCGGTGAAGTTGGCGCGCTCAGACTTACCATGCCAGATGCCAGCTGCCACCAGAAGCACCAGGAGGCCAGGCCCCATGTCCCCTGGGGCTCGCTCAGCACCGATCAGGTCTCCCGCACGCAGGTGAGGAGTCGATGCCCGGCACGGTGGATCCCCTGGAGGGAGAAGGCTGGAGTGGCGAGTGACGCTGACTCCTCTTCAGGGGCTTGCTTGATCTGGGAGAAACTTCTCTTTTTTTTTTCAAAACTGACCACAAATTAGGAAATCCCTAGTTCTGCGAAGAAGGAGAGTTACACCATGTCATCAAAAGCAGACCCCCTCCGCCCCAGGGAGGGGCACTGGGGCAGAAAACGGCCCTTTGCCACGCCTCGTTTGCAAGGGCCGTCCTCGGCATTGGTCAAGACCTGCTGCGGCCCACCCTCCGCGCTGGGCGGTGTCACGGGTCTGCGATGGCAGCACGTTCAGCCACGCAGCCACTGAATCGTGGGGAGCAGATTGACGTAAATACTTGACTTACGAAACTTTTCCAAAATACGGACGTGGAAACCAGGCCCCGTCACAGCTCCCTTTAGGCAGACACGTTGGGGTGCGGATGCCATCCTATGCGCTTGCACTGGCACAGGGGAAGAAACGCATCCCAGGCCACTTTTGGCTAATCTGGCAATGAATGCAGCCAGCCAAGCTGTGCTAATCTAGCACAGGGAGCTGGAGCACGAAGCACAGGTGTTTTCACCTTGGGGGAAGTGTCAGGGGAGCCCAGGGAGGGCTGGCTCAGCAAGGCCCAGAGGGAAGCAAACACCTCAGGCGTCTGTTCCTGAAAGTCTGGTTGCTTGGGGGCCGGAGCGCCAGGCGAATAACCAGCATTGGGGCAGAGGAGGAAAGGGGTGTGCGATGCTGCTTCCATTGACCATTCACAGGACAGCGCCCTGGTGATGCCTCGGCTGGTACCTGAGCTGGGCTCCTCGAGGCAACCTAATCGGTGACATTCAAGGGAATTGCAAGCATCCGGCGTTACAAAACCAGACCTGTCCTACACTGCAGAGGACTGAGGCCCTGGAGATCCCACATCTGGATCCCACATCTGGAAAGAAGCCTGGGGCCATTTGACCTAGCCCAGACCTGACCGTACCCATGAGGCTGGTGGCGGCGTGAGGCAGGGCATCAAGTGGGGGACCTGCCTGAAGCGCGGCTGCCTCCCTTCCCTCTGGAGAGCATTTTTCAGCACTCAGGCAAAGATTTGCCATTATGGCTTGCCTTACCCTAGCCTCCACGAGCTCCCATCCTGGCCAACGTGCCAGGCGCTGTACAAATGCCCACTCACAGAGGGGTCCTACCCCAAAGCAGAGTCCGAGTGAAAGGCAGCGGGATGCAGACAGGCAGCAGAGCCAGCAGCAAGGGCAGGGCGTGGGGGACTTCAGATTATCACTGTTATGTGAGAGCGTTGTGGTGAAACAGGGGCTTTTAGGAGGAATTTGGAAGGGGCGGCGAAGGGCTACATCTGTGGGCGCGGCGCCTCTGGGTGGCCGGGTCTGGCCCTGGAGCCTTTGCTACCCAAGGGACTCGCCCCTCGGGGTGCGAGAAGCTTCAGACTCTGAACCCAAAAACCTGGGAGCCATAGCCCAGCCGAGGGTCTCCTCCAGACTTGGGGCTCGCTGCTCCTCGGCCCTCTTCTCTTCCCCTTCCTGGGAGAGGAGGCAGCCCCCAGCTCCTCCAGGCTCCAGCCCCAGGTGGATACGGCCACCTGGAGAGAGGCCTGAGTGTCAGTGGTGCCCTTCCTGGAGGCAGGTAATGGGGCGAGTGATGGACAGGGCGGTGGTGTTTGCAAGGGTCAAGGAGGGAGACGGGGGAGATTCAGAGCGCTGCCTTGGCCGTGCTGGGGGCTGGCAGATGGCGAGAGATCCCCCAGGAGCAGACAGACGCAGCAGAGATTTTAGCCTGGGCAGAAGGAGGCAGGTCTGGAGCCGAGTGGGGTAATTAGGTGAGACAGACCTCAGGAGACGCCCGGCCATAGCTTCTTCCCTTCTTTCAAGCCAAAGGGGCTTTTCAAAGGAAGTTTACTTCTCCCCTTCTCTTCCTTTTCCAGGAACAAGAGTCCCAGTACGGAGAGCCCTGACTCACCCGAACGAAGCGCACATTGGCAGGGAAGGGAAACAATCTCTCAGCTGTTCCTGCTCCCCTCCCGAACGGCCCCTCACAAAACATGCCACATGTTGGCAAGTCACCGGCTCCCGGGTAACGTACCGTGGCCATGGAAAAATAGCACCGCCGTGGGACTGGAGTGTCCGTGGGGGGGGGTACATGGCCTAGGGGGTTAACATGTATGACCGTGCACTACTTACCTGTGACATGCAACAGCCTGCTAGTTGCTGGATCCAGCATCCTTGTCTAATCCAGCCCCCTGCTTTCTCCCTACCCCAAATACCCTCCTGTTGCCACCTCTCGGTCAGCGCGAGACCAGGCCTCGTGCATTTACCTCGGGGTAAGGGCACACAGCTGGGCAGTTACCCCACAGTCCATGGCACGGAGCTCGCGCCCTAGCTGACCTCGCCGTACCTTGTACGTGTGCCCAGAGCCCTGCGGGCAGAGGGGGAAGGCTTGGAGGGGCTCTCAGGAGCATGAGCTGATCATCTAAGGCAGTGGGGGGCAAGCTTTTTGGCAGGCATACCACAAATTAGCCCCACACCCTCCCCGAGCGCTCCTCCAGTCCCCTTCTCAAGCTGCTGCTCTGCTCTCTGCTTCCCTCCCTGGTCCCCCTGCCTGAACTGCTGCTCCGCACAGAGGCTGCCCGCGTCATTTGTGGCATCCAGGCTGCAGTTTGACCATCCCTGATCTAAGAGATCCAGGGTTGGGAGACTGCAGTTCATATATGGGGTCTGCCACATCCACAGCTGTTACAATGAGCCCAAATCCTGCTTAGGGTTTTTGTAAACTCGTGACACCTCCATTGGCCAAGGCCGCACGTTGCTGCCTGCCTGCACCGTGGCACTGCTGCAGGGAGGAGGCTACTCTGATCCTCACATTGCCCTGACCCCACAGGCAAAGCTGCTGGGAGAGCAACCATCTCTCCATGGGTATGGGGGCTTGGTTTTTCAGAGGTGCTGAACACCTGCAGGGGAGCAGGGAAGGTGAGTGGGAAGGTGTCTGCTTCGGGGTTTGGATGCGCGAGAGGGGAGCAGCGAGACTGAGGGAGGGACGGCACCTCCCAGGAGTGCTTGGAAGGGAACATCTTCATGGGGACGACGCTGCCCGTGAGGCGTCCCAGAGGCCGGCCCTCATCCTCTCGCCCTGTGCAGGCTCCTGGGGTTGCAGGTAGGGTGCAGTGCATGGAGCTCTGATGCCTTTTCCTGGCTGGGGAAGGGCTGGCAAGTGGCAGAAAGAAGCATGTCTGCACTGAGTCCGGAGAAAACCTACACAGCAAACCTGCTGAAGACAAGCTACTCCCCACGCAGCGCGCTGCCAAAGGTGGCAACGGTGGTGGCAGCCCTGAGCCAGAGGGTTCGGGGCTCCAGCTGAAGTGGTTGGAGCCTCAGCAGCTCATCTCCCTGCCTGGTTGCATCCTGTCGAGAGCGGAGAGATGAAGCCAGGCTGTTAGTGCTGCACATAGCATCATCCCCGCTAGTGCGGCTGCAGAGTCCGTAAGACTTTCTGACGTGCTGGCATGCAGCGAGCACAGGCAGAGGGGTTTGTGCCAGGGAGGCCAGGGTTTGTGCTGCGTTGCACGGCACAGACTAGGCTAACAGGGCTCCGGTGAGGTCAGAGATGAGGAGCCAGGGCTACCCAAGAGGTTAGGTCATAGCAAAGGCAGGATTCCCACTCCTCCTGGGGCCAGGAGCTGCAGTGGGACTTGGCTCCAAGGAAGGTTTTGGACCGCTGGCAGAGCGAGCTGCAGCATGCTCCTGCCCACCTCGCTGGCCATGGCTATTGCCGTTAGAAGGCAGCAAAGGGGATGTGCTTTTCCTGAGGGAATGGGGCTCAGTGGTGCTGTCTTCATGAGAAGGGGCCCTGGGGTTGGGTCTTGCTGTGGATGCGTGTGGTTGTGCGTAGTGTCTCGCGGTGACACGGCCGTCAGCCCCCGGCTCAGTCGGGCCCTTTCCCCTTCTGGGTGTGGAAGCTTCTCCGCTCCTGTTGGGCTGTGCCCACGTTGGGGTGGATCAGGCTGACCCCTTGCTACTACCGCTCGGGCCTGGTGGAAAACGTGGTGGTCCAGTCAGGGGCCTTCTTGGAGCAGCCGCTTGGCTGCAAGATCTGGAGAAGTCCTGGATTTGACTCTCCCTCTGCTCCTCTTCTGCCTTTTGTCCCACTGCTTCTCCCCAACTTGCTGCCTGATGGAGACTTTGCTTCAGGCACCACTGGGTGGATTGGGGCTTCTCTGTGGAGGCCACCGGGGCTCCCACCAATGCAAACTCCAGAAGGGATCTCGAGTCCGGGACAAGAGCACCTCCGTGGTGGCACGGTCCAGCCTTTCCCTGGTGGCCCATGAGCTGCCCTCCATCACCGGCTCCTTTCAGGCTGTGGCTGGGGCTCAGGGAAGTTGATGGCCTAGTGCAGGGCCGGCGGACATGGTGCTTGTGGCTAAGTGAGTGCAATGGGTCTCACCTTCGTGTGTAGCCTGTACACCGTCTCCAACCTCCCTAATAACACCAATGATCTAAGCAATGACCAAGTACCCTGTGGGAATGAACTGGATCCCAAAAAGCAATTTCCCCTCCCCCCCCGCCTGCCATCTCCCTTCCCTGGGAGAGGCACGACTGTCTTTAGGGGTGGGGGTAGGGGGGCTTTTTTGCTTGTTGATTCAGCTCCTGCTGACTCAGTCGGTGGAGGAGAGCGGCTGGGCTGCCTGTGCCAGCTCAGTCTGCCCTGTGAATCAGCGTGAACCCGGGTGCCTTTCCCTTGGGAAGAGCATCCTAGTCAGCAAGCACCAGCCTCGGCTTCAGCAGATGAAACTCTCCAGGGTGGAGACAGGGCCAGCCAGACTAGGTGCTTGGGGCAGGAGGTTTTCGGTGCTGAGGCGATGGCTAACCTGGGACTGCCTGGGGAGGAGGTTTTCGGTGCTGGTGTCTGGACCTGGGGCGATGGCTATAGTGGGGGTCCCTGCGGGGCACCAGTGCAACACTCACCCAGGCAGGCACAGGCAGGCTTTGCAGGGCAGGTTTACAAACTGTTGGTGGAAAGCCGAGACACTTGCTGTCCCTTTCTCTCTGCACGGGGCGGTTCGACATCACGGGCTGGACAGGGATGCACAGTCCCATCGGAGCCATAGCACGCAGGAGGGGGCTGCTGGACAGCTTGGTGTCCTGGGGAGCCTTGTTCTCCATGCTTCAGCTCTCCGGGGGCAGAGGGGATGGGGGGCAGCAGGTGTGGTAGGAGGTGGGACCTGGCATGGCGGTGGGGTTAGGGTGTAGGGATTTATTGGTGTCCCTGTAAAGAGTGTGAGTGGAGGGGGTTGTAAACTATTTGGAGGGGCCCTGCACAAGTCCTAAGTTAGGGGAGAAGGGCGAGGGGAGCCCATGGAGGGGAGCCATGGGGAAGATGGATCTCTCCCCACAGATCTGTCGGTGACGTGGTTTCTGGCTGCCAGACAGGCCACCCTGCTGGACAGTGGACGCTGCCCCGAGCTCGGCGTTCGGGGCTGGCTGTGCAGGATGGGGGAACCCCTGGACCCTTCCCTCCCCGGGGATCATTAGCAGGGAGCCGCTGAATTGCGCGTCTCCAGCTCCATCTACTCACCTGCCTCCTCCGTGCCCACGGGACCCGCTCCCGCACTGGGGCTGTGGGTTCAGCGCCTGGCTATGAGGCCGTCGCTGTCTTGCTCTCCGCTTGGTACCCCAGCTTAGCCTTGCCTAAGCCAGCGGCTATACGCAACGCATTAACATTCTTCTCTCTCACCCTCACCGCGGCTAATCTTCATTCCCAATAAAGCCCAAATGCAACCAGATGAGAGATTACCGGGGGGGGGGGACCCAGCAAAAACATCCAGGAATGGCGAGCAAACAAAGGATGGAAAAGAAAAACAAAACCAAACCTTTTAATTTTTTAAAAAACTTGTCTTTAAAAACACTTGTGTAAAGTTTACAGCATAAAAATAATATCTCACGGGTATAAATGTGATGTAATAAGAGTCCTACTAACACGCTTGTAAACACCTAGGAGGACATTAGCTCTTTGGTACCGTAGTTTGATCTCAGCTTGGCTTCTCCCCCCCACCCCCCACGGCTTAAGACAGGCTAACGCCGAAGACGAGTGGAGGAGATGTTTCCATCCAGGCATGAACGTGGCGGAGGAAGAGCCCAGGACAGGCGCATGTTGCTGGGGCAGGAGGCACCAGGTAATGTGTCATCGGATTAGGTAGAAGTCCTGACTCTCCCCACCCTCCCAGTCCTGCAGCCCCCAGGTCTGCTGTCATCCCAGCTGCTGCAGTGCCACCCAGGTGAGTGACTTCAGGCCGTGGCAGCAGTCTGGGAGGCAGCCCGAGGCCCTGGTAGGCTTCACCAGGCAGGGCCAGGATGGCAGGGCCTGCAGGTGCCCAGGAGCTGCCGCTCGGCTGGTCTCTGAAGGGACGTGCCGTCGCTGAGCCGTGCTGCTGTGCGTGGCCCTGCCAGCTCTCGGGGGCTGCTCTGGCTGGCAGCCATGGTTCCTTGCACTGTGGCGTGTGTGGGCACTCTGGGCACCGCTACCGTGACCCCAAAGCTGGGCTTGGTGGCAGCACCAAGGTGTGACGTGTGAATGAGGAGTGAACCCTGCGGAGGGGCGCTTGCCTTTGGTAAAGCTCTCCCAAAAGATGGAGTGAGGAGACCCCCTGCCTGCCTCCATCCAGGGTCACGCACTGGCATCTAACGTGGTGCCCCCGGTGTATCCGTCCCACCCTATTACCAAATCTCTTGGACGTTTCTGTCCACCTGGCCCTGAACCTCCCAGCTGTTGGGCCTGCACGAGGGGGCATTTCCCCACTTTGGCCAACTTTCTAGTGGCTGCTCTTTGTCGGTGCCTGGCTAACTCCTGCCACTGGGAAGCCCCCTCCAGCAGGGTCCCTGGGGCTGGGAACCGAAGCAGCTCATTGCAAGTCAAGTCCACCACGCTCTGAATTTCACAGCGCAGCGCCAAACACTGGACACGACTCTTCTGGCTTAAACAACACATCCGAGGAGCAGAGGACAAGAGGACTACAAACCGCGTGCATGTCAGCATGAGAAGCGTCTTAAACATGGAAAGAAACACTGCAGCGTGACGGGCATCCCCCGGGTATACAAAGCACAAGGAATAGTGGCTGGCAGGAAGAAGGGGCTTCTACTGGTGCTGATAATGTCGGACGAGCTGCGGAGTAACATACAATTAAAGAGAGACGGTAGAGATGGGCCCAAACCGCAGAACTGGATTCCCTTTGCGGAGGCTGGAAAGATTCGGGGGGCTGGGATGTGGGGTTCAGTTTGGGCTCGTCTCTACACACGCACAAACCTCACAGCCAAACAGCCGACCACATAAACAAAACCCTAGAGGCGTCGGTTCCCTTCTGAACAGGATCGGACGCATCCTGGTTACAACTGATGGCGATGGAAATGTTATGGTATTTTGTCCCCCGGGGTCTGATTTCCCGGGGGCTGGAATGTCAGAAGTGGGGGGGGGGGGGGAGAGAGAGAGAGGCAGTGAACCCTAAATCCAGGCCGGTTTGGGCACCTGGGGGCCTTTCCCCAGAGCTGTTTCCGATGTGAATTGAGCCAAGTGGAGTCCTCTCTCTGGAAAAAGGGGTTCCCTCCTTGGGGTTCCTGGGGCCACCGGGCTGGTGTCTTACCTCGCGTGGCGCTCACCTGGCCAGCAACCTCCACACTGACTTCCTACTGCAGCAGCAAGGCAGCAACCTCAGTGCACACCCTGGGCAGGATGTGAAACTAAGTTCTGCGGCTGAGCGGAAAGCAGATCGGACGCTTTGTGTCGAGCCCAGACAGGGCCACAAAGCATCAGACTGGCATCGGGTTCCCTTTGCCCGTGACACCCACCCCCAGAGCCAGAAGGTCTGATGCGTGCAGCGCGATGTTGCGCAGAGATGCAGCAGCTAATGGGGTTTTTCAAGCAAAGACCTGAAAATACCACGGAGTGCAATAACGGGCTTGGCAGCAACTATTTTAATAACTCTAGCAACTTAAGGGTGATGCCAATTGGTTGGAGAACTGTTTGAAGATGGAGGGTGGGGGGAAGTAATCAGAGCAACAACAGGCCTGTTAAGCTGTCCTCAGCAACAGGCCAGGTGTCAGAGGAGCTTTGAAGGAAAGAATAGAGACAATGAGGGAAAAGTTTAAAAAAACAAGGGAGAAAATACAACCTGGGTTTGCTGGAGCTAAACCAGACCAGTCTGATCTCTTTCTTTGCTAGGCTGTCTAATCTGTGATAGGCGGTAGATCACATCTCTCAGGACAGCAGAAAAGCATCCGATACGGTGACATGTGGGAAATGGGTAGTGAAGCTGAACATTAATATGAGATGTTGTAAAGTGAGCAAGGGACTGGCTGAAGGAGAGATGGCGACTGGTTACCCGGGGAAGCCTCAGGCGAGAGGGGAGTTATTAGAGGAACATGTCAAGCATCAGCCTTGAGACTGATCTTATTTCATTGAGGACTTTGGCACAAAATGTAGGAGAAAGGGAAAGAAAACGGTTGATGAAACCGAATTTGGGAACACTGTCAATCCAGTGGGAGAGCAGAAGGCCCTGGGGACTGGAGTAACCAGAACGGAGGGCGTTTAAAAGTGCAAAGGGCAAGATCATGCACTTGAGGGCTGACGGCAAGAATTTCTGCTATGTGCTGACAATCCCTCGGCTCCAGCGCAGCCGAGGAGAACCGTCTGGTTGCGTTTGTGGATCGCAGGTTGGCTCCGAGCCTCCCCTGCGATGCAGCTGTGGAGAAGGCCGGTGCAGTGCCAGGATCGATCACTCAAGGTATTTTCCACAGAGAGAGGGAAGTATGAAAGTCGTTGTGCAAGATAATGGTAGGATGCCATCTGGGATCCTGGGCACCGTGCTGGCCACCCACATTCGAGAAAGATGAAGTGAAACGGGAACAGGTGCAGAGACGGGTGATGAGGAAGAGGAGGGGAGTGGAGAGCCTGGCTTATGAGAGGAACGCAGCCGGCTGGGCTGCTCAGCTTAGCAAGAGGAGAGGGGCTTGGATTACTCTCCGAAAGTACGGCAGGAAAGGAGACAGCAGGGAGGGAAGAAAGCGTTTCACGCTGAAGGACGATGTTGGCAGCAGAACAAAGGGGGATCCCACTGGCCATGCATACCTATAGTCTGCAGGAAGAAGTAATCCAAGAATAAATCAGTCAGAGTGGTGGCAAGAGGCCTAACTTTTTTTAAAGACGGGGCCTGATCAGTCATTTGCAGACATCACAGAGAAATGGGGCTGGAAGGGCCCTCCAGAGCTCATCTAGTCTCACCCCCTGCCCGAGGCAGGATCCGCCCTGTCCAAACCCTCAGACGCATCCAGCATCTAAGCTCCCAGTGGGAACAGGATTGTATGATACCGTGTTTGCAACAGCAGGCATGGGCTTTACCCCGGGAAGTCCCTGCCAGAGCTATGATCCCATGTTCAGCTGCAAGGAGTAAGAAGAGGCGCCGTGAAGAGAGAAACCAGCCTGGCAGGTAAAGCCTGTGACCATGCAGGGACCCCCCGAGCCCACCCGGGTGGAGCATACGTGCCACTCGCAGTGTGGGAGTGATACCCCACGGGCTGACCTTGTGGTGGCACGTACCCACCCGAGCCTCCGCCACGTAAAGGTAAAGGGGTCTCGCCCCACGCAGCTGCGGTGTTATTGCCTCCCTGTGGCCTGGGGGCTGTTCATGGCACATGGAGCTTGCTAGAGGACTGGCACGTGGGGAAAAAATGCTTGCTCTTCACGGGGCGGGTGCTCTGGATGCTGGGAAGGCTGGCCTCTCCGGCTGGCAAAGACGAACTGAACTGACCGTGGTTATTATCAGCAGCACTCTGCTGGCTACCAATAACCGTGTCTGCATTTTACTGGCAAGGCAAACCTCACGGGACATGCCCATTCCCCTCGGTCTAGCTTTGGCGAGGCCGCTATGAACAAAGGGTCACCCCAGTGTCTGACCGGCTCTCTCCGGAGGGATGCAGCCGCTGAGTGCGGCTGGGGAGGGGACGGTGAAGGAGGGGATGGAGACCCAGGGCAGGGAGCGAAAGGCTCGAGTCCACGCAGTGCTCTCGAAGGAGGAAAACTGCGGGCTCCCCAGTTGAAGCGATTCCCCTTGCTACCGCGGCTGGGCTGCTTCTTGCCCACCCGGGCAGGGACTTCACACAGTTTGAAATGCTGGGTGTGAAGCAGGAGAGAGGGTCTCCACGCGGCGTGGCACTCAGGGGGCTTCACAGCCTCTCTTTCTCTCTCTCTCTTATGTGAGATGTCTCTGGGCCTCCTAGGCTGGCGTGCCCGCACCCTGGCCACCCAGCATGGCTTTGCCTAGGGAAAGAGGCTCAGTTGACACCCCCTGTCCTGAGGGGAAGGGGAACTCAGACAAGCCCCTGAATCTACCTGGTCCCCGGTCCCCACAGACAGCACACAGCCGGCATGGGAGACCTTCCCAGCCAGGTTCAGCGGCACATCACGTTGAGCAGGTAGCCATTCCTTCCTTATACTGGCCCCGGATGGTGAATGAAGAGGTCTGGCTCGTTCCCTTGAAGCGAGTGATCGGGGTTAGCGTTCGCACAGGAGAAGACAGCTCTGAGCGTCTCCAGGTCCTGGCATGCCCTTGGGAGCCCAGGGTGCAGCTCTGGGCAGAAGGAGGGTTCAATCCAGGCCAGCCCCTTGGGATGCCTGCAGCAACGTGGCCCAGCGCCACGGGTACCTGTACCACAGTGCTTGCGGTGCTGCCCCGTCTCAAACGCCCCGGAGGGTGGGAGCGTGCCGGCTGGCAGCTCATCGTCTCTGAGACCCACCGCAGGCCTCTTTTCGGCAGTCGCTATACCTTGGTTGTGCTTGAGGGAGAATCCCTTTTCTCGTAATGGCTGGAGCGTGGCCTTTTGGCTTCTCCTCGCCTCGCCAGCGAGCTACGAGAGGGGGCTGTCTCTGCTGTGACCACCGCGTGGCTGCTACGCGGACGCTGAGACGAGCCGGGATTCAGCGCCATGCATTTGAGCTGGGATATACAATGAAGCCGAGGGAAAGGCAGCGTCTCCCACAGAGACGGCGTCTCCCTTCGTGGTGAGAAGAGGTTTCTCTGCGAGCAGATGCCTCCGCTCTTCCACAGCTGGGTTGCTGGGATGGTGCGTAGTGATGGGACGGGGTGGGGGCTGGCGCTTGGTCCTTTGGCACAGAACGGGAATGCGTCCGTCTTTCCCCAGGCAGTGCTGGAAGGGGATGAAAAGAGGAGCGCTGAGGCACGGGGGTCCCCCGATGCGTGGCACGGCTCTGCCAGCTTGGGTTGGCCCCCGGCCCATCTCCCTGGTGGGTGAGGTGCAGCGTCAGCCCAGAGCCAGCTACAGAAAGCTCTCCTCCGCGTCGTGACGCCCAGGGCTCGGCTCCTGGCAGCCTGGCTTCAGCTCCGGGTCCGGTTCTGGTTCCTCGTCCTGCGCTGGGATCAGGGGGCTGTCGCAGGAGATCGTCGATGAGGTGTTTGCCTCGTTCAGTGTAGAGCTGAAGGGAGGGGAGAAAGGAGCAGAGGAATAAATGCTCTGCCTGAAGTTTCTCGTGGCCGGAGAGGGACCCAAGTGGCTCTCCCGTGCCGTGATAACAGGGATGTGTCGCCTGCCAGCGTGAGGATGCTGCATGCCAGCTGGCGGCCTGGGTGGGCAGGACGGGGCGCAGGCAGTGGGTAATGCTAAGGATCCTGGAGGGACAGGGAGAAGATCCCAGCTTTGCCTTCCCTGCTCATATCACAGCCCACCCTTTCCGCCCCGGTGCTTGCAGAAAGGCCGGGGGGGAGGTCAAAGCAGGGGCAAGCACGAGGAGCCTCGGTTGCCTACCTGGCCCGGCTGACAGAAGCTTCCTGGGGGATATCGTCCGCTCCGTCGGGCTTGGGGTCGGGCAGGGGGATGATGTAGTCGTTGTCCCCTCCGTTCTGTTGCACGGCCGCGTAGAGGATGCTGCTGGAGCTGTGCTGGGCACCGTTCGCCCCGGGGATCCTGGGCTGAGTGCGGACGACGGCAGGGTGGTCGCTCCTCAGGAACTCCTCATCGACCTGCTGGTACCTCTGCGCCCGTGGGGCAAGTGGCAAAGAAACACGGCGTGAGGCCAGCTGGGACCCTGTCAGCTCTCCCTGCTCCCTCGGGCATCTAAAGGGACACTCCAGAGCCCGTGCAAGGGGCAGATCAAGCACCTAAAAGCTGCCAGTGGTTGAAGATGTGGAAGAGAGTGGCTTGAGACTGGGGAAGAGCCAGGGACAGAGCTCGGGGCTGGGCGTGAGCCACGAGACGATGCTTGCGTTTGGTTTTTTTTCATACGTCCCAGAAACAAACTGGGCAATGTTGCTGGACAGGCTTTTTTTTGCTGGCCTCTACCACAGACCATCCCAAAGGGAGCAGGGCAGTCATATTCCTTTAAATGCACCAACTGAGCGTGATGTCAGATCGGGCGGCCTGATCTGCGGATTAACGCGGTTGACCCAACGGGCTTGATAAAGGGTGGGAGCGGTACACCCAGACCCCTTCATCTGTCCCCAGTGTGCAGGCACCCGGGCGCTCGGGGGACGTACCTTCTTGTAGCCGTCCATCAGCAGGTTCCCCATCAGCACCACCAGCTGCGAGAAGGAAGGTCTGATCTCAAACTTCTCTTCCCAGCATTTCTGCATGATATCGTAGCTGGGGAGGCAGAGGTGGAGGGGAAAGCTCAGCGCAAGGAGTTGGAGGGTGGGGGCAGCGAGGTAGGGAGGCACCCGAAGATGCAAGGCCAGTGGGGACGCGGGTGGGTAGCACTTACATCTCCTCGGAGGCATGCGTGGGCTTGGACATGCGATAGCCCCGCTTGATGGCGTTGTAAAACTGCTCGTTCATGGGCAGCTCAGGGTAGGGCGTCCCACCTTGGAGCAGAAAAGAGAGCAGGAAATCAGCCTAAGGGACCCACGGGGGACAAGAGGGGCTTCAGGACTGGGGTCTTTCTCCTGGCGTGGGTGAGAAATGGAGAGAAGACGCCCTGGTTTGGCGGTGCCTCGCCAAGGGCCGAGCTTCAGGACACCTACCCAGCGTGAATATCTCCCAGAGGAGGATCCCGAAAGACCAGACGTCACTCAGGGTCGTGTACAGGTTGTTGAAGATGCTTTCAGGCGCCATCCACTTCAAAGGCAGGAAAGTCTGCGAGGAAAACACAAAGCGGGAATGGGCTTGGGCCGCCGGGCAACGAGGGTAATGTCTGTGCCGGCGGGAGGGGGATGCAGACTCCAGCCCCTCACTGCACTTGTGTGGTACGGACATCCATCTGTTAGGCTCGGGACAGGCCAGGGCCTGATGGGAGGTGGATACAGCATCGCCTGTGCTACTCCAGCCTGGAGGCCTCGAGACCCCCTGGGAGAGGCCCCGCTGAGGGCTCTGCCGCATGCTTTGGACATGGATCCACTTGCGCAAGGGATATAAAAAATAATCCCCAGGAAACGTTGCAAGGGAGCTGAGTTTCGTTTCCTGTTTTATCAGGAAAGGCAGCCACGCTGAAGTTACATTGGAAAGCCCCACGCAGGAGGGACCTTGCTCCCCGCCCAGGCTCTGACGGCCCGGCCCCTTGGCTAGCAGGGGCCGATCCTTGCTTTCCAGCAATGAGATCTGGTTATTTAGTTCCCGTTTTTGCATACCAGGTTGTGATTGCTCAGGGGGAGAAGGGAAGGAGGGAGACTGAACCTGCCTTCCTCCTTCACCTATTTCCCCAGGCCACGGGACCACTACTGCAGCCGGCTGGCTAGAGCCCTGGGCTGGCGTTCAGGACACGAGGCTCTGCGTGGGCCTGCTGGGCGACTGTGGGCAAGTGACTTCCCCTCCCTGTGCCTCAGTTTCCCCAACAGCAAAATGCAGCTGATGACAGTCTTCCCTTTGGAAAGCGCGCTGAGATGGATAGATGGGCGTGCGAGTGCGCGCTAAGAGCCAGGGATTCCTGCTCTCCTCCCGCGATGCCCCCAAGCCGCGGCTCAGGCATGTTAAGCCAGGAGAGGACGTGGGGAGGACGTTCGTTCGCATCATGGGAACTTTTCCCTGCTTGCAAGCCCAGGCCTCCCTTCTGGAGAGCCCTCGTGCTGGGTGCAGAAGTGTGCGAGACCGGCGACTCGAAGCTGCTCGCTGCAACGGGGGATGGCGTGCGAGGTGCTAGAGCACTCCCGGGGCCCGAGCTGGAAGGGGCCGTGGTAGCATGATATCACTACTGCAGCTGCAGTTCCCTAACTGCTTGCGTGTGAGCCTAGAAAGCAAAAGCATGTCGTTCCACGAGGCCGTGCAAAGCCACAGGCCAGGCATCATGGGGAACAATGAGCCTTGCTGCTGCCAGTGGGACAATGGCCTACGTGTGCTCTCAGGCAGGGGTTATCCCAGGCTAGTTCTGCCCCACACAGGGCTAGTAGCCCGGTAAAGACACCTCACCTGGGTGAGCAGGACAGGGAGGAAGGGCATCGCGGAGACACCCGGCTCCCGGCTACTCACGTTGCCCTTCGAAATGTAGTTGGAGTCTCGCACAATGTCCCGGGCCAGCCCGAAGTCGCAGATCTTCACCAGCTTCCCCTCGCAGATCAGCACGTTCCTTGCCGCCAGGTCACGGTGCACGCACTGCGGAGCAGGGGACAGCCGTCAGAGGGCTGAGCGCTGACTCGGGGGGGTTGGAGTGTGGACCTGGTCGGATTTGAGCCAGGCTTGGCTGCAATCTGCAGGCAGAGACGGTCTGCCGCTCTTCCGTGAAAAGGCCCGTTGTCTCCCGAGTGGGCTCCACCGACAGAGGGTAGGGAGTGAGCTCCTGTGGAAGCTGCGGCGGAGACGCGGGGGCTTTTGGCCTCCCCAGGACAAGCTGTGTTACCTGCCTTGCACACGCCGAGCAGCGCTGCATACGTACGTTTTTGGAAGCCAGGAACTCCATGCCGTTGGCTACTTGGAAGCTGAACCCGATGAGGTCCGTGTAGCTGAGAATGGGGGACTCGTTGATCAAGGTTGCCTGGTCTGTCCTCTCAGGAGCTGGAAGGAACAGAGCAAGGGACAGAAACACAGCGAGCATTGTCAGCAGTCCTCCACGTTGACTCAACCGGGCAGAAAGGAAGTGGTTTTGGGGCTTGTCGGGTCTCCGCAGCTGGAGGGGAGAAGCCAAGGCACCTCGGTGTGGGAGATGGTCCAGCTTGGCCCAAATATGTTACCTCCATGGATGTGACTTTTTGGTCACGCTCCAGCCACAGGGGCCAGCGACCCTGGTACAACCCATGCGTCCTTCCCTGGCCCCGAGCAGCGCCGGCACGAACCTGATGGGGAGTAGCTGTCCAGCTCGTACGGCGTGCCGTAGTTGGAGGCCTCGATGTCGGCATACTTGATCTCTCCCTTCATATCCGACATGGGCACGTAATCCAGGGAGTCGTCCTTGCTCATGTCCATGTAGCCTCCATCGCTCTCGACGGACACGGATGTCTGCCTGCAGAGCGGGGGGGGACAGGGAAGCAAAGGAACCCCTCAGTGCAGGCAGGCGGAGAGGAGGGTTGGCCTGTCCCTGCCATGCTGGGAAAGGAGGCTGCGTTTATGGAGCTCTATTCCAGCGGTCGGCACTGGCAGCTGCCCGCCTACACTTGCATCTCAGTCGTGCGTGCACACATCTGTGCACGAAGCAGGCACTGGCACATGCCGGTGACCAGCTGCGTGCCTAAAGCAGCGACAGCTGGGAGCAGATGCTGTGCTGACACATGGGCGCCTGGGATTTCTGGAAGAATTGCAGTGTCTGCAGTTGATCTGCACATGCCTAACATCTGACTGGATTTCCTTCTCCACCGTCAGGGATGGTGGAAGCCCCTGGCAGGACTGGGGGGCTCATTGGGACAGTGTTTGGGAGCACCGGGAATGAATCACGATCTCTGCTCGGGGGGGCGGCAGGAGTCAAATGCTCCCAAAGGGCTGGGGAGGCAGCCAGCGTCTCACCCGCCTGCTGCAATGTTGTATCTCTGGTTTCCCCATGCAGCTGTTTGTCCTGGAGGGTGCTCACATGAGAGCAGAAAGGCAGGGCACAGGACGGGGGAGATTGCATGGAGGTCTGCATATAGCTTTGTCTGCTTACACCTGCAAACTGTGTGTGTATGCATGAGCAAATACTAAGCAGATGCCTAATTAGGTATTTGCGTGTGTTGGCATGGTGCACACGGTGAGGGTTGTAGCCACAGGTACCAAAGACCAGGCACCTCCTTTTGGAAACATGTGGCCCTACCAGTGACCCTGGTGGACAGAAATCCCAGGCTGTGAGGATGCCACAGCTCAGAGACTCCCTCCAGGTCTGTACTTGAAGACCGAGTCCAGACTGTTCCCGTTGCTCTGTTTTAATAGTTGTCTCGTCTGCCTTGGAAGGGAAGCTGCAAGTGGTCTAGCAGCGTATGCAGATGCTGCCCCTTCCACTAGCACCTCTGCGCGCTGGGCGGAAAGCTGCTTTGCAACTCCCCGCTGCAACGCCTCTCTGCACATGCGCTCCCGTGGCTTTCCTGCGTGAGGCTGGGAAAGAACCGGGATGCACTGGGCCCTTGGGCCCCGAAAATGCACAGCTAGAACTAAACCAGGGCCCCGAAATGTGCCGGGAACACCTGGTTTCTTTGCTGGACTTGGCCAGTGTAGCTCTGGCCTGCAGATCTCCCCAAAGTCACCTGCCTTCAGCCTGGAGAACACAGTCCCTGGAGCGGCACAGCCCAGAGGGGACGTGGCTCCATTGCTAGGGCCTGAGATGGCTGTAAGCCCGAAGGGTGTTGCCGAGCGGTCACCTCTGGATCTGGTCCTCGCTGAAGGTGTTTCCGTAGAGCTCGGCCTCCCACCTGCTCTTCTCGCTGTAGTACTGCAGGAAGGTGTGCTTGTTGTGGTGCAGGTAGTCCACCAGGTCTCCGTAGCGGCAGTACTCCGTGATGATGTAGATGGGGCCTGGGGGAGCAAAGACCATCGAGTCAGGGGGGCCTGAAGGCAGAAAATCACTTGCGTTGGGTGGGAAACAGGCTGCTTAGCTCAGGGGAAGGTTGGTGGGACTGAAAAATGTTCTCCCCCATCTTGCCCTGCCCTGAGCTGAAACACCAAAGATCCTGAGAAGAGGGTTGCGTGGCCTAGGCGTGGTTTCCAGGTGAGGGAAGGGGGAGGCAGGAGGTACCTCCTTTGGTGCAGGCCCCAAGCAGGTTGACGATGTTCAGGTGAGGCCCCAGGTGGCTCATGATCTTCAGCTCGGACATCAGGGCTTGCTTCTCGCTGCTCCTGGCAGTAGCTGTGCAACAGAGGCACCCACGGGATGAAGTGTGAGGGGCGAGGGTGCGACTCCGAGATGGGCACAGCCCTCGTGGAGACTGCGCGGCAGCGCGAGTCTGGGGCAGGGAGCCAGGGTCCTGCCGTGTCAACCTTGGCTCTGACATGGGGCTCAGCTCCCTTATGGGGCTACTGCCACCGCAGCTTTGCTGCCAGAGTCCCCTAGTTTCAAGCAGCAGGCGCCAGAAACCTTCTTTGTCAGCCCAGAAGGGCTTTTACCAGTGCTTCAGCAAAAGGATGTGCTATTTCCACCCCTGCCAATGCTGGCAAAATAGCATAAGGGAGATAAATGCAACCCGAGCACTGCCAGGAGTGACCAGGAATAGCCGGCACAAGCTGGCAGAGGGTAGATTTAGGCTAGACATCAGGAGGCGCGACTTCACGGTCAGGGCGGCTAGGGTCTGGACCCAATTTCCAAGCAAAGTGGTGCTGGCTCCTACCCTGGGGGGCTTTAAGAGGAGGCTGGATGAACACCTTACTGGGGTCCTTTGACCCAGTACTCTTTCCTGCCATGGCAGGGGGCTGGACTAGATGATCTGCTCAGGTCCCTCCGACCCGACCAACTACGAAACTATATGAAACCTAGCCCTTGAGAGGCAGGGCAAGGAAGACGGCAGCGCACAGATGTCATGCTCCGGCCACAGTAGCCAGGGGCCAGGGCACTAGATCAGCCATGACCGACCAGAGCCAGAGCTGGCACGGCTCAGACCCCGCTGTGCCCAGGGCTGGGAGGAGGGAGACGGCGACTGAACCCAGCGGGAAACTCACACTTGAGCATCTTCACGGCCACCTTCATGGAGGACTGCGAGTGGCTCAGGCCGTGGGCTGTAGCCTCCACCACGCGGCCAAAGGCCCCGGACCCGAGCATGCGGCCTGCAGAAAAACACCAGCGCGAGGCTGTTGGCAACCCCAGGGGCCGTCACGCAGGGGAAGGAGGGGCCCGCAAGGCAGCTGCCTGGAAAAGGCACGTCCCCTGCCGGACTGGCCGGCCTAGCCACAGCCGTCCCTTGGGGAATGACGGCGGCCGTGAGCTATGGTGTTTGTACAAGGGCCGATTTCCGCCCGTCTGGAATAAGCGGGCTGCCAGCCATGGCATGAATAACAGGGAAAACCCAGCATCCCGGTCCAGGAGGGGTGCTGGGCTCCCCGCTCCGGCCGCCAGGGGGCAGGCGGCATGGCCAGAGGTCTCCCCAGCTTTCCGGACCTAAGCCCCTTGGCCCAGCCCCGTGCCTCCCCCAGCCGGGGAGAACCAGGCCGTCCCAAACTGAGCCCACGGCATGTCCTGGATGTCTACCTGGTGATGCTCAGACCCTCTGGCTCTCCCTGGAAAGCAGCAGAGCACTAGGCACATCCTCCTTCAGCCATGCGTGATGCAGCCCGTGCAAAGCCACGCAGCTATTTTCCTTGTGGGCTGGCTGAGTGTCTCTGCTCTGCCCTGCAACCCAGGGCCCCCTTCCTCCTGCTCTCCCAGCTGTGGCTGTCGACATGCCGGGATGAGCAGCCGGAGGAGGATATACAGACCCCAGGCAAGTGTATGTTGCCCCCTCCAGTCCAGCAGGCCCTGGCTGCAGGCATCTGCCCGCTTCAGAGTGGTTGGAGGACGACTTCACCCTGCTCTTTCATAGCCCCCACACTTGGCCCGTCTACGGGGGGTTCCCTGCCTCCCCTTACCCAGCACCAGCTTGTCCCTGGGGACCTCCCAGCTGGAGTCGTAGGGGAGTTGCAAGGGGTCCACGTAGATGTACTCGTGCCCATCGGAGCTCACCGACTCGATCACCTTCCACCGGATTTCATAGCGAGGTTTCTAGAGCGGGGCAAAGGTGGGGACCGAGTTCAGGGTGAGGGGGGCAGGGAGCGCAGCCTGGAGCGGTGTCGGAGGGACGAGCAAGGAGATGAGCTGGGATACGTTGCCCTCAGGCAATGACCTGCATCCTCTGGGTGCCCATGGCTGGGGACACCCCCCACCACCCTGTCTGTCCTGTTTCTGCACCCACGAGAAGCCCAGCTTCTGGGCATCCCAGCCGGGGAGCAGAGCGTGGGCAGCCCAGCTCCCTGTGCCAGCTCCCTGGCCCGACGGGAGGGACCGGCCCCTGCCCCAGGCTCCACAGGGGAGGGCTCCCAGCTCGTACCTTCCTCCACAGGATGATGAGGATGATCAGGAAGGTGATGATGAGTGCCAGCAGAGCCAGGATGACCATGGAGATGATGATCACCTTGAAGGACAACGCTGCAATGCCGCCCCATGGACAGCCGTCAGCTCCCTCCAGCCAGGGACACCCCCAGTGCACCCCTCTCACCCTCTCCTCACCCCATTACAGCTTCCCTGCCGCACACCCCACAGGCCTGATGTCAGCTGGCCCACTTGGGGCTTCTGGTCTGTCCCTTGGCAGCCGTCATGGTGCCAGGCCTCTCGGGAGAGGGACCGTGTTTCCTGGCTGGTCTTTCTCCTGGACCCGCTCCCACGGGAAGTGCTAAGAGACACGGCCTGCGCTAGGATGGCTCAGCCCAGGGGCGTCCATCCCCAAGGCTCTGCTCCCCTCCCTGCCACCGGCACAGACCCCACCACGGGTCCCAGGGAGCGTGTCTGCTTCCCTGCCCCAGGGGATGGGGGCACAAGCACACCAGGATGGGAGGGAATGACAGGGACTGACGGCCCCTCGGTCACGGGAGAGCTCTGCGGGGGCTTTGGGAGGAGGACTGACCTCAGGGAAAGGCAGTGGTCACCCTCTGGTCTGAGCTGGCTCTGTTGGGATCCAAGCCCTCCGTCTGGGACCTCAAGCGAGGCCCAGCACCTGGACCTATAGGGACGTGGCACCCTCTAGTGCCCGAGTGCAAACAGCCGGGGGATAACGTGGGTCCCGGTGCAAAGTCTGTGGTCAGAGGCGTGCGTGCAACTGCACCCCCTTCCAGTTCAGCCTGGACCTCGGGGGCCCAGCTGCATGCATTGACGGGGACTGTGCAAAGGGCCAGGTGCTCTGCACCCATCAGACAAAGGCAGGAGCTCTGCTGGGGGAGGGAAGGACAGGGCTGGTTAATCCCACGTGCATATAGTGGGAGTGAGACGATCCCTGGTGGTCACCCATGGGTGGCCAAGGGCTGCGCATCGGCAGAGGCTTCTCCCACCTCAACGCAAGGAGGTCGTCCCCTAGGGCGGGGACATCTAGGCCTCGGCAGGCTCCCCCTGCCCACCTGGCTGTGCCCTGGACCGCGGCGTGGATGTGGCCCGGGCTGGGCGGGGATGGCATGGCAGGACTCACCGTGCGGCACCAGCTTGATGTCGCGGTGGCTGGTGCCCAGCAGGTTCTGCGCAGCGCACCGGAGCAGCAGGGGCTCGTCCACCCGGCGCAGCTGCAGCGTGCTGTGGACGTGGTACACTCGCAGCGCCTCGTGGTACGTGGCATTGGTCTGCAGCTGCATCTCCTCCGTGGCATTGCCCAGCTGCTGAATGGGCTGGAGGCTGCATTGGCTGGTGGGGGAGATGCAGCAGATGGGAGACCATCTCCTCTACCCGCCATGGCAAGAAATGCTCCTGCCGCCCTGTCAACAGAGCAGCCAGCCTGGCCCCATTCATTTATCCCCTTGATCCAGCACAGGTTGGGGGGCGGGGGGGTCCCATGAAGTCCCACTGGCTCGGGTCATGTCTGTTTGCTTTCTACTTTCCAGCCTGATCCCTTGCAGCCAGAAACCGATGGCTGGGCTGGGATGAATGATGCCATTGTAGCACTGGGAAGAGATCTCTCAAAAGGCCTGTGTCTGGTGCGTGGCCAGCAGCGGGGAGCGCACCCATTGCTTTTGGTCTGACCTACAGCAGTGGTTTTCAGCCTGTGGCCTGCAGACCCCCGGGGGTCCACAGACTATGTCTAAAAGGTCCGTGAAAGATGACTACGATCAACCAAAAGTATGTAAATACTCACACTTATAGTTCAAAGAGGTCTGTGCCTCCATTCGAAATTTTTTAGGGGTCCACAAATTAAAAAATGGTTGAAAACCACTGGCCTAAAAAAAGTCCGGGTCTTTCAGGGTAGTAGAAAACAATCGGGAGAGGGGCAGAACGTGTGAGGGGCATCCCTGCCGGCTTGGCCTGCAGTCGAGGAGGGCAACATAGCACCACGAGTGCTTCGGTTCCCGTGCAGCAGTTTGATGCGATGGCCGCCCGTCCCGCAGACCCACACAGTGCTCCCTTGCATGTCGGTCTCTCTCCACTGCCTGTGTCTTGTAGTATACGGGGGTGGTAGTTGTGTGGATGAGGGGGCTGTCTTTTTGTCTGACTGTACAGTGAGTGGGAAGCTGGGATCCCGTGCCAGGACTTGGTCCCCTTGACATTTATCATCATCATTACTATGATGATGATTGTATGTGGGATGAAAGTCCAGGCCGTGATCCCACTAACAGGGGTCTCCTCCCCTTGGGCGCTAAAGCTGGAGCGCTCCAACTAGTCCAGAAGGCACATCAGCTGGTGATCCCATCCCCCTGCTGCACAGCTGGCCTGTACAGGAGACGGTGACCACCCTAGGGTCCCCCTAGAAGAAGCCGTTCCCAGCTTCACCCGGGAGGAGGTGCTGCACGCATGGCTCTTCGCAGAGAATGAAAGCTGCGGTGTCCCCTTACCCTTTGTGGTCAGTGCAGGTGTACCAGCTGATCTCCGGCTGCGGCATGCCCTCGGCGGAGCACAGCACCTTCTGCTCCCCCTTGACGGTGTGGTTCTCGTGCAGCGCCAGCACTTTGGCTGAGACTGAAGGCAGGGAACAAGGAGCGGGACATGGTGTAAGAGGTGCCCCTTGCACTGCCTGGGGTGGTGGGCGAGCGCTGGAAACATCCTAGAGGCTGGAGCTGATCAAGGGGCTTGGGCTGGCTGGGGACCTAACCACAGTGCCTCCCACCCCAGCCATTTGCAAGGCTCCCGGTTGCTGTGTGATGCCCAGCGTGAGCGCCAGCTCTCCGATTCTTCCATTGCGGGCAGTGCCAGTGGGGATTTTCTTCTGGCATCTCCTGTAAGCCGATGGGCTGGAGGGGGGACTGGGTTGAAGGGACAAACCTGGACCTGATGTCAAGGAGTTTGCCCCCTCTGGACTCCGCGTGCCTGCTCCAGCTCCAGCCTTCTGGGGGTCTGCCACATGTGTGCATGTATACATGTGTGTGCATATGCACGCGCACATATATGCGTGTGCACGGGTGCACATGGGTGTATGCGTGTGTGCATGTGCATGCATGCGCAGGGGTGTACGTGTGTACAGGGATGTGCATGCATGTGCACCTATGTGTGTGCATGGATGTACGTGTGCACGGATGCACGAGTGTGTACATGGGCGTGTGCATCTACGTGCACGCATGTGTGGACGCGCGCACATGTGTACACGGGGGTGTGCATGCCACCTCCTCACCGTTGACCTGCAGGAAGAAGCTCAGGTGCTGCGTGTCGTCGTCGTTGGACACCCGGAGGGTGTAGTTGCCCCCCTCTTTCGGTTCGACCCGCACCAGGTTCAGATTTGTCTCGTACCTGGAGGGAGAAGAATCCCGCGGCCGTGAAGAGCCACCCGGCGGCCCCACCGCGGGGCCCTGGGCTGGCACCGAGACGGCAGGGCTAACGACCGAGCCGGGACGGCCCGGGGAGGCTCTGAGACCCGCTTCCCCACGCCCCCGCCTCACCTGGCTTCGGACAGCTTGCGGGTGGTGATGGAGAAGTCGCTGCTGCTGCTCACCGTCAGGGGCTGGTTGTTCTTGAGCCACTGCACGGCGGGCGGGGGGTAGGCCTCGAGCTGCACCCGGACGGTGGGGCTCTTGTGCATCTCGGTAAACACCACGGTGCGCCATTCGGAGAGGAACGTCACGAACCCGCGCTCTGCTCGGGGCGGGGGGAGCAGGGAGGTCAGCGCGGGGCAGGGCTGGTGCCTGCCCCCAGAACAGTGCAAGGAGCTGGGGGTGGGAAATCCGCACCCCGCCCCCCAGGAGCCTGCAAGACGACCCCGACGCACCGACCACGCTGACGGTGATGTCCTTCATGTCCATGTTCTGCTGGAAGCCCTCCGAGACGTTGCAGACGTAGGAGCCCGCGTCCTCCAGCTCCGCGTTCTGGATGATCAGGATGGAGCGGATCTCGTGGCTGGACCCGGGCAGGAAGTCCGTCACCGGCTCCACCACCTTGCCCGTCTGCACAGGGCAGGGAGGAAACCCGCCCGGTGAAACAGGGCCGGCAGGCCAGGTGCGTCTCGCAAGCCCCAGGCAGCCCCGGGAGCCGCCCGCACGACCCCTGTCCGGCGCTCACCTCCAGGCGGGGGTACACCCAGTTGAAGTTGAGTATCTCGTTGCCGCTGACGGTGCACATGACGGTGATGTTCTCTCCTCGCCGCACCAGGGTCTGCACCGCGCTGATGGAGATGTTAACGCTGGACGAGGCTGGAACGAGAGGAGCGGGGGTGAGGCAGCAGGGCGGAGGACAGCCCTGCCAGGAGCAGCTCTGCAGAGCGGCGACAGCCGGTGCTTTGGCAGCGCGGGTACCCACTCATTGCTGCCTGGTACTCCCCAGCCGGCCTGTCCCTTGTCCGGGGGGGAAGGGCTGTCTCTGCATCCCCGAGCAAAACAGGGCCCTGATCCTGCTCTGAAGGTGCCGTGCCCTGGCCGTGGCTGTGCAGGCCACTTGCTGCCCGAGCTTGACTCGGCCATAGGAAGGCTGGGTGTGCAAGGAAGCCACGGCATCGTCAGCATCATCTCCCCTGAGCTCAGTGGAAAAAAACTTCCCCGGGATGGTTTTCAGCAAGGAACCATGACCCAAGAGCAGGGGATGATTTTTAACTAGGACTTGGGTGTGCTGGGTGCCCAGGGGTTGCCTTGGGCCTTCTCTTCTGTATTGCGCCATGTCCGAATAATCCTTTCCTGCAGGACAGGAGCTGGCGCTTAGCAGTGCCCCTGTGGGACGCTAGGAAAGAGCCTCTATTGGTCAAAACAGCCAAAAGGGCTTAGCATGAATATTTGCTGGGGGCAGGAGGGACAAGCTTGTGGCCTACGAACGAGCACAGAGAACTGGATCCTGCCCTTCTTTGCAGAGACGCAGACTCACTCAGCGGCATTGAACTGAGGCCGGTCAGGAGAGGAGGGGCCCCTAGGCAGCTGTTCCTAACCCCTCTCTCGGCCGGACTGGGAGGAGGGAGGAGCGGCCTCAAACAGGGCTGCCTTCAAGGCATGGGGACATGGTGCAGGAGAGGAAAGGGGCCCCTAGTCATCCTGGCTTAAGCTGATGAAATACCGCCCGCCCCATCCTGGCAGGAGCGGAGCCGAAGGGCAGCTCACACTGGATGCTGTAGATGTAGTAGTTGTCCGAGTCCACCTCCCAGTCGCCCAGCGTCGCCTTGCAGATGTAGGTCTTGTCTTCGAAGAAGCCCTTGAAGCCCTGCTGCCTGTTGTAGGTGGCAGGAATCGGGGTGTCGTCCTTCTTCTCATAGAGGGCGACGTGGAAGGCAGGGTCGGTCACGCGGCACGGGATGGTGGCCTCTGCGTAGCCCGTGGTGAAGATGAACGACTCCGCGGAGTCACTGGGCAGGAAGACCAGGGAGGGGTCTGCGGGAGGGAGAGAAACGCTGGTCAAGCGGGCTGCCGGCTCTTTGGGGCAGAGGTGGTCTGCTGGGCTGGTGCGGGGTCCCCCCAGCTCTGACAGGCTGTAATCATCCTCATCCTCATCACCCTCATCACCATCACAAGACAGGAGAGAAGCAACCACTTTGCTTGGAGATGCGTGCTGAACTGTTGGGACCCCTCCCCAGCGAGACGCATAAGAGCACAGGACGTGCCACCCTGGCTCAGCCCACTACGTTGTTTCTGACAGTGGCCAAAGCGGGTGTTACGCAGGGAAAGCCTCACGCTGGATATCCCTAGAACGATGCACCGATTCAATCCTCTCCTTGGCATCCTCCACGTATCGGGCTAGAGATGCCAGAAGAAACTCCTCCAGCCGCCCTGTTCAACAGCCATTAAGAAAGCCATCACCCATGAATTTCTCCAGCCCCCTTCTGGAAACCCGCCACCTCCCGTGGCAACAAATTCCACAAGTGAACTATGCATTGCATGAAAAAGTCCTTTCTCTGGTTAGTTTTAGGCATTTTAGCAGGTGCCTCCGAGTGCTAGCATTCTGGGACTTGGTGTTCGCTTGCTCCCTGCCCTTCGTGATCTTATAAACCTTATGGATGCGATATTATATCCCTCCTCAGCCTTCTCCTTTCCAAACTGAAGAGTCTTTGCTTTTTTTAGTTTCTCCTGTTATCACAACTGCTCCCTGCCTCTGATCATTTTGCTTGCCCTTTTTTGGACCTTTTCTAATTCTGCTACATCCTTTTTGATGTAGTTGAACCCTCATGTTCCCCTGCCCTGGTAGGGTCTCTGTGCTGGGAGGCCCTTGCTTGCATTTCCCATGACCGGCTCCTACTTAGGGCTCTTCCTCGAGCCCCACATGGGCAGTGCTGTGTCTCCTACCTGGCACGTAGACATAGATGGCCTTCCTCTCCGCCTGCTTCCAGCCCAGGGAGTGGTTGTAGGTGCACACGTACTCGCCCGTGTCAAGGCCTGTCAGGTTGTGGAGCGTGACCATGCTGTAGAAGACACCCTCTCTCTGCTCCAGCGACGCGGCCAGGGGCTGCCGGTCCCGCTCCCAGACCACCTCGGCCTCCCCTGAGCACGTCAGGGAGGAGCTGCCGAAGAGGCTGAGGATGATTTCGGGGTCGCTGGGGGAAATGTGCAGCTGGCTGCTCCCGGGAGTCACTGCTGGCAGACCTGGGGGAGAGGGACAGGGTGGGGGAGTCACCCGGGGGCCAGGCGGTGCTCCCGTTGGCAGCATTTCTGCCCGTGAGCCCACACAGCACTGGATCAGCACTGCCAGAGCTTGGGGCAAGCCTTAGTGCATTTAGCCCCATCAAAGCCAACCAAGACACTGCAGCGTTAAGGGACATGCCCAAGGATAAGGGACAAGACTGTGGCAAAGCTGGGTGAAGCACCCCGCTCCTGTGAGTGACTAGCTAGCACTTTTGCTAGCTTGCTGCTTCCCTTCCCTGCGTGCATGAGGTAAGTGTACACCCAGCCAGGCTGCAACACTTGGCCTGTGCCCATGCAGGGTGTGAACGGGGATGTGATTTGGAAAATGGAGGGCGGGGGGGGGGGGGGGGGGAATAAGACTTTGTGCTTGGAGACAAACTCACTGGACAGTGACATGATGCCATCATGCCAGCCCCAGGGCAGTGAAGCACCTTTCCAGGGCTATCGACTATCAACCGAGGGTGGTTTGAGGGACCCCTCATGCTGCCCAGCACCCCAACAAGTGGGCTTGTTTGCCCTGGAGCGGCTGAGTCAAACAGCTGTGTCATGAGATGAACCCAGCTCTGCAGCCACGCTGTGCTGTCCCCTCCTGACTTGGGGTCCCTCCGGCCTCTCCCACGGGCCCAGACAGGTCGTGCATGTACCAGGGAGAGGTGGAGAGCTAGGACACTGCATGTAACGGGGAGAGGTGGAGAGGGAGGGCACTCCTCCCTTCTGGGCCATGCGGGAGAAAGGTCCGTGGATGAAGGAGGAATGCAGCGGTTAAAAAAAAAAAAGAGGAGTGAAAGTAAACTCTCTCGGAAATCCTTTGGAAGTGATACAGAAAGCAACATCTTCCTGAATGGCTTCCTGTGTCGCTTCCTGGCAGGTCTTCACGGCTGCCAGCTTCCGCGCTGCACCCTCTGCCCCGAGCTCTGCCGTCGGGAGCGGGGTCGGGGAGGCGGAGGGGGTCGCGACGCCCCGCTCGGCCTGCAGCATGGCACTGCCCCCCGCCTGCGGGCCGCTCCCGCAAGGCCCTGCCAGCTTGCACGTGCACGATGAATACCTTCTGAGGCCAGCTGCTTGCACTGGGCCAGCGGTTCTGCTTGTGCAGTGCGCCAGGCCTCTTTCCGGGGAGATCTGGGAGCAGCTCTCCGGGTCGAATGAAAGCGGGCCCTGCGGACCGTTCCCCCACAGTTCGTCGCCCCCCGTCATGCGCTCACCTGCGAGGAGAAGGAGCAGGAGGAAGGGTCTCTCCGGAGCCAGAGGAGGCATGGTGAAGGGGCTCAGCTGCCCTGCGGGCCACGTCCTGTTGAAAGCAACCCAGAGTGAGCGCAGAGATCCTGCGACCAGAGCGGATCCCTGGGGTCCCCCGGGGCCGGGCTGGCGGCGCGGCAGGACCCGCTCCCGAGCGCGCAGACGGGGCCGTGGCAGCCCATGAGAAAACCCCGTGCCCGGCTGCCAGGGCCTGGGAGGCTCCCGGTCCCGTCCAGCTTTCCGAGGCTGAGACTGCAGCACTAGGCGACCTTTGCCCTGTCTCTCACTCCTGGCGAGCCTGACCGGCTTTCCTCACTCCGGATCCGCTCCGCGGCCGTCTCTGGCCACCGGGGCTTTCACCGAGTCTTTCCAGGAGTCGCCTCCCGTGTTGCTCGTCCCTGTGTGAAAGCTCACTTGCTTTGAAGTGCCCTGGCTGGAAGGCCCTGTCTTTGCTCGCCCACACTTCTCCGCCTCTTAGCTTCTCCTCCCTTTGCTCCCAGGGGCGGGCGGCAGGGCTGCTTGGCAAATGAGTTGGTTTTCCCTGGAAAAAGTCTACCTTTGTTTGGTGGGAAATGCTGAAAAGATGTCAGATTTGGGCTTTTCTAACTCCCCCACCCCAAAGGTGAAAGCAGGCGCTTCAGACACCCAGTTGTCCCCTCCCAAATAGTTTCCATAGAAAACGGACCGAACCCTCCCGGCTATCGGCTCACACGTCCTACGCAGAACGGTGATGTCTGTAACTGCTCCAGGGACAACGTGCCACTCGTGTCCTTCTTTATCCCCGCTGAGGACAACCAGCCAGTGCCGCCTGCCTCCGCAGATGCGGGGACAAATATTTGTCGGAGAGAAACAAAAGAAAAGAGCTCAGAGGAAGAGGTTCCCATTGCACGCGAGGGGAAGGCACTGAGAAACAAACACCCAGGGCCTGGGAAAAGAAAACAAGGAGCAGAAGGATTTGCTGGAAGCAGTCGGGGGCCGGGAGCTCGTGCCGCAAACGGCGCAGGTGGCGACCAGGCTCCCTGGAGCCGGAGGAGGGAGCATGGGCACCGTGGCAGGGACGTATTTCAGGGCTGGAGTCTCCTTGCAGTGCTTCGGCGCTCTGGGGCCAGCCCATCTCCCCCTGCCATGCTACACTGTCCCATAAAGAGGCAGGGAGAGACTCGGGGAGACATCACGCCATGAGACCGAGTACACAGGAGCCCGACTGAGTCGTCATACATAGGGTGAAGTTCCCCAGTAAATACCCTGGAGCGAATACCGTCCCCAAGAAAGGAAGGAAATCGCAGATGGCACCAAGACACGAACCGCAGGGAACGCAAGCCAGCTCCCGGACGCGCCGTCGTGAGAATTGGGCTCGAGTCCCAGCCCAACCCGGGAGCTTCAGGAAGGCCCTTGCCCAGGTCTGACCTTTATAAGAAGCCCCGCTGCGACCGCGAGCTGGGCCTTCCCTGCCTCCCCTGCAGCGGACTGCGCTCTTTGGGGTCTGGGACTGACAGAGGCAACCCCAAAAGCTGCCTCTGCAATATCGTTGGCGATGGCGCAGCCTCTGCGGTCCCTTTCCTGTGCCAGCGTTCACAGAAACGCTGGACGAGAGGCACGCAACATGCTCCAGATGCCGTCTCCTGCTGACCTGGGCCTGGAGCTGTCTGTCTGCTGGACATTAGAAGGAAATGGTTTCTAAATGACGTGCAGTCATCAGATGTTTTTGTTATCCTTTCGCTTGGCTAGAAAAGGCCTGATTTACCAGAAAAGCCAGCCAGGTCTACAACTTATTCAGCAACTTTCCCCCAAACCTTGTGATTCTTTCTGCTTCCTCAGGGGGCCATTTCCCAGGGGGAGCCCCTGCACCGGGGAGATGAAAGGAGTGAGATGGGCTTCAGGCAGCCAACCTAGATGACATCAGTCTTCCAGCCCAAGGATCCTGACCTGGTCCAGCAGCAGAGAAGACTAGATATGGAGATAGAAAGAGAGACCAGCCGCACCATGGGCATGTGTTGGCACGGACGGAGCGAACGCCAGACAGACAGATGCCTTCACGTATCTTAGCTGAGCAGTAAAGGCAACACCACAAAAGACCAAAGAGCCACAAAAAACAATGGGTTTTGTTTCACAACTCATCTGTACCAAGGTGTGTTGTTAATACCTATTTTAAAGCCAGAAAAGGACTGTGATGATCCTCTAGTCTGACCTAGATCACCGAGGGCCCGAGGACCCCACTCCAAAATCTCCGCAGCAAGCTGGACTTGCTGGTCAGGCTGTCTTAGATAAACAGTCCTCAAACTTTATAAGATTGTGTCTTATCAAGTCCAATATGTGAGTGTGGTGATGCACCACAGACGGCTGACCGCCTCCTCGCGTGTGCAGCACACCCACGCGCCCAGGCAAGTGTCAGTGATAAAGCAGCTGTGTGTGGCTCTGCCGCATTCATGATGTGCAGCAGGGGAAAGAAGTATATGAGAGAAGAAGAGAGAAGACATCTAAGGGTGGTTCAGGCTGGCATATCTGGGACCAGGCTGTGAACCCTCTTGAATGCGTTGGGTAGCATCTTCTTCCAAGAGCATCCCTTCGATGTTAGCAGGATCACGGACTTATAGAAAAAGGGGGTTAGGAGGGAGCTCAGGAGGCCACATCCAGTCCAACCCCTGCTCCGAGCAGGACCAGCCCCAACTCCATCACCCCAGCCAAGGCTTTGTCTAGCCGGGTCTTAAAACCTCCAAGGAGGGAGACTGCACCGCCTCTCTGAGTCACCTGTTCCAGTGCTTCACCACCCTCAAAGTGAGAGACTTTTTCCTAATATCCAACCTCAACTTCCCTTGCTGCAGCTTGAGCCCATTGCTCCTTGTCCTGTCATCGGCCCCCACTGAGACCAGCTCAGCTCCAGCCTCTTTGCAGCCCCCCTGCCGGGAGGGGACGGCTGCTATTCAGCCCCCCTCGGTCTTCTCTTCTCCGAACTCAGTCAGCCCAGGTCCCTCAGCCTCTCTGCACAAGTCACATCTCCCAGCCCCCAAACCACTGGGAGACACCGCTCGCGGGGAGGCACCAGCATCCAGGCCTCCGGCTGACCGGCCGAGCCCCGCTGCAATTGTCATCCTCCGCGTCTGCCCACAGCGCAGCGGTGCCCGCGGGCGCCCCGGCCTGCCCCCTCTACCTGGGGCTGGCTGCTTGCGAGAAGGGGGGACGCTTCCCGCCTGGGGCTGGAGCGTGGCAGCGTTTTGCTGACTGCAGTGACCTCTCCCTTGTTTATCTGCTCTGGCCGGGGCACAAGCCGCACACACAGACACTGGTTTTTTCCCATCCCAGAGGAAATGCTTCAGATCGCCAGTCCCTTCCCGACAAAGCTGGCTCGGTCCACTCTGCCTTGGGGCGGGGAAGAAGGGCGGAGGAGATGGTGTCTGTGTTTGCTTTTCATGCATACGGCTCCTTTCTAAGGGACCGAGAGCTCAGCCTCATTCAGAGCCAGGTCCGGCTGTCAGAAAGGTGGGTTTCCTCGCCTCTCGCACACGCGCACAGACACAGGCGCATGGCGCCAAGCTCCGGGCTGCATGCAAAAGCCACATGGAGCCCATCAAACGCTGGCAGGCTGGACGTCCTCGAATCAAACCCAAATAATTAGCGCCAGACACTCGCAGGGAGAGATAGGAAACGGCTCAGGAAGTGGGAGCTGCGGTGACCGCCGGGCTTGCCAACGCTGGCGGGTGTTATGGCGAGGCCCGTGATCGTCGCCGCTCTTCCCGGAGGCCCAAAGACCCTGCTCCTAGGCCTGCGCCGCGCAAGGAAGGGGCTGAAACCTTGCCCCGAGTGCCCGACACCCGACAGCCAAGCCCCTGAGTTCGTTACGTTTAAAAACATCACGACGGCGCGGGGCCTGGGTCGCGCGTTGAAGACGGCAGCCCGTGACCCCCTGGCAGAGCCCCCTCCAGCTGCCCCGCAACCCGGGCATCGCTCCCCCGAGCTCGCTCTTCTCCCCGCGGGGTTTGCACGGAGCGACGCTCCGCCAGGTTGTTTCTTGGGGATTTCCATTGCCGGCGCTGTGCTTTCATAATCCGTCCTGCTGCTGCTTCCCACCCGGGAGCCAGCGCCGCCAGCGCCCGGGACACTGTCCCCGCTCCGGCTGGGAGAAATGGGGCAAGGAGGAGGCACCGGAGGTTGTGACACCCTTTGCTTCGCCTTTGCCCCAGCTCTCCCCACCAAGCGGGCCCTCGTGGGGAAACCACCCTGGAGCCTCCCTACCTATTCACGTGCCTCCAGGTCGGGGCCGGCGCCCGGGCGAGAGCAGGATTCGGCCCACGGCGGCCTCGGACCTCCCAGCCCCTCCAGCAAGCTTCCCTCTTCTCCCAGTCCCCCCACAGCAGTGCGAGGCTGCGGCTGCCCTGCCTCCAGGCCTCGGGGAGGGAAGGAAAATCGTTAGCAGCCTGTTAGGGGATTTTTTCTTTTTTTTTTGAGCTGAACTGTTTATTATTCTGAAAGAGGAATTTGGCTGGGAGGGGAGATGGGAGGTCACTTGGCTCCGGGATGCAGCTCCGGCTGGATTGGAAATGCAGGCGCTTGGCGGCCTCTGTACAAGCCAGCTGACAATGTGCCTTTGAGCGAGCGAGGGGCTCAGCTCGGCGCGGGGCCGGGCAGGAGCAGTAGCTTTCTCTGGGGCGGCTGGTCCCCTCCTGCGGGGCTGTGCTCTGCCCGACAGCAGTGTTTTTCAACCTTTTAAGTAGCGAGTACCCTCTAGCTGCTGCAAATGTTAATAAGCACCCCAACATGCAATTTTCCAGGGGATTTTATATTTGCACACGAATGTGTGCCACGTGTTGGAAGAGGGGCTGTGTAGACAAGGCCGTGATGTGGCAGATGTCTGAGCTGGTGTGGGTCGGGTCGCCACCGTTTACCCCAGGGGCGCACAACTCAGGTATGTACCTGGGCGAGAAGTGATGCTGCCCAACGCTAGGAGGGCTGAACCCAGCGCTACGCCACGCGCGGTACGCCAAATCATTACCGGGGAATTTTCATGCGTGGCGCGCCCAATTTTTTGCCGTAGTTTTGAGAGGAAAAGAGTGTGAGAGACAGGGAGTTTTGGGTACCGCGTCCCCCCTGCCTGTGTCTCGTGTACCCCCAGGGGTACGTGTACCACAGGTTGAGAAACTATGCCCTGCAGCTCCCTCGAAATCAGGGGGTTGCATCTCCGTACAGGGGTGCTGAGCGCCCTTGAACTTCAGCACCCTTGAACAAGCCTTGCTTGGGGTTTCTGAGCATCCCCGTGTGACGCAGAGATGGGGCGGGTGAGCTGAATGCCCCAGACACCTTTCCAGAGAGCGTGGACGGCTACAACCCCTCCCCACCGTGCACCCTGACAATGCCCTATTGTCACATCTTATCTCCTCTCTCTCATCCCGTCTGTCCGGGCCGCATCCGTGATAAAGCCCCCCTGGCCTGTCGCTCCTTTTGATGTGGGGAGCCGGGCTGCAGAAGATGAGATAGCAGCAGGAGGCAGCTCTGGGCTCTGCTGCTCCTACGTACACAAACCCGCCTCGGCGCGCGGGTCGAGGACGGCGTGGTAAGGGGCTCGAGCAGGCCTGGTCTGGGCCAGCTAGGAAAGAGCCTCCTGTTTTAAACTGTTATCATGGCCCTGGCCCTCGCCTCCTGCTTCTGTGGCCTGTGGCACGGGGCAATGGGGTAGGGAGCTCACCAGAGCTCACCTCGGATTGATCAGCCTGCGTGATTGAATCACATTAGTCCCTATAAGCCCCGGCCAAGATAGGGACCCCCTTGCGCTAAGCTCTGTGTGGACACGAAACAGGCTTCAAAGACCTTGCTATCTCAGCAGGCGAGGGGGGAGGGAGAGACAGAGGTCAGAAGGGACGTCTGTGGCTGAACTGGGACAAGGACCCAAGCTCAGGGCTCTGCCGCGTGCTGCTTAAAAGACATTTCAGTGCTGCTTCTCTTCTTTCCTCCCTGCTTGCAAGGGCTGGTTGCAGCTGTGGCTTCTTGTCCATCCCTCTCTGCCTAGGACGGGGAGCCAGGGCTGGGCCTCGCCCCGTGACCTTGCCTTTGAAGTCCTGCAACGGCCGACACCGCGCCAGCCTGGTCTGAGCGAGCCACGCGTCCTCTCCTGAGGAATGACATCCTGACGCTACCTGAGCCACGTTTGATCCCTTCAGCCGTCTCGGACTCCTCTGCCCGCATTGCAAGACCACGAGGAGAAGCGTTATCAGGCTCTTCCTACGCCGAAGCCTCCAGACTTATCACATTCCCCGCTCTTGCATGAAGATGCGATTAAGCCACAGAGGCCTTGGCTGATACCTGAAGTATGTTGCCGGCTCCGGCAGGACAGCTCGGGATAGACTTTGCAGGACAAGAACGTGCTTTGATTTTACTCGGTGTGCCTTGTAGCATGTCTCCAGGCCTTCGGGCTTGTACGAGATGGCAGCTGCCCACAAGCCGCTTGCTCTGCACGTGCTCTGCAATGCGTGCTCTGCAATGTCCAGCTCCAAGTGAATGAGGAAGATCTTCCTGAGTGCCCGTGAGCTTGGGAGAGCTTAATAAAGCAATGCCTGCCAGGCTTTCTGGAGCGGCCTCCCAGCTGGTGGGTCTTGAGTGTGTTCCCAGTCACATTTCCCACCTTTTGTCCACATGCAGAAGGGCTGCTGTAGTCAGGTTGTGGGGATGGGGCTTTCTAAAGGCAGCATCCTTGACCCTCGGGTGGAAGGGAGCCCTGGCATGTCCCACCCCTGTGGTCTGATGCCCGCAGCAGCACGCATTGGGGGTTTTGCAGTGCCAGGCTGGGGAAGGAGCGTGTGTGTGTGTTGGAGGAAGGGGGAGGAGGATGAGATGATCCTACGGGATCCGCAAAAACATGAACAAACTGGGAAAGAGTGCTGCAAGTCGAGCAGGTTGACGGAGCGGCCAGGGGCTGAGCAGACAGGAGACGACTTCTTCGCTGGTGGCAATATGGGCAGACCGAGCAACACATGCTGGGCAGAGGTGGGATGGGACCCTACCAGCCCCCGTCCACCCCCTCTCCCTGGGGATGACCTCGGGCTCAGCCACTACACTTACTGTCCCATGAAAATGAGGATGCACAAGACCCTTACAGGAAATACAGCCTGAATTCATGCCATCTTACTGCAAGGAGGAAGGCCATGTTTTGTGGCTCCCAGCACTGCCTTTTTCTTCGCCTTTCCCCATGTAACTTGTCTCCCCGTTGCTTCATGCTGGCCCCAGACCTCTCCTCCTTCCTTGGGCAAAGCTGCCACCGGAGACCACCGAAGGTGAAGGGGTCCCAGCTAACGTCCAGCGAGTCTGGGATGAGGGTGCCGAGAGCAAGCCCGAAGCCACAGGGGGTTTCAGACCTGCTGTCCGCGGCCGGCAGGGCCAGGCCAAGGTAGCGAGCGGAGAACGGAGGAGAAGCCAGGCCTCGCACCCGAACGCGGCGCAGCTTCTCTTCCTCGCGCTTTCTATTTCTAGCTCTTTTTACAAGGTCCCATCCGGGCGGCAAGTCCAGGCTTTCCCACAATGCTTTGCTGGCCTCGAAATTCTGCCAAGCCAGCCATACATCTGGTGCCGATTAGCGGAAAGTAAAATATACTTTATTCCTGCTTTGTTTAAAGGCATCATCTGAGTCATTAAGTGAGCTCATGGATGCTCACGTGCAGCGAAAAGCACCGTGCGGATCTCGTGATCGGTGCGCAGTGGCTCCGTCTGCACGGGCTCGGGCTCTGCCTGCTGCCAGGACCGAGGGTCCCGGTCTTCGGGGCCGGGCAGGGCTATCTGTGCAAGGCAAGGTGAGGCCTAAAAACACTTCTGCAGCAAACCTTTTCTTCTGGCCACTCTTCCTCTCCCCCCTCTCCCCGGCTCTGTGACTCCAGTTCTTTCCCACCCTTTAATCTAAATAAATCCGAGCGTTTTTTTGGCTGGAACTGTCCACAATTGCAACATCCCGCCTCTGGGGTCCTTGGGCTCCCATGACACCGCGTTTACTCACAGGCCAGATACCATGCAAGAGCCCTTTCTTTTTTTCCCAACACATGGCTGGAATTAGGAAGCGCGCACACATATGGAGAGACTGTCTTTCCAGGCTCATAAACAGAGGATGATAAAGCACAGAGGTAGGAAATCTGAAACCGAGCTGGGGGGGCGGAGGGGATGTCTCGGGAGACGCAGGGTACATCCAGGCATGCTGAATGAATGCTGAATCTCTTTCCGGGCTTCTATCTAGGCCATCTGGAGAACCACCCAGGGGCCGATCCTCTATTGTCTTGCAGCCCTCGGCCGTTCGCGCCAGGGCACAGTGGGCGTCAGCGGCACCGGGGTCTGCTGGAGTTTGCACAGCCAGAAACGATGGCCCAAGGTAGGGCAGCGTGAGTATCTGTTGTACGTCACTCTGGAGGCAGAGGAAGATTTTGCATGCTTTACCTCTTCCAGCCCAGCTAACGGAGACCCCCGGCACTGCAGTGAAACCTTGCCTAGCACCTCTGAGCAGGTTCGGCGAGTCCCTGGGTCTGTCCCGACGCACCAAGTATTAGCACCAGATGGGGACAGGTATCACGGACAGCAGCAACTTCCAGTAGCATCCCCTGCCCTTCATGAGCCCCATACATCAGACCGCCCCATAAAAGATGATCCCCTCGTGGGCCAAACAGGATCACGCGTGGCTGCAGAAGGTTTTCAAATCCATACTGAGGCTCCAAATAAAACCTGCCCAGTTTACAGGGGCGCTGAGCAATCCCGCCCCGAGGCTGATGGGATCGCAGGGCACTTGGCACCTCAGAAAATAGGGCGACCTTAATTCAGGTGCCGAGGCGGGGATGTGGGTGCCTTTCCTGAGATTGGAAATTTTCATTGTCAAGTCATTAGGGACCTCCACTGAGGCCCAGCTGGGTACAGCCGAGGAGACCACCATCAACGGAGCATCCGTTTCCGCGGGGCAGCACGATACTGGAAGGCGCCTCCCGTCTGGCTCCAACCAGGGCCAAATCCTTGGCTGGTATCAGCAAAGTGGCTGCCCTGAAGTCAGTGGAGTTGACTAAGTGGCTCTGGCTGGCAACCAAGCTCCAGCACGAGTCACAAGTGTTAGCCAGAATGGGTGGGCTACTGCAGAGCTTCCATCCTGGGAGGATTTTAAAGCCCGGCTTGACAAAGCCTTGGCTGGGATGATGTCCCGTTGGGGCTGGGGCTGCTTGGAGCAGGGGGCTGGACTAGATGTGACCTCCTGAGGTCTCCTCCCAACCCTCATTTTCTACGAGTCTATTCTAACTTGCCTCTTACCGACCTCCCCTGACTCCAGGCAGCTTTGGATCATCATAATCTTGATGGTTATTATTAAGCACCGCTCTAGCTCTCTTATCCTCTACTCCTCGCATTCACCAGAGCTCGTCGCAGTGCCCCAAATGCTCCTCTCCTCTCGGTGCTGTCACTTGAGAGCCATCTCTGAGCCAACGGGGCCCAATTTGATGACACCATTTCTCAACCGTCTCACAGCAGCATCTCAGTAGCATCCCGTATCTTCATGAACTCTACATCAGCCCCATAAAAGATGAGATCTGTCGCCATCCAGCCCTGTCCCTCAGCCTTGTTCCCAGAGTAACTCGGCAAGGAAAGGGAAGCCGAGGGGAGGTCGGCCTCGTCGAGAGGACGCTGCTCCTGCAAAGTCTCCGCTCCAGGGTAACTGAGCCAGTGTCTCCAAATGCACCCTGCCTTCCCCGGGCCCCTGGTCCCCCACAGGCGTCCAGCCACCAGGGCTTGGTCCTTGGTCTTTCCTATGCTGCACGTATGAGGGCCACGACCCAGAAAGAGATGGGCAGGGTGCTGGGAAAGGTGGCACATGCAGGGGCACGCAGCGTGGGTTTGCTCGGTGGGGAGGAGGTTGGGTACACCGCCCCGAGCCTGTTGCATCCCTGAAGGGCGAGCCGTGTTACACGCTGGATGCGCGTGCATGAGCGTCCAGCTGCGTGTGAGAAAGCAGGCCCACACGTGCCCTCGTGGCTCGGCCTCCGCTCACGGAAGCACAAAGCCCCGCTCTCCGGGGTGCGCCAGGGGACACGAGAGGGGGGTCGTGCCCTGCCCCCCAACCACGCACCCCTTGTAGACCCCCGGGAGCAGCAGGAAGCGAGTGACCTCTTCTGTGCAAGTTCCAAATAAAACGAACCATCTGTTTGGAGCGGCGCCAGGGCTATAAATACCGACTCCCCTGCCCCACCGGGCCCACGTCCCTCTCCCGCTCAGCTGCGCATGCTTCCTCCGCCTCCGCCTCCGAAACACAGACCAGGCCCGGGGCTCGCCGGGCTGTTCCTGACAGCGAGGGAGCTTGGAGCCGTCTGTGGGAAAGTGTCCCATAGCCTTAGCAGCTGCAGCCCGGAGCAGGGGCTGGGGGCTCACCTGGGGAGGGGGACGGGAACAAGGGAAGGGGGAGGAAGGGTGGAAGTGGCTAGAGAAGGGGTCCACTCCTCTGCTGGTCAGCCTGGAGCAGACGGCCCCGGTGTAACGCCACTGCCGCGCATCCTGCGCTCGTCACCCAAGTCACGGCTGGGGCAGAAAGCCCCGGCCTGGTCCGTGCCGAGGGGCGGGCGCATGTGGGCAGCGGGCGCTCCCTCCAGGAGGGCAGTAGGGAAGGGGCATGCGCAGCACTTCCTCCATGGGCCCAGCTGGGCCAGCGCTGACTCTTAGCCAGCTCCAGCAGGACTTGGCTGGGGACGCCTGCCATTGCCCTGGCTCTAGTCATTGCAGCCAGCGGGTCCAAGCCAAGCCAGGCCCATCTTCTACAAGCCCAAATATATCGTCCTTCCCCACAACAAATGGAGGAGTGCCTCGGCAGCACGAGGCAGCCCGACAGGGTCAGCCAAGCCTGGAAGTCCAACCCTGGCTCCGACACTGACCCCCTCCACGGCCTTTGCCAAGTCACTTTGCTGCTTCCCCCCCACTCGGTCCCTGCGGCGAATGCGATGTGCCTGCCCTGCAGGGGTTGCTCGCCAGTCGTACGAGACCCTGGCTCTGAGGTGCATGAGCACTGCCAGCACCAGTCGCTGGGCAGCCTGCCCTCACAGTAGGCGGCAGGGGCCGGTGAATCTCCCGGCCTGGATGCGGGCACTGCCTAGAGGGGCCCTGCATTTCAGAGCGTCTCGCTGCTCCTCCGTAGGGTCCCGCCAGCTGGGTGGGGTCAGAGAGAGCAGGGGTGGGAGGCAGGGATGAGAAATACTGCTTTGCCAGAGTATGCCACAGCCCAAGGCAGAGAGCCCCGCTACGCCTTTGGCACAGGCAGGGCCTGCTATCAGGGCCCCTTCTCATCTTCCCCCTGCACCTCGAGGGTCCTACCTTATCTCAGGGCAGTTTTTCCATTGCAACCTCTGTGCTGGAGCTGGCAGGTCTGGGGCCGGAAGTGAGATACCACCCCGGTCCCTCCGGCTGGGCACTTGGCCACCTCGGGAGAGGGGAGCGGAGGCTTTTTCTCAGGCAGGTTTGTCAGCTGGCCAGAAAGCTGTGCTCTGTCCTCCCTTAGTAATTAAAGGGAAATGCCTTTCTAAGGCATATATGAGAAAAAAAAAAGCCCCTTCTCCCACACGTGGGAGGCTTTCCATCAAAGCCCTCAGCTGTGAGCAGCTCGGGACTGTCGCTGCCGCGAAGTCTAACCCGGAGCAGGCTCCTGGGAGCCTCCCGTGTCCCGATGGGCTGTAATTATTTCCGAATCCGAAGGAGAGAGAGGCTCTGAGGAGGGAGGCACGGACAGAGAGGGAAGGGGAACGGGGTCTGCTCCCCCCTTACATGCCTCTGCTTATTTCCAGCCCCCTCTGCACCGACAGGCAAAAATGCCAAGCAAAAATGAAACCCCGAGCCACGCTGGGAGCAGCTGGCAGGGCATGATCCCAGCACATGACGGGGGTCCGGCGGGGCAAGGAATCCCTCTCCAGCTGCGAGGAACTGGGGCTTAATTTGTTCGTTACGGGGCTTCTCGGCCTCGCGTCCAGGATTAGCTGCTCACCCGAGCTAGGGTTAGGCAGAAATGGCTTGGAAAGGCTTCTGGGAGCCTCGGCCTGTTTGCAGAGCGTCGATCGGGGATTAGGTGGGCAAATCCCAGCAGGTCGGGATCCAAGGGCTGCTCTGAGCCCATGGGGAGGGGGCTTCCTTGCTCTCAAGCTGGGACTCAGGAGACCAGCTCTGCCACCACACCTCTGGACGGCCATGGGCAAATCACTTCACTTCTCTCTGCCTCTGTTCCCACCCCCCAACCATTGCTTTTTGAGGCCTGCAGGAACCCCAGTCTCAGACTGCACGGTGCTGGGCGCTGTACAGACACCGGAGCAAAAAGACACCTCGTGCCCCAAAGAACCGAGTCAGGTTTATCTCGACAGAGAGGAGCCTCCATCCCAGCTGAGACTTCCTAAAAATAAGGACCATCACGTGAAGGAATTGGGAAGAGGCACTGGCTAGACAAACATCCCTGTGGTGCAGCTGTGCCTATCGGCCGTGGCCTGCAAAGTCTAGGGCACGCGAAAGAGCATGGCAGGGAGCTGCAGGGAGAAGCGAGGCGAGGCAGGAAGGAGGGCAATAGAGCAGGAAGGGCCTGTTACGGCACCGAGAGCCTCTGCTGAGCTGCCACACGGCCAGCGTGACACGGGGGTAGGCAGGGCAGGTTGATGGCAGGGGTTGGGCAGCACTGTCTTGGAGCTGAAGCACTGTTATGGGCTCTCTGGCATGGCTACCCCCTCTCTGGACCACTGCCAGGTAGGATGGCACCGGGGGGACTGGGCACAGCCGGGCCGGGCACGTGCAGGAGGGTGACAGTGTGGGCAATTTAGCTTGCTCTGTGCTTCGGTGTAGCAAGGGGGGCCGGAGGCCTAGCCCACCGCTGCGCTAGCCGCTTGGAGACCCCCCTACTCGGCAGCGTCACAGAGACACAAATCATCCCAAAGGCCACTTCCTGCCTAGCATAAGCCTTCATGACCCAGGGCTAGCACTGGACCACCCAACATCCCAGTTGGGACCAGTAGGCAGGAGGCTTCCTGCCAGTCTGAGCTGCGGTGGGAATCATCCCCATCGGCGCTGGGCCGCCGCGGGGAAGACGGGGCAGCGAGTGGTGCAGAAGGGAAGCCACGGACAGCCGTCCTGCGGACGGGCAGACGGAGGTCGGCGGGGGCAGACCGAGGGGAAAGGAGAAGCCCATGAAAAATTTGGTGTCTGTCTTTTACCCCCTGGACTCGCTCGTCCCCACCATGCTCTCCTTGCCACGGCGTGCCGGGGGTGCCAGGGGTCAGAGGGGGACGGGGCACTGCAAGCTGCCAGGATAGGGTTACCCACGGTGGGGCAGAGGGAAGGCAGGCGGCGTTTCCCCTGCCTCCTTATAACCGCAAGGCCGAGAGGGCAGGCAGAGAGCTGTGATATACCCACCGTCGCCCTCCGCCCTGCAGGCATCGGCAAAGCCGGAGTGAAGGGCTGTCCTGATGGATGCCACCTGCTACGCCAGCCTCCCCACGGGGCACCATGAGGCAGGCTCCCCTCCCGTGGCCACATGGCCCCAAGTCCAGCCAAAGCCCAGCTCTGTGGGAAGGGGCCCAGGAGACACCGCTCCCACCGCTGGGCTGGGCTGGGCAGGGAGGACTGCCCGGGTGACAGCTCTGGGCTTGTGCCCCAGCTGCCCTCCTGCCTACCCTTGGCCCCCTGGGGCTGTACAAGCCGCCCCTGCCCTGGCAAGCACCTCGGGAGGCACCTGGGCGGCGCGGCGGGGCTCTGGCTGCGGCCGTCCATCCGCTCTGAAGCCCAACTTCCCCCCGTGCCCCCCTGAACAGCCTGCCCGGGACCGGGGTGGCGGTGGGGGCACTTGGCCGCCCTGCGGCCGGGGGCTGGGGCCGGGAGGCGGGGCCGCGACGGCCCCCGAAAGCCCCCAGCCCTTTACACAAGCGGCTCTCCTATCCCGCGGCCATTTCCGAGGCAAAGAATTTGAAACCGAGGTGACTTCCAATTTGCAAGGGGAGAATGCGCCTCCAGAAAGAGAGGCTCGAGATGGTTTATTTTCTCTTGGCCCCGGTTCAGACAAACCCACAAGCAAACATATTTTCTGTATAAATAAGACAGTGTGTCTCGCCAGTTAAAGCAATTCAAACATGAATGTAGCGATTTAATTGGTGCCAATTACTGTGTCTCGGTAGCATTAAGATTTCAGTCACAGCCCCTTGAAGGGCTGGACGGGCCAAGGACGCCGGCAGCGCAGGCGGGAGCAGCGGGATACGGCCCTGCAGGGATCGGGCTCTCAGATCGCCTGCCCGGCGGCTCCTCGGTGTCCCCCCGTTGGAGGGGGCAGTACGGGGTTAGGGCTTGGGGAGAATAAGCCCCCTTCCCTCCCCGAGAGGACGCCTTTCCAGAGGGGCTGCTCCCTCCATCGAGGGCTGAGATCTTTGGGGAGGGGTTTCCCCTTCTCCCGGGGAGGCAGGGGGCTGCGGATGTCGCACCTAGTCCGCTCCCCTGGATCGGCCCTGTGCAAACCCCGCCGGACAAGTCCAATGTCTAACCCACTGACAAAACTGCAGCCAGGCGCAAGATATGACACAGGGACAGCCGGGGGCCCGCGGCAGCCACCGTCCTGCTGTTGCAGAGGTTGGTCGTATAGGCTGGACAGATCCCAGGGAAACGGCTAGGAGCCCTGCCCCTGGCTCTAGGAGCTTGGAGGTCCGTGCTTGTAATCTGGGCCTGCGTCTGCTCCGAGAAGGCCCCGGGCCGGTTGGGCCGCCCTGCGCTGAGCATCAGCGGCTTTTTCAGGCGCCGGTTTTCTGCACGGGCCCTTTAAGCTGCAGCGCGCTGGCGCTCATCATTATTCTGAGCCTCTGACATTGATAGAGCTCCTTTCATCGTGCTGGGAGGGAGGCCGCGTCCAGCCAGTAGCGCTCGCTAGCCGCGGCGGAGAGGAGAAGCCGGCTGCTGGCGCATGCTCCCCCCCAGATCATGCAGTGTGATGAGCTCCCCCCGCCCTCAGCACTCCCAGTCCCTCCACGCCAGCCCCCGCCTGCTTCGCTCAAGGCTGCACGGGCCCGCTCGGTCTCCTCTGCCACAGCCCTCCTGTGTGACCCTGGGCAATTCACTTCGCTCTGCTGGGCCCCTGAAACAAAGAGGATCCTACCCCACTGCCCATTTTGGCTGGGAGTTATGTGGATCAGGTACCGCATCCGACTGTGCGCTCGGGGCTGCACACCCACAACTCGGCCTCTGGCTGCGTTGCAAACAAGAAGCAGCGTTTTTGTGCCACTTGGTTCCTGGAAGAGGAGGCAGCTCTGGAGACAAGAGTGCCTGGCAGGGGGTGGGCAGTGGAGGAGGGCCGAGGTGCACTTGGCCTCAGGGAGCCTAATTAGGCATTGGGGGTGGGAGGAAAATTGAACTTGTTATGTCCTATTTGCCTGACAGAACGGAAGGAGCCTCCTGGAGCTGCTCCAGCAGCTCAGTTCACAGTTTACCCAGTTTACAGCCTCCCTCCAAGATCCTGTCCCGGGGACCCGGTCCCAGGGCTGCAAACAGTGGGGGAAAAGCAAATTTGCTCCTGGGAGACTGCGGTCCCAGTCCTCCCTCGCGTTCCTGATGTCCCGTCCCAAACCGAGAGCCAGGGCAGTCCCTGAACTCTGGTCGACATTGGGCCAAATCCCCACGACAGCCCGTGGCACAGGCTATGGGCAGACGAGGCTGGTGCATGACTCCGGACTCCAGCTTCGTATGTCTGCACAGCGAAGCCTCCGGACTTTTGTCCCCAGATGGGGCTGGATACTTCTTCCCTCGTCGCCATCTCACCTCCCTGCTTGCAGGGCAGAGGCGAGCCTGTGATGCAGCTGCACCAGGTAGAGGCCAAAAAAGCAGGAGCAAAGGGTCACCCTTCTCCAGGACCCTGCAACCCAGGTCAGACCTGAATGGGGGAACTGAGCTCCCGTCACCAGGTTGGCATCGGCTGCAGGCTACAGACCATAGACGTGCAGGGCTGGATGGGAGCCCCGATAAATGATCCAGCTCAACCCCTGCATGGAGGCAGGTTTGAATACACATAGAGACCAGCCCCGGCCCATGGTCATCTAACCCGCTCATAAAAGCCTCCAAGGAGGAAGGATCCAGGTTTTCTAGCTGAGGAAGATTTGCAAATCTTCTGGGTTGCAAATAAAATCGATTTCTTTTTGTCATAGGTTCATAGAGTTTAGGGCTGGAAGGGACCTCGGAGGATCAGCGAGTCCAGCCCCCCGCCCCAGGGGCAGGAAGTCGGCTGGGGTCATAGGATCCCAGCAAGATAGACATCCAAAATGGAAATCCCGGACAGCAGCTCACTGTCCTCTCTACAACCTTTTACATAAGGGGGAGACATCTCATATCAGTCCTCTCTTCTCTAGACTAAAGGATCCTAGTTCCTTCAACCTTTTTTTTAACAGGTTTGTAAACCTCTCATCCCTCCTGTTGCTTCCCTCTGGACTCCCTCTTCCTTGCTACACTTCACTTATCGCTCAGATTCACCTCCCGACGGCAGTTCAGGCAGGAGACCTTTCTCTGCTCACCATCCTCCTTCCACGTGGCTCTGGGGACACGTGGGAAACTGGGGCGCTGTGTGCTGCTCTTCCTAGCCTTCCCCCTGCCCTGCCAGCTCTCAGTACGTGGACGTAGGGGGACTTGACAGGTGGGGGACTTCTCGTGTGGCAGCCGCTCGGTGATACCTCTGCATGCTCAGACCTACCCCGAGAGGGAGCCAAGCTGTGCGGTCCCTTGCCCTGCATGGAGGAGAAGTCACCGTGGCTGAGCTCCCACTTCTGGTGGGATCACACAGGCAATGAGCACAGAGCAGGTGAGGTCTGCAGAAGCCCCTGGTTCCCAGCCACTGAACATGTGGGACCACGACTCCCTGCGGTGGCATGACTGTTTTTGGACACAGACCTCAGCAAGGGACTGAGCTGTCAGAGGGGCACTCAGCACTCTGCATAACAGGCTGTTTTTCCCAGCCGCGTGGAGCCGCAGGGCTGGAAGGGAGGCAGTGAGTCCAGCCCCCTGCTTCAGGCAGGATCGCCCCTATGCAAAGCATCCCATAAAAACCATAATCTAAGCTCTACACAAGACGACCGTCAACAGCCATCTTCAGCTGAGTGCCCCCAGGTTGGAGGCGCTCAAACACACCCACCTCCCTGGAAAACTTTGGCCTCAGTTTTTCACGCTCACGACCACAAATGCAACACGGATTGTGCAGCGCCGTGACAGTCCCAGGGTGGGTGACCGCCGAGTGCCGTCCATTCAGCTCCCGGAGGATCACCCTCAGTCCCTAAGGACCAAATTTAAA
>NW_017728914.1:33342783-33411218 GCF_001723895.1 Crocodylus porosus
AGGCTTGCACTCGGGGGTGGTGTCCGGAGCTCTCCTGTCCCGTTCCCCCTGCCGTCACCGAGAGTGACCCCTCCACAGCCCGCCCTGCGGCTCCTGGAGGTTGCTGCCCGTGCCCAGGCTGGCATTGCCCACAAGCCGTGGGCAGGCACCCCCGAGTGGGACAGAGGCAGCAGGGTGGCACCCCGGGGTGAGAGCCAACCTGCCTTCTGCAGGGCTGGGGTGAGGGGGGAAGCCTGGGAGCTTCTGCCCCCCTTTGCCCGGGCACAGCTGGGGGCACTGGGACAGGAGCAGAAAGGGGGGCAGAGCCCCCCTCACCCCAGCCCTGCAGAGGGGAGGTTGGCTCTCCCCCCGGGGTGCCACCCTGCTGCCTCTGTCCCACTCGGGGGTGCCTGCCCTGTCTGCCCGGCTCTGGATGCGACCCCCCAGCCCCCTGCCAGGGGCACCCACTTCCCCCTGTACAACCCGCTCCCTGGGGACTTGCAGCGGAGCCACTTCCAGCCTGGGCAGACAGCATGGTCCCTTTCCCCGCTGCAGCCCAAACCTGGGGAGGTGCATGGCCGCAGGGAGTTAACTGCAAGAGCCGGGGGGCGAGGGGGGACTCGCGCGCCCTTACCTGGAGCCCTTCCGCGCCTGGCCAGGGCTGCCCCGAGCTCTGTCCCGCCTGCAGCATCCGAGCCGCCTCCGGGGAGCAGCCCCTGCCCTGCCCTGCCTCCCTGGGCTGGGCTGGCTCTAGCTCCGCTCTCCGCGTCTGCTTTCAATTCTGGCTCTTTTCCCTGCCTCCTCCTTTTTTTTTTTTCCCTTTGCTTCCAGCCCCCCTCCCATTTTCCCCCTTTCTCAGGATATGAGGGGATGTTTAGAGAATCCGCTGCCCACGCCAGCAGCTGACTCATTTTTTTTTCGAGAAGGCCTGTGCTCGACTGACTCCACACATTCCCTTCGGCTCTGGGCCGGAGCTGGCACCGTGCAGGCTGAGCCCCTGGCAGCAGGCTGGCCGGCCGCCGTGCTTCTCCAGCCGCCACCCGGCCCCGGCGGCGTGCAGCCCCTTGCGCGCGGGCTCCGTAGCCCCCCGCCGCGCTGGCACAGCCCCGGGAGGAAGGAGAGCACGTCCTTCCAGGGCCAGGGACCAGGGCTAGCAAAGGAGCCCGAGTTGGCGGTGGGGTGCCGCGGGATTCAAACAAGGGCCCTCTCGCCCTGAGTCTGGATGTGCACCCCGAGCTTCGGGAAGGGAGGCGAATTTGCAAAAATGCGGGGGGTTCCCTGAGTGCCCCGGTGCAGGGGATAACCTACGGCACCTCGCTGGCTCCGGCAGCCTGATGCCATAGCTGGACACTTTTTTGGGTGAGTTTACGGCTTAGTGGAGCCTTTTGTGGGTGAGTCTGGAGCTGGTTTCAGGCCTCGGTTTCACCAGGATATCCTGGGAAAGCCCAGAGAATAAAAACATGTTGCAAGCACGTGACAATCCACTGAGCCGACCTGGGAAATGCTCATGGAGGTTAGTGCCTCCCAGGCCCAGCAGGTCATTGGTGTGCCTTTACCCCAAGGAAACCCCCCGTGCTCGGCCTCGGGTTTCTCTCTCTGGAAACAACTCTTCTCCATGTCTCAAACTGGTCGCCAAACGACGCTCCGAATCCCGAAAGAGCGGCCTGGCGGAGAACGCCACCACGCTGTGCCAGCAGCGCTGTCCCGGGACATCTCCCCAGGCCAAAAAGCCCTTCCTAAAGCCTCCCCTGCCCTTCTCCAACAATATTTCGCTGACTGGGTACGGGCTGCGTGCCCCTTAGGCGAAGGGCAGCTTGGAGGCACCATTTTCCTTTGCTAGGTGGATGGTTTCCAGTCGAGCCGGCGGATGAGTCGCCGGCCCCCGCGCTTTCAGAAGTTGCTGCTTATCTCCGGTTATCTCAGTATCTTCTTCCTCTCCTTGATGACAAGCCAAGTGGAGACGGCTTATCCAGAGACTGCTGATGGGAGAGGGGGAGGAATTGTCCACGGGAAACCCCGAGCTGTTACCATACAATGGGGCTGTGCTTGCGCAGCATCCTTCGGTGCCCGGGACACAAGGGAGCGAGAGGCGAGAGGTGCAGGTCAGCCCAGGGCAGGGGCAGCCTGCGTGGAGGTGAATGGGCTGGTGGGAAGCCAGAAACGGGGCACGGAGCAGCGCCGAGGGACCTGCACGGGTGCCCCTGCTATTTGCACTGGGGATTCATTCCTTACGGAGGCAGGGAAAGGCCCTCGGAGCACCCGCCCTGGGTGCCGAGAAGGGGCTGCGAAGACAGACACGTCCCGGGGGCCTTCCTGAGATGGGAAGCTGCTCGCGGCGTGCTGAGTGGTGGGGGGAGAAGCTGGGAGGGACGGACCCAGGGCCCTCGGGGGGCAGGTACAGCCTCAAACCTCTCCCCAGCTGCTGCAGGCCAGCCCTGTGGGGTGGCAGGACGGAAAGGGTGGGGGCTGTTCGCCTTTAGCCGCAAGCCGTTTGATGGGACAGCTGCCCAGTACCAAGAGCCTGGGGTCACCTCCGTCCCGTGGGCAGGCTGGGGGCTCCAAGGTGTGCCCTCCCTGGCAAGGAGCAGGGTCTTGAGGCCCCTCGGGAGGAGGGCAGAGGGCTGTTACCCTGGGGCTTCGGGAAGGGCCTGCCATCGTAGCCATCGTAGAGGCCAAGGCGTGCTAAGGAGGGCCTGGTGCATGCTGCAAACGGCTCCGAGTCCTTGTTGCTGCATCCCTCGCGCCTGTCCAAGGTCGCGTTGTTTAGGAACTCGGTGTTTGGGCTTCGGGCGCTGCGGGACAGGAGCCAGGCAGCCCGGAGCAAGCCACATCTGCAGGAGGAGAGGGGCTGCCTGCTCTCGCCGGCTCCCTTTGCTCCGGTGTAAGAGACCTCCGGCCAGCCGTGACGCTCAGAGGGATTAGTTACGTCCGAGCTCTGGGGTTTGCTCCAGGGATGCGGAGCTCAGTAGTGCCCACGGGGCCTGAGGTGCTCCTGGCCTCTGCCTGCACCAGGGACCTGGGCAGCACTTGGGCCTCGCCAGTCCCCCGGCTACTTAAATAAAGGGGGATTCCTCTCCGCTCCGCCAAGCTACACCCGCAGAGAGATGTCCTGGGTGATTTTCCTCCCCAGGAGGTGGGGGTCTAAGCCTCAGCCTGAGACAGATGTCAGAGGCCCTATCACTAGCCATGGGGGCATGGAGCAGCATCTGCTCACCCTGGAAGTCATGCCAGCACCTGCTGCTCATTTAGCCCTGGGGATGACGAGCGGGGTGGCAGGGACACCCAGGCTGACGCAAGCACCGGCATGGCGTCGCAGGGGCCATTTCGAGCCCTGGCAGGGCCTCAAGGAGAGCTGCCGCCAGGTGCCTGGGGCTGCCACCTGGACCACTTTGTCCAGGTGGGAATTGATGCAACATGAGGCCCCGATGCATGAGCTCTTGTCACCATGCAGAGACACCGTGTCCCGCGGCTGTGGTTATCACAGCAACGGGTGGGCCCCCGTGGTGCGGCGATGAGCCCCCCCAGTGCGACGGCAATGGGCAGCTCTGGTCCCCACCTCTGGGGGCTGATGCTACCGCCAGGCCAGGGGCACAGGAGCCTTGTGCCCATTCTGCTCTGGGACGATCCCATTAGTCTGCAGGGAGATGGGGGCTGAAATGCATCCCTGACTCTCCTCCAGGCTTTGGGGGCTGCCCCCAGCTCTGGCCCTTCCTGCCTGGTGCCTTGGTGGGAGCAGCCGCGCGCTCCAGCGTGAATGCGAATAGCGGCGCTTCCGGTCACCCCAGTCATTCCAGCACATCTGGAGCCACTTAGGCACTGGAATGATTAACCCCTTGTGAGCTCTGCTGCCGCCGTGCCAGGCCAGCCGAAGGGGGAGTGCACCCCCCGGGGGCACGGAGCGCTCCTGGAGGGTGCTGGCAGAGCTGGAGGGCAGGGCACAGGGTGGCCAGGCCCTACTCCACCCTGTCCCGGGCAGCGCAGACCGTAGGCATCCCATCGGCCGGGAGGAAGGTCTAGGAGTCACCGCTGTGTTCTGGCACGTTGCTCCACGAGGCAGAGCGGAGCAGAGTCCCACCCATGCCTCAGTCTCTGGTCCCAGGGCAAGGGCTCAGCTCTGTCCTGCCCTGCACAGTGGGGCTCCCAGGATGGCCAAGTAAAGGAAAGATGGAGCTGCAGCAGGTACAGGTGATCCGAGCCACTGGGCTGGGCTGGCCTGAGTGAGCGTCCAAGCCAGACACCTGTCCCCGATACTTTGGGGTCCAGGTTCTAGGTGCAGAGAAGCATCTGCAGATGTGTGCGCACCTACGCGTGTGTGCACGATGCAGGTGTGGCGAGGTACATCACCTGCCCCGGGCCATGTCTTTGCATGTCGCAAGCCCTGTGCCCCTTGCAAAGACCGGGTGCATGTCTGTGCACGGTCTGGACAACTCCTGTGCCCATAACAGCTGTGCCCAGTGCCCTCCCATGGCGAGCTGGGGTAGTGCCACAGAGGCAGGCTCCACAGTGCCCAGCTCTTGCATTTCCATCCCTGGACTCTCCCTATTTAGCATTTGTGGCAGCCTCTAGGCCTTGCCGGGCAGAGCGGGAGGACAGGAGCTCGGAAACCAGGATGCAGAAACAAAAGAGGCTGGTTTAAAAAGAAAAAAGGGATGCTTTTTTTTAAGCCCCTGCTTTTGAGGCCGTGCTGGTGCTGCCCCATGAGTGATGCAGCGCGTGAGCCAAAGGCTGCCTGCTCTGGGCCCCACAATGGTGCCAGAGGCAGCAGGGGGAGGTTACTAGTAGGGGGTAAGGCAGGTGGGACAGGAGGGGCAGGGGGCCCAGGAGAGCGAGGGGTCTCCTTTGGCCTCCAGCAGGGCAGGGCACTGCTTGCAGCCTGGGTCCAGGCCTCTGGCTATCGGGGATGTCCCCTCAGCCCTCTCCTCTGAGAGCGCTGCCAAGGCAAGCGGTCAGGGTGGTAGAGAAGATATCTTGTATTAGCCCAACTAGACAGTTGCAAAAAACCCAACTTCCTTTATTTGCAAGCTTTCAGGCACATGCGCCCTTCCTCGGGCATAGGAGAACACAAAGATTGTCAAGTTTCTCCCCGGGGAGAAATGAAAATTCGTATCGTGCCGGAGAGCTGGAGCGTGCTGCAGGACGAGGGCACGCACAGCTCCTGCCCTCCTCCTGCCAGGGCTTGCCCCCTTCCCTGCGGAGCCGGGCAGGAGGAGAGCGAGCCACGTGACGCCTGGAATGAGAGCAATGTGCTGGGAATGCTGCCGCGGCCTGGCCGGGGTGGGCTGGGGGCGGTGGGGAGGCCCAGCGCGGCGGCGTGGACCAGCCGCTCCCTCTCCGGCGTGTGCTGGAATGTGCAAGCCTGCGGCGTGCGCGTGCCACACGGCCCCGAGCGCGCAGCCCCCATGGACCAGGGACCGAGCCCCGCGGGCAGCTTGCAGGTGGTGAGAGGCAGCCGTCTGCAAAACCCTGCCTGCCCTTGGCTCCTGGGGCGATGCGCGACCTACAGACAGACAGACAGCCAGGGTACGGGCACACCACTGCGGTCTTCCTCTCCACCAGTGTCGGTGCAGCTTGCACGCGTGGTGCACAGCCGTACAACCCCCCCACGTAGCACTAGCTCAGGTGCCTGGCCCTGCTTTCTCTGCCTGGGGCGTACTTCCAGGGCTTCCCTCCCCAGGCGGTGAGAGCCAGCTGCCCTCCAGCCTCCGTCCAGGACCAAGGGGATCCCGACCGCTGTGGATGAGCCCCGAGGTGGCCGTGGGTTTCGTCTGAGCACGGCTGTGCCCTGCCTAGGCGGCTGGCGCCTCCTGCCCTCTCTGCTGGGGCGCGGGACCCCCGCTCCCACCCCAGCCCCACGGGGTGCTGTGCCAGGGCCACTGCCCAGCGCCGGGGCTCCTCTGCTGGGCGGCTCCTTCGTGGTCCGTGGGCCCCGGGGAGCCCGTCTCCACCAGGTGGTGCCGTCAGACCACGGATGAACCGGAGTCAGACCCAGCCCGGCCTGGCGCTGGCCCGCTGGGGCTTGGCTTCTCCGCCCTGCAGACGCAGGGGCCACCCGAAACAGCCCCTCCCTGTCCGCCAGTGGGCTCCTCCATCTGCCGCCTCTTGCCCCTCACCCTGGCATCGGGTCTGCCCCGGCCTCGAGGGCTCAGCCCGGCCCTGGTCAGATCGCAGAGCTGCCGGGTTACCTCTTGCGGTGCTCAGGGCTAACCCAGAGGCACGGGCTTTCTTGCCAGCTGTTTCGCCTGAAGACTTATTTGCCACCAGTGCTGAGGGAGCAGCCCCTTGGAAATGGCCCCCGGGATGCTGGAGGTCCCGCAAGGGCAGATCCGCGTCCCCTGCTCCCTTCAAGCAGAGATGGGAGCAGACTGCCTGTCCTGCCGGTGGCTGTGGAGGGGGTGGGAGAGGCTCTCACACCCCCAAGGAAATTTGTCACCACTCACTGGTGGTGCTCTCCCCTCTGCAAGAGCCAGGGCACCAGACAGGCCCTTAGCGTTAGAGCTGGGGCTGGGGGATGAAGCCCCCAGACCAAGGAGGAGGGCCTGGCTGCTGGGAGAGCATCTCCCCCTGCTCCAGCAGAACCATGGCCGTTCTGCGTGGGCGACGAAAGACCCGGGGCAACCCCTGCCCGGGCTCGGCAGAGCCGCGAGGACAAGGGTTTCCCCTCCGAGGGACGTCTGAAGCCCGCAGGGCTCCTGGTCCAGCTCAGGGAGAGGATCCTGTGTCCCTTCCCGGCCAGAAGGGCCATCAGCTCTGGGGACCGGCCTTGCTGCCAGTGGGCCACATGGCCCTTGTTCCCTTCCCTGGGGCAGTGCATATGGACGGGGTCTGCGAGCAGAAAGCCCCTGAGCTCAGGGCCCTTCCCAAGGACCCCGGGGATTATGGCTCCGGGCTTTTCCTTCCAGGCCCCTGGAGTGAGTGCGGCCGCCCTGCTCAGCCCTGCAGGGGACTGCTGCAATGGGAAGGTGGAGCTGAAGCCGCCAGGCAGGGATTTCCCGTGCACAGAAAATCCCCAGATGATGTCAAGGTGACTGCTGCAAAGGGGCCTGGACAGCGTGCGCTGGGCTCCAGTGACGCTCGTCTCCTTCCACACCCATGAACCGGGGGGTCAGCCGGTGGTCCCCCCCAGTGCAGACCCGCTTCTCATGGCGGTGGGGCTGTTGCTTGTCCCCCAGCGAGGAGCATCCTGCTTGGAGATGGGGGACAAGGGGCGTAGCGGGACCTCAGGAGAGCTGACCGAGACAGAGCCCTGCTCTCAGGCCCATAAAGACTGAGCTGTTTTCCATGGACAGACTTCTCCAAGCCTAATCCCTGGTGGTCATAAAACGGATCCAAAAGAGAAGTTATCACAAGAGGATCTTTATGGCCCCATTGTCTTCCCCCTTCCCCTCCCCAGCCCAGCCCTTCCCACCAGGGTGAACTCGCAACTCGGAGGGAACTTGCAGCACGCGGGACGCGTCGTGAGCAAGCGCCTGGCGAAGGTGCACAGGGCTGCAGTGCTGGGGGAGCGGGCAGGGCTGTGTCTGGATTGCAGCAGGCGCCGGCTCAGGGGGCGGCTGGTTCAGCCTGGGGGCTCTGTGGCCAACATTTCCCGAGGCCCCCGTCCCTGCCTGCGAGCTGCAGGTACTTCAGGATCACTCCCCCTCCATCTCTGTACATTCGAGGACATCAAATAGTCCCCCTCCATCTCTGTGAAGGGAGCTTGCATCTGGCCTGTGTACACAGCGCATCGCCTATCACTGACATGCAGCCACCTCTGGGGTGGGACACAGCCGCTGCATAGCAGGGCCCAGTTCTCCCTTGCGCTGTCTTCACTTCCCCACTCTTTTCACGGCAGACTTTCACAGGGGAAGAGGGAGCTGGGGCTTCTTTGCATGATCAGGCAGGAGGAGGAAGAGAGGACGAGCTCTTTTGTTTAAACAAAGCTGCCAGCATGGCTGGGCTATGGGAAGGAACCAGGAGGGACAGAATTAGCCCATCAATCAAGGGGCACAGGAGCCAGCGGGTACGACAGTGTGGGATTTATTGTGTGGGTTGGGGCGGTTACATTTCCCATGCATCATGGAGCCAGGGACACGGGGAGGGACAGTCACCGCAAGCCACAGAGAGGCCTTTATGCCAGGCGACACCACCATGGCTCTTGTATGGGGCACACGGGAGCCCCGGGCAGGGTTCCCAGGCCCCTCTCATGCCCCTGCATGCCAAATCACACAGCTTAAGCTGCGGCTTCTTTCCTGTATCCTTCCAGCTGCCCCACCATGAGTCTTCCCCCTCTCCTACACTGCTAGAGAGAGGAGTAGCTCTCGAAAACCTTAGGGGGTTCATTCCTCTCCTGAGACCTTGTGATGGCTTTTCCCCATGGGCAGCATCAGGGCCAGGGGAGAGGGTGGAAAGCGGGGAGGGGATGAGCTGTGGATGGCACCGGAGAGGACGGTCCCGGAGGTACGTGCCTCCCCTACACCCTGTGGAGTGGGGGCAGCTGAGTTGCTCCCTCCTAGAAGCTCCCACACATCTCCCTTTTACCGATCCCTGCCCCTTGCTCCCTGAAGGACAATACGGCCCCGTTTCATCCGAGCCAAGGAGCCCCGGCTGCGGCAGGGTGGGACCGGGCGTCCCTGCTTTGCGAGCCGAGCATTTCAGATCCATTCAAATCTCCATGCCATCTCATTAGGGGTCTGGGGAGCCCAGAGACCTGTGCAGGCCCTGCACAGGAGAAGCTGATGAAATGGGTTTCTAGTCGACTTTTTACCCGCGTGCATATTTGTGCCCAAGCTCGGGCTGAATTGGGGCCGAGAAACATCGAAGCAGAACAGGATGGGACACAGGGAACTGCCAGCAAGGGGCCTCTGAGCCAGCCCAGCCGGCAGCATGGATCTGCACATGCCCGTGCTGGGTTATCGTGCCGGGGGTTTCAGAAGCACTGTCCTAGCTCTGTTCCCCGGCAGTGCTGCACCTTTGGAAATCCCACCTTGAGCAAATAAATGGTTGCACTTTGACAGCATCCCCGGGAGCCCCAGAGCCCTTCACAAACAGACGCAGGACCTGGCTTAAGACCCGGTGACTAGGGCACGGTGTACGCGAAGGACAGGCGGAGGCACCGGCATGCCCACGCTGGGACCGTGCTGAAGGGGTGATCGTCCCAGGAGAGACTCCAAGCGTCCTGCAGCTGCCGTGAGAGTGGCGTTCACTTCACCCAGTGCTGCTGTCACGACTGCGCCCGGTGCCGTGCTGCACGGCCACGGCCGTTTTGGCATGGAGCTCCCTGGCACTGCCCTACACCGTGCGCACCTACACGGGCAGAGGATGTAGGAAATCCAGGGGGCTGGTGCCTGGGGATGGTTTTCCATCCCAGGTCATGGCTTGTGTTAGCACAAACCACAGTCCAGGTCACCAGGTTGTTAGCCCAAAGCATCCCTACCTCCTAGGGTCCAGGCTGCAGCCGTTTGTTGGAAGGCAACAGGAGACGTGGCCCTGTGCTCCCAGCAGCGGGAGATGGTGTGGTGGCGGGGGGGGTGCTTGTTGCATGGGGGTTTTTTTGTTGTGCCCTCTCCTGGGCTTGATGAGAGAGCACTGTGATCGCTTTGCTGCTGGTTATGAAACAACCAGTCTCCTGCTGCAGTCTTCGAACCAGGGCTGGAGATCCATGCACCAGCCTGGTGGCTCACTCCCTTCTCAGACCAGTTGTCAATCCTGGCAGTCTCTTGAGGGCTACGAGAGCCCCATATCATCAAGCTTTTAATTCTGCAGAAACACCGGGCTTGGTGATCACCTAGGGCCGCTTAGCACGGCCCCCTGGATGGCACCAGGTCTGGAACCAGTCCCCGCTCAGCAGCTGCCCCGGCTGAAATCTCTGGGCTTACATTGCACGTGCGCGCCTCACCTCCAGACCGACAGGCCCCGTGCCCCCCACGAGGTCCCTGTGAATGCCCCAGTGAACGTCCTGCCTCAAAGCCATCGCGGCGGATGCAGCTTCATTGCCGGTTCAGCCTAGCGTGGAGCCCACTGCCTTGCACCACTTCTGCTGCGAGCCATAGCCTGAGACGATGCATTATCTCGCACCCAGCCGGTTGTCCGGTTTTAGCCATAGGGACTGGGAGCCGTCTGGCTTCAGGCTTTATCTGGCTGGTGCTGTCCAGGAGGCCAGGTCAGGGGCTCGGCAAGGTCTCTAGGTGCCTCCATTTACCAGGCAGAGGTTCTCTCCAGCTTGGGGCAGGGGCAGCCTTGTGCACTGCCTTCTCCCCACGGCTCAGATGGGGTCTCCCTGCCTGGAAAAGGCACTCTCAGGTCTTTGGGAAATTTTTTTGGAGAGAAAATTGCAAGAAAACCTCCCCCATGCACCCGGGGCTCCACTGCCCTCTGCACCAGGGGCTCAGTGAGGCAGAAGCAGGAGCCTGGATTTGGACCAGGGACAGAGTGAGGTCTGAGCTGGGGGCAGGGGGCTGTAAGGGAGCCCCAAGGCCATGCGGGGGGCCACGGGCACAAGCTTTGGGCAGCTGGGAGAAGGGACCAGGCCAGCAGTGACCCCAGGATGGCAGGATCCTTTTGGGAGACACCAAAGCCTGGGAGACCCCTTGTTCCCAGCCCGACCCCGCTCCTAGCGGTGCTCAGCTCGGGGGAGAAATTGCAAGGTCCTCCCTGGGCTGTGCCTGCGCCTGAGAGTCTGCGCCCAGTCCGTCTGTCCACCTGCCGGCCCATTCCCAGCCCAGCCGCCGGCTGCACTGCGCTACACCTTCCCGCTCCCCCCCCCGGCGTCTTGGTCATTTGGCCCCGGCGCATGGCTGGCCCTTGCCGAGCTGGGTTCGGCCCCGGCGTGCCTGAGGGGGCGTGAATCCAGCCTCCGAGTCAGCGTGTTATAGGCTCAGGCTGTTAGACCAGCACAGGGTCCCATGTGCAAACACCCCTGCCCTTTCTGGGGCAAGATACCCCGGGCTGCCCCAGTCTTTCTGCCCTTCCCCGACATGATCCCTGTGTCCCAGTCCTGCCACTTCGGGGGGAGCTGTGGGTCCCCGAGGCAGGGGGTCCAAGCCGGGTCTGGAGGGAGGGAGCTAGGCCATAAGGACATCAGAATTGCCATTTATGGGGTCAGACCCTGGGTGCGCCTTGCCCAGTCTCGTCCGCCGCACGGCAGCAGGGAGCGGAGGCTGGACGGCAGGGTGAGCGGTGGCCCCCCTGCTCCTCGTAGCCTCCAGCATTTAGGGGCTAGGAAGCTCTGGCTCAGAGGCCGTGCCCCTCGCTCCTGTGCTCGATAGCGCCCGAAGCCCTCTGTGCATGCGGCTGGACTCCCACCTTCCCCCACATCCTGTGGCAAGGAGTTCCACGCTGCAATGCCACGCCGGCTAAAATGAACTTCCTTGTGTTAGGTTTCCAATTTCCGGGTGGTTTCCAGTTCCTTTCTTATGGCTGCTGAGCCCCGAGGTCAGGGCTGGCGTTTGCATGGGAAGAGACTGGAGATGCTCTTACCAAGGCTTGGCTCCCAGCCGCTCCGAGGGGCTCCGTGGGGGTGACCAAAGCCTGGGGCTGCCCCTGCCCAGCCTGGGCCTTGCCTTTGCCTCCCCCCCACGGCTTCTGGCTTCCTTCTGGCCAGGCCCTGGGTAGCCGTGGAGGCTCCCCAGCCCGGCTCCTGCCCTTTGAAGTGCGAGCCTATCTCACCATGCAAATGCTCCCAGCGCTTGGCCCAATAAAAAGCCTTTTCCCCCCAGGGAGGTGCCTCTAGCGAAGGGCGAGGAGCAGCCCAGGTGAGAGGCGCAGCAGGCAGGCAGCAGCGCAGCAGCGTGCAGGGGAAGGGCGCAGCATGCGCGCAGCGCCCACGGGGGACCATGTATGTGGGCTACCTCTTGGATAAGGACTCTGCCATGTACCCCAGCCCTGCTCGGCCCCCCAGCCTGAGCCTGAGCCCGCAGAGCTACGCGCCCGCGCCCCCCCAGTACCCGGACTTCGCCAGCTACCACCATGTGCCAGGGATCCCCGGCGACCCCCAGCACAGCCAGCCCGCGGGCGCCTGGGGCTCTCCCTATGCCCCCAGCAAGGACGACTGGCATTCGTACGGGCCCTCGGCCGCCAGCCCGGCGCAGCTGGGCTTCGGCCCCCCGGATTTCAACCCCCTGCAGCCTCCCGGCTCCGGACTCCTCCCGCCGCCCATGCCGCAGCTGTCCCCCGGCGCGCAGAGGCGCACGCCCTTCGAGTGGATGAGGCGCAGCACCCCCAGCGGCAGCAGTGGCGGTAAGGCCCCCCCAGGCCCCCAGGCCTTGCCTGCTGGGCGCCCCGGGGCCAGCGGGGCTGGGCTAGGCTGGGCTTTTCTTGGCTGGCACTCACAGGTGTTGCAGAGGCCACTCGGCGCCCTGGCACTTGTTACCGGCTGGGTGCCTGTCCAGCCTGGCTCTCCCCGGTGCTGTCCTTGCGGCACCCTTTGGGAGAGGTCAGCGGGGCCGGGAGAGCAGGAGCTGGGTCCAGGGCCAAGGCCGGGGTGGAGCGTCCAGGCCCCCGGGCTCTTCGGGGGTTTCAAGGCACTTGGGATGGGCGGCCCCTCCTTGCCAGCAGAGCCAGGCGCTGTCCCGGCTGCAGCGCCGAGGCTGGGCTGCCCGGGCGGGTGCCCGCCAGGCTGGGCAGCGATGGGCGCGCAGGGGCGCAGATGCACGCGCAGAAGGGGCGTGCAGGGCCGGCTCCCCTGCTCCGAACTGGGGGAAGCTCCAGCCTGGGCCTGCGGGGTCCTGGCCCCGGCTGAACTCCTGACCTCTGCGGGGGGGTGGGAAAGTGGAAATATCTCTGGGGCAAGCGGCCAGTTCAAAGGCAGGGAGGCCTCCCAGGTAGTGCCCCCCTCCGGGCCTGCCCAAATCGGCCAGCGCTTTGCTTTGTCATGGAGATCTCGAGCTCATTGTCCTCACCCATTGTCCCAGGGGCACGGCCCTTTTGATGTGGGTCACACGGCCGGGCACTGCCCGGGGTCACTGCTGGCCCTGGGTGCTATGCCCGCCTCTGCTGCCTTGCCCCATCTCCAGCCCCTGCCCAGGCCACTCCATGCTCGCCTTGACCCTGGTGGGCACTGGCACGGCCAGCTCCTGGCCCCGCTAGCCTCGTCCAAGGGGACTGCAAGGACACGGTGGCATTGCTGGGAGATCGGCTCATGGCTGGGGGCACGGACAGGCCAGGCAGGGGTCGGCTGGGTGGAGGTTTATCCTCCTTTTCTCCCTCTCCTATTCCTTGCGGGTGTGAGGGTACCCAGGCTGGCCACATCCTGCTGGTATTAACAGGCACTGAGATGGGCAGCTCCCCCAAGGCAGGGGAACAGGATTTGGCCCCATTGTGCAGCCCGACCGGTTTCTCTGCCGAGCTGGGCGGTGGCTAGGGGAAAACATCCCTATTTCCCAGGCGCGAGGAGCCTCACGGCCAAAGATCCAGCCCCTGTCAGGCTCAAAGGAGAGAGACTCCTGCTGCTGTGCTGGGGGGCAGACGATGCTCCCTTTAGACTTACATGGGAGCGCAGCCAAGGACCCAGTCCTACAGACCTGCCAGGAAATTTCCCTGCACAGACGCACCTTGAATTAGCTGTCTTTCCCCATATGGGACCGGCTCCATCCCCCCTGTTCAGCCCCTTAAGCCCTCCTCGATTCCCCAGGCTATCTCCTGCTGCCACCTTTGCTCTGTGCGGTCCACCCTGCTTTCTCCTCTAGGAGTTACTATGCTTGGAAGCATTACAGCTTCCAAACTCCTTGTCCTGATGGGCCCTCTCATGGAGCACGGTATTCCTGGGTTGGGGTAAAAGCAGCAAGCGCGGGGCTAAAACTCTGCCTGGAAGTTGTCCTGAGTCTGTAGACGTCCAACCACTGATTGCAGCAGGAGCGGGGCGAGTTGGGAGAAGAGTTCCCTGCTCGAGGACAGTTTGCACAGTTGAATGTTAAGACTCTCCCACACTCAAGCACACGCTGTTCCCCGCTCGTGTTGTGAAACTGCGCCAGCCCGGCCGCCTCTGGCAGCAAAAGCACATGTTAGCAGCCTGTTTCCTCTGCAAAGGCTTTTTAAAGTTGGTTTCTAGACAAGTCGTGGGGATGCAGCCAAAGGGGTGCGGCTGTCTCTTTCTGCATGAAGTGCCAGACAAATCATTGCAGGCAGAGAAAGATAAAAATGTGCATCAGAAAACTGGAGGACTGGGAAATATTGGCTTTTTAAACAGAAATGTAATATAGGGCAGCTGGGCCGCACCCCGCAATGTGAGAGTGGTTTTGGTTACGCTGCACAGGACGGAAAAATATAACCTGGAAAAGGCAGATCTGGATTCAGGTCTTTCTTAGAGTAGCAGCCGCACAGACTGCCGCTGGAGGTGGTTCAAGCACCTACTGAACACCTTCAAAAGACATCTCTTGCTGGGATCCTGTGACCCCTGCTGACTTCCTGCCCTTGGGGCAGGGGCTGGACCCGATGATCTCCCGAGGTCCCTTCCAGGCCTCATGTCTATGAAATCTATGAAGCCTATTTTCCAACAAGCCCAGGCTCAGTCGCCATCCCCCTGAATAGCTGCGGGACTCTCGGCATTTTGGAAAAGCAGGTTGATACCAGGTTGTTCCCTTGGTCAGCACTCAAACCCCCAGTGGCTCCTGTTACATGTCTCTGGTTGAAAATCCAGGTGAATTCATGGGCAAGAGACACTTGGATGCGGGGCTTTTACCAGATGCATCGTTCTGGGGGTTTTACCAAATGCGTCACTGCTACAACGGGATCCTCCCAAGCTGGAAAGCCTTTCTGCTCCCCTCTCCCCGGGGATGGATGAGAGCCTCAGGAGCAGAGAGGTTGGACTGAGATGTGCTCAGGCTCTCACTGTGATTGAAGAGCTGCTTAATTGCTTATACAGTTTCCCAAAGCTTTGAACTTCCCCTGCGACGACGTTGCTGAGTGTCCCAGGCAGTCTACAATGTGATGGGGAGAGTGTGGACTGAGACCGGGGATAGGGGCATCTCCTGAATGCATCCTCGGCTGCACGGGGGGTGGGCAGAGGTGCCCGCGTGTTCCCGGGTGCAGTGAGGATCTGGTGCCATGCCCCTTGGCTGCTGTCTATACCCAAAAGTTGCACCACGTTAGCTGTACTGGGAACGCTGATGTTGCACAACCCTTCTGAAGTGGGCACGGCCATTGCACTAGGGCATAGGCACTTATACCGGAAACAGGAGACATCCCACCATTTTAAGCCACTTCTGCATTCACCCCAGAGGTTGCTCCGGCAGCACTAGTCGTACCCGCACTGACCTAGGGAACTTGGCACAACACCTGTGTGTGGGGGCCAAGCCCCCTTGCAGCAGGGCGGGCGCAGCCATGATAGCAGCTGCGGAGGTGGGTGAGACTGAAGGGTGGCAGCTGCAGCCCGGGATGTGCCCTGACGAGCCGATGGCGTTTCATCTGCCCCTTCCCCTCGTTGTGCCGCATAGCGCACAAGCCGATCGGTGCCTTCCTGCCTTTTCAGCGGCGCTCTGGGAGTGGGACTCGGGAAGCCTCTGCCATGAAAGGCTCCGCGCGAAATGCAATCATAGCAATCGCAATTAGATGATCACATAGTAAGAGCTCTAATTTAATTAGCTGCAAGCATAATTAGGGATGTGGAGGCTGTTCGGGATGTGGTTGCAGTGTCTCACGATGTATGCGGAGGCACGAGTTCAGCGGTTGCTATAGGCTCACACCAAAGGCTACCTTCATCAGCCCCGGTGTTCAGAGGTACCTGACCATCAAAGCTGGGGTGTCCAAGGCAAGGACACGGTACAAGGCACACTATGCCCGTTCCCAGCTGTTGGTTAGAGAAGCCGGCGCGCCTTAGCCATGCTAGCTTGTTGGGCCACGAGGCTTGGGCAGACCTTATAACTTAATTTTGATGCGTTTTATTCCTTGGCTAGAGCAGGGTCTGTGTGCTGTTCATGGTGGGTGAGGCCCTGCTCTCGTAGCTTGTTTCTTGGCTAATTTCTGCAGGGCGGAGCTGTCTCCCCGCTGCAAGCCGCAAGGCAAAACTTTGATGGGCGATGAACGCATCAGAGCATCGCCACCCGGGCCGCTGACTCCAGAGCCCGTGCGATGGGGGAGGAAGTGGTTCCTGTTCCCACTGAGGCTGGCCTTCTCCAAACTGCTTCCAGGTTTGGGAGCTTTAGGTTTGGGATCTTTTGCTCAGTCCTTCGAGGGGAGGGAAGCTCGAAGCACTTGATAAAGGAGAAAAGGAATCGACAAACATCTTCTCTGGGCGAACCTGCCGAAGAATTTTACACCAAGGGCTGCAATGAAGACAAAACAAGGGCTTGAAAGTGCCTCCGCTGGAGCTGAGTGAGGACTGGATTGAACGAATGGTAAAAAATATCATTAGTTGCTGGAGTTCATATCTCTTAGATTAAATGCACACAAAGTGCCGAATAAATCAACCACTGTCTCCTTGAATGCAAATCAAGAAATACCCCTGACCAGCTGCTGTGACTGCTTTAAAAAGGGGCAAGATACAGAAGCGGCGGTACATCTGCTGGACGTGTGGTTGGGTCCGGCTTTGACAGTCCTTCCTCAGGCCAGGCTCCCAGTGAAGCCAGCTCCCTTCGAGACTATCCCCAGTGAACCCAAAGGGATGTTCACCCAACGCGCTCGGAAATTGGCTTTGTATTCTCCGTCCTGGACGAGGCCACCACGTACGAAGCTGGCTTCAGTGGGGGTTTTGCCCGAGCGAGGACAGCAAGATGAGTCCCTGCAGAGCTGTGCGCTGGGAAATGATGGTGTGAAGTCTTAGCCCAGTCAATGGGGGCTGGAGTTCACTGGTGCCTGTCTCACCGCCTGCTCTCCGGTGGGATTTGTGTGCGTGCATGGAGGGTTTGCAGAGCTGGGTCCTTTCCTCCAAATGGACTTAAATCCTAAGGGCTTCCCCGCTACGGTCTGTTTTTTCAAGGCTGCAAGCGCTTTAGAAACCTCCTTTATGAAGCCGAGAATATGCCGGCCCGGAGGCAGGCTCGACACAGATAAGGGTGAAATTCTTAACTGAATTGTTTTATTGAAATCAATAAACTGGACATTAATCAGCTGGGATTGATTAACTACCTAACTGGCTGGAAGGGGAATAGGAAATTAAAAGGAGAGCATTTTCGCTATAAATATCACCAGTTTCATTATGGGGGCCATAAATCATAATACTTCAGAGGGCTACAAATTAAGCCTCCTGCTCTGTCTTGCCTTGAATAAACAGTCGCAGTCTGCAAGCTGCTGGGAAAGAGTTGTGCTAAGTCAGGCTCGGGCTGTAGCAACTTCAGGCACCGTACGAGTGGAGGGGGTTTCTGCAGATGCCCGATTCAAAGTCCAAAGCGGCTAATGATAACGAGCTCTCTCCTCCTGCATCATTCAGTGGGCTTAGCATCCTGCCTTAGAGGAGGCAACGGAGGCTAACTCTTCACATGCTTTGCCCCGGCCCGAAGCACCAAACCATATCCGGGCAGGAAACAATCTCCCTACCGCGCGAGCGCTTGGCAGGGCTCGAGGGGCAGGGGTGCTGGAGAGCCACGCGGCGTTCGAGCAAGCCGGAAACAGAACAGAAATAATTCCCGAGAAGGCATGCCCTCGTCCGACGGCCCTGCTTTTCCTGTCCGCAAAACCTGCGCAGGCAGAGCGCAGGGGTTGTTGCTCGTCGGCGGCCATGGGCAGGCGTCCTTGTGAATCCTGCCCCTGCGAAAAGCTTTGCCCAGAGCGCTCGCTTGCTAGTCAGATGCTGAAATGCAGCCGGCGCTGCTCAGCTGCAGAAGTCCCACGATTTATGTAGGTTGTCTCCATTTCGGTTGCATCGCTAACCAGCTTGGCAGGGTTTCGAGTATCCCCGCTCCCATTTGTGGAGGAATATTTGAGGCTAAGAGCCCACTTTTCGCAGCGGGGTTGCGGGAGGGAAGCCTGAGTACATGAATGCTGGTAGAAAGCCCGGCCGCAAGCACGATCAAATCCAAATGCCACGCATTGCAGCAGTTATTGCCCAAACGTTTCCCAAACCACGGGCCTGGTCCAGGGCTTATTCTTGAAACCTTGAGGAAAAAGGACAATTCCTTATTATCAAGGGGGCTTTGCTCTGCAAATATAGGCTTCTTGTAGAAGAGACGGTGTCGCAGACGTTCTTGGTGGCGGATTTTAAATTTTTTTATTTCTTACGATTGTACGTGTGAGAAGTCAATGCAGGTCTCCCAGCCAGGTAGGCAACGCATGATGTCAAAGTCCGTAACACGGTTAAACCAACTCATGCAGTGCACACGCACATACGTGTGCATAGATCACCCAGCCTCCCGTTTAAATGATTAACCCATAACCTGCTACTGGCCTCATTTGGGGCTTCTCTCCTGTCTTTTCTTCAAATTGACTTTCCTTGAACAGAAAAACAACCAAAAAAGGGCTTTCCTTGAACACTAAAGGCACCTACGTGACCAGCTCAGCCAGGTTAGACCACAGGATTAGCGCAGGGACCCTTAAACCTCACACCAGTGACGGACGTTCCTGCAGAGGGACCGTCAAGGCCACCCGCCCAGCGCTCTGTTAGCATTGCGATTTAATGGATGATAAGAGGACCCCATCCTACCCACCCCACTGTTACCCAGGAGTCGCTCCATGGGTCAACTCATTGAGGAATAACGTGAGTGGAGTCAGTCCTGATTTAGGTCTGCACCAAGGAGGAGGAAAATTAGGCTGTCTCCCGCATGCAACTGCGGCTTGGAGGGTGCAATCAAATAGCCCCAAATGTTGTAAACATGGGTTAAACTCTCCAGGGACCGTCTGCAAGCGCTTCCCACGAGACCAGCTTGCTACCGGCACTGCTCCAGCTCAGACGGGGGAGAGGATCCAGAGTGGCGCCGGGTGCGGGCAGCCAGGATCCACGGACCCGGTCGCATTGGCCCCTCCTTTGAAACCGGCACGCGTGACCAAGCCGCTCTGTTTGCTGCCACAACAAACCCCCAGGGTAGCTGCTCCCCGAGCAAGCCTGGTGCAACCGTGTGCCAGGAAAAAACCACCCGGTGAGCAAAGGGCTCTGCCTGTTGGTGTAGGGTGGGGCGCACGCCGCCTGCCCTTGGACACGTGGCCAAGGCCAGGTTGCAGCAGTGCCATCAACCTGGCATTAAGAGGGCATGGTGCTCAAACAGGGATTTGCGTGTGTGCCGGAGAGGGGGGTTAAGGAGAGATGGGGGACAAAAATCTCATGGCCGTTTTGCTTTGGTTGGGTTAAAGTCATCCCACGGAAAGGCGTGGAGGCAGAGAAACCAGGCTCTCCGCCCCGAGACCTGGCTTCTTCCTCATGCCCTGGGTTGCCCTTGGTGCAGGGGCACCAACCTGCAGGTTTCTGGGTCTGAGACCCGGCTCTGTAAACGGGTGGGATTCATAGCTCCGCGGGGAAAGCCGTAGGGGCTGCATGAAGCCAGGTCTTCCTTGTGCCCCTCTGCTCTGACCCCTGCTCCCCACCTCTGCATCGCGGGGCATTTCTGCTCCTTCCTCTCGTGCCAAGGGAGAACAGCTGAGCTCTTCCAGAACAAGAGAGATTCGTCATCTCTATGCAGGATCTGACCACGAAACCCTCAGGCCCTGTGGCACAGCTCACCATGCCGAACATTGCCAGCAGATCATGCCAGCTGTGCTAGCACAGCACTTGCAGGTTTTCCTCAAAAGCCGAAAAGTGGGGATGCTAGAGGAAATCCTCTTCGGTTGGCATCAGCGAAGGAGGGGTTGGTTGGATAACCCCCGTGGCAGCGTTTCTGGGGCCGACATAGAGGAGGAAATGCAAAGTTTTGGTTTTACCGGGAGCTTGCACACGTGAGTGGAAATGTGCATTTCCCCTGGGCTGGGCATGAAAGTCCAGCTGGAGCAAGCCTAGCGTTGGCTGGTGCTCGACAGTCTGCAGCAGGGGCTTTCTAAGCGTTCCTGCATCCACACCCACAACCTCCTCTTTCCCTTCAAAGAGACAGGATACAGCTCGCAGTGTTTCCTCGACTATCTTGTTTTTTGCGGCTGTCTTTCTTGCGGGGAGAGTCCAAGAGGGAGTGAACAAGGAATCCGATCCATTCAGATGGCGGAGAGGGCTTGCAAAACCCAGGTTGGTTCGTAGCCAGGTTAGCATCCCCCCTAAGGACCCTGTGTCCACAATACATTCAGCCCTCTCTCCCCTACGCAGCAGGTTTATTTAACACAGTCAGAAGGCAGGGTGGATTTGCGCCGAATAGACTCATTATATCAGAGCTGTGCTTTCATAAGCAGCAGGTTTACTTTGTCGGACGCTGTGAAGCGAGTGCAGGAAGCAGAGCATCTCAATAGAAGGAGACATGCAAGTACAAAGGGTGGAGAAGGGGCATGAAAAAGCAGGGGATGCTGCTGGGAGAGGCAAGGTGGGTAGGAGGGAGGAAAACAAAGCTATTAACTCACCAAGGGATGGAGGGGTTATATTCACTAGTCCAGGTAATGGGCTAAGAATCAGCGCCCATTCATTCCTCCGCGTAGGGATCCAGCGGAGGTACTGAGGGGCACTGTAGCCAGGGCATGGTGTATGCCATAAAGGAAAATGAATGAATCTGGGCTGTTATAATCCCTTTTTATTTCATACAAGCCAGGAAGCTGCCAGCTGAGGGCTCTGAAGTACGAGGGAGTATGTGCCCAGAGCACGGTGATAGGAAAAGCAGGGGCTAGAGCAGGGCATGGCCTGACAGATACGCCAACCTCTCTTTTGTTTAAGAAAAAGTGGATGAAATAGCGACCTGCCTGCCATTGCCTGCCTGCAGAATGGGTGTACTTTCTTTAGCCAGAGCACCCCGCTCATCGCCCACCCAGGGGTAAGAGGAGAGCATCTTCCCAATGCAGTCTCATTAACAAAATGAGGGATGTGAGCAACGTGTGTGGACTCCCTTTGATAGAAAGCTCTGGGGAAGTTCAAGGTCATACTGTGAAGGAGACCCTGGGCTCCCTGCCCCTTTACAGGCAGAGTGGGCCAGGAAACCATCACCATGGGGTTTTCCTGTCTGTGCTGTGAATGCTTGTTCATGGAGACGGGGCCGAGCCTCGCAACTTATTTCAGGGAAGGATAGGAAACAGCTTTTGATTGCTAGTGACCCGAGCCAGATTTGAACCATCAGTTTGGGGGCAAAAGGCTCTGTTTCACTGCCAGCTCCTTGTGCTGTTCAGTCCTCGGCCATTTGAATGATAAAGTCATCCTTGCCTGCGCTACTTTACAGAAGCTGATGGAAACAAGTTCATTATCGGCACCCCCCCACCCTCAGGGAGATGCTGCCAGTTCTTGGAAATGGTTGCATCCTAAGATGTTGCATCCGAAGTTGCACCCTTAAGAATTAGAGCTCCCTCCTCTCCAGTTCAGGGGGGCTGTTGGGAGCTGCGCTGGGTTATATGCTAAGGGGCTGGGGATCTTCCAGGTGAGACAACCTTACAGGACTTGACGAGCGGTGTGGGGTAAGCATGGCAGATGCAGCTGGTTTAAGAGGCCAGGAGGAGCTGTTGGAAGCATGGGTGCATACAACAGCCCCCCGGGGGTGCAGAGGACGGAGACCCTGCAGGGTCCAGGTGACTGAGCTCCTCCTTAGGACCCATGGTAAGGTTGCATTGAGTCTCGTTGCCCCAGCGTGCAGGCATGTCACCTCTGCATGCCTTGCCTGACCGTGCAGTTGTGCATCGCATCTCTGCTGCCATTTGGCAGCCTCTTGCTGCTTGGGTGCCGTGGGAAGGGATGAGCCGCACAACTCTGACACTGCCAGCTGGCAGGGACATCGGGCTATTCATACTGAGAAGGCAGGAGCGCACTGCGCTCTCCGCCTCTTTGGCATTTCTGCTGTTAACGACGTTGGTTTAATAATTGCCAGTCCCGTAATGTGATCTTCCCAGTGCTGCGTGTCTAAAGGCTCCCGCCTGGGGCTGTCAGTGAGGATGCCCTCCTAAGCCTTCTGCACCAGAGGCACAGGCCTCTCGCAGGGTAGCAGTAGTAGGCACAGCCACGAAGCACACAACGCAGGCTGCCTGATCCCATCTGCTTTTCTTTTCGCCACTGTTCCCAGGAGCGTGTCTGCACAGCAGTCCAGAGGTGGGACGGCAGCTTGTGCGCTGTCCTGAAACCAGCTGGATTAGCTCCTGCTAGATGCAAACTCAAAGCAACCTGGAGCTCAGAGAGCAGCTGGCCAGCTGACCCAGAGTCCCATGCAGGTTTGGCAGCCTGAACTGAGCTGTGTGCAGCTGCGGGCAACCTCGTATTAGGGCATGAGCTTGTTACCACCGCAGGTATGTCTACACGGTAGCAGCCACACCTGTGTCTGCAGGAAGACCCCCCCCCGTCCCCAGCAAAACGCTGCGGTACCCGTCCTCTCTGCGTGCGTCTGTGCTGCAGTCCTGCTGTCCGCGGTGCCTGTCTCGGTCGTGCCCAGGAGCTGCTGATGCTGCACCCTGTTCATCAGTAGTAGTGCTGAGCTCTTGAAGGTCATGTCCGCCCCGATAAGCTAACAAATCTGGGTCCCCTTTTCCGTTCGGCCTGCTCCTGCCCTCTCCTGTCACACTCCTGCCCGGTCATTTCCGCGGCAGTTTGGACTATGCTGAGGCAGAGCGATTTCCGCCATCCCCAGAACGTCCAGGTGCCGACGTCACACGACGCTGAACTTCACCCGAGCTGCCCTTGTCTTAACGTGCAGCCCCAAAGCCTTGAATCACTCTGTGCCAATGTGGGCCTTCAAGTCTTGTGGGCTTCCCAAACAGAATTGGGGTCAGGTTGAAGAGACAGGCTTGCAGATGGTGGCCACGCACGGTAGCGTTCTCCCAGTGCCTTGGCCAAATCCTAGTCTTTAGCCCCAACGGTGACTTGTGACTTCCCACTTTCCTCACTGACCCCTTGGAGAGGCTCTAGTCCAGAGCATGCAACAAAGGAGGCAGAAATCCTGGTTCCTTTTTTCTTTTCCTTCCCCTGCTTTGGAAGGAAGTAGTGACAAAGCCTGTCCTGTTTGGGGCCACAGGCTCTGCATGGGCTGGAGGGAGATGGGTTTGGGGAGTGATAGCTAGAAGTGCATGGCTTGGGTATAACGTGATGCCCCGTGCGTTGAAGCTAGTGCCTTATCTCCGGGAGGGTTATCACAGACAGAGCCTCTGCAGCTTCGTCTATGGGAAGGCACCGCAGCAGGTGGGGAACGGGGGCAGCCCAGCAGCTGGACCTACCCCTGCCATTACCATGCCATTGCCATGGGTGGGTGTCTCCCTGCATGGTGGCTCAGAAGTGACTCCTTCTTTGGTTTGCACAGGACATTAAAGTTATTCCCTTATCTAATCGGGGCTGAGGTGAGCACTATTAGGGTTATTCATTAACAAAGATAATGATACCCTCTCCCCATGCTGGCATTGGCCCTTTCTGAAATCCTGCCCCAAAGGGCTCCTCATGGCTGCTTGCCTGCCCATGTTGTGACAAGTTGGAGAAAAATTTAGCCCCCAAGATAGCCAGGATGCAGCGCTCACGGCTGGGTCACTCTCCAAGCAGAAGATCCCCTTGGATCCTGTGAGCACGGAGAGGGCCGGTGTTTTAGCACCACTGCCAAGGGCTTCTTCTGCTACGTGCCCAAGCCTGAACAGCGCTCGGGAAAGCGGTCGTGGAGATGTCTGGTGAGGCATCTGGGCTGCTCGCTACAGGGCACACTCGCCGTGGGTGGAAATAAAGGCTCTCAGTGTCCCCTGTTATAATTATAGTTTCTTCAAGTGGTTCAAAAGTGTCTTGAGGTGAAGCCTTTGGGGACCCAAGGATTTGGCATAGCAAGTTGCTTTTCTGTCCCAGGCACCGGCGGTTGGATTCAGTTCGGTTTGACTGAGGGCAATGAGATGGATTATCACCTTCATTGGAGTCTCTTGCTTTCAGTTGGGAGATAAGAGCCTCACACCCGAAGCACCTGCTGAAGTTGTGCCAGGCATTTTCTCTCTGGCTCTTATACCACACTCACTGCTGTGGTATCCAAGAGCTGGAAGCGAAGGTCTGCTTCTTAGGGCATGAGACAGTGGGCGCATCTACACGTCGGCATTTACTGCACAGTACCTGAAATCACTGGGTGCACGTCTGCACATGCACACCTGTACTGCGCAGTAAATATGATGACTTACCCTGACTTGAGTGTAAACTTGATACCTGCATCATGCAAGTATCAAATTTACTCCTGATTAGTTAATGTGCGTGTGGATGCCTTACTGCGCAGTAACACTGTGTGTGTGGACTGACTTGGGACTAACTTTAGTCACAAGTTAGACCACACACAGCATTAATGCACTTTAATGCCTGCACATGTAGGCGCTGGCCTATTCCTGCAGTAACTTACAGCACAGTGAATTTAAGCCAGTGTAAATGCACGTGTAGACATGCACAATTAGTTCCTTTCCTTTTACATAGACACAGGAACGTTGCGAGGACGTGGCTAGGTGTGTAACTCTGCATTTGCAATCAAGGTGGTTGAATCATTCACTGTGAATTACCCTTGGGTGCAAAATTGAGCATTTTGCCTGAGAATCATTTCCAACCCATTCCCAAAATGGGCACACATTGCTGGACATAGGAGGAATAATTTTGCATCTTTGGGTTGGTCGTGAGTTCTTGGCTTTGACTGCGCGCTACTCCGAGTGCAGCAGGGAGTCACTGGTCCCTGGACCAGTCCCCGGACCGCCATGGCCGCGTTTCATCGGCTTGACTGGTGGACTTAAACATCTGAAACCAAAGGAATTTGTTAACACCCAAGGGCAAACACCAAACAAAAAAGACAAGCGGCGAATACGGACTTGCAGAAGATGAATAATTCCAGTGAGAATTCATGGACCATTCAGATCTCCAAACTGTCTTGTCTCTGGACACTCAGATTTTTCTTTTTAAATCCTAGCTGACTTTCTTCTCTTTCCAGCACTGGTTCTTGCCAACACCCGTGTTCAAAGAGTTTTGTTTTAAAAGAGCAGGCATCTTTTAATTGTTTTGCCATCAACATGATGTCAAATGTTTCCTTTGAAAATATCTGTGATCACTGAGCAATAAGAAAAAAGAAAAAAGGAAGGTTTTCATGAGAAGCCACATTGGCATTGCCACAGGCTGAGGCAGAGATGGAGACGGCAGAGCGCTACATGAACTCTTGCTTTTGCACAGCTTTATTAGCTCCGCGGGAATCTCGGTGCTTATACATTCAGCAAGAGGCCGTCCCAGGTTTGGGAGCTCTGTCAAGGTCGCTTGTATGCTTCTGAGCACTTTGCTTCACCCTGCAGAGCTGATAAACTTGGACAGGATCTGTCCATTTGGAGCTCGTCATATCCGCCCGTGTCCCGAAAGAATGAGCAAATGTTTACACATGTCCGGACCCGGGCGGGGAAACAGCCCATCTCACTCGCTGCACCCACAGGGTTCATCATTTGAGGGCCTTACAGCAATTTGTGCTGCTTTCCCCCACAAACTGTGCCTTGGGGAGTTGTCCTCCTGGACATGATTGCTGTTGGCATGCAGAGGCCCAGGGGAACGTGCCCGGATCATCGCTCCTAGCTTCTCATTTACCCCCCAGTAATGTGTGCTCCTTTTCCAGCAGCTCGGCAGGTGCAGCAGTTTCAGTCTCCGTAGCTTGCAACTTCAAGCCGTAATTTTTTTTCTGTAGTCGCGTAGCCCGTAAGCAGCCAGTGGGATCCACCCTGGAGTCTGTGAAGAGCCTGGGCAAAAATCCCGTCGGGGTTGGACACCCGACGTGTCACTTTGCAGATGGAAGGAACCAATTTGGTAGACCTTGTGGGGTGGGAGAGAGGGGAAATCAAGATTTATTATGCAAACTATCTTCTTGCTTTAAGCATGGGGTTGCGACGGCACATCCGTGACATAAGGAGCGGTGGGGTTAATGCCGTCAGTGCTGGTGTCAAGCACTTGAGCAGGCTCCCTAGAGAAGCTGTGAAATCTCCATCCCTGCAGGTTGGGCAGACACTTGGCTGGGATGTTTTAGCCAGGGATGATCCTGCCTTGAGCAAGAGGCTGGGTCTCGGTGACCCTTCTAGCCCGACTTCCCCACGATCCTGCGTCTCTCTCCGTATTTATGCTCTTTTTTTGCACGGGCTCACACGTAGCGACCAGACAACTGGGTTTCAAAGTGTTTGCTCCTGCTGCCCACGAGGAGGAATTCGGAACAGAGCCAAGCGAGCAGCGCTGGGTCCTTGCTTTGGGTCTCTTCCACCATCCGGGCATGAAGAGCATCAATCACGTAGGTGTTTTCCATCAAGCGCGATGTAGTGACCACAGCAGTGGGAGTCAGGAGACTGGGGTTTGCTTCTGGCTGAGACCCAGGCGGCCGTCTTCAGAGAGGCGTCGGGAGGCTTAGCTGGCCGTTGCACGTTGCTTTGGGATCCGCTGTTGTTATTCGGCTGGAAATCAACTCCTGCCCCGTTCACACGGGTGATCCTGCAAACCCGTGTTCCCATTGACATGCCACGCCTGCCCATGGGGGATAAGCACGCCTCCCCATGGGCACAAACACACACTGCAGGCGCGTGCGAACACACCCACCTCTGCTTGCCCCACTCATGCACTTCAATGGTGTCCTCAGCCAGAGGCCTCGGAAGAGGCAACAAAAGCCCCTGGAGATGACATAGGAATGGAAATGCTGCTCTGGCGTGAATAGGAAGGCTGCTGCTTTTGTGTCAGGAGGGTCCTCGGGTCAAGTCCCAGCAGGATCAGCCACTTCATGCATGCACCGAGTCTAAGTCACACATGCACACAGACGTATGCACATATTTACATGTGCTTACACACACACACACACACATTCAGCTTGGTGGGAAACTGAAAGCAGGAAGCTAATTGCCCGGGCTGGGTTATTCATTAGAAACGCAGCTGCTTGGTGCCTGGACCCTTGGCCACCACCTGTTGTGGCTTCAGTTTCCCCCTTGTTTTCCCCGCCCCATCATAAATCACTCCATGGGGCCATGAGCCCCTTGGCCCTCACTGCCACTCCTGTCCCTCTGGCATCAGAGCTGTGACACGGATGTCTACCACGCATCCCATTGGGCCCAGCCCCGTTCTTTCCCCTCTCCAGATTAAGTAAGCAATTAAAAAATGTCCCCATTCAATCCAGATGGGAAAGGAGGGGCAAAACCCCACTCTGCTGGACTCCCACTACCCCCCAGTAGGGCTAATGCCACCCAGGGAGGGCTTGAAAGGGGCACCATGTTTTTCCCTCTTGAGGTGCCTCCCTCCGCAACTGTGCAGAGAGGTCAGACCAAGATGGGAAGCGATAGCAGTGCTTTCAGCCTGGCCAGGAGGACCGGACACAAGGGCCCACCCGTGTAAGGTCCCAACCGGCTGCAGAGGCGGCTGCACAAACATGTGAGTGGAGGACTGAGGGCCACCGAGTCGTCCCCCCTACGCCTCCATGCCGAGGTCCTCTGAAAGGAAGTGGCACCAGCCACCACCAGGCAGGAGGATCCATCTCTGAGCGTGGGCAAGTGATTATGTTGAAGCGGGTGAGCACACGCAGGGTAAATGCCCACCTGTCCGCGCTGCCCTAAGGGTAAGCAGGAACCGAACCGAGCGGAAACAGGGCTAAATTGCCTTGGATTACCATGCCCTTGCTGCAAGGTAGGAGTGGGCACTGCTCAGCTCCTGTGTGGTAAGACCCTGCCTGCTTTAATGCCCTGCAAGTTGCTTGCCCGCCAGATGCTCTAACAAAAAGCCTCCCTTTCTTGTTGCGGATTTACACTGGTGTCACTGGAACAGGGTTAGGCCCATGGCCTGCTAGCTTCAGGTCATCTCCTTTCCTCCATGCTGTCTCAAGACCAGGGGAGCCTCTGGAGGGTGACCAATACTGGCTCAAATCCTGTCTTTCTGCGCACTCTTGTAAAAAAGGAGCATCTCAGCTGAAAGCCATGGAGCCCTCTGGATGTGCCTCCATTGCTCCAGTCTCCTTGGCACGAGTTTAGGAAAAGTCGGTCACATCCATCTGTTATCCTTTGTTTTCTGGGAAAACAAGAGGACCGATTCCCAGTGCGAGAGGTGCTGACTATACAGATGAAAGCATCACCCCTTTTGCTCCTGACGGCCTGGAACAGACTTTACGTGTTGCCAGACACAAGACGGTTTGCTGTCTTCTCTCTGGGAGAGGAAATCATTAGCAAACTCCATGTGGGCATGAGCAGTCCTTCCTCTGAGCGGTTTTAAAATGACCGTGGGGAAGCCTCGACCCAAGCGCAATCACCCAAGGATGTAGGAAGATAAGTGCGGGGCCCGCTCGAGGCCTGGTGTGCATGTAGGGATGGCGTTTCCTTTCTCTGCATAAAGGTCTGTCTGTATAGAGGGACGCTGCTGTGTGTGACTCATTTGTCCGCGGGGACCCCAGTGGTCCTGTAGCGCTGAATGTCAGGCGGCCGCTGGGAGTCAGTTGGCTACAGATGTGGATTGCTCACACCTAGCTATTTATCTTGCAAAGCCCAGGTGCTGCTTTTCAGACCCCAGAATGATCTGCCAAAACCTTTGTACATGAGACCAATGGATGGATGATACCTCCTTTTCTTACCATTTTCTTTGCTGCGTGGGTCATACTTTGCAAAATCCCCCAGCATCTCCTACCAAGCTCGTTCCATTATTGTTTGTATTTTCACCCTTATTTTACACATACTGAAGTGGGATATAAGGAAGGGACTAGTGCAGAAAACCAGGATATCACCTCCCGCTTTTCTTTGACCATTAGGGAGGAAATCTCACGATATCGTGGAATTAGCTGCCTTAAAGACAGGTGTCAGAAGCAAAATCTGGGATCCACTGGGGGGTTTCAGTGCTTGTAGCTTCGTCTCTGCTTGGCTCTGTATCATGATTCGTGCTGCACCGGGTGTATTGTATATACCACTGCACTGCAGTCTATCTGCCATCTTTATAGCAAACCCATTGTCACCTGGCATAAGTTATTCCCAGTGCCCATTTCAGCTCCCATATCACTACCAGATCACACCTGCTGCTTCTCAAGGCCCCTCCTGAATCCTATCAAAACCAAACCAAAGACTTCCAAGCAAGCCCTTACTGGATCAAAAAAAAATCTGTGAATTCCTGATCAAGGAGAAATGCAAAACTCTCACTGGCGCCATCTTCCACCAGCTCAGCAAGCCTCTTCCCCTCCATTTTGCCTAACTAAACGCTGGGGCCAAGTGGTCAAAGGTTGATGAGGAATTGCTCATGCAGAAACGCACCCTGGTTTCTGTTACACAAACCCACGCTGGCAGGCACCGCTTGGATGCCAACCTTTGCCCCCGAGCGATGCTGCCCTCTTCAAGCAGCAGCAGTGCATGCTTGTTATAGCACCTGCCACGCTCAGCCCTTTCTCCATGTTCCTCCCCGGGCAGCTGCTAGCGAACATGGCTGTATTTCATACCCGGGCACATTGTGCACGGGCATCTCCAGGAGTCTGGGTGGGTACGTGGAAACAGAATTGGCCCTGTGGGTTTTTGGCCTGGTAAAATCATGGGGGCAGGGCTGCTACCTCCCACACCAAGGGTCTCCTCTCTTCTCTGTTATTATTTGCACCATAGTAGCAGGTCTACACTCAGCTGTGTCCGGGCCCTGTTGCACCGACCAGTGACCAAGTGTGCAGGAAGGCCAAGCCCCTGTCTTGAGTTTCTGTTCAGAGAAGAGAAGCTTAAGGTGGGACGTGCAGGATGAGAGGGACAAGTAACCTGACCAAGGCCAGTCAGCAGTTCAGTGGCAGAGACCAGACCAGCGCTGTGGTCTCCTGGCTCCCAGTCCTGTGCTCCCTCTATTACATGTCTCCTGCCTTGCATGCCTTTGGAGCTGGTTACTGCTCTCTTTCCGCTGCAGACTCCGGCTACCTTCCTTCCTTTCTTCAGTCGCCTGTCGCCAGCCAGCTCCCCGCTTCCAGCAGGTCCGCCTCTGCGGGGCTTGGGCCTGCTGGAATGGCTCGGACGGCTTCCCTTCAGCTTTGCTTGTGAAGGGGTGTGCCAGCGTGCCTGGCCTCTGGTCCCCAGGGCCTTGCAGTGGCCCCGCGCTCCCCTGCCTCTGCATATCCTCTTGTGTTGTGGCTAACTGGCGTTTCCTCCAGCAGCAGGCTGGGATCCGTAGCAATGCTCCCCTGCCATGGGGCTTGAAGGGACCCCAGCCCAGCCCCCTGCACAGATGCAGGATATGTTATCCCAAAGCCCTCTGGGAAGCCTCCAGGGAAGGGGACTTTCCAACTTGGCCAGGCAATGTTGCTCATCATCCAGGTTTGGGAGTTAGGAACTGTCCCCTGAGGTTTGATCTCATGCCCATAGGTCAGGTCCAAGTCTGTGTGCTCCTGCCTCTTCCCCATGCCAGTCTTTCCGAGGTTGAGATGGCAAACCCACCATCTCCTCCTCCCCCAAGGAGCTCTCCTTGCCCCTCATGCCCCCCTCACATGCCCTGTGCACCAGCCTCTCTGCCAGCAGCGTTGCCCAGACTCTCTCCAGCCTCTCTGCACCCACTTCTGTCTCCATGCCCTCACTCCAGCCAACCGCATCCTGCTTCCTGGTCTTTCCACTAGGCAAGACCCGAACGAAAGACAAGTACCGCGTGGTGTACTCGGACCACCAGCGCTTGGAGCTGGAGAAGGAGTTTCATTTCAGCCGCTACATCACCATCCGGCGCAAGGCAGAGCTGGCGGCTGCCTTGGGGCTCACCGAACGGCAGGTCAGTGCTGGGGCGAAGGGATCCTCCGACGCGGGCTGGGAAGAGCGCAGACAGCTGAGGGGCGGTGGAGGTCTGTGCCTGGGATGTTCAACCTGGCTGCTCCCAGTGGTCAGGCCCTTCGGGGACCCGTACGGACCAGCTCCTGTTTCTGGAGCTGTGCCCTCGGGCGATGCTGCGAGAGCTGGGACACCAGCAGGGCAGGTGGGGAGCGGGCGAGAGCTCGGTGGGAAGTGGGGAGTGGAGGCAGGTGCCCCGAGGCCAGGCCTGTTCAGTTTAGAAAAGAGATGCTCGAGCGGGGACAGGAGAAGGGTTTCGTGGCGAAGAGCAAGTCACTGGGGATCTCTTCTTGACTCTCACCAGACAGGAAGGAGGGGTCACAACATGGAACGAGCATGTCGTGAGTTTAAAGCAAACACGAGAAAGTCCTTTTTCACTTGGCGTGTCATTAAAGGGTGGCACTTGTTGCCTCCAGATGTGGGGGGAAGCTGAGAGTTTCCCAAAGGGGTTGGACACAGGCGTGGAGGGAAGGGGCGTAGGTCGCTATTGAGCAGGGGAGTTTCTGAGACCCTAAATGCAGAGCTGCAAGGGAGAGAGGAGCAGGGGAAAACCCCTGCCCAGACCCCGCTCACTATGGGGCGCAGAGACTGGGCAGGGTGCACCTAGGGGCTGACCCGGTCCATGGTCCGTACGCTCGTCTGCAAATACCAACCCTTCACACTGCCGCCCTCCACCTGCCCCTACCCCATCCCGTGACTTTTCTGTCCCTTTGGGGCTCCGCCAACCCCTCTCCCCGCTACCCCGCTCGCCTTATCCATCGCGCTCTCGTCTCCCCAGGTGAAAATCTGGTTCCAGAACCGGCGAGCCAAGGAGAGGAAGGTGAACAAGAAGAAGATGCAGCAGCAAACGCAGCCCGCCAGCACCACGACGCCCACCCCGCCGGCCGTTGGCACCCCGGGCCCCATCGCCGGCATCTGCAGCAGCACCACCGGCCTGATCTCGTCGTCGCCGCTGGCTATCAAGGAAGAGTTCCTGCCTTAACCCGGCTGCTCCAGACTCAGACGCCAGCCCCCTGCGGCCAAACGGCGCTCGAGAGCGGCCACCCCTTCACCGAGGCATGCCGCGGCGGGGCCTGAGCCAGCCGAGGGGGCCCCCGCTGCAGAAGCGTCGTGGGCTCAGTTCTCTGTATAGACCCAGTAGGTTAGTGACTGTTGCTCTGTTTTAGGAAACACAGCCTGATCCGGCCGCCCATATTTATATAACGAAGAAGCAAGACAGCAGGGTAGCGTGGCGGGTGGGAGGGAAGGTCGGGGGGCTCCCCTATCAGCGGCGCTGCCTGTCTCCTGGGTAAAAGGGCCCCGGGGGTAGCTCTCAAAGGGCTGAACCGAAAATCCCAGCAAAAATGTACTGTCGGGAAGCAGCTTTCCTGGGCCCTGGGAACGCACCGGGGTTTGGAGGGAAGGGCAGGATTGAAGGGACAAGCCCCATGCTGGTGCCCGGCGGGGGACCAGAAGCCCTCCTTTCCATAAGAGGCTTCTAGCACCAGAAGTAGCCGGCCCATCTGCCCCCCGCAACACACGGGTCCCCCACAGCCCTTGCTCCTCACCCTCGCTGCCTGTCTACGGGCTCCCACCCACGCTGCCCTGCCGATGCTATCCAGCCTGGGCATCCTCCTGAGCACATGGCGAGGGTGCTCGGTTGTACACTGTGGCTCCCCGTCTCCCAGCAAACTCATTGCCCTCGTTGCTCCAGTGAAACAAGGTCTCAGCGGTGAAGGCACGAAGCCTGGGTCCTCCAGCCACGCGAAGAGGAGATTGCAAGCTGTTGCCCACGTGGAAACAACCCGCTGTGGGTGTGAGCTGGAGGGGAAGGGAACGTGCCACTGGTAGCTCTTTTATGCCTAAAGGGGCCTTTCAATGCAGAGGCTACAAAAACCCTCCCATCAAAACAGCCTGAACTTCCAGGAGAATTAGATATCCAGAAGAACATCTGTAATTGGGACAGGGCTTAACGGCAGGGCAGAACGACCCGCTGATGCAGGGGGCTGGGGGAGTCACGGCTGGCACCCGTGCGACTGGGCAAGTTCAGAGCAGGGCTGTGACGCGAGGCTGGGATTGACCTGTTGTGGTCCCGGAGCTGGTCGAGGCCACAGAGCTCTGCCAGCTTGCGGGGGAAATGAAGTGCCACGGGGACGCGTGCTGGGACTTGGTGGCACTTTTCCGGGGCATGACAGCATCCACAGCTGCTGCATTTAGTCTGTACAGAACCAGCCTGGGACCCGAGAGGGCATTCATGTCGTATGGAGAAGAGCACAGCAAGAGCCCTGCGTGCACGATGCTCTGTGACTGTGTTGGACGAGTGGCGGGTCCCCAGAAAGCATGGTGTTCTTTTCCTGAGCTCCCCTGTTGCTTGCTACAAAGCCCCCAGAGCCTGCCACTCACCCGCGCTGTGGTCCGGGGGCGTGGGGGCCCTTTATTAAACCATTAAGACCGAGGTCTGGCGTGGACTTGTGTGTTGGGAGGAACCTGGGCACAGGGAGGTCACCCAGGCTGGGGACAACCCTTGCGGGTCCACAACCGGCCTGATGGGCTCCACTTCCCCTGCTCCCACGTGCCAGCTTGGGGAGGGTGTCCCTGCATTTGTAGCTGTCATTTTGCCCCCTTGAAACCCTGGCAGTCAGTGCAACTTAGAGCAACCCTTAGGAAGGAGAGGAGCCAACATTAGTCAGCAACGCAACCTCGGCTGCATTGTGCGTTCCTGAGCTATTGCTGTGAATATGGGCTTGAGCACAGAGGTAAAAATGTAGCGGCCTTTTTGGGTGCAATGCCTGAGGTCTAATGCAGAAGGAAATGGGCTCTCCAAATCTGTCCTGCCCTGCCACACCCTGATTTCGGTGGAAAACCTAGCGTGGAGTCCTCTGCGGTCATCCCTTGGGTTGGTGGAGGCTCGGACAAGCTCCCACAGAGGAAGGACTGGTGGAGACCCGCTTTGTAGCCCTCTAACACACCCACACATTTGTTGCTGGGGGTGGCAGGAGGCTGGGGGCTCCAGGAGGTGGTGGTGAATGCCACAACGGTGGCCCTGACCTTCCAGCCCAGAAAGCAAAGGGGTTGAGCAGGAGACCGAGATCTCCATGAGGGCTTCAGAGGGCACCTCTCCTGCCTCCGAGCATTGAGAAGCTTCTGCCTGGCCAGACGTGAGCCCTTCGTCCCATCCCAGAGGCAGATGTGTCTCTCTCCCTGCTGCTTCCAGAGGTGAAGGCCCTTCAGGGATATTTGCTCAGGGTTTTGGCTCAGTTTTTTGTATATACAATGTGGAATCTTTTTTAAAGAAATCTTTACAATAAAGATTGGCAAGAAACCCACCTGCGAGGACCGCGTTGCTCTCCATAGACGCAAAAGGCTCGGTCAACGGTCCTCTCCGACCTAGGGCAGGTCGGCTTCCCCATGCAACAGCACGCGGGGGCGGAAATCCTGCTCCAGGTGGCTGATGCCCCCTCTCCATCTGCAGCCTGAGGGAAGGAGAGGGCAGGGACGCGGGAGTCATGCTCAAGCCGGCGGGTCGGGTGGGCAGAGGTGCAAAGACACGTCATTGTGGAGGGCAGACAGGAGGCAGGGAGGGAGCGGGGGTAGAAAGGAGAGTGGTTTTCGGGCCACAGATGTGGATATCAGGGGGCCAATGCAGCCGGCACGCAGGGGAGAGGGAGCCCAGCTCTTCGTGGCTACAAGGTTCGGGTCTGGAAGGGTGCGGGCAATCCTGTGCACATGGACCAGCCCCTGGCAGGGACACGGGGAGGCACAGACACCTCCTCAGCGGGATTGCCCGGGTCACTAACCTGAGCATGGGGCAGATGAGGGGCTGCATGCACAAGGCGGGTGTTAGGCCGTGCGTGTGCACCGGCGGGCATGCATGTGTGCGTGCCCACGTGCTGAGCGTGAGCCAGGGGCCCTGGTGGAGGGGGCCCAGGGCTGGGGGGGAAGGGGTGAGGTGAGCACGGGGGGGGAGACGAGATGCATCTGCCACGCTGACAGGATGAAATTCCGGCTGATACTGTATCAGGCCCGGCCTGTTTGCACAGCAGGGTAAAAGTCCACGGGGCTGCGAGCTGCGCCCTTGGGTCCCTGCCGTGGTGCGTGTCAGCAGCAGCAGGCGCTGTCGGGAACGGGCAGTAAATGCACCCGCATGCCCTGCTGCCTCCCGCGAGCTCCCCCGCCTTACCTGGGCTAGGAGTGCACCCGTCAGGCTCGCGGGCTGGGGCAGGACCGGTCGGCGGGGAGCAATTTGATTTACAGCCTGGAGCTGAGCTCTCCTGCCCAAGGCTGTCCCCCGTCCAGGTGCCACGCGCTGGTCACAGCGATGGTGGGAGCGGTGGCAGGGGCAGGGGCTCCCAGCTCCGTGTGCTGCTGGACGCAGATGGAGCTCTGGGTTGGCTTGGAGTAGCGCGGCTCCCCTACGCCCGAGTGCACACGTATGCACACACGCGTGCAGGTGTGTGAATGCACGTGCCCATGCCTACATGTATTTCCACATTGCAGGCTTCGGAGCAACAGGAGCTCCTCTGTGCTCTTCTCAGTGTCTCCTCGATCTCAACACCTCACTGCTGCCAGGGGCCTGGCTTTAGCCAAGGCATCCCCAAGCCGACAAGGAGCCCCGACCACAGCCGTCCGCACAACAGAACCTGTGTCGGATCGGCTCCTTGCAGAGCAGAGACCCACGTCTTCGAACAGGAGGCTCCCCTCCAGCTGCTGGGACAGCTGGGACAGACACCCAGGGGCTCTGGATGCTCCTGCTAGGTTTTCAGCTCTTTGGGGCAGACAATTTGACCTTGTGCCTTCTCTAAGGGTGGCTCCAACTCCCACGTTGGCTCTTTAGTGGGGTTGCAGAGGAGGCTGAAACTCTCCTTTGCAGCTCTGACAAGGACGGGTGACGGATTTAGATGCATTGCTTCCTCCGTCCTCTCCGGCTTTGCGTGCAGCGCTCTTGGAGGAGTTGCAGTCGCCTGGTAGAGGAGAGCCGCACGCACCGTGCTCTCTCTCACGCAGGCTTTGCTTTGGTTTTCCTTGGCCATTATGATCATTTCCCCCCTCTCATCTCAGACTGAATGTATCAAGTCCACCTCTACTGGCCTTTGAACATGGATGCAAGATAATGCATCCACGCTTTTGAACTGCTCCAGCTCCTGCCGTAGGGGCGACGGTGCTATGCCAGACCTCTGCTGATGGAGTTGCATCTCCTGGGAGCTGGGGCTGGTCTCCCAGGGCAATTTCTTGGCAGAACAATTCAGGTAGTATTTTCTCTCTGCAGGTAATGTGGACATAACTCCTGAGTGGGCTCTTTTATCCTCACACACTTGAGTCTTTTCCTGCATAATGATACTGCTTTCAAGACAATGTAAGCTAAAAGGCATTCTTGTTTCCAAACCAGAGTCCACATGGGGATTTATATCAGTGCAACCATAGCTATTTAATTGCCTAGGTGTAGTCCTGCCAGGAAAATTTCCCCGTGTCGAGTACAAGACTGTAGCTTGATGTCCGGACAGCTGATGTGGCTTTGTTTGCAGTGAGGTACGTGCTCCGGCGACCTTGCGCGAGGGTAGTTTTCATAACCACATGGCAGCTTCTTCCCTCTTGCGTGCTTGTCCCTGAAATGCAAACAAAGCATCAGGGCACTGAATAGCAAGGGTGGGGCTGTGATGGCAACGGGTGGCAGAGACAGTGCCCTCGTGGGGACAGGTGACAAGCCACTTGGCTGAGCAGGTGCGGGGAACAGCCACGCTGACCTTCACCGAGGATCTCGGCCCGCAACTGCGAGCAACGGGCAGGACACGCGTGCCCTGTGCATCCCTGTCACCTCTGGCCTTGTTGCTGTCCCCAGATGTTCTTTTTTTTTTTTTTTTTTTCCATGCAAGTGAGGGTGGGGACATTCAGCGGGGTCCTACAGCCATGGACCCTTGGCAGCCAGGAGCCCTTCTGCCACTGTGACTTCTCAGTTAGGGAAAGGATTTATCCAGGCCAGCAGCTGCCCTCCACCACGTAGCCAGATCGGCAAAGCTATAGGGGCAGCAGCCCCATAACGCAGACAGGCCTTAACACTCATGCAGCTGAGATGCCCCCTCCACTTCACCCCGGGGGAAGAAGGGCCTGGACAACACGAGGAGCTGCCCAGAGGGAAAGTGTCCAGAGCAGGGCGTTGACCCAGAAGCTGGGAAGGGCTGCGGGGCCGACATCCCCTGAGCACAAGCCACTGGCTTCACATGCCCTGCAAACAGAGCCGAGGTCCAGGCCAGGGCCGCGTGGCCCTGGCCTGGCCGCCGAGCCGCAGCTGGCTGGGATTTCGCTGCAGGCACGTGCCAGGTTGCCAGCGCTTGCTAGGACCAGGCCTTGGAGCGGAGTCCCTGCGGGGGAAGACGGAGCCTCTGGAGGGGTCGGAGCAGATGGCAGCCCAGAGCTGCCTTGCGGGTGCTGCGCACGGTGCATCTGACCCGCTGGGCTGCTCTGCTCTCGTTGTTTGGGGGCAGCGAATGGGCTGGGCGGCAGACTGCCCTGGGGTCTTGCAGGCTCACCGGGCCTGGTGCGCGGTCCTGCCCTTGCAGCTGCATGCAGAGCCTGGCCTCCGAGCACCGTGCCAGCGAGGCCAGAGCGATGGGCATCCCCTGGGCCAGCCCCTCCAAACACACTTCCTTGCTCCAGGGACTTCTTCACCAGGGACCGTCTCACCCTCGCGGGTGCTTCCCACCCCGAGCCTCGGTGCATGCCGGGAGCGTTGCCCCAAAACAGATGCTGCGGGCTGCAGACAAGGCTGCTGCGCACTGATGCGTGGCAGACTCAGCCCTGCCTTGGCACGGTCCCAGGGGCTCAGCCCTGCCACCAGGCTCCTTATCAGACCGTGAATGGGAGCTCGGGGGTCCTGGCTGTTTGCAGCGTCCCTCGATCCAACCGTTTGGTTGCAGGGATCTCCTCGCCAGCCCATCCTGCCTGGGTTGTGCCCCACAAGGAGCCGGCGGCACGCTCAGGGACAGGGAGGAGAGGAAGGACCCTCTTCCCCTGCAACAGGGGCCTGGCGGATCCTCCCCTCCTCCCCAGCCGTGCCTCCCGCTCTCCGGGATCCCACAAGATCTCCGCATGGGATCCATCAGCAGGGGAAGCAGGGATGCCAGGCACGGGCCAAGGGCTGTGCTGGTGCCAGGAGGCATTGCTGGGACTCCAGGAAGGGGAGGGCCATCTGAGAGCCTGTGTGGCTTCCTGCTCCCCGTCTCTGGAGCCCGCGACGCACCCAGCAGCATTGTCCCTGGGCACGGAGAAGCCCGGCAGGGTCCGTGCAAGGGGTCTGCTGGGCAGTCTGGGCTGGCTTTGTCCCAGTCCTTCCCTGGGGGGCCAAGGCTCTCCTGCGTGTTGGGCGCTCACGTGTCTCCTCTGCAGAGCTGGGCTTCCCCCCGCTCGGACCCTGCTCCTTGCGGGGCGCGTGGAGAGGTGCAGGGGTCTTCTCCAGGGCTGGGTGCAGGCCGGCCGAAAGAGCAAGCAGGTCCCGGGGGACCCTACTGGCAGGAGAGGCTGGGGAATGACCCAGGGCCTCGCCACCTGCCCAGACACGACCTGCAAGTGTCCTGCCTGGCTCTGCTCACCCATGTCACCCCGAGCTGCAGCTGTTATTCAGGCCCCGGGCCCCCCCCCCCACGCCGGAGCTCGCCGGAGCCGGCTGAGCCCGTGGCTGCCCCGCAGCAGGGCGGGCGGCACTGACCCCGCCGTCGCCCTCCCGCTGCCTGCTCGAGCCGCGGCAGCTCCCAGCCCAGAGCCAGCCCTGCTGCCGGCTGCCACGGCCCCCTCCCCAGCGCCTCCTCTCCTCCGGCCTCGCTCGGCACGGGCTTAGCATCGCCGCTGCCTGCCGGGGCACCCAGGCGAGGAGCGAGCCACGCGACAGGGGGTGGAGGGGGCGCGTCCTTCCTCCTCTGCTCCCGGGGTGCTCCCTTCCTCCCTCCCCGCCGCCCCAGAGACGGCGCCGGCAGCCAGCAAAGTGTCAGCGCGCGGCAGCTCGTAGCGACAGGATTTCGGGATGAAGCCGGTCCAGGAGCATCGTCTCCGCAAGGTAAGGGGCCGCAGCGTGTGGCTGGCGCGCCAGGAGGGGGCTGCGAGGGGCCGCCCGGCCCGCCGATGCCTTCCCACAGGCGGAGGGGCCCTGCCCGCGCCCCCCGGGGGGGCGGGGGTCACCCCGGGCGCTCGTGGCCGGGCGAAGCGCTGAGCGGGGCGAAGAGGCTGGATCAGCAGTCGATGAAGAGGGCGGGTGGTGGGGTGGGTGTCCTTCTGGCTTGCTTTAGTTAGCGAGGCGGGTAAACATCCCCGCACGGCTAATCGGCCGGGCCCGTGCTCGCCCTCGCCCTCGCCCTCGCCCGCTGGCTGTGCCGCCCAACGCTTCCCCGAGGGGCAGCTGTCCGACTCGTGCTGGGCGGCTCGGGGGCGCGGGTGCCCCGGTGCGCTGGCGGGCGGCCGAGGGCCGGAGCCAGCCAAGTGGAGCTGCAGACCTTGCGGTGGGCAGGAAGCTAGGCCCTCTGCCTTGCCACCCTTCCCCCTCCTGCCTCCCCTCCCCAGCCCTAGCCCCACTGAGCCTTCCCTCGCCATCCTCGGGGCAGGCTCTCGGGAACGGGGGTCCCCCCCGAGACCTCACCGTTCCCGGGTGACAGCCCCCTCTCTCTGTCCCTCAAGTCCCCACTATGTTTCAGGGCAAGTTGCTTGGTTTCTGGAGAGTGGGGGGCTTTGGGCAAGGCCCGTGGGTTACGCGGGGAGGTTTTGGCTGCCGGCTGGGCTCTTTGTACAGCTCGGACCTGTGGCGCACACGGAGCACACCGCTCGTCCCTTTAACGAGTCAGTTTAAAAGCAGCAAGGTGGACCTCGCCGCATCACATCTCTGCTAATTTTGCAGCCTTTCTGGACCATCCTACCGTCCCTTGCATTAGAGACCTTCCAGGCCTCCAGCTATCCTCCCTTTCCTCTGGGATCATCAGAGGGGCCCCATGGAGGCTGCCAGCCAGTGGGCAATGTGTCCTGAGGGCAGACAGGCCTTTTCGGAGCCCCCCCACCGCTAGCCTGGGAACGTGATTTTAAGCTTCTGCTTCCAGGCTTTTATTTCCCAGGCTCTCTCTACCCTGGCCTGCTGTCTGCTACACACCCAGCTCAGTGCTTTGGATGCTCCTTCTGCCAGGCAGGTAAATCCGGAGCAGTCTCTAACACATCTCTGGTTTTAACTGAGCATTTGGAGGGATGAGATGAAGCACGGAGGTGTTTCAGCTGTCGTGAGAAACGTGCGGGACACGGCGTGGAACAACAGGACTGGTTGGCAGGACCCAAGTGGGCGGCTGTCTTCCATGCCCAGCTCTGGTTTCCCTCTGCACACAGCTCTCCCCTCTTCCCCTCCTCCCACCACCTATTTTATTTTGCAAGCGATTTGGGGACTTATTAAAAGCCTGCCATCAACAAGTCCTCCCTCTTCTTCCAAAGCCTTTGCATGAGCCCTTGGAGCAGATGCTGTCTCCTTCCCCAGAGCGTCGCTTCCTGGCTCACCTAGAAGGCTTGTAGGCTGCTCGCTGATGAGGTTAAAACGTCACTGATTTGCTCCCATCAAAAATGACACCTGGGTCACCTGAAGATGACAGCCCTCCTCTCCCATCCCACAATGAAAGGCACACACTACCACCTTTGGTTTCCAAATCCCCTCCCCCCATCCTCTGTGCAGCAATCATTTGGACCGCAACAGCTTGGATCTTTATGTTAAGTGCACTGTGTTCAGGGCCGGTGCTTGCAGCCATGGAGCGCATTGTGGGCTGGGAGCTGTTGCAAAGTTCCCTAAGTATATGGAGCTTCCTGGTGTCACCCCCCAGCTGCCTTAGACAGCCCTATGTGGCTTTGGGGGCGCTCTGAGCTGTAGCGTGCTCGGTCCTGGTCGCTCACTACAGGGTCCTAGTCCTGGTTTTCAGCTGCTGCTGCTGCAGGCTGTAGCTGAGCCAGCTTCCAGCTGCTCACATCTGTGCGCAGAGCCAAACAGAACGGCCTCTGCCTGGTGTCTGAGCCCAGTGCGAAGGTCCCCACCCAATGCACCCCTCTCATAGCGCTGCTCAGCGTGAGGCTTTCCCGTGCTTCCTCTCACGCCGCTCTCCTTCATCTCACCCTCCTTCCTACCAAGGACTTCTTCAGATGATTTTGCGGCTGCAGGATCCACGCAAAGCTATCCTTTGCTCTTCCAAAGCCTTCCAAAGATCCTCAACGGCTGTTCGAGATCCCTCCTGGCATTGACTCTGGGACTTGCTTAGCTCCTGAAATGCCAAATGCAAACACAAGCAGAAATCTCCAAAGTTATTTCCTCCAACTGTTGATGCCATGTTGCTCCAAAATGTTTTAAGCATTGCCTGCCTTCCTCTCCCTGGCAAAACTCTCCCTGGGCTCATTGTAGCAGGAGCTCAGGACTGGGCCCCTATAATTTTCCGCGGCCCCGTGTGTTCAGATCATCTAGAGCTGTTGAGTTGGTATCTTTAGTGTCTGACATCAACTTTCCTCCAAGAAGCCCGGTACAACTGATGGAAGATTTTGTTTGGCGTTGCCTTCCCTGCCTTCGTGTCTCTCAAAGCTCGCCACCCCTTTCCTCTGATTTTGCTCCAGTTTCCAGCTGCGAGTTGGGAAGTTCAGATCTGTTCCCCAGACGTGTTTCGGGGAGGTGGAAAGTCTGATTTCAACCGACAACAAGATGTGCCTCGTGCAAGATGGATTTTACTCCTACTTTTCCCTCCATGCGTTTCCAGAAAAGTGCATAGTGGTTTTTAGCTAGAGACTGGCCCAAGTTATCAAAGCCATGTGGCTTGTACTTCACTAAATCCTTGTCCGTGCAAACCCAAATGCTGCGTACTATGTTCTCACTTCCGTGCGAGTCTGAGTGTAGATGGCACGAGGCTCGAGGAGAGGGGGTCTCTGCACAGCCCTCCACACAAAGCAAAAGTGAGTGTGAAGTCTACAGGTCCTTGCGCCTGACAATAGGTCCCAGCTTTCAGTGGGCACCTGCTCATTCGGGCTGGCCTTGACCTAGCCCCATCATTCCCCAGTGTGCTGTTGGTCACAGAAACTAGCCCCACTGGCCATTTAGTTGACTTTGGCCAAGCTTCAAGAAAGGGTCCCAACACAAGGTTGGCCGGACAACCATCAGCTTCTGTTGCACCTGGGATGCAGTTTCACAGTGTTATGGGGGCATCCTTAGGTCCATTTGCCAGCCCTGACCCAAAGGCAGGTTATACACCGGTGCTGGCTCTGCTATCTCTGTCCTTGGCTTAGTCATAGTTGTTTCTTACTGCTTTCTGCTGAAGTCTTTTATCGTGTGCACTTACTTGAGGGGTTATCTACTCTCCCACTCCCTGGTGTCTTGGACCCTGCAACAGTCCATTCATCTTTGTTTCGGTCTCCCTTCCCTCACTCGGGGTCTGTAGCTGCTCTTTGGTTTCCAGCGACACTTGGTTTTCACATTTGGTTTGTGGATTTAGGGAGAGTCTGCCAGGGCCGAGCACATTGCAACGGGGTACAGTCATCTCTGCATGCAACCGGTCTGTAAGGGAAAAGTCACTGCACTGGTTTAAAACTTAAATCACTTGTTGGAGCAAGTGATTGCTAACCTGAGGCAACCTCCCTGCTTAGATGTCAGGATCCACCGTTCCCTGGAGGACCTCTTGCCTTCTCTTCTCCTGGGAGAAAGGGAAAGTGAGGGCTGTTTTGGAGAGGCCATCTTCGTGAAGGGTGCTTTCATCCTCGTCCCCAGCGCTCACAGCAGGAGCTGACAGCTTTTCTGCGAGACACCAGGTCTTCACACAGCTCTCTCTGGAGAGTCTAAAGAAACAGTATTTTTCAGCTGTCGCCGAAGAAACATCCAGTTAGGAAGTCAAGGAAAAAACCCAAACGTAGCCCAAACGTAGTCAGCTAAAGAGCCTGCATTGTTCTGTTGTTAATACCACGTCTGACCCCGGGCGCCCAGCTTCTTGAGCAACTAAATGTTAAAATTAAATTTTAACTCAAAACAATGAACCGATTCACCTGTAAATCCCCCGGGATTTCATTCAGTGCCCCAAGGGTGATACCAGAGGGGACACGCTTGGATTCTTGATGGGCAACACAAAGGCTCAGGCCAACATTGCCCTTCAAGACCCACCATGGACCACCGCCGCCCTCTGTGAACGCGTGTCTCTCTCTGAGCCCAGCCCAGAGAGGATGTTACAGGTTTTACCTCTTCAGGTTTGGCTATTTCAATTAACAGCACAGCTCCAGCTGTTAAATCTGGAGGTCCTCGGAGCAGTCCTCGCCACGCTGGCCGAATGGGAGGCACATCACACACGTGCTGCTGAGTTTTTAGTGGGAGACTTGAGCCTGAGAAGTGCTGTTGCAAAATTGGTCGTGTTGGAAGAGGCTGGGCTGAGCTTAGCTCTTGTCTCATGCCCTTTCCTCCCCTCGTGGTGCTCAAGCGCTTATTATTAATGTGAGGTTGGTGGTTGGAAACGTGGAAGTAATGAGGTCGTTGTCCCAAACTGCTTCAAAATCAGCCCAGCAGACTGATCCCTTGCCTCAGTGGTTGTCTTTACACTGCTGAACGTGTCCTCTGGACAGCAAAGATGTGGCCAGTGGTTTGCTTGCCATTGGCCGTTCCAGCTTGCCCCTCGCGGACAAAGGTTGTTTAGCGATCGGATCTGCTTTGAAGGACGTTAAGGAATAATTTGTTGGTGCAACTGGAAACACAAGCACTTCTCTAGGTTGCTGGGTATCAGTCTGCGTGGCAGTGTCTCAGGGAAGTGCCCAGATTGGAAGGCTAAATTAAACAGCTTCAGATGGGTTTTCACCGGTGCAATGTTTCAGTCACTCCCTGGTGTATTATCTGAACTCATGATTTCCTCGGCCTGAATTTCTAGCATTTTTCATGCAGCCCTCGTATTCTCAGAGGCATCCGGGGGGGGGGGCAGGATTTTTAATGTCGACTTCAAAAGTGAATGCTTGGCTTTTATTCTGTCTAGCATTTTCAAGTTGGAGCCCACTGTGCGGCTCTTTGAGGCATCCTATCTATACGGCCGCGCACCGCTTCTTTTTTATTCGGCTTATATTCTGTCTAGGCTTTCCAGGAGGAACTTTGTGCCTATGGGTTTGTTAAGTGCATGGACCTACAGGCACTGTATACTTACGTGTGCCATTGCGTGCTGTGCGTGTGTTTGTAAACATATCCATGCCACATGTGTATGTGCATATATGTGTGCAGGGCGTGTTGAACACACCTGTGCATGCACCCAGGGATGACCATGCAGAAATGCAGGTGTGTGGCCAGAGAGGTGGTGAACTCTCCATCCTTGGAGGTTTTTAAGTCTTAGCTAGGATGATCTAACTGGGGCTGGTCCGGCTTGTAGCAGATGTGACCGCCGGACCCCTTCCCACCCTCATTTTCCATGACGCGCTGGTTCTAGGATTCGCACATCACAAGCAGCCGTGCATTTCACAATCGGCTTGGCTACCTCGCACATACTTTCGCCATCTGAATAACTCCTTGTCTCCATGGCAACAAAGCAGCAGGAACTTCACCGCTGCAACGCGGCCTGCTGCGCTGGAGGAAAGGGCAGGACGGCAGCCGCGGAGCCAGGGTGAGCGGTGGGGGCGGGGGTGCGGGGACAGCACGATGCCGTGGCCTGTGGGGCGAGCTGGTATTGAGATCCAGGCCAGGGGCACAGGCAGGGCTGATCTTTGCAGCCAGCTTCAGGGCCAAACGGGAATCCTCTGGCCCCACCCAGAGACCTTGTGCACCCTGAGCATTTCCCAGGGGCATGCCTCTTTGCTCCAGCATTCACGGGGGGGGGCAGCTTGTATGTGAAGACCCCCAGGAGTGGAGACACCTTGCTGGGGCACGCTGTCATAGGGGTGGCCTCGTGGGCAAATGGGCGAGCGCCCGCGACTCCCGTGGCCAGCTGCAACCGTCCCCCTGATGGCTCCAGCTGAGTCGGGCGAAGGAGATCTGGGCTGCAGGGAGGGGGGGCATGTGTCCCGGCACGTTTCCACAGGTCAGGGGCTGTGCCGTGGGGGGGCTTGTCCAGATCATCCTGTGCTCAAGGCTTGCCGGGGGAGAGACGGGTTAATCCCCTGCCAGTCTGCAGCTGCATGACGGGACAGATGCCCAGAGCTTTGCAGGGACCTTGCATGGTTGGGGCATCTGGGGAAATCATTTCAACCCCCAGTGTGGCCAAGGGGCAGTAACCTGGAGCCCTTCCCTCTGGCTCAGTGGGGACGTCGCACTCGATGAGCCGCCAGACGTGGCTCTATATTCTCTCCTCCCAGCTTCTCCAGCTTTCTTTATGCAAGGTCCTTCCATGCTAGTCCCTGCTGGCCTTCATAGCTGAGCCTGTGAACTTTCTGGTGGGGAAAGCAGGCTGGGGAGTGCTCATGCTGGGGGGGTCTGGGCTTCCAGAGAGGATCGGGGCCGCACGGCTTGGTGGCCCCGTGACGCTGCCCTGTAGAGGCAACGGGTCACCAAGGCTGGACTGTCCCTGGCAGCTGCCAGCATCTCTGCCTGGACAGCCTGGATTCCCACCCACTTTTCCTACCTCCTTCTCTTCCCCACCTCCACACCGAACCTGTTGCCATTCTTCCCTGTCCCCATCCTCCTCCCACCCCCTCGCTCCTGCATGCACCTTCTTCCTCTCCTTCCTCCCTTGTCTCCCTTTGGTCCTTCTTCTCTCTCTGCTCATCTCAGCCTGTAACGCCAGACCTGTTGCTAAGCCCCAGCGAGCAAGGCGATGGCGACCTGGACTCCGAGTACCCTGCAGACCGAGGGAACTGGACCGGGAAGCTGGATTTCCTGCTCTCCTGCATCGGATACTGCGTGGGCTTGGGCAACGTCTGGAGGTTCCCGTACAGGGCGTACACCAACGGCGGAGGTACAGGGTTAGGGTCTGCACCGGCGCTCCCATCCTCTGATGAGCTGGCCCCGTGGGCTGCGTGTGGGAATAAAGCCCCTTTCTCTCCTCCCTGCCATTGCGTCTCCAACCAGCCACTGTGGCCAAATCTTTTATTAAGGACATTATAGAATAATAATGCTGGCGGGTGCAGATGCCTCTGTGGGAGGAAGTCGCCTCGTCTGTCTAGTCCTGCTCAGACTGGCTGGGAAGAGAAAATGTGGGGGCTTAAGAGACAAGGATGGTTGGGAGCTGGAAAGTAGCGCCCCCAAACCCATGCTTCCTGCCCCCTGACATTCAGCCTAGTATGGAGGTAGGCTCAGGAAGTGTGTGGGGAAGCTCTGGTTTCCCAGTGATGTTCGTGATGGAAGGACCGTGATGCAGGCAGGGCACTGGGAAGCGCTGGGGGTTTGTCTCAGGATGGTTCAGGGGAGGGTTGGTGCCCGTTGCGTGAAGGTCCAGGCTCCTCTGGTGAAGTCCTGGAAGGATGGACAGTGCATGTTTGGGGATCCCAGCTCTGTGCTGGACTGTGTCACCCTGAGGCTATTCCAGGGATTGAAAAGGGAACACGAGCCGGGCTCTAGTGGACTTTTGCAGCCCCCAATCATACCCCACCTGGGAGCTCATCTCCCCCGTATTGCGGGCACTGGCAATCCATTTCCCACGGGCATTCAGGCCACTTATAAAGACACTCATTTGTACAGTGGTTGTGCCATTGATACAGTCCATCCCCAGGCAGTCCCGTAACAGCGGACTCTACCGCGACCTGAGGACATCTAATAGTCCCCAGGCAGTCCCTGATGAGCAGGCTTCACCGACGTGCGTGCCAGGGAGGCGTTAAGCATTACACAGGCTTCACAACTGAGTAATGAACTGGCACTGGTGCAGAACGCCGGTTGCCAATGCAGCTCTTGAATATGCAGCCAGAAAGTCATGCTTTCGGCTGGTCGCATAAGTCATCCGCCTTTGAAACAGGGACGCTGCCACGTGAGGGCACCGCGCAACCTCCTCTTTCTTCAAGATGGGCTATTTGCAAACAGCCTGCAGGCGGGCAGACCGAGGACGCTTTCCAGTCATTTGCTGATGGTTTGGGACCGTAAATCAACGGGAGAATTTCACAATCTGTCTGCGGAGAAGTCAAGGTTGGGGTGGGGGGAACCTGCATGGAAATATGTAAATAATAAACCATCCTGGCCGCATTAGTTGCCCATCAGGATCTCACAGGCTGAGGAGGGTCCGAGCTGGGCCCGGATATTCCCACCAAGCTTGGGGAGCGATTTTGATGCTTCCTGGCTTGATAAAGGACTGAAGGGTTGTGGGAGGTGGCCTCTTTTCAGAAGAAAGGTGAAATTCAGTTCTGGATGTTCACTATAAAGCTCGTGGGATTTTCAGTGTAGGGATACTAGCTCTGGGGTCCTGAGCACATTGTAGCAGGAGGTCAGCGACATCCTCCAGAGATCTCCCCAGCCTGAGCCAGATGCGAAGTCCTTGACCTAGGGACAGACGTGTAGATTTGATGGACCTGCAGTTCATCGCAGAGGGGGCTGGGCTGCAGCGGTAGGGGCGTGCTTCCCACATCTACAGCCCCAAGACCATACCTACCCCTTCCAAGGGAAGATATTTGGGTTGCACCCTCCCAGGCTTTGGCTAAGGGCATGTGGAGGTCCCTGGATGCGACGTGCCCTTCTGTTCCCTGCCCATTCCCATCCTCCCCGCCCTTCCTTGTCTCCTGCAGGGGCTTTCCTGGTTCCCTACTTCATCATGTTGGCAATATGTGGGATCCCCATCTTCTTTATGGAGCTCTCCCTCGGCCAGTTCTCCAGCCTGGGGCCCCTTGCTGTCTGGAAGATAAGCCCGCTCTTTAAAGGTGCGTGACCCTCTTGGACAGTGAGATTCAATAGCATCTCCATCCTGCCCTCCTTCAGGCACGTATTGGGATCAGCAGTCGAAATAGCGGGAGATGATTGGAGGGTTTAAGCTGACCTGCCGGGATCCAGCCACAAGGCCTGGACTCTCTCTTGAAGCAGCGAGAATCAGTACCATCTTCCCGAAGCCGTATTCAAACCGTTAAGAAAAATCACAACTAAGAATTAAAAAGCAACGCAATTATCAAATGCAAATCAGACTGACAAGCTGGTCTCCATATCAGACTGGAACTAAAGCAGCAAATTAGGAGGATCAGCCAACAAATATATAACGATTACCAATTCTAATAAGGCTTCCAAGGAGTTGGCTTTGGGCCCAGCTCAAGAGTTTCACCCCAATTAAAAGAATCTAAAACATGTGAGATGAGTCACTGGCCACTGCTGTGTACGTGACATCCAAAACCGTCCCTAAAAGACCAGGCTGGGGTGTCTCTGGAGCAGTGCCCGTAGGTGTACACACGAACCAGGAAAAGCTGACAAAGCACAAAGCCTACTAGACATCCAGGTTGTAGCCAGAATGGTCTAGAGGCAAAAAGAAGTCAGAACTCATGGTACAGATGATATCTTTTATTAGACCACCTACATTTTAAAAAAAAAATTCTTTAATTGCGAACTTTTGGCCACAAACACCCTTCTTTGGGCATAGGAGAAAAGCTTGTCGAAGTTCTCCTGGGTAGAAATGCAAGCTCATATTTCACAGGGTGTTTGTGCCCGCATGCTTGCAATTAAAGACAGCTTTGTTGCAAACATCTAGTTGGTCTAACGAAAGTCTCTTAGAAGACTTTGGCCTTGCACGTGCTTAGGCAACACCCCCCCTCCATGATGTTGGATCTCCTTTATCCAGTCTGCTTTATTCAGTGTCTCAGCCTGCGTAGTGTCTCACGACGCCCTGGGCATGGCAGGGGGCTAGGGCTGATTTCAGACTCGCTCCCCAGCGCTGGCTAGGCTCGGGAGGCGCTGCAGTAGATCAGAGAGATACCAGGACGTCGTGTCTCTGCGGTTGCACTGAGCTGTATTTGCATCTCGCCTCCCTTAGGTGTCGGGATGGGCACGATCCTGATTGTCTCTCTGGTGGCCATTTACTATAACATGATCATTGCTTATGTTCTCTTCTACCTCTTCGCGTCCCTGACGAACAACCTGCCCTGGCAGCACTGCGGCAACTGGTGGAACACCGACCTCTGCCTGGACCACCATGTCATCAAGGCGGGGAACGCGGCTCTCCCCCTCAACATCACTAACACGGTCAGCCCTAGCGAGGAGTACTGGAGGTAAGGACGGTAGCAGAGCTGACAGCCCGCAAAGACGCTGGCAGGAGAGTCCTGGAGACGGGTCCGGTGGGCACCCACGCTCACCGACTGCCCGGGGAGGGCACACCGCTGCGGGCTGCGTGTCTGCGCTGATGGAGCGGTTGCATGTGCAAAACCCCAGCTTCGCACCCTGTCTCGCTCTCCGCGTTCAGTACGAGCGTGGCAGTCACGGACGCGGGCGTGCTCTGCCCTGTCGCTCAAGCAGCAGAGGCGCCCAGGGGCTGTAGCTCAGCATCTGCATGGATGTAGCTCTGGGTTGCTGCATGTGGGCTACTTGCCTCTGAATCACAGTCAGCAATAGCGCACTAAAGGCCAGGCTGTTTTAGCAGGTGGCTGCCTTGCAAGGGGAACTCTTGTGCGGAGTAAGGTTTCGCTGCCGGTTACATAAACCAGGTGGCGGTGGTTTGTGGGTTGTCATCAACAGCCGTCCCACGGTGTATATCGGAGGCAATCATTTTCTCACTCTTCCTGTGTTTGAGGCTAAGTTGGGAATTCGAGCAGGGTGCCCGCCCAGCGCTGCCAGGTACCGACGAGCTGGCAGGTCCATTCACATGGGTGGCCACGTTCGAAGAAATACATAGGACGATAGGAAAGTAGGGGACCTCATGAGGCCATCTAGTCCAGGCCCTTGCTTAAGGTAGGACTGTTCCTGACCTCAACCATCCCAGCCAAGCGTCTGTCCAACCTGCTCTTGAAAACTTCCAGAGACTGAGATTTCATAGTATCTCTAGGCAGCCTGCTTCACGCCCAGGCAGAAAGTCCCTCCTCGTCTCCAATCTAAATGAAGCTTAAGACGGTTGCTCCTAGTCCTGTCCCCTATGGTCATGGAGGAAAGCCCATCTCCAGCCCCTCTGTAGCCACCCTTCAGGTCCTTGAAGATTGCTTTCATGCCGCGATACATGCCCGGTCTAGCAGGGGGTAGCCCCGGAGAGCTAGAAATCGAGATGTTCGGGGGTCTCTGGGCCTGTTCGAGTCCCTTGGGTATGGATTTGTTTTGAGCTGATTTCACATGGATTAGATGGAGCGGGACCTACAGCTTCTCCAAAACAGCTCCTTTATATCGTTCGCATTAACTGCTGTAGGAGCAGAGCGTTCCCCGGAGGCCTCCCAAACGTTGGGCTTTGCTTAGACCCTTGTCCCACGCAGGACAGCTCTTGCCAAGAGGTTTGTCCGTATCCTTCACCTGGTCAGGGTCAAGGGTAGATTTAGGTGCTGAATTCAGGATGAGACCTCGGAAAGGAGAGCTCGTCTCTGCTATGCTGCTGGAGGGGGGGCACGGCCTGTTTATTGACGGCTCTCCTTTTGCCCTAGCCGCTATGTTCTTCATATCCAAGGGAGCTCTGGGATCGGGGATCCTGGGAGAATCCGCTGGAATCTGTGCCTGTGCCTCCTCCTGTCTTGGGTCATCGTATACCTCTGTATCCTCAAGGGAGTCAAGTCCTCCGGCAAGGTAAGCGGAGCAGCAGCAGTCCTCTTTCTCAGCCCCCCCGTCTCTGGCTTTGCAGGCCCGGACTTGGGGAAGTAAAGGCATCTATTTCTGTGATCCACCCACGGGCGAGCCTGTGGATAGGCTGGAAGCAGTCAATTAACTAGCTCACCTGCTCGATCCAGTGGCTACAAGTGGGCACGGTTTGGAGAAGGGGTAGTTTGCCGAGCTAGCATCCCCCTCCCAGAACGCAGGGGCGCTGCTTCCCCCGCTTGGATTGCGTGGCACTGCTCTTCGCGTGGCGTTAGCTGCTCTCTAGATCTGTCACGATGACCCAGGCAACACGACCGTGCCTAGCTCGCAGGACCACGTAGCAGAGATGCACGGCAACACAGACGTCTCGCCCGCCTACGACTGTGCTGTTCGAGCGCCTGTTCGGGGCGAGCTGCTCCCGCCGCGAGCTCACCCGGAGGCGTGCGTGCTCTTCTTGCAGGTCGTGTACTTCACCGCCACATTTCCTTACCTCATCCTGCTCATGCTGCTCGTCCGCGGCGTGACCCTGGAAGGGGCCTGGAAAGGGATCAGGTTTTATCTCACGCCCCAGTTCGACCACCTGCTGTCTTCCAAGGTGAGGAGGCCTTTCCCGCGTGCTTGTCTCACCCCAAGGGGTGCCCGAAATTCAGGCTTTTGCTGGGTGGAGGGAGGGCTCGGTGATGGGCTTTATAAAAGCGATGAGCCCTATTTTACCGAGTATGGTGTGACACAAAACAGCTTGCAACAGCTCCAAGCCTCTTCCCTGACCTCAACGCCCTCCATCCCTGGGCTTTTCCCATGGCCATGAGCATGTGCTCTTCAAGCCACGCGGAAACTTCCCTTGCCCTCTCTCTGCCTCTTGTCCTCTTCCTCGCTCACACGTGTGCACAGGGCTCAGCCAAAGCCCCTCCTCACCCCAGACATTTGAATTCCCGAGCAGCTTTTCACTGACTTTCGGGTTGGGAGGAGACACATGCTTATCTGCCTCTGACAACTCCCTTAAATGAAGGACGGGGGTCACCGGCATCATGATAGGAGGGAATGGGTTTTAGTGACAAGGGCCAGGGTGGGATTTGCTTTATCCGCTGCATCTCCAAGCAGGTCTGGGCAGCAGGGTACTGAAAATGCACGGAGAAAAACCTTGGATGCCGCAGCAGGTCAAGCTGGTTATAGCTGGCTCCAATTAACACTCCTGTCAGCTGCCTGCTTGTCAGAAGGAGGTGTAAAATCATTTCCTTTTGAAAGAAGGAAAAAAAACCCAACCCACGCACACACATAGAGGGAAAAAAAACCCCTCAAAACCCCCCAAACTGCAAATAATTTCTAGCCTGTCAGGATCTCAGTGCTGCCGCAAAGGGACGGTGGCTTTTGGGCAGGCCAGGCAGGCCTGCACTTTGCCAGATGCTGAAGCCTGAATGAATAAAAGGGGCTAAATTCAGGTCCTTCCCATCACCAGCTGCTCCAGAGGAAGAGCTCCTGGACCGAAGTCAAACAGGCCCTGCCTTTACGGTGATGGCCTGTTGGCAGAGCAGCCCGAGGGAGGCAATCACTAATCAGCTGCCGTGAGGTTGAATTGTCTCCTCTTTTGGGGAGCTCCCAGGTCCAAGAGGTGCTTTCGTTGCAAAGAGCTGAAGCCCAAACACCTTGCTCCGAGTGGGGACGGTCCCCCACCCAAGGAGGGCTGGAGACCAAGGCCGCACGTTGCGGGCGGCCGGGAGCAGGGTGTCCCCGGGAGAGCACAGCCGTGTGAGTTGGTCTTTTGGGGGCAGAGGTGACGAGCGGAGAGGTGCGTGTGACAGAGGAGTCCTGTCCTGGCCTCATAACGGCCTTGAGGCGCTCTGCTTCTCTCTGGTTTCCCCCCTGCAGGTGTGGATAGAAGCTGCTCTGCAGATCTTCTACTCCCTCGGGGTGGGCTTTGGGGGGCTGCTTACCTTCGCCTCCTACAACACCTTCCACCAGAATATTTACAGGTGGGTTTCCAGGCCAGGGTGGGGGCGGAAACCCAGCATGGGGAAGCCCTATCCAGAAGGGAAGCCACATAGGATGGAGCATCAAGTGACAGGGATGGGGCCTCCTGGGTGGGCCTGAGTCAGGGAGATAGAGGGAGGATGGGAGTTCGAGTCAAGCTGGAGGGCAGCAGTGCCCGAGACCCACGGATCACTGGGAAGAGAGAGACCTGTGTCCTCTGACGTGCAAGAGGGTCCTTCCCCTTGCACAACCCACCCATTGAGTGCCTCTTCCACCCCTCCAGTCTCCTTCCGCAGCGCGCGGAGGAGCAGGAAGCCTGCTTGGCCAGTGCACAGGTTGTTTCACAGCCGCACCGGGCCGATGGCCCAAGCTGGGTGTTCTCCCAGGTCCACCAGTCATCCAAGGAGAAGACCCCTGCGCAAGGTGGATCAGCACCAGCAGCCTGTCCTCGGTCCCAGGCCCCATGAGCTGCAGTCTTTCTCTCGTGTCGCTGGGACCGGCGCGGTCTCAGTGTGATGGGGACATGCTCACTTTGGCTGCTTTCCCCTCCTGCAGGGACACGTTCATCGTCACCCTGGGCAATGCCATCACCAGCATCTTGGCGGGGTTCGCCATCTTCTCCGTTCTGGGCTACATGTCGCAGGAACTCGGCGTTCCCGTGAACCAAGTAGCAAAAGCAGGTCAGACCGAAGCATAGTCCTGCCTTTCTTCTCTTCTTGGTGGGGGCTGCAGGTGTATACACGAGCGTGCAGGTGCACATATGTGCATTTGCGTGTTGGGGAGCACAGTCAGGTGGAACATGTTAACAAGGATCCTGGGAGTTATAAAGGGCTTCCCTGGAGGACTGCTGAGCATTGGACGAAGGGTGAGGCCACAGTCTTCCTGTCAAATGGAGACCGGGGAGGCACAGCAGAATAGGGGGATGTGTCAAGGTCACACTGCAGCTCCTGATGGATCCTGGCCTCTGACCTCTCAATCCCCAGCTGAGGATTTAGGGATCTGAAGTGGCCACCTCAGCAGCTAGGAGAGGCAGGCACTGCCTGGGCAAGGAGGTAACAGGGTGTCTCCATGCCTCTGGCACGGTTGCAGTCACCGGGAACACGGGGCGCTGGACCGCCAGCCGCGGCCTCGCTCAGCATTGCCGGCTGACTCTTCCTCTGCCACGTCTCTGTCTGTGCCCCCTGCCCAGGGGCATCGCTTTTGCTTGCAGCCTTCTGGCTCTTCTCCGCGGGGCGGCTTCGCTGCATCCCTGCCGGGAGTCCTAGCAGCAGCCCAAATGCCAGCCTGCGGGGTCCGGATTAATGGATTCAAAGGAAAGGTCAGAAGGGACTGCTGTGCTCGTGTGCTCTGACCCCCTTCCTCCGCACGACGCAGGCCACTCCGGGCTCCGTCCTGTTGCAATGCAGGTGCCTATTTTAGAGCAGAAGCCAACCTTGCGTTAACAGGGGCCAGTGAGGGAGAACCCGTTGCAACCCTAGGTCTGTGGTTGTGATGCTTAAATGCCCTCTGGTTTATAAATATGCTGCCTTTTCCTAGTCTCAAGAGATTGGCTCCAGCCTCCGGCCATTGCAGATCTGGATGGATCTTTCTCTGATGGACCCCTTATTAAAGCCTTGCTCCTCACATAGGTACTGGCAAACTGTGACCAAGCCAGCTCTTCACTTTCTCTTCCATACGCTATGTGGATGGAGCTCCCGGTCTCTCCCATGGCTTTGACATCGTTCACATCATCCTCTCCAGTGTATAAGCATCCTCCTGGCACTGTGCATGCCAGAAGTGGATGTGTTACTTCAGGGCTAAACACACAGAGGTCATAGGACTTCCCCATCCCATTCAAGATTCCCATTGCACTGAGTTCTTGCATTAAGTAGATTATCTACCATGAACCTCAAACCTAGGAGAGAGCCCCATCCTTTCTGCACAGCCCTCAGTCTTCACTCCCAGACATCGGATATTGCATCTGGCCATAATGCGTACCTGAGCCTGGTTGCAAAGCGATCCAGGCTGCTCTGTGTCAGCCGTCATCATTTCCCCTTCCTCCAATCCGTGTCTCATCTGCAAACTTCATTTGCAGGGATGAACGTGTTCCCCGGAGTTACTGAGACCACTGTTAGCAAGTAGAGAGCTGAGAAGGACCCCACTAAAAATGCAGCTGCTCAGTTAGGACCCCCCGGTATAGCTGCTTGGTGGTATGTAGGAGCTAGTAGCCAGCAGTGATGCCACTACATGAGCTCTGTGTTGGTTATGCATGGCTTGATCGAAATGTCGTGCTATACCTGTCAGCAATCCCATTTGTAATCTCATCCTAAAGATCATGCTGCAAGGGGGTCTATTTTCCATACGACTGGGGCAAAAAGGGGGCTAGGAAGTGAGAACAGCCAGAGGCAGCTCAGGGCCTGGACGCTGCGCTCTGAGGAGACGTGTGGGGCCAGGCGTGGAAGCAGGCAGCTCTGCAGTTGTGGCTGAAGGCAGGGGGAGAAAAGGGCAGCTGCCCAGACCTGCCTTCCAGCCGCATCAATGCAGAGAACCGTGCCCCTGGCAGGGGGGACCCCATTCACTGTGCCATCCTCTACGTGTCCCCTAGGTCCCGGCTTGGCATTCGTGGTGTACCCCCAGGCCATGACCATGCTTCCTCTCTCTCCGTTCTGGTCTTTCCTTTTCTTCTTCATGCTGCTGACCCTGGGCCTGGACAGCCAGGTAAGGACTCAGGCTGCTGGGCAGAGACGTGACCCGCGCCCCAGCACGTGGCTCACGTCACTCAGAGCCCTCTCCCCTACCTTGTATGCAGTTTGCCTTCATGGAAACCATCGTTACTGCGGTGACAGATGAGTTTCCTTATTACCTGCGACCCAAAAAGGCCTTCTTCTCAGCCGTCATCTGCATTGTCCTGTTCTTGATGGGGCTCATTCTCACAACAGAGGTAAGCACAGCCCACCGCGCCTGGGGTTTCCAGGTGCTCCCAACATGGAGGAGCTGCAAGGAGGAAGTTGGCCAGATCTGCAGTCACCTGTGGCGGGGACCGAGTCACAGAGATCTGGGACAGAAGTTCAATAAACTGATTTAACCTAAATCAGTTAAGTCTGATACTACTTCTATCCAGGTTAAACTGGTTTCAGCCATTTTGCAAGTGGTTTATGTGCACTGAACTGTTGTCGTGTGACAGATCTGGACCAGTTTCTGATCACTTATACCAGCTGATGTGGAACTTCTGTCCCTAGCCAGAGAAGGGAGGGTACTGGGAAAGATGAGCAGAGCTCCCCATGAGAGCTGGCAGCAGGCTGGGAGAAGCCTGGCTTGGACAGAGCTGGGTCATTCCCAGTGGAGGATTTATCCCGGCCTCAACCCCAGTTTCTTTTATTAAATACCATTGTAGAAATTGCATATGGTTGAGTTCTGGGCTGGGTTTGGCCAGCAGACCAGCACAACCGGATGGAGACCTGGACATTAGCACTCTTTGCATCTCTGAGAAGGGGCACGAGAGGCTTTGGGGTGGAAAGTGAGGGTGTGTGAAGCAGGGGGCTTGGCTTTGGGGACATAGCACCCCTCCAGGAAGGCTGGTGCCTTGTCCTTCTCCTCCTCCAGGGTGGGATGTACTGGCTGGTGCTGCTGGATGACTACAGTGCCGGGTTTGGACTCATGGTGGTGGTGATCACGACCTGCCTGGTGGTGACCCGCATCTACGGTGAGGAGACGGGCATTGCCGGGGTGGAGGACAAAGCTGAGGGGCAGCAGAGATGGGGCTGCGGGAGCAGGGTGGAGGAACAAGGGGGCTCCAGGGTGGGGTGATCAGCCCCTTAGCGCAAGGCTTGTGCCATAGCGTGGCTGAGCGGTGAGGCCCGTGCCCAGGGAGGCTATCGGCAGCAGCCGTGCGGGCTCATCTCTGACGCTTCCCCCCTCTGCCTCTCCAGGAATGAAGCGGTTCTGCCGGGATATCCACATGATGCTGGGGTTCAAACCTGGGCGCTACTTCCAAGCCTGCTGGATGTTCCTGTCCCCAGTGACCATGATGGTAACTGAGGTGGCCCCGTGGGTGTTGTTCAAGCTGCTCCATGGGATAAGGGTCAATGCCTTTTGGGCCAGATCCCTTTCCAAGGCCCTCCTCTCTTTTACTCGGCACCTTGGTATCGGTGTCCTGGCTGTGGACCTCCACTCAGCACTGTCTGACCAGGTCCACGTCACCCCTGGCAATCCCAGCCAAGGAAGCCCTGGGGTGGGGGGTCCCAACGGGGTCTGGGTGGGAGCCTGAAGCCCTCGGCAGGGTTTGCACGGACTCATCTGTTGGACTCCCCCCTGCCCTGTGCTGCAGGCCCTGCTAGTCTACAACATCATCAAGTACCAGCCCTCGGAGTATGGGAGTTACCGCTTCCCCTTCTGGGCCGAGGTCCTGGGCATCCTCATGGGGCTCGTCTCCTGCCTGATGATCCCCGCGGGGATGGTGCTGGCGGTGCTCCGAGAAGAGGGGACGCTGTGGGAGGTGAGTGACAGGCAGGGGCCAGCACCTGTGTGTGCCCCGGGGTGGGGGTGGGGGTCACTTCTCACCCCAGGGCTCCCCCCGTCTCCCCCAACCTGTTCCATGCCACGGCTTGTTTTGCAGAAAGTCCCACTCCTGCATACAAGACAAGCCCTTCCCAGTCATTTAGGGCCTTTTCAGCCATATCTCAGTGGGGTTTTGCTGGCGGGACCCTCTAGGCTCTCCCGGTGACTGAGAACAGGGCATTGCTAATAGCCGAGAGGTTAGACAAAGGATTTGTCTGGGATGGTTTGCACAGGCCTGATCCTGCCTCGGGCAGGGGTTGCACCAGATATCCCCTCCAGCCCAAATTCTCTGTGAATCACTCCGGCCTGCCCTTGCTCTGGCTTTGCGCTGTGGCCTGTCTCCTAGGGCAGGTCTTCCACCCCCATGGTCTTTCCTTGGCATGGCAGAGGGGCACCTTGCAGACTGACTGAAACAGGGAGCGGTGAGGTCATGCCGCACAGCGGACTCCCGTGGGCGTGTGGCACCCTCTAGTGGGATCCGGTTGCACAGACCGGGGGCGGTTGTCATCCTCATTTGAGACGTGGAACCAGGTTAATAATAATCCACAGAGCAAGCAGCCTCTGCCTGGGGGCTCTGCCTTGCCCTGCGGTGACACGCTGCTGCACGGGGGCTCCTAGCGTGTGTGGCACAGGTGTGTCTGCACTGCTGTAAGGAAGTGCCTGGTGGTGCTCGGGACAGTCAGCAGGTCTGGGTGCAACCCACCCACGGGGAATCGGTGCTGGGCAAAATCTGGCTGGCACGTGCCAGAGCCAGCCTCGCAGAGCGTGTCCTGAGCCCCCGTTCCCACCCTGAGCCATAGGGCAGCGAACAACAAAAGGGGAGCGCTGGAAGTAATGGATCTGTTTAAATGCCCCAAATGGTCCCCCCCCTTGCTGGCTGCACACACAACCCCTAGGGCTGGGACAGACATTGCAGAAAACAGTTTGACCCAGATCAGTTAAGTCTGATACCAGGTTTATCTTAAAACCAGTTGCAGCCATTTTGAAACTGGTTTACATGCGCTGACCTTCTGTTCTGTTACAGGGTTAAACCAGTTTCTGATCACTTAAACCAGTTTGTGTGTCATGTCTGCCCCTAGATCCCCAAATTTGCATTTGCTTGTGACCCCTTGTCAGACCCTTAGCCCCAGGCAGGCACCAAGGCTTTGCTTGCAGAGCCCTGCTGCCAAGCCACAGAGATGGCTAGAGGAAGGGTTATGGGGGTGCCCTGGTCCCCTCAGCAAGGGTCCTTGTCCCCTGGCAGAGTGAACACACACAGCAGAGAGGGCTCAGGTGCCCTCTGGATCTAAATGTCTCCCCCGCTTCGGCAGAGGGGGGCAGTGAGTCTTGCGCCCTGCGCTAGGTTAAGTTAAGGAACCGCCAGCTCAGCCCGAACGCATTGCACAGCACAGCAGCGCGCCGCACGAATCCTGCCTGAGCGCAGAGCCCCCCAGCCCTCGCCGACCCAGAGCAGCCAAAACACCTCCCGCAGCTGCAGGGCTTTTATACTGAGACAGGGCTTTCTCCCTGCCCCTTCACTCTTGATGGAAGGGTGGCTTAGCCAATCCCTGCCCTCTGTGCCAGAGCAGGCTCCTCCCCCTTTCTGCAAGCAGCTGTTTCTGCTGGAGGCTGGGTGGTGGGGGGCTTCTCATTAGCTACTGGAGCAGTTTGCCTGGCTGCGGGGCTCTTGCTGCGGGGGTGGGGGGTGAGGAAGTGAAGGGAGGGCACATGTATATTATGCATGGAAGAGCTTACCCCGCGAAGGGGCAGAACAGCGTGCCTGGGGCTGTTAGCCCGCGAGGAACCCCTGCAGGGAAGGACCCCGCTCCAGGCTGGGGCTGGGATCCAGCTCTCCTTCCTCCCCATCCTGCTTTTCCAGACCTGGCACCATAAGCCCCTGGACCTGACAGGTGGTTTGCCTCCCCCGGGTGCCTTGCCTGGAGACCCGCTGTGCTCATCGCACAGATGCAAACGTAAGGTTGGAAAGCTGCGGCGCTGGGGGAAGGCCTTCCCCCAGCTCCTCTCCTGTCCTCAGGGCCCCGATCCTCCAAGGATCTCACTGGGTCAGTGGGCATCAGGCCCTTAGGGGGACCTGAGGCTGTGCCTGGGGCATGGCCGAAAACAGGGACATTCCTCTCCCTGGTACCAGCCTGGCCTGAGGAACACCCCCAGGGGCCCTGATGCATTGCTTTTGTTGGGGAATCTCCTGCTGCCCCACCCAGGGCACAGATAAACCCACCACCCCTACCATCAGGATGCCCGCTCCTGCCACCCTGCCCTTCATCTCCTGGTTGCACCCGCAGAGAGTCCAGCAGGCCAGCCGGCCGGCCATGGACTGGGGCCCGTCCCTGGAGGAGGACAGGACCGGGATGTACGTGGCTACCTTGGCGGGCAGCCAGTCCCCCAAGCCCTTGATGGTGCACATGAGGAAGTACGGGGGCATCACCAGCTACGAGAACACGGCCATCGAGGTGGACAAGGAGATAGAGGAGGAGGAGTCCATGATGTGAGGAGGTCGCGAGCCCTGCGGGGAAAGGAGAACGGGGCACGGGGGTCCTCTCCCCATGAACTTGCACAGCCACACTTGGGCTTGCGGGCCTGTCCCGGCGCGGTCGGGAGCAGCCCCTGGGACACCCCGGCCTCTCCAGAGCCGTCTGCGGAGACTCCCAGTGTCGTCGAGGTTCTCGTTTAGTGTGGCGAGCTGTGTCATGACTCCGTGTGTTCGTGTGCCAGTGCCCGGTCCCCACCCCTCCCTTCCCTTTGCACAGACAGCGCTGGGTGCGAGGGAGTGGCGAACAAGGCCCCTCGGGAGGTTTCCCCTTTTTGCTGCCCCTCATCTAACTCTGATGCCCAACAAACAGTCTGCAGAAAGGCCTTCTTCGTTGAGGCCCAGCAAGAAACCCTTGCTTTCAAAAGCTGCCACTTGTGCCCTCTCTCCTGGCAGCTCGAGCCCCACTTTGAGGTGAATCCAGAACCTCAGGGGAAGGGGGTTTAGGAGCCCTCCCTACTGACCACGGCTGGAGATGGGGCACAGCCTCTGGCTTTTGGCTCTCTCCCCCCCAGGACAGGCCATGAAGAGGGGTCTCTGCATGCCCACCCTTTTCACACACGCTAAGAGCAGAGTCCTGGCAGGTGGGGGCCCATTAGCCCCTGTCCAGGTGCCAGTGGTCTCCGTTTGTTGGCTGGTGCATGCTGGGCCATCATGGTCCTGCAGCCCTTGGGGTGCGGGTCAGGTTCGGGGGGAGGAGGAAGGGGCTGTCCTGCCCATGATGAATGAGGAAAGGATGCGGTGTGAAAGGGGGGATTTGCATCTGAACGGCCCCTTAGGAAGATGGGCACAAATGAGGCGCAGCCTTGGCCTGGAGTCAGTGCATCCCTGGCCTGGACGCTCGCTGCCCCAACATGCCCCTCCGCCCGCTGTCTGTGTTCCCAGGAGTGGGTGGCTGCACCGGGTGCTTCCCTATGCCTCAGCCCCCCGGGGCTGGCAGCATCTCTATGTGCGGTGCCCGTGACAGACGCTCATCTCCTGCCAGCTCCTGTGTCTGGGGGGGCAGGTGCCCTCTTTGAAGACGCTGCTCCAACCGTGCCCCGCAGCATCCGGCAGGGCCGTGGTCCCCGCGTGTGTTCGCCAGTGTGCGTGTCCCCTCGGCTCCGCAGTAAACACCAGTGATGATGCGTCCGTTCGTGCCGGCTGTGCTCTCAGCACACCCCCCCTCTTCCTCTCTTTGTCCTTTGCACTAATAAAGCACCTAGTGCATTCGTGTCTAGCTGCTACCACGTGGGAAAGCATTGTTATTTCCTCGGGGGGCTCTGCCGCGCCTTTCAGATCCCTTCATTAAGAGCTCAGACGTGTCCCCCTGTGCTGGACTCAAGCAAACACGAACACCAGCCCCTGGCAGGTTCAGGCTCTATCTGTGTAGTCCTAGAAGCCATCTGGGCCCGGTGGCTTCCTTGGGTAACCAGGGGCCATGGCAGAGAGGTCACTGGTCTGTGATCATTTGCTCTGCCTTTTCCTCCAGGTTTTGAGGCCCAGAAGCAGAAACCTCTGTTGCTCCCAGACAGGCAGTGGTTCAGAGCATGTTTGTCTGGGGCAGGCTAAATGCACACCAGGCAACCCCTACCGATTCAGGTCTCCAGAGAGGCCTTTCCCTGGGAGGGACTGGGCAATGGCTGTGGGTCGGGGACACAAAGGACACGGCTCCCTTCCCGACTTGGCCCAGCGCCACCTTTGCACTCCTCTCACCGCAGCTCCCTGCCTTGGAGGATGGGGGGCACCGACTTCCAGCCCCGGCTCTGCAAAACAGGACCCATGCCCTTCTGCATATCCCAGCAGCCCAACCCCTTCCCTGATGCCTGCTCACACCCCCTGGTGCACTCACAGGTGGGCAGGGAGAGATGCCGAGGGCAAAATCGAGGTCTGCTCATCGGGGCATCCTGTTATCCAGGCTACCTGAGCGCCAGTTGTCCCATAGGTGCCCAGCTGTGCTGACTCCAGCAGGTGGGCGCGTGGCTGCATTGGCGGCTGGGGCCGGGGACAGACATAGTGATTTCCCATCACTTTTTGCCCTAATGGAAATGGCACATTTAATGATTTCCCCTCCTCAATACGGCATCTCTCGCGGAGCTCAGGGCTGGGTGGGTCTCGCTCTCCTGCCTGGTATCTTGCTGGCCCCCCATCCCACCTTCAAGGGATGACAAACCGAGGATGCGTGGGAGACGTGCCTCCCCATGCGCCCTGATGGCAATAGGAGGTGAAGGAACAGGTGACCCCTCGCGCCAAGGACCCTGGCTGAGACGGGCACGGCGCTTGATGTGCTCCAGGGTAAAGCACTTTGGGTGACATCTCTCCCCGCAACCTGCACATTTCTATCTCTCATCTCTTCCCCCCCCAGCTCCTAAGGGAAATCCCACTATCGCGGCCAACAGACCTGAAACAAGCTCTGTAGGCCTGGGCTACAGGCAAGCCCTTGCTGAAGACAACTCTTTAGCCTTGAGGAACAGCTGAATGGCCCATGTCTGTCCTGGCATGGGAAGATGTGCCGTAGCCTGGTGTGACACAGGCAGCAGTGCGGGAGGCGCTGGGCGGCCCTGCTGGGTGGCTAGTGGGGCCAGGCTTGGAAATGCTGCGAGGAAGGGACTCCAGGAGCTATCTAGGCCTCCGCGGCCTCCCATATTGGTGCGGGGAGTGGTGCAGAGCCATGCCTCTTCTTTCCGCTGACTCCGCACCTCTCCGAGTCCAGCCTGGGTTGGCTGCTGGGATGCGGGTCCCTGGGGCCATGGAGTTAAGCGGGGGATATTCCTGCCCCGGCCATGGGGATCATCCCCCCGACTATTTGATGCCCATTGCTCGGCTGGAACGGAGGAAGGATGTGGACGCTTGGCCTGCCAGAAACCCCTCTCCTCTGGCCCCGCTCCTGCCCCGTGGCGGGGCAGAACAAGCTGTGCCCAGGGCCCAGGGGTTAATCATTAGAGGCCTGTCATAAAGGTGGCGTTGGTGGAAAGTTCAGTTGAGGGTGGGGGCTGAGCAGGGTGCAATAAAGATTTATGGCCGGGGGGAACGACTTGCTCTAACCTTGACACTGTTTACCCACAAGGAGGCGTCAGCACTGAGTTTTATGGTGCCCGCGGCCAGCCATTGGGCGAGGCGCGGGGAACCCGGGAGCGGATTGGCTCAGGGAGAAGGGAGCTGCCAGTGGATTGGCTTCAGAAGAGAGAGCTATGCAATGGAAGGTGCTCATTGGCTCGAGCAAGGGCAGCTAGGGCAGGGCAAATTGAATTGCTGGCTCGCTAATCTTGGGCCGAGAGGTGCACCGTGTCGGGAAGATGGGCTGCCCCCATGACCCTGTCCCCTCTCCCCCAGACCCTTCCGCCATGCCCCCAACGGGTCACCTCAACGCCGGGTCTGTCCCCAGCCTGCCTCAAGATCCAGGGGGTTCAGGGAGGGGGTTCAGGTGAAGCTGAATCTCCCCCGTTGTAGGATCATCCAGCGGGGGGGACCTGCTCTAGATTGGGGCTGGTGTGGGTGAATCGCCCACACACTGGCAAAGGGCTGGTCGTGTGGCAACTTCCTGCTGCCGGCACGGTTGGTTTCCCATGGGAATGAGGCAGCGATGCCCTGGCTTGAGCAAACATTGCTGCTGCAGGAGGAAAAGGCCATAAAACATTTGCTGAGATCTGGGCTCGCACAACCGTTCACCGCATGCCACTGCCACGCCAGGGAGGGAGGAAAGCAAACACCCCTGCACACGCCCCGGCCTGGAGCACACAGCATCTCCCCGTGTATGGCTGATACACATGAGGATGCACACAGCATCCACACGGAGAGCCTAGGGGAGCTGGGCACCCCATTCAGGCCCTGAGGGTCCAGATGGCTTAGACGCCTTTGCAACCCTGACACCCGTGAAAGGGAGCTGAGCTGCAGCAATAGCAAAGCCCCCTCTCACTCCTCCCTGAACAAGCCATCTCTGGGGTGTCTGTAGCTGGAAAGCTGGCTCAGTTTGGTGTGGCCCCCATGGAGAAAGCAGCTGCTGAGGAGTTTGCAGGGAGGTCTCCAGGAGAGCCAGAGGGTGCAACGGGAGGTGCTGACTGCAGAAGAGGTGTCAGGCAGAGTCAGTGGAAACACCAGCAAGTCCTCCCTGGTGCCCTGCCCACAGCAGGGAAGAAGTGCTCTGAAAGATGTTTGCAGCCCCCTTTCCCAGCTTGATGGGTGGGAGCAAAATGGACCCTGGAGCTGCAGGGATTGGGAACCGAGCAAGGCAGTGAGATGCTGTTCAGTGCATTGGCATGTGGTTGGGCCTTGTCTGCTTTCCTGGCTCTGAGGCTAATGGTCTACTAGCAACTGGGACCGGACCACCCAGCCCCCAAGTCGTGACCAGAGATGAAATAGGGGATGTGGCACTGGCCTCTGCTCGCAGGTTCAATCCCAGCTGGGCTGACCCAGGCCCACTTCCCTTGGGGGGATGCAATGTGGGGGCAGCGCAGATAGCTGGGTGGAAGGGTGACCTCTTCTGTCTGCTTTTTCCAGGGCTAGGACTCCCATGACTCTGTAAGTGTCCCAGGTTGGCCCCTGTGTCCTGAGCTACGCTATGTTTCTTCCGCACCCTCCTGCTTTGCACGGGCCAGCTACCATCTTCTACCCCAGAGGTGACTGCATTGCAGTGGCGCTGTGTGTATCTGATCAGGGACTATAGGACATGCCTATGATTTATGACCCTGACTACTAATGCTCACACAGCGAGAAGGGGGGTCGGGCTTCTGAAAGGCCTGGGAGACCTCTGGGTCTGTAACACCAGAGCATCACAGAGCTACAGCCCATGTTCCTACCCGTGAAACTGCAGCTGTAAATAGGCTGGCACAGAGCTTTACAGCAAGGCTGGCCCTGCTTCATCCGCTCCCTTGAGACTGCAAGGGAAGGCTCCTGGCACAGCAACCCAGGCAGAACCCAAGCAAAATGAAATACAGACCACATCTGTGGGGGGCACCAGGCTGTATTGGGCAGCTTGGGTGGGAGAGAAGGTAGATAAACTTGTGGGGGCTGGAGGAAGAGAAGGAGCTGGAGGAAGGGAGTTGTGGTGACATGCAGACCAGGTGGGGTATTCGGGGTATTCAGCAGTGCTATGAAGTTCACTGTCAGTGCGTGGGTCAAACTGGTGTCTCTTCGCCGCAGGAAGGAAATGCCTGTTGAAGCCACATTCTTCTGCTCCCACCTGGTGGAGACAGCTTGGCATTACATGTGAGGCCTTAGCATCCTGCAAGCGGGGTGAGGGCTGCCCTCATGAGTGCATAGGGGCATCCCAAGTTCCCGGATCTGGGGACTGCCCAGGGGTTTCAGATGGGGCTCCTGGCTGTGAGATCAGCATGGCAGCACACTGCCTCGCTGCCCAGCAGAAGGGCCTGAGCATGCAGAGTTGGGCACCTGGACCCGGTTCCTGCCCTGCTTTAAAGGCATGAAGCAGAGCAAACTCCCCCAAACAGAGAAGCTGCACCTGGATGGGGAGCAGCCCTGCTGCATTGCTCCTGGCTGGGAGCCTTTGCCTGTTCTGGAGGAGACTCTTCCAGCAGATAAGACTCCCTGAGCTCTGCCAGGGCTCAGCTGCCCACCAGGCTCCTCATTTGTGCTAAAATCTCCAGGGCTGGGCCCTTGCTCACAGATCCCTGCCTGGGCAACAACAGAGCTGAGGCTGCCAAGTGTGACATGGGCAAGCCACCAACATCTGCTTTCCAGCCACTGCTGCTCCAGGTCAGGCTGTCTCCACCAGCCTCCACCTGGACAGCCTCCATTAGTCCAGCATCCTCCCAGAGCGAGCAGCCCATCCATCTGGCTGGGTGTAGTTTCTGCAGTACTCAAGGGATCACTGTGCCTAGCATCACAGCCAGGTACTTTCGACCCCAAACCCAAATCACCAGGGACTTACTTACAGCTGAATTGACTCAGAGCAGCCTTTAGCCCAGAGCAAGGCATGAACTCTGGCCTCTGGAGCTTGCAGCAATAGAAGTTATAACATAGAGATAATCCTGGGATATGGTCCCTCAGATAAGGACCAGCTGAGGAATTAGTAAGAGAGACCAAAGATCTGCTAAGGTTGCCTACTGCTCCACAATAAAGTTGATAGTTTAGTTCTTCTCATTCCCTGTAAGCTGGTATTTACTGGACCTGGTGAACACTACAGAGGCGAAGCCACATATCTCAACCCCTGTGCCACCACAGCCCACAGCTCAGTGGAGCACACACTTAACTGATGGCTCAGCTGGAGACTTACCAAAATAAAGACCCGTTGCAGAGAAACCCCTTGGACATCACTGTCACTGGAGTGGGGTGAAAATTTGCCGCTAATGGTGTTTATGGGAGGTACTAGCAGAAAGGGCCATTTGCCATTTCTCCCAAAAACAATCCAAGCCACCAGCATCCAATCTCACAGCTCCTCCCTCACCCCTACACCAGCCCCATGGCTCCCAGAGACCATGCAAAGGGGAACAAAACGAATCAACACCACAACCTGCCTGAGTCCCTGACGGAGAATCATTACTTGCCACTCTCCAGAAGTTTGTAGCTATTTATTGCACTTGAAACACTAAGAATAAAATCAACGATGCCCCCTCCCCGCACCCGCTCCCCCCGCTCCAGATATAACAGAAGAGTTGAGCAGTGATCATTCTGTTCACAGCCACGGGTTCAAAAAAACGGTAACAAAGAAGCCAACACGGACGCGCCGCTCGACAGTTCCCAGGTTACATACAAAAGATACTGAAAAGGCTTTGATTCCAGCTACGTGGAGGCGGCCCGCAGGAGAGAGCACAGGGCAGCCTCTCGCTGGGGTCTTGATTTGCTGCATGATGAAACTCCTTGGTGTTTTTTTGTTTTTTTTTCTTCTTCTTATTTTATAACTTTTTTTTTTTTGCAATCATGTTAAATAAATATTTCCATTAAGATCTCATGTATGTATGTATATATATATTTCTATCTATAGGTTTGTGTGTATATATTTATATATATATATATATAGAATTATTTTCTTTAACCACTGGTAACATTTTCCCTGCTTGTCCAAAAATGGTACAAAAGCCCTAAAATTGTGCAACGGTTAGAAAAAGGTAACAACCATCCCCAAAGAAAGAAGTCTGTACGGATCTCCCTCCCCCCCGAACCCGCCTTTCCTTGTGGATGTCACGGTTATGAAACGGGGTGGGGGTGGTTTTGGGCACAGCCATGGAGGGGATCAAGAAGGAAGGAAGCTCGGTCAAAGGAAGGGAACCGGGTGGATCTGCCTGGAGGGGCTGTGACCCCCCCTTGGTGGTAGTGAATGGGGGCGCATCTGCCCACAGGCCCGTGGGTCCATCACAAGGAAGGTGTCTTTGGCTGCACTTTACAGGAGTCCCGCTAGAAAGCGGCTCCAAAGGGCTGATCGATGGTTGTAGCCTGCAACCATGATGCCCGACCAAGGAGCTGCTCTTCCCTTGGTGTTGCCCCTTTATAAACTGCTTGCAAATGTGCAACGGCTTCAGTTTGTAGGTGGCACCAGCCCAGAGGTGGTGGAGGTGTCCAGGAAGGTTTCACACCAACAGTGCTTACCTTTTGGGGCTCCTGGGACATCCCCACCACCTCCTCTCCAGCTGCTGTCTCTGGGGTTTGGACCTAAGCTCCCAGAAGGCAGGCGCGTTTCTCCAAACACAGCCTTTCCTTAAGCCATAGCGCCAACAGCTGCAGTAGGACCCAGGCTGTTTTGGGGACCTGAAGAGAGCTTCTGCACCTCTGCTGTTTGAAGGAGGAAGCTACTGGTGGGCCACATGACTACCAGGACTCTCTGAAAGACGATGGCATTTGGCCTCCGCAGACAGGGTCATCCTAGTGCCAATGCACATAAAGGCACCTCACTTCAACACCTCGTCACTGAGAATTTGGGACAGGTGGGAGACAGAGCCATTGGGGGAAAAACAGGATGGGAAGCCTGGCAACCCCTCTGCTGCAGCTGGCTTGCCTCTTCTACATCTAGGGAGGGTCGCATCCTCAACAGTGGAGTCAGGTGAGGGTGGGTGGGGGCCAAGCCTTCGTTCAGTGCTCATCTTCTGCTGTAGCAGCAGGCCACGAAGAGTCCTTCCCCTTGTCTACCACAGCCAAGGGTCAGCAGGAGGACTTTTAAAACCACTTCGGTCTCAAGGATGCTGCCTGGCCTGTGTGAGACTCACAGGGACATGGAGCAAAGCTACGCTGGCCCAAAGATACTTGCATGGGGTGGTAAGATGGGTGCTACAGAGGGGCAGGAGGCATTGCACTTGGCTGACGGAGGCTGAAGGATTGCCCTTGTGTTGCAGAGGTGACAAGCTCTGCAGAAGTGTTTTCCCTTTGGGGTGGAGGGCTCTCCAGGTGGTTTGGCTGCCCGGCAAGGGACACTGCTCCTTGTTCTGGAAGCCAAAGCAGAGCTGCCATGTGGTGGCAGCGGAGGAGTGAGACCGAAGGCTTAAAGGAGACCAAAGAACCCAGGAGATGACCCGGGATAGAGGAATTTGGCCATGGCTGCTGCAGCAAGGCTGTGGCTGAGTCCTGGGTTAATGCTTACTGAGACAGAAGAGACCCTGGGAAGGCAGAAGCCTGTGCTAGATGGCCAAGACAGGGTGGGGATGAAGCCCAGAGCAGATGATGTGGCTGGCGTCGGGATCCCAAAGCACATGTATCCAGCAGGTTGTGAAAGGCTGGAGTGCCTCTTCCTTCATCAGACCTTTCCCATGGTGGAAGACTAAAATGAGCCAAAGCCACAGCCTCTGCAAGGGGGACAGCTTCACCGTGCAATGCTCAGGTGACAGCTAGCATGAAAGGGGCATGGCTGCTGTGTGCCATCCAGCAAAGGTGTCCCTTGGGAAGCACTCTGAGAAGGGCCTACCTGCATCTAAGTCAGCCTAGGACCATGCTGGATGGGACCCACAAACAGGTGGCGCATGGGCAGCCGCGGCTGCTGCATCCTACCCATAGAGGCTGGTATTAAGGTAACCCATCAGCTTCATCCCTTGAAGGAGACACACGTCTAGGGTGACAGGAGAACATATCCGCACTGAGGCTGGTATTTTTGTTTTCTCTCTTTGGATGTTCAAGGTCCTAACCCCCTCCACCACCTCAGTCTGCACTACGCACAGGGCCGGCTCTATCAGCAGAGGCAAACACAGCAGCTGTAGGCACAGACTAGCTCCCAGCAGGGGAGAAAAAGCACCTGGGGCT
>NW_017728914.1:33411229-33423421 GCF_001723895.1 Crocodylus porosus
GGTTATGAAACGGGGTGGGGGTGGTTTTGGGCACAGCCATGGAGGGGATCAAGAAGGAAGGAAGCTCGGTCAAAGGAAGGGAACCGGGTGGATCTGCCTGGAGGGGCTGTGACCCCCCCTTGGTGGTAGTGAATGGGGGCGCATCTGCCCACAGGCCCGTGGGTCCATCACAAGGAAGGTGTCTTTGGCTGCACTTTACAGGAGTCCCGCTAGAAAGCGGCTCCAAAGGGCTGATCGATGGTTGTAGCCTGCAACCATGATGCCCGACCAAGGAGCTGCTCTTCCCTTGGTGTTGCCCCTTTATAAACTGCTTGCAAATGTGCAACGGCTTCAGTTTGTAGGTGGCACCAGCCCAGAGGTGGTGGAGGTGTCCAGGAAGGTTTCACACCAACAGTGCTTACCTTTTGGGGCTCCTGGGACATCCCCACCACCTCCTCTCCAGCTGCTGTCTCTGGGGTTTGGACCTAAGCTCCCAGAAGGCAGGCGCGTTTCTCCAAACACAGCCTTTCCTTAAGCCATAGCGCCAACAGCTGCAGTAGGACCCAGGCTGTTTTGGGGACCTGAAGAGAGCTTCTGCACCTCTGCTGTTTGAAGGAGGAAGCTACTGGTGGGCCACATGACTACCAGGACTCTCTGAAAGACGATGGCATTTGGCCTCCGCAGACAGGGTCATCCTAGTGCCAATGCACATAAAGGCACCTCACTTCAACACCTCGTCACTGAGAATTTGGGACAGGTGGGAGACAGAGCCATTGGGGGAAAAACAGGATGGGAAGCCTGGCAACCCCTCTGCTGCAGCTGGCTTGCCTCTTCTACATCTAGGGAGGGTCGCATCCTCAACAGTGGAGTCAGGTGAGGGTGGGTGGGGGCCAAGCCTTCGTTCAGTGCTCATCTTCTGCTGTAGCAGCAGGCCACGAAGAGTCCTTCCCCTTGTCTACCACAGCCAAGGGTCAGCAGGAGGACTTTTAAAACCACTTCGGTCTCAAGGATGCTGCCTGGCCTGTGTGAGACTCACAGGGACATGGAGCAAAGCTACGCTGGCCCAAAGATACTTGCATGGGGTGGTAAGATGGGTGCTACAGAGGGGCAGGAGGCATTGCACTTGGCTGACGGAGGCTGAAGGATTGCCCTTGTGTTGCAGAGGTGACAAGCTCTGCAGAAGTGTTTTCCCTTTGGGGTGGAGGGCTCTCCAGGTGGTTTGGCTGCCCGGCAAGGGACACTGCTCCTTGTTCTGGAAGCCAAAGCAGAGCTGCCATGTGGTGGCAGCGGAGGAGTGAGACCGAAGGCTTAAAGGAGACCAAAGAACCCAGGAGATGACCCGGGATAGAGGAATTTGGCCATGGCTGCTGCAGCAAGGCTGTGGCTGAGTCCTGGGTTAATGCTTACTGAGACAGAAGAGACCCTGGGAAGGCAGAAGCCTGTGCTAGATGGCCAAGACAGGGTGGGGATGAAGCCCAGAGCAGATGATGTGGCTGGCGTCGGGATCCCAAAGCACATGTATCCAGCAGGTTGTGAAAGGCTGGAGTGCCTCTTCCTTCATCAGACCTTTCCCATGGTGGAAGACTAAAATGAGCCAAAGCCACAGCCTCTGCAAGGGGGACAGCTTCACCGTGCAATGCTCAGGTGACAGCTAGCATGAAAGGGGCATGGCTGCTGTGTGCCATCCAGCAAAGGTGTCCCTTGGGAAGCACTCTGAGAAGGGCCTACCTGCATCTAAGTCAGCCTAGGACCATGCTGGATGGGACCCACAAACAGGTGGCGCATGGGCAGCCGCGGCTGCTGCATCCTACCCATAGAGGCTGGTATTAAGGTAACCCATCAGCTTCATCCCTTGAAGGAGACACACGTCTAGGGTGACAGGAGAACATATCCGCACTGAGGCTGGTATTTTTGTTTTCTCTCTTTGGATGTTCAAGGTCCTAACCCCCTCCACCACCTCAGTCTGCACTACGCACAGGGCCGGCTCTATCAGCAGAGGCAAACACAGCAGCTGTAGGCACAGACTAGCTCCCAGCAGGGGAGAAAAAGCACCTGGGGCTGGTTGTGCTGCAGCCTCCCCCGCCGAAGTGGCAACAAGGATGAGCTATGACTTTGGAACATGAAAGCGCAGCTGCCGCCGGCACGGCTAATCCTGCCGTGAAACCAGGATCCACGCAGCACCTCGTGAATGCCTGCAACGTCCAAAATACTTCTGGGGTCTCGGGATTGCGGCGATACACGGGCCGATCAGATCCCTCCTCGCAGCTGCCTTCACGGCAGGCTCGAGGGAAGCAAGACAATGAGTTGCGAAGGAGCCAAGTCCTTCATTGAAGCCCAAATCGCTTTGGCGCGGAGCGGATGCTGGAGGAAAGAGAAGATGCTATGCAAAGGACAATATCTCCAAAGGCGGATCCTCTCCCAAGAACGAGAGCCCTGGTTTAAAAAAAAGAAGCTGGGCCAAATTCTCAGCGGGTGTACGTTGGCGTAGCTTCACGGTACATCAGCCTAGGTCCACAGGATGGCGGCACCGAGCATCTATCTCATCGTTGCCTCCCTTCTGCACGCACTCCTCGCCGTGCACGCACGCTGTGTTGGGTGCAGTCCCATCCGCCGTGCCTAAAGGCCCCTGACTGCTTGGATTTCTTCCCCTCGGGTCCGGCGGGTTTCGCGCTTTGCCGACATGGCTGCGATCCAGCAGGGAGCTGCCCTGCCCTGCCCTGCCCCGATGGAGAGCTATGCACTTGGAACCACAGAAAAGGCAAAATACACCATTCAGAACTGACATTGAGAAAAAAAACACTTATCGTTGTCCAAAAAAACCCCAAGCATTTCGGTTGGATTTTTTTTTTTTGTTTTGTTTTTTTTTAAATACACTCACGGTTTATAAAGTCATGCAAATGAAGAAAGTGCAGTTAGAAAGTCCCCCTAGCGGCGGAAGCGCACTGCAGTCACCTCACATCAAAGAGTAAAGAAGTTCCAGCAGGAAAAAAAGAGAACAAGAAACTGAAGGATTTACTAAAAAATAATAATAATAATAGTAATAGAGTCGTAATAGTAACCAACCTCGTGCCTCTGAAACGTCCACCTTCGGGCAAGAAGGTGACGCCAACATCCAATCTCTTTCCAGCTCCTTCGCTACGTCATGAAAATGATGTAGCGGTGGCGTCTGGCTTTAGCCTTCGAGAAAAAACCCAGGATTGGCAAAGACCCTGGGGGGACCTGGCCCGTATTCCTGCCAGCTGGCAAAGAGGTCCTGTTGGGTTGACTACGGCCCCTGCGGCCCCCGCATTTCAGTACCGGGACGCCTCCCTGTTCGGCTGTTTCCGTGAGGAGGGGCGCTGCGGACATTCACAGATTGCCCCCCGAGATCTCAAAGGGCTTGGCGCATTTTTTTTCACTGGCAAACCAGCCCTGGAGTATTCCCCGCTCTGCTGTCTGGGATCCAGATGTAGGGCCGCCTCCGCTGGGAATACCACTTGGTGATAACCCGGCTCCAAATGGAAAGAGAACAGAAAAACCGCCCCCAAAACAGCAACCCCTCCCCCCCAAATTACCCTCCCCACCCTTCTCCCACCCGAAACATTTGATATTTCTAGTTATTACATAAAGATCCATTTCAGCAAATACTTCAAATCAATTTACGAAATACACGGTAGGTTTGTTATTCCCCTTCCCCCCCTATAAAAAGGCATGCGCTCAAAGTAGAAGAGATAGCTAAAGGCTCCTTTGTTTCTTCAAAGCATGATCAGATTCCCCAAAGTTTTATTACTAAAGCTTGCATTCTCCATCTTTGCTGGAAGGTGTCGTGTGGTTGGGTTATTTTTTTTTTCGCGTCTCGAATCAATGGCCGGCTCTGTTTCCTTGGCACCGGCCTTGGCACTGAAGCTCTTTTAAAGGAAGGGTCTTGGCTTGGAGGTTTGTGGAGGTCTTCGACATGAAGAGGAAAACCAAGGCTCGGAGGGGAAGCTTGGAGGAGCTCTGCGCAAGGGACAAAGGCATACATTCAACAGCAGGTCTGGGGAGCTGGGTTCGAAGCCGGCCAGGGGTAAAGGAGACCACCTCAAATCTGCCGGAGGATGGCAGCGACCATCTTGTGCTAGGAGGCGAGCCAGTCGCGGGGTCGGGAGTGGGTAATAATGCGTGTGGAAGAAAAGCCGTCTACCGCACCAAACCCGGGGCCGTGGCAATACTTGCCCTGCGCTCAGAGCCCCGGGGTCTCCGCTCTGGTGGTGCTCAGGTACCACGCTGTGCTGATCAAGTAGTCAAAAAATATTCAAAAGGGGTTTCTTCTTTGCTCTTCCCAACATCTCCAGTCCCCCCTCCCGTGGGAGAACGGGGAAGCTTTGGCAGACCAAATCAATGGGAGGATTGGCTGGGCCAGGGCTACCCACCGGCTGCTTCTAGGAGGAGAAAATAAAGGATATACTCTACTCACCCACCAAAAGAAAACCCTCATTGCCCTAGCCGGGTTGGAGGGGGGAAGGGAGGGAGTTGGGTTTTGCACGGGTTTAAGCTGATGTCCTTCAGCTCCCGGTGCGACGAAGAAACGTAGGACTTGAGCGGCAGAGTCCCAGAGGGGGAGCAGCAAATTTGTAGCATCAGATCAGGTACCTGGACCCCACATGGACAAAACCCACCAGCGCGGAGAGACGGTGACCCCAGACCTCCGCTGGCACAGAGCGAGCCGCTCGAAGCTCCCACCCGCATCTCTCTGTTGCCCCCGTCTCTAGAGGCTCCTGGGCAGAGACGGGAGTGAAGCCGGGATGAGTCCTTTCCCGTCCTAGGAGCAACGTGGTGAGGAGGGGGGAATCCGGCGGGGAGGTGGGTGGAAGCCTTTACCCGGACCCGCTCCGTGTTGCTGGCCACTTGGTTGATCGTTTCCCGTTCGCTATTCTTCTTGCAGAGGATGGTTTCAAGCAAAGGAAGCCGGGCCCATGCACAGGCTTTGCCCGAGAAGTGCCAGAGGGCCGTGCGGGGAGGAAGGGGCGTGCGTCCCATGCGTGCTCACAGCCGTTTGGCCGGCGGTGTTTTTGGTGAGGAGCCTGGGATGGGGTAGGGGGGCGAGAGAGGGATTCCAGCAAGAACCACGTGGTAGAACCAACAGCCAAGTCCATAGGTGAAGAGAAGGGGGGGGTCTCCCCTTTGCAACGAGGCAGTGATAAACCCAGCTCAGGTGGCCAGCGCTTCAGCTGAAAGACACAAGTTGGGGGAAAGGCTTTTTGCACCTCGCGGGACCTTGCAAAGGGCTTTCGGGGGGGATCTCCTGCGCACCCCTCTCCCCTGCCTGTCCACGGTAGCACACGTCTCCTGCCCCCCGTGTCATTCTCTGCACCACCGGGCTTCCCCACAGACATGTGCAATGGCCCACAGGCTCCGAGTTAGTCTCCATCTACCGGTCTTGGGGTTCAGATGCTCCCAGATGGTACTGGCAAGCATCCTCCTATCCAAAGTAGGGACGTCAGATGCTCCCTATACTTGATCTTAGCCCACCAGAGGGGTTGGGCAGATTAAAAAATATATATAAATCAGCCAAAACGAATTCCAAGCCCAAGAGTCCAGAACCATAAGTGGCCCCACTGCTGGGAAACATCCTCCCCCCACACCCGGGACTTCAGATGTTTCCAAAACCTTCGGTGGGCATCCTGCTGGGGCAGATAGTGCTTCTAAACCCGCTGCTGCAGAGAGCATCCTCCATTTCCCCCGAGCCGGAGGACCCAGGCCAGGATCAATGCTACACTCAGTGCCGCACGGTGTGGGCTGGGAGCAGCTGGGAGCTGTACGGATACTTCCATGCCAGCCCCCTTCCCTGGGCGCGCACCTGCCCTGGCCAGCGCGGAGCCGCTGTCTGTCCCCTAGCTCCCTCCCCGTGCGCACAGCTGGTTTGGACCTTCTCCGCTGGGACGCAGCTGTCCCATCCCAGCTCCATCCCCCGGCCAAGGGAGTGTCCCACTCACTCCACCGCCTGTGTCTGGGACAGGGACAGGAGACCAGGGGGTGAGGCTGGCCCTGTCTTCTCGGGGACTTACTGCGGTAGGACGGAAGGCGCTCCAGATCTGTGGAAGTGAACGATTTGCCATTTGCCGTCGCGGCGGTGCCAGATACGGGTCTCCTCGGACTGGGCCGTGCGCGGGATGCCGCCGGCGTCCACGTACTGCGTGATGCGGATGTAGGCGATGCAGGCGGACTCGTCGCCCATCAGGTGGATGTGCGGGTTCAGGATGGTGGTGTGCACCGGCTTGCTGTTCCTGGACCACACTGGAGTCGGGGGGAGAGCAGGTGGGGTTACACAGCGGCGGGGGAGGGGGCTGGAGGCTCTTTTGACAAGATGGGGGAATGCCTTTCATGAACCGCCCCAGCTTATAGGAAGAGCAGATGCCTCCCTGGAAGGGGAGCAGGCTTCCTGCTGGCACCGTGGGGCATTCGGTTGTTTCTGCAGAAGGCAAGTGGCTCCTCTAGAAAACAGCCAGCGGCCGACAAGCAACTAACCCGACGGCCAGCCCATGGGCCACCCATGGCGTTCGACGTGGACCTTTGGGAATGGCTAGGACTCAGCACTGGGCACCTCCCAGCCCGGCGGAGATAGCCCAGCCCTGCCCCCCTGCTCTGCCTGGAAAGCTGAGGGGCATCAAAGAGGTCCGCGGGAGCCGACCGCGGCCGCTTACGGTTCTCAAAGTAGAATCGATGGAATTCCAGCCCTTCCACAAGGTTCCCGAGCGCCTCCGGCTCAAAGGCAGTCATCCCGGGGTCGCACATCTTCCTGGGGAAGCCGATGGAAAGAGAGAAGGGGAGAGGTTATTGTTTCACGCGCTGAAGGCTTCAGGGAACGTCCTCTCCGCTTTGGGGACGTCCCTGGGCTCTGAAGCGCAGCCCCCAGCTCGGGCGGCAGCACCCGCGCTGGCAAGGTGCAGCTCACAGCGCCGTGGGGGATCTAATCCTTTTGTCCACTTTCGGACCCATGACTGCGCTGGGCAAACGGGGAAGCCAAAGAGGCAATAAAAGAGCTCGTATAAGCTCTGTAGGGACCCCCTCCTGTTTGGGGAAGGCAGGTCCTCTACTTTTTTGTGCTCCTAGGGGGATCATCTCTGTAATAAGGCCTGCTGCCTCCCCTAGCCTGTGCTGCAAAGCCTTGCAATGCTGTGGTCTGCTCCCCCTAAGAAAGGCGCTTCTCTGACAGGGAGCGCAAAGCTGGACTTCGTCTGTGCGGGATCCACACAACCCCTCTCACAAAGACCCGCCGACAGGTCACCAGGCATTTCTCTGCATTGCCTCTGCTTCCCTGAGAAAGGAGCTGAAGACACGAGCTGTCGGAGATAAGGCACTGGGAATGCGTAGGAGCCGAGGGCTGCTCCTTGTATTGCTGGCATCTGGGACCCTGGTGCAGCGGAGCAAAAAAAAGGCAGCAAGGCAACGTGACAGCTGCCATTCTTCCCCAAGTTAGCACAGGGAGGCTGCCTTGGGGACACCCAGCACCGGGCATCAGTGCCCCTGGCGCAGATGGCACTGAGTCACTTCAAGCTGAAGCCATGGAGGGTTCCAGCAGCTGCCTTCGCAAAACTCAGACCTGACCAGCAGTGAGGATTTGTGAAAGCAGTGTGCGATTCCCCCTAGGCGTTTCTTGTGTCGCACCCCAAGTGACTCATCTCAGAAGCCGCATGCTCCGAACCAGGCCTGAGAACGCAGGGAGGGGCACAGGATGCTCATTGAGATGGGGTTTTCTGATACCCCGGCTCAGGTTTTGCAGTGCTGTGATACGTTTCTGGCTGCCTTTCTTTTTGGACACAAGAAAAGCAGAATAACCCACCCCTTCTAACCCTTTCTGCAATCATTTTCCTTTTCTATCATCAATCACACGGCTCGGAGTGAGCATTGGACACGGGGAACGGGCTGTCCCAAAGTCTAGTCCCAGCCCGATGCTGACCCATTGGGACACGCGCGTGCCCCCTCCAAGCCCTGCTTCCACCACACCCTGACACTGCTGCACGGGTGAGCGCCAAAACCCAGCACGCCCCGTTGTCACACCCGCAACCAGCTCAGCCAACCCCCCTCCTGCCGCCAGCACCCCAGCGCCCACACTCACGTGTAGGACTCAAAATCTCCGTTGCTTATTGCTTCGATCAGCTGCTCCGTCACTTTGATGATCTCTTGCTTCCTTACTGTTTTAAAAGGAAAAAAAGCACAGCAAGTGAGAGCCCTGCAGGCTCACAGCGCGGGTGGCGGGTCAGGGGATGCCAGCATGGAGGAAAGCAGAAAAGGCATCCCGGTCACTGGCTAGGAAGCCCCTTCCGAGTTGGGGGCAGTCTAAAGAAATCCTTGGTTTCCTGCTCTTTTTAAGGAACAAAAGACAGGGGACCAGCAAAGGAGGCGTGGAGCCTTGCTCTACCCCTGGGCTAGTAAGTCTCAGCGTAAGCCACTACAGAGGATTATCATTTCTCTCCCCAAGACCCATCGTTGCCCACTGGACTGTCAGGCTAGAGCTCAGGGCCACACACCAGTGCCGAGGGAACCCCTTAGCACGTTCCCCGGTGACTGTCCTGCCCTTTGGTCCAGCTAACACCTGAGCTGGGGCCATCCTAATCGGTGGTGGTGCTTCTCCTTAGTGAGCTAAACTACTGCTGGCCTCTGCCCAAGGCAGGAGCCGATGCACTCACGTGGTCCCACCTGGGGGAGGGAGGCTTTCCCTTTGCATGGTCTCAATGGGAGCTTTGTGTTTCTCCTGGGACACCTCCGTTCCTCCAGGCCCCGGAAACTGGAGGAGGGGAGAAGCAAACTGAACGCTCGGCCCGGGCAGTGCCGAGCTCCTGCCATTTCACACCTGCTCCCAGCTGCGAAAAGCCTCGTCCTTCTCCTTTCAAACAGGCTCCGATTGTTGGACCCTGCAAGAGCCGCCCGCTGTGCTTACGACAGACGTCCCAGGTCAGGCACAAATTACTGGGCTGGGTGGCTCCGAAAGGAGGGTTCCTTTTTTTTATCCTGCCAAATTCGGGGGGGCGGTGGGGAGAGAGGGTCATCCATAAAGCAGAACAACCAACGCCAGGGCGGCTTTGCGTGCATTTCCATCCCTTTCTGCGCTCGTTTTCATTCCCTTGCCCTTGGGAGTTCTTCCCCAAGACAACAAATTTTCAATTAACTTGAATGTCAAGCCAAAGCCCCTCTCACTCGCTGTTGGGTTCACTTCGTTGGGGAAGGCTTTGCAAATTAGCACTGGCAAATTGTTCCCCTGGGCCGTTCTTGGAAAGTTGGCTCTGACAGGTGCGGGGAGGGGGAGGCTGAAAGCCTTCCTGCCTCGGCCTGTGCCAAGCGGGAGGCGGGTTACTCTTCAGGTTACCTTCAGGAGGGGCATGCGTGAACAGGAGCCAAGCTGAAACGGGGGCCTTTCAGCGCGGGCAGATGGACTGCTGCATTTAAGCACTCGCAAGGACAGGGAAGATCCCAGAAGAGCCAGGGAAGTGCTTGGATGGATGTTGGCAGGAGGAGACTAATGTGAGGGATAATTGTATAATCGGTGCATGCAGCACGGCACGGTGCCATCCGGGGAGGATGGACGCCAGCTCTCTGACTCCGGCATTGTGCGCTCTTGCTGCATGGATATGAGGCTCCAAATTTGAATTTGTTCCCGGCGTCAGCCCAGCGCACTCAACTGATTTACACTGACAATGAATTTGGTCCGGCCTTTTCCCTGAGAGTTGGAACCCCCTCTGAAAGACATGAGCTTATGTTTCACAGGGGGACATCATCATAAAATCAAAAAACCACAGAAAATGAGGGTTGGGAGGGACCTCAGGAGGTCACACCTCGTCCAACCCCCTGCTCAAAGCAGGACCAGCCCCAACTACAACATCCAGCCAAGGCTTGGTCTTGCTGGGTCTTATAAACTTCCAAGTATGGAGATCCTACCACCTCTCTAGGCACCTGTCCCAGTGCTTCACCACCCTCCTAGTGAGAAAGTTTTTCCTAATATCCAACCTAAACCCCCCTTGCTGCAACTGGAGCCCATTGCTCCTCGTCTTGTCATCTGCCCCCACTGAGAACGGCCCAGCTCCATCCCCTTTGCAGCCCCCCAGCAGGGAGCTGAAGGCTGCTAGTAAGGAAAGGCTGCGAGAGAGGCTATGACCGTGCTACAAGCAGGGGCACCTCTGGGGACCTCTGCCTGTACCTTTGGTGTCTTCATCTTCGATGGTGGTGTTGGTGCTCTCCGAAGACTCCTGGCAAAGAACAGAAAGGAGACAGGACAAGTCAGTCTCCTCGTTGCCCGTGTGTCAGAAGGGGCTCGTGCCTTCCACCGCCTACCACCCGCGGCTCGGCCTGCAGCCCCGGTTCTGCAAAGGGACAGCAACCAAGCCAGATGCCAGCCCCGAGAGCCGGTCGTCCATCACAGGTCTCGCTTGGCCATCGCACTGCCCTCCGTGCCTTTCAAACCTGGTCGTCAAGGAGCATCCCATAGGAAGGGGCATGGCTTTCCTACAAGTACCTACAGGGAGGTCCGAGGGTCGGGTCCGGAGGGGAGGCTCTGGAGGTCCCTATGCCGGCCGGAGGGGCAGGGAGGGCTGTGCGGGGTGAAAGACACCATGTGGGTTGTACGAGAAAGAAAGAGATGTACAAACTAACAGAGAGAGGCAGCTGGGATGAGAGAGTGAGGGGACTGTGCAGGAGTGAGAGAGACCACATGGACTGCATAGTCAGGAGAGAAACGTACAGTAAAACAGAGAGTGGTCCAAGACCCACGTGGACACAGCTCCTTCGAGACACAGATCAGCGGGGGCCGCTCGCCAAGCTCCCCGCCAAGAAAACTTCTGGCTGAACCGGAGCCACAGCTCTGCTCGTTCATCCCAGGACAGGTCTGTGTGTGGTTTCCCAGTCGTCCCCTGCGGGAGGTTGCCGCCCGGGTGCCTCCTGGCCGTGCGGCTCCGGCAGAGCCCCAGGGGAAGGCCCCCAAGGCGCTCCGGAGGGACTGCAGAGTTGGCAGCCCCGCAGCGGGACGGGGAGAAACGCCACGGGCACCTGTCAGCAACGCCCTTCCCACTAGCTCTTGAGCAGCATGGGTCCATGCCGACCCTGCCAGTGGGATCTGGGGGTGATGCTGCTTTGAGGATGTTTCCTCCACCCCGGTGCCCTCTTTCCCCTACCCCACGGGTCCAAGGGAAACTTCAAGAGCAGGGCAGGCCAGAACAGGCGGAGAGGCCCAGCATTATCGGCACTGAGGAAGACGAAGGACACTCACCATTAACTGAACGCTGGAACTGGACTTTCTTTTCTGGAAAAACAAGGAGAAGAGATGGAACAGGAAGAGACACAGAGTGAGCAAGGCAGAGAGCAGCACGTGGGAGGCAGCCGCTCCTGAGCCACCCTCTTGCGCGGGCAAACGTAGGCGCTCGACGTGAGGAACCGATGCCAAGGTAGGACATAGGGCAGACAGAGCCGTGCGAGCTCCCTCGCGCGGGTCTGCCGACGCCTCCCTAGCCTGATCTGCCTCAGCCTCTGCTCTTCCAGTGCACAACTCTGCCTACGCAACTCGGCCCTAGCCCGGCTCTCCCCTAAGTGGGCCTCTCCTGAGAAAAGACCTCCAGTCCTGCCAGTGGTTTTGCAAGGAGGACATACCTCCACCAAAAGACCACCACGCTCATGCCACTGCCCTCAGAGGAGAGACACTAATATTTTAGTTCTCTTCAGCACCTAGATGTTCCTCTACCCTGACCACAACTTATGGCTATGGGCTATCCACTAGAGTTGTCCAGCAGTTTGGTGCTCGGTGGGGTTATGTCTCCATCCAGAAGCCTGCCACAGAGTGCTGCTTGGACAAACCGTGGGTCTGCCCGCTTTGCAAATGGCAGCACAGGGTAGGGATACACAAGCGAGCTGGCTTCAAGACGTGAACCGGGGTGAATTACCCTGCATGGATCTCCATCCTGACAAGCTAGCTGGCTTGACTATCTCTCCACTGCACTGCAACCTGTCGGATGAGCATACCCCACGTCAAGCCTTGTCCCTGGTGTACCAGTGGACTCCTCAAGAGACAGGCTCCTGTAAATATATCTATATAGGACCTATATAGGTCTCTCTATATATCTAGATCTCTCTCTATATATAGAGAGATATATAGATCTATATAGATATATTAATCTATATATAGATCTATATAGAGAGGTATATAGATATATATATTTATTTATATATATATAGCCTGTTTTGCAGAGAACTGTATTCCTTACTTTGCTT
>NW_017728914.1:33423521-33551302 GCF_001723895.1 Crocodylus porosus
AGAGAGGTATATAGATATATATATTTATTTATATATATATAGATAGATAGATAGATAGATAGATAGATCTATACAGGGATTAGCAAACCAGGAGATATATATTTATATAATATATAAACCAGGAGCTACAGATATATATAGAGATATAAAAATATATATCTCTATATATATCTGTAGCTCCTGGTTTGCTAGTCCCGACTGCTCCAGGATCCTTGAATAAGAGAGATTCCACAAGTGCATTTCTGCCTATGACCCTGAAACATTGCTGTGTTTCTGCATTTCTTGGGCTTTCATGCTCATGTTGTCACCGCCTTGTGCTTGGCTCAGTGACTGAGTCTTCAGAGGGATGGGGAAGAGGACCTACTGCCTTCTCTCTAGCCCTCACATCTAGGATACAAGCCACCGCAGGAAACAGGAAAAGCCGGTGCAAAATGCACCAGATTTCAGAGCTGCCGTCCCGAGGTAATAGGCTCATTGCCAGCACATTAAATTAAGCACAGACATCCTTCCCACATGCTGCTATCCCTACCAGTGTGGTACACGGCATGAGCTGTACATGCCTCCTCGTGAGATATCACGCGGAGTCCCATCAGAGCGCCTGATGGCTGCATTATGAAGAGCCGCTTGTGCTCATTACCACTTGTTTCTCCTTTTACACCCTAAAGGAGACTTGCCAGCAGCCTCAACATCATTAGATCCCATCCTACTTTAGAAGAGCTACCCCCAGCTTGCCTGAAAGCCCGCGGTGGCCTTAATCTCTGCATACACTTCACTCGCAAGCTAGCATGCATCCTCCAAGACAAGACTGCAGAGCAGCAGCTGCAAGACTTAGGAGGGAACCCGATGAGATCGAGCAGCTGTGGCTGCCTCCCTTTGGGATGTAACAAGCTGTAAGAAGGCCTAAGAGCTCCCACTCGCCGAGGACGTGACATGGGGCACCAACTGCAGAAATTTCAGACGCCACACGATGCAACACAAAGCAGTGATCGCGTTCGTTGAGGACGTACAGTAACAGGATGCAACACGGGGCAGTGACTTCGTTAATTTAGGACGTAACAGGATGCGACACGGGGCAGTGACTGCATTAGTTTACGATGTAACAGGATGTGACACTACACAGGGCAGTGAGGGTGTCATAGCTGCCAGGAAAAGGAGGACCCCATACGGTCTCCTTGTGTTGCCCGGTGGCAGGGGTTGTATGTTGCTGAGTGCCCAGAGCTGCAGCTGGCGAAGCTGCACTGTCCGGGGTCTACAGTAGCCAGGTGGAGGGTAGGCAGGACCAGGAGAAAGCCACTGTTTCTTTACAGGCTGGTGTGGCAGCTGCTGTGGCATCGGGGCTGTAGCCCAGGAGGGATAAGTCAGGCACCTGGGCCCAGCCTGATGCCACAGGGTAGTTAATCCAGTTGTTTCCTGCAGCAATAGCTCCAACCTCATGGGCCGCATGACAGGGCTGACCCCAGAGAAGCAGCAACACGCCCTCCACGGAGAGGATGATGCTCCCAAGGAACCACCCGAGGAGTTTTCAGGACCCGGCAGATGTGAGTAAAACCAGAAAAGCAAACTCCTCTGGTGCCTGCCCTGGTTGCTGCAGGCCATCCTCATGGTGTCACAAAATCACGTTCCCCACACTGCACCCTGAGGGAGATGACTGGGAGAGCAACCGGGCTTTCTGCAGGCCCCTTCCAGCCAAGGCAGGCGAGAACGGTGCCACTGACCAGTGTTAGAAATCAGCCAAAGTTACAGCCCACTGGGAAAGAGGTTTGGGTTGAGGCTCTGGCCTCTCTCCTCCTCCTCCTCACCCCTGTGGGAGCAGAGAAGAGCCATCTCCCCAGCCCATCCAAGCTCAACGCCAGAAATGATTGTCCTGGCAATGAAGAACCATGCAAAACCGTGCCCAGGCCATGCACTCTCTGCAGCGGCATGCCAAAAGATACTGCCAGACAGGACAGCCCCTTCCCCCCTGCTCCCCTTTCCAACGGGACCTGTGGGATGAGGCTGTGAAGCAAAGGATACAAACCGAAGCCACCTAGGCGGATCTGGAAGCAGGGACCCTTCCCTTGTAGTTTTTTGGTTCAGAAGAGTGTTTACTTGCAACCATTTCTCTACACATGGCCCCTCCTTCAGACCCGGGGCTGTGCTCACCCTCCCAGCCACCCCCAAAGCCGAGGCAGAAAAACATTAGCAAGGAGGGGAGGAAAATGATTTCCCACCAGACTGACCCTTACTGAAGGCCAATCAAGCCCTGGCCTCTTTCTTTTCTTTCTCTGACTTTCCAGAGCACCTTTCCATTTTGTCTTGCCTCTGCCACTGCCCACAGCATGGCTTTAATCGTGTCTCAGGGGCGGACACTTCCTCCGGTGATGCTGGGGCTTCTGGCATTGCACAGTGGCAGAGGGAAGGCAGGTGCCGTGACCTTTCCCTAGCCCAAAATGTGGCCCCTGAAAAAGCCCCATGGCAAGAGGAGGTCACCATGGCTGCTGATCCCTGCCAGGCTGAAAGCCCAGAGATTTTTGGAGCGCCTTCCATCTGCCCATAGCCACAGGGTAGGCCATTGTGCCTGCTCCTCTGCAGGGTGACTGCTTGCTGTCATCAGGCCCTGGCTGCAGGGTAGAAAGGGGCTTTCACACAGGTGTGTTTGTCCAACCTGTTATCAAGCAACAGGCAGCAGAGCCAGTGGCTGATGGGAGCTGGTGGCTTCTCCAGGGTGTTGGCATCTAGCCGACCCCCTTGCCCTCGGCCAGGGTGGAGAGCTGTGGGCAACACCTGCAGAGGGGGGTCCCACATCACCTGGCAGAAGGAAGGAAGCCCTCGAATCTCAGGGCGAGGGGAGCATTCAAGGTTCAAAATGGGATTTTTTTTCATTGCTATCCTAAATCCTGAACTCCGGGGTGGATGTGGGTGGGAGAGAAGGCCAGCCCTGCCCCCACCAGCCCCTTGAAGGGGCAGTGAGAGGAGCTGGAAGGGACCCGGATGGCTGTGAATGGATCAAACTATGCTCGTGCCTTTGCTGGAAGACGGGCCGTTCCTTCCAGGAGAGATGCTGGGAGCCCCAGGCTCACCGAAGTCCACCTCTCGTTGCCATCCTGCCGGAGAAGCCGCAGCCTCCAAACGTGAGCTTCAATTCCCGTTCTCTCTGCTCAGCCAGGCTTGTCCTGGGGAGCTTTGCACAGGGCACAGACCCCCCTTTGCTAGGGGAGAAGCATGTGTGGACAGGGGGAAGGAGCCCCTGGCAAGGCGAAGGGGCGATGGACCCTGCTGCGGGTGAGCTGGCGGCTGCGTTAGCCAGAGGGAGGGGGCTTACCTTGACGCCATCGTTCTTCTTGTTGCCGCCGCTTTTCCCTCCTGCGGACAAAAAGAAGGCGGTGAGCACGGCCAGGCAGGGCGCCAAGACCAACAGGCCGAGCAAGAGCAGCATGAGGAAGGATGGGCCTGGGGCACGCCAGGCAAGAAGGGGCAGGAGGAGACCACGGGCTCAGGAGTGCTCCTTGCCGCCGGTGCCCTCCAGAGCACGGCAGCGATGGCCCCGCTCAGAGCTCACAAGGGCCCTCCTCGGCGCCGGCCCTCCGCCCCGCCGCACGGCTCTGCAAAGCCCATGGCTGCTTCCACGGTCAAGCCCCGCGGCCGGAGGAGAGTGCTGGGCTGAGGGCGAGCTCCCCGGGGCTTCGTGTCCTCCGGGGGCCGCGTCAGTGGGCATCCAGCCGCCGTCCGGCCCGGGCTCCCCTTGCTGGGGCCGCCTGCCTCGGCGTGTGCTGCCGAGCGCTGAACAAATGCCTGCCTGCCTGTCTAAATTTAGCCCCATGCTGCCGGGGTCATGTGCTACGGCCCCCTCGGCCCGACAGCTGCAGCCCTCGTTCCGACACCACAGATGCCTTCGTGGTGCCCACGTATCCCGGCTGGCCCCACCGGCCACGGGTCCCTCCCCAGCCACGGCCCCTGCACCCACTGCCAGGTCCCCGCGCGCCCCTCTCCCGCAGCCCACGGCACACGGCTGGCTGCCGCGTGGGGTATGCAGAGGCTAAAGGGGGTGGCTCCGAGCTGCCAGGCCTTTGATGCTCCCCGACAGACTCTTACCCCTTCCAGGCCTGATATAAGATCCCTGCCAGCTGTTTAACCCTTTCAGACCCCCAGTGCACCACTCGCTGCTGCTGACACCACCACTGTCAGCAAAATCCCAGCTGTCCCCAGGACAACGCCCAGCTCTCCACATGCCCCGGGCAGGTCCCAAGCCCCCTGCACCTGCCCTCTGTCCCTTCCAGCTTAGCCCCTGATCCCGCTGAGGAGCATCCTAGCTGGACATCTACAGCTCCTTTGCAATAACTCCCCGCCCCAGACACCAACCAGCCAAAAGCGAGTGCTTCACACAAGGTCCGGGCTGGACCCATCGCCTTCTTGCAGTGCCATCCTGAAAGGGCCCTGTTGTGAGCCCATCCCTGCCCCAGGTCCGGGGGCTGAACCTGCTCACAGCCCTTTCACCCTCCCCAGACAGACACTCTCCTTCCTCTCCGGGCTCTCCATGTGCCCCTGCCTCCTCTCTGCCCAGGACGTGGCCTGCACCCAGCTGACTGCCCCTGGCTCTGGGAAACTGGGTCCAGCTCAGCTTCCTTGCGTACCTCGTACCACTGTTCACACCACTGTGAGTGTGAGCCCCGTCCAGATGCAAGTGGTGCCCACCGTGGTGCAAAGGACCCTCTGAAGGTCAGGGCCACAGCTGGCTGCCCATGTGAGCGGGTAAAAGAATGGCTCCTTTTAATAAGCTACAACTCCCCACTGCCTCTCCTACCAGCTGCCAAGGGCAGGTGTCCACATTGAGTCCCAGCAGCTCTTCCACTCATTTAATGACCCACTCACAGGCCACCTAAAAAATGCCAGGTGTGGTCTGAGGGTCTTTTGAGAATCCAGGCCTGTGCGACAGCTCTGTGTGGACTGTGAGGACCCCCGTGTAGACAGCGGGACCTTTCTCTGACTGTTTAAAAAAGCACCGGCCACATTCTGGGAGCGATCCAACCATAAAATGACTGAGGTTATTAACACTAACCCTGCAATTGCCGAGCTTTTCAGAATCAGGAGGAACCAGTAAAGGAGAAAGCTCATTGCAACCTTCCCCCACCTGTCAGGCCTTTTCCAGAGTGAAACGATTTTCAGCGTCACTCCCATATCACTGCTGCTAACAGGTGAGACTACTACACCCTCTGAGACACTGGATGGACAGTGGGACATGCTGCCAGCAGGTGAGATGCCCTCGCTCTGCTCAGCCCTGAGACCTGCTCCCTGATTTACCATCACCAAGTAATGTTTTTCTAGCTGGAGTCTTTTTTTTTTGTGTTTTTTTTTTGCTTCATGTTGGATGGAGCAAAAAACAAACCCAAGGAACAAACCCAAGGCTGGTCCAAACCCAGATGCATCCACACGCACTCCCAACCTGACCGAACCCTGGGGCTGGCTGGGTGCTGGAGATCAGACATGTGCTCCTCTTCAGGTCAGCAGGTTCAGTGGACCCCTGCCCGGTGCCAGGATGCCTCTGTCTTGCCAGGTCTGGCTCTGAGCAGCGTGCACAGAGTTCGTGAGCCCGTGAGCTGGATTCTCACCTGCGAGGCTAGCTTTATACCAGGGGCACACCTGGGTGAAAGCAGCTCTCAGAGAAGACGCTCACTAGCTATCTCCGGGCAAGACTTTCGTTCCCAAATGTCCCTTCCTGCCTGCTTGCATGCATGCTATTGCCCCCGATGACGTGCGCTGTTGCTTACCCAACTCTGAATTAGTTAGGCCAGTGGCACCTTTTTAGCTGTGAGGTCCCCCTCAACAGACTTGAGGAAATGCCAGCTCTTAGTTTTCACCCATTTTTTGGCTGCAGAAAAATACTAGAGCCCGCAAAGAACTCAGCCCGCAAGGTGTTTTTAGCACTCTGGATTCCCATTCAAGGTCTCCGGGTTGGTCCTGTGAATCACATTTGTCTGCCTCCCAGTGACAGTATCATGTGGCACCCCAGAGCACCCTTGAACGGGTCTCGAGTCAACCCAGGGTGCTGCAGCACCCTGGGTGAGAATCACTGAGTTAGTCTAGAAGGTGCAACTCAGCCCTACCTTCTGCCCAGGGTCAGGGGATGAGTTGGAGATGTCCTAAGTGACTCCCAGCTTTGCTGAGACTCTGTTCACAGGACTTGCTCTCCAGAGACAGAGAGCGAAGGGAGCACAGAGAGAGAAAGGAGGGAGGGAGACCGAGGCAGAGCCCTGCAGTCGAGTGCTACTGGCTCCTGGGACCGTTTCCAGTGGGTGTGAGTGCAGGGGGGGCTTCCACGAGTCCAGCCCACACCCCTCTCCAGACAGGGCCCCGAGGGCTGGCCTCCCAGCTGGGCGGTCAGATCAAGGAGAGCAACCTGATTACTCACGGGCTATACTGGGCTGCCCTGGGTGACCTCCCTGCGGCAGAGCCCTTGCTTTCCAGGCCAGCCAGAGGCACAGGATTGTGGGACCCATCCCAGGAGCCCCTCCGCGGAGGCAGAGAGTCACATAGGACCTGAATCTGCCCTGCTCAGGCCCTCACTTATCGCAGGCATGTGCCTGGGTGTGGAAACAGCAGCACAGGGAGAAAGGACAAGCCAAGCCAGTCTTTAGCGGTCCACGCCGGCAGGGCCCATAATCAGTTTTCACTTGCCACCGGAAACCCAAAGCATGAGACATGCAAAGGGACGAGCCGCCCGGACAGCACCTACCAGAAAAATTGCGGGTCGCCAGCATGGTCGTGAGAATAGCTCCCTGAAACACACAGGAGGCAGAAAGGAAAGAAAGGAAAGAGAGATCACCGTGCTCAGAGTCAGGCCCCTCTGTTTCCCCGGCCGCCTGCCCTTCCATGCAAAGGCTGCCCAGAGGAAAACGGGACCAGCTGGGGACGGTGGGGATCACCGCAGCGGTGCCAGGGATGTGGATGCAGTCCAGAGATGCATGCACCAGACTGCTTGTAGGGCCAGGACAGCACGTGGCGGATGGCAGACGTGACGCAGGGGCCCTGCTCTCTAGCTGGTAGGGGGAAGCAGGCCGTTTGGGTCTCTCCCCTTGGCCTTTTTTACACCTCGTGTAGGCAGCACCATTTCTTCCACCCTAAGCTCCAGCACTATCGAGAGACGAGAGAGATTTCACACGGGGTATTTGGGTGAGGATTACTTCTAGCAAAACTGCTAGGAGAAATGCCACGCACCTCGCTTGCTCTCCGGAGATTCGGTCGGAATAAACGCAGTGGACGTGCCAGGACTCCCCTCATCTTCCCAGCCCCAGCTTCAAGTATTGCACTACCACTCCTAAACTGGCCACACCTCTGACATGAAAGGGCAAAGTCTATATATGGGCCCAATTCTGATTTTGGCTTAGCCTGGTGCAAATCTAGAGTTAATCACACTTTACTGTTGCTTTCAAGGGGTATAACTGAGCTAAGAATGGGGTTTGATGCTATTAAATGAGTTTTTATACTATCTAGAGCTGGGGGGTGGGGAGGTGTTTTCCATCAAAGCTAAACTTTAACCTTTACACAGAAATGGCAATTGCAAAAAAATGTTCCCCACAGATGGTTTCCATTTCCCCACCAGCTCTTCTAACTAGTTCTGTAGCCTGTCGTGTGTTCCCTTTACCGTAATCGTTGCAGTAATGGCATACTCTTTAGAAGCGCAGCCTTGAACTAATGAGATTACTTGTCTGGTTGAAAAGTAATCACAGATTATTGCCGGTTTCTCCTCCAGATAATCTTGCTCCTCGCCTGCAGTCCTGCTGCTCTGTGCCTCGTGCCAAAGCTGACGGACGGTGCGCCTTGTTCGGAGGGGTTTGAGGGCAACAGGATGGTGCGGGGGGATGTTCGGGCACTTTATTTTGCAAACTGGCTGGGAAGCAGTGCCCCCAGCATCAGGTTGGGTGGTGCCACTAACCTAGAAGTGTTGTCCTTTGGTGGAGATGGAAAATCAAAGGGCTGATTTCTTCTGACCACCAAGCTCCAAACTGCTTTTGGCTAATGTCTCCGGACTCTAGCTCTGATGAAGATTTTAGCCCTGTGTTTTGCCTACCTACCTCAAACCCTGTGTGGGGTGGACCAGAGACAACTTTTCTCCTTCCCCTCTCGATCTACCCTATTGCACCGTGCGGCACTGCAGTGCATTGGGAAAGGGGCTGCCTCCCAGGCGAACGGATCCCAGCGGCTCGCTGCGATTTGGCATCTTTTGGGCAATAACCTGCATAAAGGGGCTACATCACAGTGAGGCATTGTTCCCTGGGGGGGAAGGAGGATGCACTGGGGCTCTGTTTGGTCCCTGTAGCCTCATGCAACTTCCATGCAAAAAAACATATGCATGGCACCAGTAACAGGTGGCTCTCCACTGTTCACACGTACCAGCTGGAGCTAACCTGTTCCTCCGTTGCATCCTTTTGCATCGGGGTCCTCATGTTCAGAGCCTGTCAGGCTCCCACAAAATCCCCCACTCTTGGCATCACATTGATTCCTGCCCTCCAGGACATGCTGACCTCTTCCATTCAGGCAAACAAACCCACATCTGCATTTCCCAGAGGGCTCCCGGAGCTGGGAGCCCGAAATTACCTTCAGCTTCCTTCTGGCGTTGAATTTCTTCAGGCAGTCCACCGTCTCCTGTCTGTGCATGCAGGATGCCACAGTGGCACGGTGCTGGAAGACAGAGCAAGAGCCCGCTCAGGGGTGAAGATGGACAGGAGGGAGAGCAGAGACATGCAGGAGGGACGGCTCGGGGCACATACATCCACTCTTGTACTCATGCATCCGTCCCGAGACGTACGGGCCGATGGGGCCCCTGGCACCAGCTGCTGAAACTTTAGCAGGAGTTTGTTACCCTCCTACCACCTTTGCACCTTGTTCTCTCTGCATTTTGCTGGCAGAGAGCTGAGCTCTGCCCGCAGCTGACCCTTGTGCCTGGATAACTAGCCCTGCTGTGAGGGGTGGAAATCTTGGTGGAACTGGGGGGTTATGGCCTTAACAAGGCCCTGAGGCCAGGCCTGGAGGCCCCCCTGTATGGACTGCAACACCATTCAGACCTCCTGGAGAAGCCAGCTCCGTCTGATGGCGTTGGGGTGAATTGGGCTGGAGATTTCAGGAACGCCACTACAATCGCTCACGGAAGAGAAAACCCTGCCCGCGTGGAAAGCGAAGCAGGGTTCAGGCCTGCAGGGATGCCAGAATCCAAAAAACATCCCGAGAGAAGCATCTCTGGGGACGCGGGTTCCTGGCAGCGCGGGGAGGAGGACGTTCGTTTGGCCGTGGGTAATTTGCAGCTTCCCCAGGGGAGTTCGGGCCAGAGGAAGCGTCCGGTTTTCTCTGACATTCCTGCTTTTTCCCCCTCCGCATCATTTTCCATCTGCGTGTGGCCGAGGTACAAGGAGGCCAGTGACTTTTCCCTCTGGGTCACGCGGCGAGTCAGGGACTCGCGCTGGGAGCCGGGTCCCTTCTGTGCACCCCGGGGAACTCGGGATCCCTGGGAGCCAGGAAATGTCAGCGTGGTAAAAGCTGTAAGCAATTGCCTGGGGAAAACACGCAGGCCTGCCTCCAAATCCCTCTGGCTTCTCTGAGTCTGCGCAGCTGGCTACATGCTCCGGCTGGCCCTCCGATCCACCCGCCCCGAGCAGCTTCCCAAAACATCCCAGGAAAACACGGGGACCTAAGGGCTCGTGTTGGTAGGATGCCCTGTCCCCCAGACTCCTAGGCCCCACTGTACACAGTGGCAGGAGCTTCCTACAGAGACCGTCGAGATCGGGGTCAATCAGAGGAGCACGAGGGTTAGGGGTTAGGGTTAGGGTGCAGGGTAAATGGTCCCTTCCAGCCCCTCTGTGAAACTATGGGAGGGCATGGGAGAGGGCGTGAGTTTACAGCATGAGGCTTCCAGCATGGGGAAGCATAGCACGAGGGCTCAACCAGCAGCCCAGGAGCTGGGGCAACAAGTCAGGCACAGCCCCTTCCCATCCCTCGGAGAGGGGGAAGCAATGCTGTCCAAAGGGCCCCGATGAGTACAGGACACTAGTGGAGTCACTGGGCACTTCTGTTGGCTGGGCCGAGACAGCACGTCTTCTCTCCTTCTCAAGGCATCTGCATCTGAGCGTGAGCATTTAACACTGTTTGTATTCACACTTCTATTTCACTGAGATTTAAAGGCACCTAAATGTCTCATCCTGACGGTGAGAAAATCCTGCCAGCCGGTCCCGTACCGAGCGCTGGGAGGAGGGGCGGAGTGGGAGAACAGCCTCTTGATCACACAGAAAATAGACGGTGGATATACAGGACTGTAAATATTCAATATGCAGAGTAAAGCGTCGCCACATTTGCATAATGCTTCCAGATGTCTGGACCGGTGTCCTGAAGAGGTACGTAGCACCACGAAGGAGCCGGTCCCATCTCATCCCACGCTTGCTCGTTTTTTCAATGCCTGCCCTGCCAGGGTGCACACTTACCGATATCCAGGGGTGCTTCAGAGCCTCGGCTGCCGTGATGCGCTTGGAGGGGTTGATTGTCAGCATCTTGTTGATGAGGTCTTTTGCTTCTGGAGTGACTGTATCCCACTCAGGCGAAGGGAACTGCAAGGCAAGGGGACAAAATGTGAGGCTGGGGATAGCAACAGAAACGCCTGTCTTCTGCTGCCCAGTAAAGCTTGGCTCATCCTTGTACTGTCCTCTGAGAGGAGGGCCCTTGTCTCGCGCTGGGGAGAACGAAGGGTCTGTTCTCTGTTGGAAAAACTCAAACCCGCTCATGCTTTTGCTCCCCTTTTTGCTTCTCCTGAGGTTTGGAGTGTCTCGCCACGACCGGTGCCTATATTTCTCAATCGCAGGCACCTTAAGTAGCCAGTGATGTCCTTCCAGATACCTGTTGGTCTCAGCTCCCAGTCCTGTTTTTATAAGGGAGCAAAAGTGGGGACCCAGAAGCAAGGGGGCATGTGAGGGAGGGGAGAAGAAGGAGACGTGAGAGAAGAGGAAGGCAGGGAGAAAAACAAAATCCACTTACATCGTAGGCCCCGGCTTTGATCTGCTGGTAGAGTCGATGCTGATCCTCATCCCAAAAAGGTGGATACCCAACCAGGAGAATGTAGAGGATGACTCCTGTTCAAGAGGAAGGTGGGAGAACATTACGACCGACTCCTGTTGGGGAAGGGGACAGGTCCAAGGCTCAGGGACCCAAGCCTGTACAGACCCAAGCTGTGCACTAGTATAAACAGGGAAACAGGGGGGTTGAATAAGCCTGGGCGTGCTTGTGTGCCCAACTGCAGGGTGTGCACCAAGTGACTCAGTGTGCACATGGCTGGTGAGACACTCAGCCAGCCCTAGATTGGAGATGCCACCATCGGTGACCATCATCCGTGCACCTGGGGCTGGCAACTGCACACACAAAACGTAGGCGTGTGCTGGGCACGAGCTTCCTGCGAAAGGGCTGGGCCCAAGAAGAAATCTGTTTTAATCTGCAGAGTGATGATCTGGAAGTGTGTTCAAGGAGCGGTGCCTCTCCCCATGCACGAGCTGTGAAATCAATTTGAAGGTGACGCTTTTAATTAACTGGGTCGCTGGTGCATTGTGTTCCAGAGACGTGACTGCACACGCGGGCTGGCCTCGTGCCTCTGGCATGGCCCCGTGAGAAGTGCTGGCATTTCACAACGTGTGGCTCTTTGGAGAACGCGGCGGCATTTTGAGCCGGCTGAGAGGAAAGGGCTTGACCCATTGGGGAACCTCCTACTCCTGCCCAGGATGCTCGTCCAGGACACAGAAAGCCAGTGTTGCACGCTGAAAGCCCAGGGCCTCTCTGGGGTTTAACACTCAGAAGCCGCAGCATCCTATTTGACACTTAAATCAAATACGAAGTGATGCCGTAGGAGTGGCAAGCAGTGGGCAGGCAGGGCATGGCTGCGGGACAGGTTGGGGTATGGTCCTCCAATGCAATGTCTGGAGAAGTGCTCCAGAGAAATCCTCCCCGCCATGCCAGCGGCTGTGGCAGAGAGTGGGGCGAATCAGTAGCTCCGCTGCTTCCCCCAAATCCCCCAGCCCCGTCTGACTTACCGCATGCCCACAGGTCCACAGCCTTGCCATAAGGGTCCTTCCGGAGGACTTCTGGGGAAAGGTACCCCGGGGTGCCTGCAAAACCTAATGACCCAAGGCAAATGACACCCCGTCACACCACTGCTTCCCCGAATGTCCCAGTGGCTGGGTCTGGCACCACAATGAGTGTATTAAGGCAATCGGGCACGCAGCGGGACCACGCTAGCATGATCTCACTGAACGGCCCTGGCGTGGAGCAGGGAGCCACATCCCGTGCTCCATCATGTGGGTGCTAATCCAGCCTAACGCCATCCGCTTTGGCACCGTGACTCCCAACTTCCACGGGTGTTGCCGGGAAGCCAGTCTGTGTTTAGGAAGCTCTGGCTCGTTAGCAGCTAATCAGGCAAGTTAAAGGAAAGGATTATGAGTCACGAGGGGCGGGAAGCCAGCTTCCTGGATCGAGCCGCGTTGACAGAGCACTAGAGGAAGGTCTGGGTTTGCATCCTACGGCTGCCCTTTCCCACATCTTCCTCTCTACCGTGGCAGGTTGGCTGCGTGCTGGGCCTTTTCCTGGGATATGGCAGCCCTCTCTAGTAAGACCTCAAATGCTGTGTAGCAGATCGGCATGACACATCCCTCCCCGAGTGTCCTGTGACTCAGGATGAAGACAGAATAGCGAATAGACATGCCAGGCCTCCAGTGAGCTGGAGCAGGTTTGCCATTGCGGGGATACTAATCGTGGCTCTACCCCCACCCAACAAGAGTCCTACAATCCCGGTAGTAGCTTGGTGACTCACATGCTATTTCTGCAAATCCGCTCACTAGATTCCTGTTGGGTTGCTTTTCTTATCACTTGATTATACCAAGCCACTTGGGGACCCACAATGCATCTTTTTAGTGGCAACCAAGGCCAAGCTGCATGGTCTGGAGTTCACACCATAGAGCCACAAAAGCTCTTGGGGGCCCCGTGCAACTGGGCTCCCTTGCTGGGCTCGGGCTTGGCCAGGGGAGCTGAGCAGGAGTTTTTGAACCCAGCACTTAGATACTTGGGATGGGGCAGAAAATACTCCTAGCTCCAACACTAATACAATATTTGTGGGCAAGAAGGTGGGCGCTGGAGGTGGTGCCACCCCATGGAAGATGTCAAAGGAGGAAATCAAGAAACCCCAGGCCACTCACCGAACCAGGCCTGCTGATCACCCTCCACCTCAATGGCGAGGCCGAAGTCAGCGAGCTTGACCGCAGCCCCCTTCAGCTTGGATGCCAGCAGCAGGTTCTCTGGCTGCAGGAAGAAAGGAGGGATCCAGTGAGAAATCAGCCTCCTGGTGAAGTGTCAAAGAGCCTGGGCAGCACAGCAAGGCCCCTTGCCTGGGGCTGTCTGCATCAGAGAGCACGGCATGAATCGCCGCTGCCAAGTCTACCGACAAGGGGCTCTTGTCTTCTGAGCCTGGCAAGAGGCTCTTCACCATCAGACTGGAGATGCAAGGGCCAGTTCGTTGAAAAGCCCGGGAGGTCTGCCTGGTTAGACCTGTCCTGAGTAGGGAAGAGCAAGTGCTGGGGTCTGGCTATAGGGCACGGCACCTGTGTGCCATGACGTGTTGCTGTAGCCCATCGTGCCCGCTTGCTGGCCTCTGCTGGGAAGGGAAGGCAAAGGGAGCGCTCCAGACCAAGGTGCTTCGAAGAGGACAGTGCGAGCTGGTCCTTCCCCACCACTGCAGTGTGGAGGACAAGACGCACTGTCCTCCTTCCTTCCCTCCTGCAGTTAGGGGGCTTTCCCCCACCATGAAGCCCACTTTGCAGGGCCACCTAGCTTCCTCGCGCTTACACGGCCTCAGGCCCCGATGATGCCTTCACACCTCCACGCACAGAGCCACCACTTGCACAGATTTGCATGTGCTCGGGCGGCTTCTCTGTGGCAGGCAATGCCTCTGAAGACCCAAACTACATCTGTTCAGCCTCCTGGCTGACTAGGAGGGTCTGTGGAGCGAGCCCAGCCGAAGCCAGAGGGGCGATGGCTGGCCAAGCCCCTGTCCTTCCTCCGAGGGCTGCTGCTGCACCTCAGGCCCATATTAGGGGTGAGGAAGAAATAGGGATCAGGTCTCCATCTCTGCTGAGGCGCCTGGCTCCCGGTTCCTATGCCGTGACAATGTTATTACGGCTGTAAGGGAGACTGATGGCCTCACTACTCTCTATTGACTGCAATAGCCAGGCTGGAACCATCCAGCTGGGCCAGTAAAGCCCAGACAAACGGCGGGCAGATCAAGGGAAGACAGCGCCTATTGATTCCCAGGTATTACCAGGGTCACTGGTACTGGGAAGCCGGTTCAGGCTTGGAAATCCAGCTCCTCCTCCATGTATGCCTGAACGAGGCACATGCCAGGAGAGGGAGGGGGAGAGGAGAGCGTTCAGCTCCAGCTTGCATTAGTCCAGCGCCTTGCAATCCCTTCCCCTGACAGCATGGAGGGTCTCTCTTACAGGAGCTCCCGGGACAGCTGGATTGAGAAGGCTTCAAGCTAGTTGCTGGAAAATGCAACCCCATCCAGCCCCAGCTAGACTCCAGACAGGATGGCTAAGCATGTCCTACTCCAGGTGAAATGAAAGCAAGGATCATGTTCCTCCCCGCAGTCTGGAGCATGGGCCGGAAGAGTCCCCTCAATCCCTCCCGTAGGGACTCCAAGCCAAACAGCGGGATCCTTCACCTTCTACCAGCGGCTCCCAATTTGCAGCACGCGCTACCACTGGTGGTACGCAGGCAACCCGTCGGCGGTACGCGTTAACAGATTTATTGTCATTACTTTGTACGGCAAACATTTGCGGGTGCTGCTTATGGTTGAGCTGAAAAATGAGCCGGCGGTAATTAATGTCGCCTTGTTTTAAATTTAGGAACTGCTGTTGTAGTCCTTTCTAATCCTACTGGTGGCCACCAACCCTTTGAGTCAACCCAGCCACCCTTCCCCACCGTCGCAAGAGTGAGGGGTTTAGCTCCTGGAAGGGAAGGCTGGCACGAGCAGGACTTTCTTCTCTCTTCCTACTCCTAAGGCAGACGCCCTAGCAGGTCTTCACCCAGCGCGGGAAGCATCCCAGCCGGCCCCGAGGAAGACACGGGAGAAGCCGCGTTTGGCCGTCTCTCCCTTGATGATGCTCACGTACCTCGGAGGCCTTCAAGAGACCCTCCACCGCAACGCTTACCTTGAGATCCCGATGCACCACCCCCATCTGGTGACAATGCAGGACGGCTTCCAGGATCTGCTGAATGCAATGGCTGGGGAGAGAAAGGACGGAGGACGTGTCTATGCTATGGGCACGTTTCCTCCGGGCCTTCCCTTTGGTTTCCTCTCTTCCCACGACTGCCCACGCCCCCTCTTCCCACCACTGGCCGTGGGGGCTGGCTCCACATCGCAGAGCCCCACGGACATGCAGCACAGACACAGGTAGAGCAATTACGACCGGCTTGTCAACAGAAGACAGCTGGGGGTTACTGAAGTCATTAAACCACCCTCGTGAGCAGCAGAGGAGGAACGCGCCTCTCACTTTATGAACTCGTACGGCTGCCGGAGGTAATGAGCTAAAACGATCTAATCAGCTCCCCGCAGAAACAATGAGAGCGGCGTGATAACGAGAGTTGGGGGCATCGTGATGGAATTAGCTTGAGCCAGCGAGCTTCGAAGACAGAAAGTTAGCGGCGCCCCGCGTGCTTAGGCTTATCTGGTCTCCCTGTCCCTTTGTCACACGCAGCTCGTTAAACCACGGACGGCCCAGAACGAAGCCGCAAGAATTTCCCAGATGCCCAGCGGGTTTTAACTTTTGTTACCGAACACCTGCCTGCAAAAGGAAGTGTCTTTATCTCCCTTGTTTTTGCAGGCTGCTGGCGTTGGTTGTCACTGACCCTGGGCATGCAGAGAGCCCCACTGGAAGCCCATTTCACAGAAGGAAATAAAGCAAGATACTTTCTTGCACAGAGCGGGCGGCAGGGTTGCGTGCCTGAGGGTCAGTGTAAGGCTGCGCTGGCTTTCACCTCCGTCATATTCCCTATGCCCTGGGCTGCGCCATCAATACTGAAGCAAAGCCAGGAGTGTTGCTCCCACAGGAGAAGACGCTGGACTGGGCTCCGTCCAGCTCTCCCCCACAGCCTTGTGTGACTGGGGAAAGTCACTTCTTCTCTCTGTGTCTTTGTACGTTAAGGCGAATGCCTCCCTCCTTCACAGAGCCGTGATGACACCTCATTCATTTGGACTTTCAAGGTACACAGCTACTCCTGAGGTCAATGCCTCAGAAACGCCTTTAAATATAACTACCAGAATGGGTAAAGATTGCAAATCATACGGCACCTGCTGTATCTTCCTGGGATTCCCCAGCTTGCTGCTGTCCCATGCTTTCCCGACCGGGAGACCAGTGTGCTACTGGGGTCCCCTGTCTCACATACTGGTGAGGGTAGGCCGTGTGTTGCAACCAGGCGGGCAGGGGGGTTGCATGCTGATTTTGCATTGTCAGTCTGGGAAAGGAGGTACCATTCACGGTGACTTAATAGAGCTTGGCTTTGGCAGGGGAATAGACACCGTGACAGCGCACTGCATCCTTTGCAGGGGATGTGCGTCAGTGAGAATGAGTCTTTTTGCAGCATCGCAGCTGGTATTTGAGAGCACCCCAGGAAGCAACAGTTATTTGCACAGCAGAGCCCTATTATCGAATGACTGCTCAACACAAAGACACCGATGCTCAGATACCGTAAATCCGCGAGTGCCTGAGTCTGCAGGCGGGGGCTGACGCCAGGCTGCTAGGGAAATGAGGCGCCCCAGCGCGTCCGGGGCCAGGCTGAACACAACTGCCCGGCCTGGCAGGGTCACGCCCGGTGGGCTTCCTTGCTCACCTGGCATCCGCTTCACTGTAGTACTCTCTGGCCACGATGTCCTCAAACAGCTCCCCGCCTGTGACGCTGCGGATGAAGCAGACGAGGTGTCACACACAGCTTGGGAAATATCGGGGAGGCATTTGAACACCCGCCGAGGTTTCGGCCCCCCGAAAGGAACTGAAGACCAGCTAGGAGAAGAGTAACACGTGGAGCCGGGGTGACGCAGGGGTGTGTGTGAGGGCTGCTGGATAGACGGGGCTGTAGGGCGAGGGGCTTTAGATGCTTGGCCCTGATTTTTCCCAGACAATTAGAAAACTGAGCTTCTATTCCCATGCACTCCCCAATGGGGTGGGACCTAAATATGAGCCAGCAGCGTGCCCTTGCTGCCAGGAAGGCTAATGGCATCCTGGGCTGCATCAGTAGGAGCATTGCTGGCAGATCGAGGGCAGTGATTCCTCCCCTCTATTCAGCACATCGGGAGTCCTGTGTGCAGTTGTGGCCCCCCACTGCAGAAAGGATGTGGAGACATTGGAGATGAGCCGGTGGAGGGCAATGAAAATGGGGCTGGGGGACAGGACTGGTGAGGAGAGGCTGAGGGAACTGGGGTGGTTGAGTCTGGAGAAGAGAAGACCAAGGTGGGATTTGATAGCAGCCGTCACCTCCCTGCAGGGGGGCTGCAAAGAGGATGGAGCTGGACTGTTCCCAGTGGGGGCAGATGGCAGGACAAGGAGCAATGGGATAGTTGCAGCAGGGGAAGTTGAGGTGGGATATTAGGAAAAAACTTTCTCCCTAGGAGGATAGTAAGGCAGTGGCCAAGTCACCTAGAGAGGTGGGGGACGCTCCATCCTTGGAGGTGTTTAAGACCCAGGCAGACAAAGACTTGGCTGGGATGATGTAGTTGGGGATGGCCCTGCCTTGAGCAGGAGCTTGGACTAGATGTGGCCTCCTGAGGTCCCTCCAACCCTCAGTTTATATGATTTTGTGACTGCTTGGGTTTCGGGGCTGCACTGTCTCAAAGGAGGCAGGGACAGAAGCAGCCGCATCCGACAGGATCCAGCTGAGGACAGCGGCCACTGCAGCAGTATCAGGACCTCCGGGGAGCGTGCATTAAACATGCTAATTGTTGCTCTCCAATGCCTGGAGGGATGAGCCCTGCAGAACGCAAGACCTGCGAGTGGGAGGGAAATGGCATCTTGACACTGGTCCCATTAATCCGACCCTTGTTCCCAGGGATGCAGCGGAGCAGGTTGGCGCGAGACCCTGGAGAAATAGGATGCCAAGGCAGGAGTGAAGGGCTAGGTGAGGGGCAATGTGCTCATGGAGAAAGGCCTCTGGCATGGGGATCAGGAAACACCGTCATTACTTACAGATCAAATATCAGGTAGTGGTGCGCCTCCTCGGATATGCTGTCATGGAGTCTCACTGCAGTGGGGACAAAAGGGGTAGGGTTACTAACCGCGGCACCGGTGACTGGACACACACTGCTCATCTCCCTCTCTCATCCCCTTTCCCTTTGGGCAAGTGGAAGTGGGGAGAGCAGTTCAGGACCTCTGCACCCCTCTGCACTTGGTCTTTCTCCCCACAGGGTCTTCCCGGGCTGTCCCCCATGTAACAGCCCGAGGTGCTGTAGCCACGCTGCGCCGCGCCACACCGGTGCTCCCAGCCGTGGTGGGCTGCAGGGTCTCTGAGGTCATTTCCAAATGAAGGCCTTGCCTTGTGGGCACACATAGTGCTCATACTTGGATAAAGCTCTGGGCAGCTGCTTGGTTATCTCCAGCCTTGAGCTGTCCCCTTGCACACACACGTGCTTCTCTAATCTCCAGGATTAAGGGGAGCTTGATCAGGAGATGCTGGCTGCAAAGGGAGTTCGGTGGGGCACCGGGTCTGCTGCACACAGCGCTTTTCTTCTGTGACCTTCCTTCTCACTGGGGATCTCCTACGATTGCCCATGGGATCCCTTTCTTATTCCAAGAGACAGCCCCTCCTTTGCCCACTCCCACTGTTGTTTTTGCCAGAAGACCAGGAATGGGAGCAACAGCACCCAAGCCTGTCTGCTCTGAGGTCTCTCTCCCTTCTGCCTCCAGTTCCCAAAGGCACTGCCCCATGCTTGACCCAAGAAGTTGGCTGTACTAGGAAATAATGCTTTGAAGGGTTTTTACTAAGGGCTCTGTGGAGTGAACTATTATCAATAAACTCCTCATCCTCTAGCTTGCCTTCGGGATATGGGGGCCAACTCAGCTCTCCGTTCCACGTGGCACTCAGACACCGCGGGGACAGGTGTGGTTTAGGAATAAGGCAAGACAGAGAGAGGGAATATATAGCTGCACTCTGCAGATAAAAGAAGAATCTGGCTCTGGCTTGGGTTCAAGGTTCTCCGTGGTACATCTACCTATGTCTTTTCCAAATCTCTTGGGGCGCTTGTACACGCTACGTGTGCAGATTATATATACGTTTCAACCCTTTCTTTCTGTTTGTCACCCAGTTGCAATATGACCCCATAGCTCTCAGTCTATTGGCAAATGATATTTAGAAACTGGGGAGGAGAGGATTTGAGATACAAATCTGTGGATCGGATTAGTTTTATTTTTAAATCCCGTTTCTTGCTAAGTGGGGTAGGTTTTTAGCTGCGAAATTTGTTGACCACGGTGAAGGCAGCTCATGGAAACTTACCTCACACTTGATCAGTCTCCTCGTTAGCTCGCTATCCTAGATACCTAATAGAGAATGGGAGATGTGCTGTCCCCGGAGGATATTCGTTTCTGATTTAGGTTGCGGATGCTTTGTGGTGCCAGTACCAGTTTCCAGGTTCAGTACAATGCTCTCGTTAGTGCCACCGCAGAGAAGAGCTCCTCGGGCTGGTCTGGCAGCATGTGACCACAGCGTGGCTGGCTCTGGAGGGGTGTGCTCAGGTTGGGAGTGAAATGGGGACTTGGACATCATTACTGAATGCAAGTGAAATCCAGGACACCATCGCTCTGGGTAGGGAAGCGCGTGACAGGTGCCGCAGCAACCACTGTGTCCCTGTGCAGATGTGCACGTCGCTAGCAGGCCATGCTACCCTGCCACTTTGGCACTCGGCAACTTAGCATCCCCAGAGAAAGTTGTCACATCAAATACGGTCCCTGTCACTAGTGCTCATATCACCCCGTGCCCCATCGACACTGGAGATGTTTCAGGATAGAGAATACTCAGGAAACAGCTTTCAGCTGCAGTATCAGGCCAGCAGATTTTTGTAAAGGGTCACGGCTCAAACATGCCATTCAGGAGCGCCCCAGTGTTTTGCTTGCAGTTTTTTTCGGGTTTTTTTTCCCCCTACAGTCACTCAGGGAGAGGTTCCTGGCTGCTTTGGTCTCTTCCCAAAGACAGGCTCCGACTTGCCTCTATCTTGGGTGCCCAAGAAGATAATAACCCATCAAAGCTGCTGTCTCGCTCGAAGGAGGAATTCTCTGAGGTGGTTATTGTTGCATTTTCATTAATAATTATGAAGAGAAGGGAACAGGTTTGCCATGCCTGAGTGAGCCTTTTCTCTCGGTCCCTTTTGTGGGCTTGATGACTCCAGACAGGGCTTTTATTCCGCTGTATTTGGAATTTTCCCCTCCTCTCACGTTTGCAGAGTCGCCCCCCAGCGCGCAGAGAGCTGCATTCACCTGGTTTCTCCTGCTCGGGCCCAGGAACAACTTCTTCTGTCACTTGGGTTACAAGAGGAACTTTCCTTCCTGTTTCAGGAAGAGATCAAATTTCCACGAGCATCTTTGTGATGTGTCTTGGGGACACAGTCGGTGGCAGGAAGTGTGTCAAGATGTCCATACAAACGTCCTTGGGCCCCTGGCATTTCACGCCAGCTCTCAGTAATGCACAAACTCAAGACCTCCAAGACCAACTCAATGGAGTTTGGACCCTATGCTAGGTCACTGCCACCGGCAAGACTACGATTCCCAAGATTTCAGCCCAAATCATGAAGTGGTATGCCTTCTTCACTGGCTAAATAACCCTCGAGGTCTCTTCCAACCCTATCATTGCACTCAACTTGGGCCCAAAGAAGTGGATTTGGTGGCAAAATGTGGCTGTGAGCTTACAGGGTATGCAACCCCACCAGGATCTGCAGAGCTGTAGGCAGGTCAGTCCGTGAGCTATGCCCTAGCAAACAAACTCGATGCTTGCTAAGGGGGCTCCATCGGATGCTTCTTCATCCCATCGGGACAGAAACAAAGAATTTCCTGCTCGCGCTCTCTCCCAGGAGGCCTTCCAGCAACTGCCTAAGCTCCTGAGAAAAGATTCAGGGGTAGAGCAGGATCGGAAATGTCATTGCAGAAGAAGCCCCAGCATCTAGTGCCAATAGAAGTGGTCACGGGCCTGAATTACGATGTCCCTGAATCGTAGGGACATGCAACTTCTGGACCCCAACTTTGCAGCTGGATCCCTGCTCAGCTAGGGGCCAAAGCTGGAGCTGAACAGCTCCAAAATGTGGGGAAAATGCGGAGCTGTCGGGGCCACTTCAAGTCATAAGGAGAAGTGAAGGCCCAACCTAGTTAAACAGCCCTTCTGCCTTCCTCTCCCCTGCCCAGGGTATGGGCAGATGAATGCCCACAGGCAGGGTAAAATGCTCTGGCGTCTGCCAGGAGCCCTGCCTGCGCCGCAGACCAGCTCCCCGATGGCATCGATTCTCCCTACTCCTTAATTCTAGTTTTAGTTCATTCCAGATCATCAGTGGGTAATTATCCTGTTTGTGCTGCTCTGGGGGAAGCTGCTGCTCCCTAGTTTCCAGGCAGCAGCAAACAGTGGGGGTGTGATGGGAGGGGGGCAGAGCCACCTGGGTATAAATAGCAGCCGGATTGGTCTCATTAGCATCGCGCTTGGTTAACCCCTTCCAGTGCCACCCCACGGTCACGGTGTGCGGCCATGTGGGCAAGTCTCAGGGGGAGAGCATCAAATCGCCGCGCTTGGCTTGGGAAGGAGAGAGCAAGGCGGTGTGGTAGGAGGCGACCTATGTGTGGGGGAGGAAGGGGAGACAGAGGAAGAGAGCAAGGGGTTGGCTACACACTGCCCAGAGGCTCAGCTAGTTACCCCCCACACTTCTGCCTGAGCATGCAACCTGCACACCCTGGCTTGGAAAACCACGCCTCTCCCACGCAGCCCACACGCCCCCTGCAAATTCACGCCCTGGGCAAAGCTGGCGCCCAGGACATGAAACAAGAGGATGAAGCCAGTCTCTCCTGGGTAAAGCCTCCACGGTTCAGGGTGCCAGGGCCAATGCCACACTTCTTGCTCATGCCCCTGGCAGTAACTGCTTTGCCTTGAGGGCTTCTGTGGCCTGTTGCAGACCAGACACCTGCCGCACTCTTGTACAGAGCCTCGACTGTGATTGCTTCTTGTTTCGCTGTTGTTGGGGACTGCAAGCCATTCGGACTGAAAGCAGATAATCCTGTCGCCGTGCAGAGAAATGCATAATGTGCTCCCCCCGACTTGCCCCGGGGAACTGCTGTCTCTCTAGCTGGCTCCGTCTCCCTCCCGTCCAGCCCCACAGAGCCTGGCAGAGCTTTTCATGCTGCATCGCATGGGAGACTCCGGGGTGGTAAAAAATAATCGTTAAGGGCTGAACTGCCAGGGAAATCAGGACTGGCTTTCTAACAGGCACTACCTTCCCCTCCCTCCTTCTTTGCACCCCTGGGTGACAGTATCCCCAAACCATGACTGCTTTTCCTTTGCCTTGGAGCACCATTGCAGTCACTATGGGGATGGTGGGGGTGCAAGGAAGGGGAGATGCTTCTGCTGTCATGGTAACAGCTTGGTCCAGCGCGGTCTGTGACTCCAGCTGATGCAGAGAAGACTTGACACTGCTGTGCAGGCATTTGCCCAAGACAGATTGAAGCTGACAGGCTCTTTATGATCTGAAACATTTACAAAGCCGGAGCTGTGGCTGTGTGCCGGTGCCTGAGAGCAGTGGGGGGAAGAGCGGGCCAAGGTGGGAGTCAGCTGCAGGCGCAGCCGAGACCCCGGCGCTGGCAGAGGCCGGGTTTGCCTACGGCCCTGACTTCCTGCCCCCCTGCCCCAGCTCCCCGCACCGAGGCGGCATTGCAAGACAACGTGGCTTTTAGGGAGGCGCTGGGGAGAGGGGCCACTCGGGCCGAGCTCAGGGCTCTCCAGGCACTTGTACACGGTACGCGCTATTTAGATGCATGTCACAAAACAGAGCCAAAAATCTGCATGTGACTTGATTTCATGGCTTCAACACAGCAGTCCTCCATTAAGAGAGAAACCCAGGGAGCAGCCCAAAATCCCACACGATGACTCCTGTTCCCAACAGTCTCGGCATCCAGGCTGCTGCAGGTGCATCGCTGGGGCGGAGCATCTCTGGCTGCTATTAGAGCATGTCTTTTCCTGCAAAAGCCCCCTCCCAGTTTACAACCCATCTGGGGCAACACCCCTGTGCCCCTTGCGATGTTCCCTGCCCGGCTGCGGCCGGCGACGGGAGGGCCAGGACCAGTTCGGGCTCCGAGAGAACAAGGGAGGCGACAGAATGAATCAGCTCTCTGGGCTCGGGTTTGGGTTTTTTCCTCTCCCTTCTCCTCCTGGCCTATTTTCGTCTTCCTCGGAGGCTCAGGAGTTTTCCTGGAACAGCTTTTCCGAAGGAGGCGACCGTCATGTGGACCGTCGGCGGGAAAGCCCCCCCCCTTCTTGCGCTCCCCTCCTCCGCAGCCTCAGCTCCCGCGCTGGTCAGAGATGGGGCCTCTCTGCGGAGAGCCCGGGGGAAAGCAGCACCTGGGGAGTGGGAGGTGCGGGGGGCTAAAAATGGAAGTGCTTCCCACTGGATGGGGTCCCTCCCCTTGCTTCGGCTGCTGCTGAGGTGGAGCGCGGCCAAGAGAGACGTGGATGGCCAGGTCCAACATACCAGGCCGCAGGCTGCCGGTGCCGTCTGCATTGGTTTCAATGGCTCCTAGGCCTTGAGAAGCCACCAAGTCAACTGCTCATCCCCTGAGCAATTAGGTTTGTGCTGATTAATATTAATTGCTGGCACATTTGTGGGGATTAAGACTCCTGGGACTTTGTCCTCCTCTCCCGAAGGAGGGTTTTGCCTTTCCAACAGCACTGGCTTCGGTGCAGCGGTGTGAGCAGGGGAGTTAGGTTCCCATGCCCCGTGCCGCTTTAAATGTGGATGAGGAGGGGGGCGAAGAGCCAGACAGCCTTGTCCGGCTGGATAAGAAGTGACACACGCACATGCACACGCACACAAACACACACCCACGGAGACAGGCGGTGAGCCCTTACCGATGTTAGGGTGCTTCAGAAGACGGCAGATGCGAGCCTCCCGCTCCAGCTTCTGGTGATCTGAAAGAAGGGAGTGCACAAGTCAGGCAGCCCCGCGCCAGCTCCAGGCAAACCCTGCTCTGCTTTCTCTGTCTTCCCCGGCAGCTGGACCAGCCACAGGCAGCCCCCCCAAAGCTCAGCAGTGCTCGGGAGCTGTTTCATTCAAGAGCTGAGGATCTGGGCTCTTGGGACATGGCCGAAACCCTCCAGCCTAGCACTGACAGGCAGAAGGGAACATTTCAGCCCAAACATTTACAGCCGGGCAAAATGACAAGCCATGGAAAGCGTGGTCCACCCACCAAGCTAAAGGCCTCTATTTCAGTTATCACTTGGAATAAGCTTTTCCACTTGTACTTCAGCTAGAGAGGAGGCACAGCCTCCTGGGTTGCTATAATCATAAAACACACAGCTTTCCAACTAAATACAGCCTTCCCGCTGGACGCGGTCCATCCTCTCGCTGGTTTGGAGGGCCCATGCAGCCTGTCGCTCCATGTTTGTGAGCGAGGCACTTGGGTTCGACATCGTTCTTTATTTTATTTCAGTGTTTTCAAAGACGACGACAAACGTGGGCCTCGACGCGGCGAGGTCTGAACGCTTTTTAAACAGGTTTGTCTTTTGCATGACGGTTCAAGCGACGAAATACAAAATTCGATCAGAATAATAATAGTAATAAAAAAAATCTGATTTCTTTTGTTGCTTTCAGGCATCCGTTTTATCACCCTGAGGCCAGGCAACGTCGGGTCTCGAAGGCACTGCCAGCTCAGGGCTTCTCCTTTCTCGCAGCCTCTCTGCCTTAGTTTGACTTTGTCCTTTCCCTTCTCCGCTGCCTTTCCCACTTGCTTTTTCTCCTCCCATCAGACTGCCTGCTCCGTTTTTATTTTCAGCGCTTCTCTCGAAAAAAACCAACACAACCCCGGTGAGGTCAGTGCTGAAACGGGGAAAGCGAGATGCGCGGCATTAAGCAGCTGGCGTTCTCCACTCCCTGGCTGATTGTGTATTTAGAGGTGATTATAAGCCCGAGGACGGCAGTCTCACGCTGTACCCGAGGTGCCATAACATCAGGCACTTAGCAGGCTCCGGCAGAACATTTATTGCCGCGCTTATGAGCCCAGCCCAGCTCTGGCTCCCCTATCGCCCTGCCTTATCTTTCAGTCCCCACTGCCAACGTGCGCACGCCGATGCAGACTGCAACTCATTTTCCCCTTGTGTCCTTTTGCCCCCAGAAGAGCTCTGTAGAAACAGCCTTGGAGAGCATGAGATGGGGAGTACAGCCCACTCCTTCCCCGGCCCCACGGGTTTGTGCACTTGCAAACAGGCTCCTGCATATAACTTCTCATCCCCAATTTTCCTCCCCCTTCCAAGACCGCGAGGGGCAGGGACCAGAACGGTCACTGGACACAAGCACGCCTGCCTTGCGGAGGTCCATGAAATCCAGCGCAGGGACCAGACCCGGTATTTACAACAGGTTGAACCAAACCCCCAGCTGGAAAACACCGCAAAGCTCTGGGATCCTGTGTATGAGGATATGAGTATATTGTGACCTGTGTATGAGCTATCATCCTACCCCGTCCACCGGGCGAGCTTCGCCAGGCGGAAGGAAGTGCAGCAATTTGGCTTCATGGGAGCCAGCTTGATAACGGAGCTGGAAAGCATTTTGTTCTGGGGCACAGTGCAGCGATTTTGGAAAATCATGTTGTGTTGTTGTTCCACCGCATTAAAGTGCCTTCTCAGTCCCTGGAACAGCCTTCCTGGGAAGAGCCACATTCCCACGGCAACGATTTGCCGATGTATTTTCATGATATCAGGAATGAAGCCGCCAGAAAAAACAGGGTATTGCTCGAGCTGTGCACGTCCCAGCTCCGGCTATTGCTACAGCCCAGCTTGGCTCACAGCCTGGAGCAGCCGGTCTCGCCCTTTCTTTAGGCTCGACGCCCGCCTCGTTCGACTTAGGGCCCCCCATGGAAAACGCCAGCTCTTAGCTTTTACTCATTTTTTGACTACAGAAAAATACGAGAGCAATACTGCTGCAAAGAACTGGGGCCACGGCAGGGCAGAGCCGGTTTGATGCTGCGGGTTCCTATGCGAAATCTCCGGGTTTATCTTGTGAACTGCGTTGGTACGTCTCATTACCAGTGCTACCAGTGTGTGGGCATAGCAAGCTCCTTCAGCACCCCAGGCAGAGGTGAGGGTGATTATACTGCCTGGCGGAGAGCGGGGGGATGCGGGGAAGCAGGGGGGGAGTGGAGTCTTACCTGCCCGGCTCTATTCACTCCAGCGGCAAGGCTGTAGCAGCAAGGACCTGAGCAGGCGCTACTGGGGAGACACCCGGGGTCTGCTCCCCCCTCTTCTCCCCAGGTGCAGGGCCTTCGTGGTGGTGGTGGAGGGGGCGGGGAGGTCATTCCACCCCTCTCCCCCTAGATCCACTGGCAGGATCTAGGCCAGCTCCTATGGCCAGTTTTGCCTAGGCTGGTTTTAAAACCCCACATTGATGCAGGCACTGCAGTGCAGACCGGCTCTTGCAGTCACTGCTGTGCTCCGGCATTCAGCTGCCTCGACCTTGGCTGAGTTAATCCGCGACAGCCCTCTCCCCGATGCCTCCGCTGCTCCCTGAGGATGTGGTACCCAGGCAGCAGCAAGCAGTGTGGTTACTCAGGGCACGCTCTCATGTGCGGAGGGGGTGGCGTGCCAGCCGGTAGAGGGTCGGACAGAATGACAGCAGCCCCAGACGGAGATGCCCGGCGTGGGGCTGTATTGCACACGTGGCTCAGAGCCCCGTGGCACCTCCCAGTGGTCCTTTGTGGCAGCAGAGCCACAGAGCTGCCCTGAGAAGGCCGTTTCCCCCACCAAGGACAACAGATGTGACTGGGTCATCTGTTGATCCATCTGACCAACGGCATTATCCAGGCCACAGAATTTCATCCAGCTGCAGCTTGAGGACCCTTGTCCTCGTCCTCTTCCATTCATGCTGGCATCTCCCTTAGCAGGCCCCATTCCTGGGGACCACCCGGGACACGTCCCAGGGAAGGGCGCAGCAGAGCTCCGGGGAGTGGGACAGGGGGACACCCACGCAGAAGCAGCCATGCCCACCCAGGGGAAGGGATCAGGAGGCCTGAACTTGCGCAGCCCTGGGGTCTCCCCATCACCTGCCTTTCTCCTTGCTTGTTTCCTGAGGAAGAGGAGAGCGAATCGAAGCTGAACCACTCGGATTCAGACAGCACAAGGCCTCCTTGGGGCATCTGAGCATAGAGCAGCTTCCTCCCCACCAGCTACGTGGCTCGAGCCCCTGGTACTGCACATGCCCTGCAAGGCAGAGGCTGCCCAAAGGCTGGTCTCAGGTTTGGACATCAGGGTGCTGACCAGGAATTACAGCCAGACCAGGGGCTTGGTCGATGGATCGCTGGCTGGAGAGGGAGGAGGCCGGACCTGCCCGAGAGGTCTCTGAGATGGGCACGCTTTCTCCTCCACCTCTCGGATGCAGCTCAGTGCTTTGTGTTCCCGCACCCAGGCTGGGCCCTGGCAGAGAGGAGAGCAAGTGGGAGCCATTTCCTGGACTCCCCCCTCCCCATCCTCCAGCATCTGAAGGGCGTCCATCACTGAGCTGTCGCTCCAAACCCGCCCCCGGCCGCCCCCGCGTCTCCTGCTCCACTAATGCGATTTCGCAGGTTCCTCCTGCCCAGTCCTGCCACGCAGCCGGAGCCGAGGAACAAATGCCTCCCTCCCTCCCTCCCCGCCCAGCCTTGCCTTCTGCTGGGCCCTGCGCTTGCACCGCCACAACCTGTCGCCGCCGGCGGGACGGCACAGCCACCGCCAGCCCTCGGTAGCACAGTGGGGGACGGCCGGGAGGGAGCCAGTGCTTCATACGGTGCAAAGTGAGGGGTGCTTGTGCAATGGGAAACGGACCCCGGCTTATCAGAGGGGATGGAGGCAGGTCATCACGGGAGAGCACGGGTATGGAGGACCCATCACTTCCCCAGGACCAAGGCAATGGGGATGGCATCGCCAGGCTGCGACTTCCAGGGGCTATACAGCTGAGCTCTGCTTGACACAGCTCCCTATGGGTTCAAGGCCACAAGGAACCATGCAGGCCTACAGATCGCTGTGAACAGAGCAACACGCAAGTCCTTTCCCCTTGTCTGTGCAATTGCTTCCGGGGGGAATAGGTCCTCCTTCTCCATCAACCTGCCACTGCAAGTGTCTGCAGAGACACGAGCTGTTAGGAGAATGCCCCAACACGCGAGCAATAACCGTTGTCTATGCGCCCTGAATTATTTAGCGCCATGACGCAAGGTGCAGGATGGAGCAATGGCTGCACCTGCTGCAATGAGCAGCCCGTAGCCACTACGTGCCATGGGGAGGGGATTTGTTATTTGCCTTCTGAGCAATTGCTGCTCTTTGGGATCTCAAGCTTCCAGGGAAGCAGGAGTCAAAGCTCAGGGTTCAGCCCTATTTGCTGTTTGGGTAACTTCTTGCAGAGACAAGGATTCACTGCGGTGCTTTGGGGTGTTGAGAAGAACCCCTGGTTTCAACCCACGGCCATCAGCATTAAGGTAGAGTCCCTATTTGAGCTAAAGGAGAGGCTTTCAGCAGCTGGAGTCCATAGTTAACGTATCCTGCAGAGCCAACCAGCCACTAAAGTGGGAACAAAGGACTTCTGCTCTCGTGGGACAGCTGGTCCATGGTCCATGCAGTGGACAGGATACCTGCGTGGTGCTGTTGGGAAGTGGGATGCGGGTCCCCCTGCCCCAGATGATCTGGCGCTCAGCCCATGCGCTGGAGTCATGATGTGAATTCCCAAGCAGACCACCGTACCGGGGTTAGCGTTTCCATATCAGGACGATTCAAATTCTTGGTCACTGATTTTGGGGAGATCAGGGCAGACTTGGCATTGATATCAATATATTGCTCACATCCCAGTGGGAAAAATGAGAAGGGGATATTGTTCCCAAATTCCTGCCAGCTGCAGCGTCCAGTGCCCCAGTCCTGTGGCCCCTGGCATTCGCGGGGCAGGCAGGATGTAGCAGGTTGTTGGGTTTTTAGCAAGAGTTTTGGCCTGTCCACTCGCTGGAAGACTGAGATCTGTTTACACACGTGCTAATCGTCTGCTCCCCTGCCGGAGAAGGAGGGGTAGCCCCAGGGTGGCTCAGCTTGCATCAGTCTGGATGCAGATCTGTTGTGGGCTGGGAACCGCTGGAGATGAGCTGTGCCCTGCTTCTTCCTGAGAACAACCTCTCTGCAGGGACAAGGCTTTGGCAGTCAGGACCCTTGCTCCAGACAGGAGCTAGGGCTCGGCTTTTCAGAAGCACTTATGTGGAAAGGGTACAAGTCCCGTTAACTGCAACGTGAGCCCCTAAATCCCTTGGGCAGGTAAGAAATCCTAGCTGAAGATAGAGATGTGTGCAAAGGTGGGAGAGAAAGGGAGCCGTATTCTTGGTATGAGCTTTGGGCTAAGTTTGATCATCCACCCGTGAATAAGCAACAGGTCTCTGTCTCTTCCTGAGGCCTTTGTCGTCCCTGACACGGATGCGCTTTGCACCCCTGGGTGCGTCAGGATGAGAACAGCAGGAGCTTCCAGCTGCACTGTAGATGGGTTTGTCTGGGATGGTTTGGACAGGGCTGATCCTGCCTCAGGCAGGGGGTTGGACTAGAGGTGATGTCTCCAAGTCCCTTCCAGTCCGACTTCTCTATGACTTGATGATAAAGAGGCAAGAAAAGCAAGTCATTTGCCTTTCTCGTGCCTCAGCTCTTACTGCTCCACGGGCTTATCTGCTTCCCCGGGATGCTTATTCCAAGATGCCTGCAGATGCTTGAAATGCTTGCAAGATGCTTGCTTGAGATGCTTGCACGGGAGGGCTAAACAGGCTACCTGTAGCACGCGCAGGCCAACAACCTGCTACATCCTGCCTGCCCCGGCGCCCCTCCAGCTACATGTGCCGAACGCAGGTGCCCCTTTTCCTGCACACACATACAGGCACCCACGCCTGTGCAGCAGCCGTGCCGCTCCGTCTTTGCTTCCTCCCACACAGGCCTGGCACATAACCCCCCTGGAGCATGGCAGAGAGTGGGCTGACTTCCTATCCTATTGTGTGCAGGTTCTCAGCCCCTCCCCGGCTCTGCGGTACGTGCCACCTCCCAGCGCTGCGTTAAACAACGTGACGAGCTTGGCCTTGGTTAGGAAGTCTGGTTCCAGAGCACCCCGAGCGCCTTGGAGCGGGGCCTGGACGAGCTCAGAAGCGGAGAGAGGTTAAGCCTCGTTAAGCACAGCGTGGGGCTGTTCGGCAGGATCTGTGGGGCTGAGGGAGGGCAGGAAGGCTGGGAGACATGGCAGGAGCAGGGAAGATGCCTAGCCGGCGATTTCCATTACCTGGAGTCATCCAGCTGGGCTTCGGCTGCTGGTTTTGCGGGTCGCTCCTACCCAGGGGGCTCTGAGCAGCCTCCCGGGGTGCAGACCGAGGCCAGGCTGCATCGCCGGAGGAGCCTCCCCTGCTGCCCTCAAGAAGCCGTGCAAACGGTGGTCCCGCAGCTCCCACCCTGGGGATGCTGGGGAGACCGCTGCCTTCAGGGCTTTGATTATCTGCCTCCTGGGCGGGACGCCGGGCAGGGCTTTGCAGGAGAGCTTTGCCAACTCTCCTCGCCCGCTCAGGTGCCTTCCCTCCCCGTCCCTGGGTTGCCACTGTCACAGGATGCCGTCTCATGGCCCCTTGCTCAGCCAGGACCCTCTGGCTCTCCCATGGTTAGAAACCAAGCTCCTTGGTAGCAGGCCGAGATCTCTGTCCCAGTGCTGGCAAAACAGCAGCCTTCCCAGGACTCGGTTGCATCCACTGCTGCCAGAACCTGGGGATCTGATCCAGAGCAGGAGGCTTCCCTAGGGAGGGGAGATGGAGGATGCTGGGCTCGTGCGGGAGCAACAGATGAATGCAAGCCTGGGAAGAGGATGAAGAGGGAGCATGGGAAGAAACCAAACAGAAATAGCATTGCTCAATCTGGTCTTTCTGGAAGCTCAGAAATCTGCCACGTGTCGCCTCGTTGGGCTCGTCGGCGGTCAAGTTGGATGTGCACGGAGAAGCTAAGTGCCAAGCTGGTGACCGTGGCCCCGCCATGCGGCATGCACCAGCCACTTCTGCCCGAGCACAGCTTATTCCCCCAGGAATCGCTGGGAAGCGGGTAAGATGACCGGCTCATCGGGACTGGCTTTAGGGCTCAAATGGAAAAGGCACTGGGCGAGTTGAGCCTCATCTCTGCCACGTCTGTGCCACCCGCCCCATGAACAGTGCAACGTGGCTGGTGGGTCAAGGAAAGACCCAGCACAAGGGAGGAGGTGTGCGAGGGGCACTGGCAGAACGGGGGCTGTGCCCGTAGACAACGCTGTGCTGCGGAGACGGGGCGAGCCAGGCAGCTCCAGTGAAAAGTGGGGGCGCCTGGAGGAGCCGGGGGGTTCAAGACCACATGATGAGGAGGGGCTGGGGAAGAGGAGCCGTGCGTGTGCTGCCACGGGTCAGACTGAGGCGCACAGGCAGAGCTGTGTGGGAAGCTTGCAAAAGGCTGTTCTATTTTAGGGCTTGAAAGGAGTTTGTTGTTTGTTTTTTTACTTTGGGAGCGACGAATAATTGCGTCTGAGAAGCAAACACAGCGCTTTGCCCATTTCCAGGCACCTCGCCGCGCACGGCACCCCGCAATGACCGGGGCGGCCGCAACGGCGACTTCTCGGAGGAGGAACCAGCGGCAGCAGGGTGAGGCGTCGGGCTCCTTCCCTTCCCGGGATCGCCCTCGGGCCAAGCCGTGCACAGACCAGCCAGGCAGTGAAATGAAGAGCCAGGCTCCTTTTCTGCGCGAGCCGATGCAGAAGCACGAAGAGACGGGACTAGCCTTCAGTGCCCAGGCTGCGGATGAATGTGGCTGACAGCTTTGCCAGGCCCCGCTGCCAGTCACCCAGGAAGAATCCACCTGGGTTCAGATTTGATATAGCAATATATTTAAAAAAAAAAAAATGGATGGGAGACTCCTCCCTAGCTCGCTCCTGTGGCCGTACAGCTGAGGGCAAGCAAATCTCGGGGGCATCCAACCCCCGCTCCTCCGGGTCTGGGCCTGCACATAGGATGCCCGCCAAGGGATTTGGAAGTATCTGAAGTATCTGGGGTGGAGGATACTTGCTGGTCGTAGGGCCACCTAAGGCTTTTGAGCGATTCAGAAGGTTCGGAACTGATCTCACTAAACTGACCTGGTACATGAAACATTTTTCCAAAATACACTTGATCAGCGCAGGACCTGATCTCCGCACCCCTGGGCTGGGATCCCTGCACAGCACCGGGGCCGCGGTGCCCACCCCGGGGTGTCTGGGCAGAAGGCAGAGACCCGGCTCAGCGCTGCTCCCAGTAACTCAGGTTGTAGCATCCATGGCAGTGAGGCACAGCTGAGTGCATAACAGCTGCTGTGTTTGCCTACACACTGACTGCACTTACTCATGGCTTTATAAAGTGCTTTGGCACTTTGAGTAAGAACCGCATTACATAAAGCCCAATTCCATTTTATTTACAGCGGGTGGAGCGTTACCCAGTTATAAAACACAATGCATGGCTCCCGCTTGTGCACAGCTCTCGGCAATCAATCTTCCTTGGCTGTAGGGCTTTTGACACCCTGCTCCGCCGCTATCAACTCTCCCTTTGCAAGGCGCAGCCTGGGACACAGACAACTGCACGTCCACCTGGGCTCCCAGAGGAGACGCTCGCACAAGGAGCACGGCTGGCGTAACTCCCCGGAGCCGCAGGTAACGGATCAAGCCTCCAGCTTTCGAGAACGCTGAGATGGAAAGCACGGGCCTACCCCGGCGGGAATGGCAATGAAAACACAGCCAACTTGCGTGCACAGATGCTGCATGATTTATACGGTGCCAAAGGGGACGCGTGCTGATCTCCGTGTATACATTAAAGCAAGTCCCTGCCCCGAGGACCATAGCATTTAATTTATGCAGGTAACGTGAGTAAAGGAAACCCGAGAGAGGGGATGAGAATATGGAGGACTTCCTCATCCAGTGCCCAGGGGCTGCAGCGTTGTGAGTGATGGTGTCGGGTTAACCTGGCAGGGGCTTATTTTGCATGGACTCTGCTGTATTTGAGGCAGGGATGAGCACGCGGGAGCAGAGGTTACGGGCTGGAGGTCAGGGAGAGGAAAGCAGGTAGGGGAAGGGTGTGCAGGGTGGGCTCGTGGATGGGTGGAGGTAGGTGTGGAGGAAGGCTGGAGGGAACGGGATGAGGCTGGGAGCGTGGAGGAGCGAGCAAAGGGGCAGAGTAGGGAATGGGAGGAGAGCGGTGGAGGCGCAGGCAGGGGAAGGGCGGGATGCAGGAGGCGGTAGCCAGCCCCCAGGTGCGTTGGGGAGACGGCTCTGCGGCGGGCCAGCGAGGCCTGGAGGCGAGCCGGGGCCACCGGCTGAAGCTTGCACCAGGGTGGCGGGGGCGACAGACCCGAGGCTCGACCCGTTCTCCCCCCCCTCGCCGGCCTCGGGACACTTCTGGTTTAGGAGCTGCTCCCACTCAGCGTGGGCCACCGAAAAGGGCTTGGGCTGCCCTTGAAGAAATCCAGGCTCCTGTGTCAGGCAGCCCGCAACTGGATTTAGTCATCCAGGAGCGGGGCTGTCGGTGTCCGGCCACCTCTCGAAGGAGCCCCCCCCCCGGCTTGCGGCTGCCGAGTCCGACCTCTCCTCCACCATGGGGATGCTGCACCCTCCAAAGCAGGCAAAGCCCCCAGCCGCAGACGAGGGAGCCCTTAATGAAGGGCTGAGTCTGAGTCCAAATTACCACAGCACATCTGCCGTGGTTCAAACCGTGGTATAAACCAGCAATGTCGGGCCTGAGAGCCGGGATGCAGCTGCTGGGAAAGAGCCGGCTCTCTAGCTTGGCTCTGGGTATCTCGGGGCAAGGGCGAGCGAAATATGAGGCTGACGCGGGTCAGGTAGCAGCTGGGGACAGGCCCGGTGGGGCAATGTTGAACCTGGGGCGACGCTTGCTCGCGGCCGGCCTGCGCGCCATGGACAAGGAGCTCGGTGCGGGCTGCCACGGACTCATTGGTTGCTCTGGCTGGGGAGAAAAATGGATCCTACATCCTGCTTGACAGTTTTGGGTCTCGGAGACCCCGGTCAACCCCGGCGCAGGCGAGAACAGCTCTGATCAATTATGCAGCCGCCCTTCACGCCACGTGCATTGCCGTGTGCGCGGCCACGGGAGCCCAGGCACGGGGGCCACGTGGGACCAGCAGCTGCGACCGGGCGCGCTGAACTGTCATTCCCAACGCTGCTCTCCTCGTGCCAGGCGCCGCGGCTGCTGACTGGGCCCCTCTGAGGACAGCGCTGGGGAAGAGGACGCAGGGCCCACGTGGCAGAGCAAAGCGGGCGACGTTTCTGCAGCTGGAAGGGGGGGTTCCCGGGGGCAGCAGGGCGGGAGAGGAGGGGGCATTTCTGCAATGAAGAGTTTAGTCTCTCCTGCTATTCCCTCTTTCGTTTGTCACAGGTTGGCCTGTGCTTCCTTTCCCCAGGAGAGCGTTTCGCTTGCAAACGCGCTCGGGGCAGCTGCGGGCGCTGCGGGCGACGGAGCAAAGTGTGGGCAGGGCCCCGGGGAAAAGCAGGAGCAGCTCTGCTTGCAGGCTCCAGTCAGCACCTCCTTCCCCCTCCAGCTTCCCTGCAGCAACCCCAGCCCCCACAGCCGTGGACAGGGGCTAGCAGAGACGGCGCTGAGAAGGGAGGTTGGAAGCAAGGGCTGCTTGTTTCTCTTCTGTTTGCCCCCGCGCCGTTCTTCCCCTGCTGCTAGGGCTTCACGCTCATGGCTACCCCGCAGCTAACATCCCCGCTACTCTCCTCTCCCGGCCCCTGCGACGTTTCCCCTTGCACTGGACATTCCTCCAGCCTTGAGAGCCTGCATGCGTGCATCAGACAGCACCTGAGAGCAACAGGCATAGGAAAGCCCCACAAGATGCAGAGAGGGGTTTGGACAGCGAGAAAAACCCCTGGAAGTGCTGTGAGCAAGGCTCAGAGCTGGGGGGAAACAGGAGTCGGAGACCTAGGAGTCAGAAACAGGTAACGCAAGGGAGATCGGGGGGAGGGGAAAACCCCAGCCTGGGATAAAAGCCCCACTGAACTGAACTCGAGGGGCCTGGACACAGCGCTTGTTTGTGCTGTTGCAGCCTGACGTGTAAAAAAGCAGGAGGCACAAGACATAACCCCCCAGCCTGGTGTGCACACAACATAAGCTACTAGATTTCAGTGCAGAATTGCCCTGATGGGAACGAGCAGCAAACATTCATCGATGCAGGTGACACTGGGGTAGCGGCCCCATGCCCACAATGGTCCCAGGCCACCCATTTGTTCAGTGCAAACAAGCTAATGCCTGGTGGTGAGTCTGACTGTGGCAGCTAGCCGAGAGCAACCAGCTGTCTGCCCACTTTGGGTCCCGGTATCATTTATGTTGGCAGGACTCCAACATTTGCCTGCACTTCAGGGTCTCCAAAATTGCCACCCCATAGGCCCCGGAGCAGGGTTGAGTCGCTGCAAGTCCTTGGGAGTTGAGGATACGCAGAACCACCCAGCAGAGGCTCTGGGGGCTGTTTCAGGGCACATGTGTCATGCAGATAGAAGTTAGGCTAGAGGAGATGGGATTTTTGGGTGTCCAACATGCCACCCACCCTCCCTGCTCGATGACCCCCCCCTCACCCAAATGCAGCCTGTGTCTCCCCCACCTCCCAATATAAAATCCACCACTCTGCTGTTCATGCCAACCAGCCCGATCCATTATGCATGGAGATCACCTCCCCCACGGCCCTCAGCAGGACTCAGGCAGGTGATATGACAGGTGAAATATTATACTGTATTGCCCTGGAGCAAGCACCAGGGACACGAGAAGCACGGCGGTGGAGCCGAGGCACTCCACTGCACCTACCTCTGGCAGACAGCTTCTTGGTGTTTATGATCTTGGCTGCATACTCCTGTCCCGACAGCACCTTCACACATCTTCGGACAATTGAGAAAGCACCTCTGGGGAAGACAAGAGCCCAGAAAGAAAGCGTGAGGGTTGCAAGGTGCCCGCAGCAAGGAGTTACCAGCCTGGGCCCCGGGTGTGATCTTGGTTCGAACGGGGTGGGGGTTGTCAAGGGTGGTGAGCTGGACCACGACGGTCCAAAAAGCACCAGAGGGCATCGCGGGACCGTTTTGAAAGTGCGCCCGTGGTACAGAGAAGCAAGAAGGGACCGTTCGGTATCAGAGAAGTTCAAAATCCATCCTCCCCTTTTCAGCCCAGCACATTCGCTCTCCTCTCCTGAGCGGGCAGGTCTTTGACTGAGCCGCCGTCTGTCTTTCCAAACCTCTCTCACTCCACAAGGCCATATTCACCAACAGCTTTTGCTTATGAAGGGGTAACAGAAATGAACTGTACTGTTCCCACAAAACCCTCCGGCTTGACATCCACGTCCTTTTTTTAACTGGGCGTCGTACTGAGCGATTACAGCAACAACACAGGGAAGGTGGGCGCGCACACCACATCCAACACAGGGATGACCTCTGTCGCAAACACTGCTGCTCCAGGGCCCCGTGCCACGGGGGACCGGGGACAAGTCAGGCTATTGCACGAGGGTGGGTGCACGGCTGCGTCTTGGGGTCAGTCAGTGAACGAGTGTTTCTTAGCCACTCGCGTGCATCTCGGGGTCTCGTGCATGGATCCACCTTTGGCATCGTGCTAACATATAAGGGTATGTCTCAGGATCCATGTGCGAGGCTGAGGATGGCCTGGGTGTCTCCGGGTGAGACCCTGTACGATTAAATGCATGTGCATGTGTTCCTTGGGGCTGAGCATGAGGAAAGCAACAGAGAGAAGTAGAGCTGGGGTTTTCTAGGTCTGTTGCATGCACTGGAAAACTGAAAACAGCCTCTCAACCCTGAGCTGTCAGAAGCACCTCGCTGTCGAAGCAAGAGCTAGCATTCCCCGGGACTGCCCAGCCCCGGGTCGCTGCTGGCCGCGGTCCCTTACGGCAGCCCGGTTACAAGGGCCTGCCTCAGCAGAGACCAGCTGATGTTTTCCACCGCCCCCCCAAATCTGAGCCTGGGTTTCAGGCTCGGAGGGCAAGGCACCTTTCCCAGCATCGCACACACACATGCACAACCACAAACACACCCTTCAAACACCCGTGCACATGCGTGCACACAGACACCACTCAACCAGACAGGTGTGCACCCATACACGCACGCAATCAAACACTCCCCTAACCCTCCACGTCCACACGTGTCACCTCCACACCGCCACATGCATGCACATAACCATAGGGACACCCCACGACCCGTACACGTGTGCACACCCCATCCATGCGCCCCTGCGCTCAGACGCGCGCACACGCACACAACAGCCCTGCTGTGTAGGAGCAAAAGCTCTTTGTAGCGTTCTGCCAAACCCATTCAAATCAGTAAAATAATAACTATCAAAAGCAATTCCACCTCCAGCCCCGCCTCCCCGCTCCCCACAAACAAGCTGGAAAGCCATGAAAGAGGAACGGGGCCGCGGGCTCCCTGACAAGGCCTGGGGAATAAAGGATTTTCCCGGTGGGGGCGGGAGGCGGTGGGCAATTTGGGTTTGAATAGGAATCCGCAGCCGAACAGGCGAGCGGCAGGGTGTGAGGGATGGGAGCGCGGGGCATGCTGGATCCCGGCGGAGAGGCAAGCCCACACGCCCCGAGCCCCCGGGGAGAGCGCTGCTTGGGCCGCATGGCAGCTGCAGGCAGGGCTGGGGAGAAGCTGCTTCTCCGGAGGGCTTGCAAGGCTTCAAGAGCTATGGGGATCTCTCCCTGCCCCTCCGGCTCGTGGGGTCTCTTCTGGCCCCAGAGACACCAGGCCAGGAGCTTGCATTGCAAAGGGGCAGGGGCAGGGGGTGCATCCTTGGAGTGGGTGGTGCAGGGCAGGGGCAATGCCTTTGGGGTGGCCCCCCAGGCTCTGCGGGTGGGCGTAAAGGAGGGAGGTTTGGGAACAGCTCCGTGAAGCCGTTTCGACTCAGTGCGCATCTACCTCACCTACACCGGTCTAGCTCCATTGCATCTACCTGACTGCACAGGGCTCCTAATTTGAGGCCTGTCTTGATTTTTTATCCCTGGGGGCAGGCAATGCCCTCAACTCCCACAGCCGTGCGCAGGCCCTGGGGCCCAGAGCCCACCGTGGGGTAACCTGTGCCCTGAGACCGACAGGAGCCACCCTGTTCCTATCCTGAACTCGGGGAGGCTGGTAAAGGGCCCCTATACCGCAGGTGTCTGACTCAATAAGGAAATCTTCCATTTATGTCGACCTAAGCAAGAGAAAACCCTGTGTCGAGACCCTAACTCACTGCAGCGGGGGAGTTTCACCACCGCGCTCGTCCCCGTTTGGTGTCTCAGCTCTTCCCTAACAGCCCCCAAGCAGAGCCGGGGACGGTGTCTGAACCGGCCGCGGGGGGCAACAAGCGGCACCGCCCAGGAAACGTCAGCCTCGGTGCGGCTCGAGAACGTGACACGAGTCCTGCGGGTCTCAGCTCAGGGTCTGCCATGTGGCACAGAGTCGCTCTGCGCGGGCGAAGCTGGGACGAGTTGGAGCTGGGGGGTCATCGAGCCCGGTGCCCGCCCGCGACCTGTATCGGGTCAGACCCCCGCGGCAGGCAGAGGCAGGGCAACCTGCTCCCGCTGCCCTTTACCCGGGTCGCCAGCCAAAGGGCTTCAGCACGGCTGCAGATCCCTCCCCGGATGATCGTGCCTGATATATGTCCAAGCCCCTTTGAACCTTGCTGAATGCTTCACGCCAACAACTGCCTGTGGCACTGAGCTTGGCTGCCCGACCCTACAATATCTGACACCATGGGTTATGGTTTTGGGGGATTTTATCTTGTTTCCTGCCTTCTACTTCCATCAGCTGCCCCTTTATCTAGGTGTTACAAAGCAGGGAGGAGAGAATTTCCCAAGCAACCTGCCCAAGGTAGACCTTTGCCTCGCCCCTTCTTATTCGGCTTCTTTCTGCCATACGCTAGCCTGGCTGCGGGTCAGCTCACAGGATCCCTATGCCTCACTCCTCCCTTTGAGACGGGGCGACCAGCACTGCATAGGATGCTCCAGGTGAGGCCTCCCCACTGCTTTACACAAATGCCTTATAAAATCCTCTGCATCGTTCGCCAGCCTGCGACCTCTGCGCTCGAGCCTGCTTCCTGTTTGGATCACAGCTATGGTGAGCGGTGCTGGCTCCATCCAGCTGCCTCCAGACGCCGTTCTGGAGTCAGCGCGGTTCGCTTTGACACACGGGATGGGATGGACTGGGAGACCGGGGGGGCCGCGGATCGGTCGGGAGCCCGGGGCCGGAGGTGCCTCGGCAAAGGGATGCAGAAGGAGAGCCAGGGCTGTTGCTCAGCAGGCAGGAGCGGTGCGGAAAGGCAGCATGGAGGTGTGTGGGAGAGCCTTGCATATGGCCGACCCTCATCCCAGCGAACGTGTGTGGGTGAGCGCTTCTCCCGAGCGCTTGTACATGCCGCACCGGGAGCGCGAGCTGTGTGGGCTTGGGCGGGGGGAGCAGGAGGGGCTCCATTTGCTTTTTGGCAGGGGGAAGGGAGGCACGATCCTGTGCCCTGCCTGACGGCCACACACCTGACCACCCCACTGAGCACCCCCCCACACCAGGTCTGCCTCCAGGACCTGCTTTAACTGGGGCTTGTGCCTCACCCCTGCCCAAACCGCTCTGGTTGCTGTGCGGGGGTGCAGGCCGAGGGGAGCTTTGGGATGCATCCTCCAAGCGCGATCAGAGGGAGCTCTCTGGGCAACCTCTACATGGTCTTCTCCTGCCTCCTGCAGCGTGTGCATGTGTGTCTGTGTGCAAAAGGGGCGGCGGGGGGGCTAGGTGCATGTCGCCCAGCGTTACACAGGCCAGTGCACTAGCGCTGCCGCTCGATGAGGCAGAGTCTGAGCCGGAAACCACCAGTTAAACCCGAGAGCTACATCCAGATCGCTGCTTTGCACCTGTTGCTGACACCAGCAATGGTGGGTCTCCTTAGTGTAGCCCAGGCTGCGGGACCTGGGGGTTGCTGTGAGGAGCGCTCTCCGGGTGTGTGGTCAGGGGAATCGGGTGGGGACAGCTGCAATGTGCACACATGGGGGACGCAGGGGGTAACCCCAGCAGCTCGGTGTGCACGCTGCAGGGACCGCGCAGCATCTGCGGCCAAGGCAGCACGCTCTGCTCCCGGCGGCAGTTGTTTGAGCCCATGCAGTGGCTGCGACGCCCCCAGCCCTGGTGAAGCCTGGTGCTCGCCCGCGTCTCCTGAGGGCTGGCGGGAGGGCAGCTGCCAGCTGCATAATGCTCCAGGTTTATCCTGCCCAAGGAGGCCCTTCCCTCCTCTTCAGCTTCCCAGACAGGAGACCCCAGCCCCCTGCTTTGGAGGCGTCTCCACCTGCCTGGCCCCGCACCACCAGGGAGCCCTTCTGAGCGTGCGCGGCCCCCTGCGTAGGAAGAGCCCCCGCCCTAGGCCACCCCCGGGTCCTTCCCCCTCTGCGACCACGGCCCTCCCTGCATGCCCCTCTGCAGAGCTGCTGCGGGGAGGCGCAGCCGGAGCGAGGCCTGCCAGGGCACTGCGGCGTCGATAAAAGCGCTGTCCCCGGTGGGCCTGCTCCCACGGGCCACGGGAAAAGGCCACGGCGCCGTGCCAGCCCTGTCAGCGGCAGGACCCCGGCGCTTCTGACACGGGGACATTGTGCATCTCCTCGCTTCACACCTTCCCTGCCAGCACCAGGCGGAGAGGCTGCCTCCTCCCCCTCTTCCACACCTCCTCCTCCTCCGAGGCATTTTAAGGCTCGCTCTCCTTTCTAGAAAGAAGAGTGTGGGCTGGGGTTTTTTTGTTCCCTCTTCTTCTTCTTCTTTCTTTTTTTTTTTTTTTTTAAATGAAGTCTTCTCTCCCTGCCGATCCGGGCGCGCAGGGGCTGATTATACAGTGCCGCATGATTATTTCCTCCCGGCCCTCCTCAACCTGCCGTGGGGGCGGTTTCAAAGGGGAGCTCGGAGCCAGAACGAGGCGTTCCTTTGTTCGCCTCCCGCCGGTTGCCTCCGGCTTCGAGGAGTCTCTCCCATCACCTCCCCAGCCACCGGCCCCTTTCTCCGCCGCTCTGCCCCTCCGCCGCTCGCTGGCCTGCCTGGCACGCGGAGCAGATGGACTCCGGGAGCCCTGTGGTGACCGCCAGAAGGGAAGACACGAGTCAATGGGCCACGGCCAACTTGGAAACGGGCTCGTCCGAGAAGAGCTGCCTCACTGCCCTCGCTGCCGGTGGGCAGCTGGGAAGGAAGATGGAGCCCGGGCTGGTTTCCTCCTCGCCCTGGCATGCTTTGAAGGGGTGGCTCCAGAAGCAATGCCCCGAGCACCCTGCCTCCCACCTGCCCAAGCCTCAGAGCCCGTTGCTCCAGCCTTGCCCCGAGCAGGGCCCAGCTGCACCCGCAATGGCAGAGCGAAGGGGCAAGAGTCGGACCAGCCGGGACCCACCATCCTTCCTGTCGGTGGTGACGGCGCTTTCGGGGAAGACCAGAAGCCCCCATAACTCACGGGACCACGTGCAGTGCTATATCGGAGTGGGGAAACCTCCTTCGCCCACAGCCCCATCCCCTACAGCCGGGCCGGGCTGTGCCCACTCCTAGCTGCGATGGGCTGGGCAGTGGGTGGCTGAGCAGACCCTACCTCCACAGAGCGAATTGCTGTCTCTGGGTCATTTGCCTTTGCAATGGGTTCATGGCACTGACGTGACACTGATGGCCAGATCTTGTTTCCCTGGGAATCGCTGCATCCCATTGCAGGAGACCGGGACTGGGCACTGCTCCCCCCAGAGCCCTGCCATCGCTGCTGGAGGAAAAAGCACGTGAAGTTCCTCTTCCTCCCTACCCCGGAGCACTCCCCATCCCAGGCAGGATCAGATCTGAACCCTGTTTTTCTGGGGGCATAGGCAGGAGCAACCGCTGGACCCTCTTTCCCGAAGGAAACGAGGATGCCCCGAGCTGCATTTTCACACCATGTTGAAAGGAGAAGTTGCAATCCCAGGGGTTTTTTTTTCCAGGCATTGATGGGCTCCAAAACAATGTGATGGGGAAGCACCAGCTGATTTTGCTCCCCAAATCAAACCATCTGGTTTGCTGTACTGTCCCCGAGTCCACGTGACGTGCCCTCTTCCGATGGCAGACCCCACGGAGGTAACGTTTCAGGAGCTCCCTGGCCCAGTTATACCCCCCCAGGATGCTTTGGGCCGTGGGTAGTCAGTGCTACATTATGGGAGACGCGGTGCTCCAGGGAGATCAGCCCACGGGAGAGAAAAGGGACCCAAACCACAAGTCCCAGGAGCGAACACCCAGATGGGGAGGCCCTGTTTCACATGGGTCGAACTGAGGCCAAAGGAAAGCTGTTATTCCGATCTCTAGGAGAAAAATTCAGGCCAATTGCAAGTCTCCCATTGAAAATTTTGATTTTGTTGAAGCTGCATCTGATGCAGAGAAATGCTTCCTGTGGAAAACCCCCAACCGGCCCAGCCCAGAAGGTCACGGAAACCCCCAGGGAGTGGACCTAAGTGATACGGGGCAATTCCCTCTCCTCCAGCTCAGAGACAACGCTTAGGAGGTGCTTTGGGATAAGCCAGGAACGGAGAACGCAGAGCCGGGCTCTGCCTCTCTGGAGGTGTCTCGGCCGTGGGGTGGGCAGCGCTGAGGTGGAAACCTCCCTCTGCGCAGCCGGCCGGAGCAGACCTCCTTCGCAGACGGGGCTTGGCTCGAGCCCTGTGGGCTGGGGAGCTTGGAGGAGCGGAGCGGACCCAAGCTCCTCTCTGCAGCCTGCAAACGCTGCTTGTTTATTTTTGGCTTTGGAAAAGCACATCCATCCGCCTTGCCTCCGGTCGAAGGAAGCTCCGCACAAAGCTGCCGCCCGGGCCGGCTGGCTCGGGCTAGGACCCCCGTGAGCTGAAGATGGAGGCTCGAGGTGTCAATGAGCCCCCTGCCCGACCCGTGAGGGCAGGCACTTGCCAGGCCTCCGGTCTGCCCTGTGCCATCTGCTACCGGCAGCCGAGTGTCCCAGCCCGTCACACCTCTTTCCCCCCACTCGTGCCCCGACAGCCCCCTCTGCCCGGCTGAGACCCCCCACTCCCTGGCTGCCACGTGCCCTGCCCGTTCTCATCTCCTCCGGCCAAAGCAGTGGCGCTGGGGAGCACTTCCCCCAGCTCCCCTCCCTCCCGCACCTCGACACCACGCAGCGGCGGGTGAGAGCACAGCCGGGAGAAGAAACCTCTGGAAAAACACAGGTCCAGAGCAACACCTTGCAGAGAGCTGATAGGAGAAGCACCCCCTCCCCGCTGCAACACCCTCATTACTGCCACCGATTGCAGGGCCCTGGTCACTGACTCATGGCTCCACTTGGGCTTTATGCTCCCACGAGTGACGCAGTCACCGGCGCTGCTGCAAGCACCCGCAAGGTGCGGAGCGCCCCGACAGGCACGGACCTGGGCGCTGCGCGGGGCAAACCCACGCGGACTTCCACGGGGCGCGCGCCTGTTTCTGACCCGGCTGGGCTTCTCCTGCCACCTAGCCACTTTCAGTCCAGGGGAAAGCAACCTCTCTCCTCTTGATCGCTCCATCCTTGCTCCCTCTTTTTCCTCCGGGTTTCTATACCCACACGCCTACGCGCCACCAGCACTGTATCCACACCCACTTGTGTGCACACACGCTTAGGAAGGCACCGACACGGCTGTGCATGGAAGGAGCGACGGATGCGCTGGAGCAAGCGTGTCCACCACTGCGCATTCAGGACTCGCGCTTGCACACGCAGGTGTGCTCCAAATGCAACAGATGGGCAGTGCACATACATGTGTGCCCCGATGCCTATAATTGCATGCTGAAAATCTGCACACAAATGTAACCCATGTCAACAGCACTCACACCCACACATTCAAAGAGGTGCACTCCTTTGGACACAGGCTTAGAGGGATGCCCACGCATGCAAACTGTGCACACGCATGCACCTCTGCATACAGACACACGGTTTCATCCTGCCAGGCACTCGGGGGCCTGATTTCCCACGGGAGCTGGTGTTCTGGACCCTGCAGGAATGCCCAGCACCCTACAGGGTCAGCCCTCCAACGCACGCCCGTTCAAACGGATGCCCACCAAAACACCCTGACAGGGGCTTGCACACATGAGTACGCACTCATACCTAGACACCACACGAAAAGGCAGGCAGCCCGAGACATGCACATGCCAAGAAGCATGCCAAACCAGCCCAGCCCTCCGCATACATGGCAGTGGCGTGAATCGCCACGGCCAGATTCGCTTCCCACTTCCACGCTCCGGTTCCCATCCCGCGGATCCAGAGCAGAGCTGGCTTGCGGAGATGCGTCTCACAACTCCGGGCTATGTGGGGCTAGGCAGGGGTGTGTTGCAACCCACAGGTCTCCAAACCCCAGATGCCCCAGAGCAAACCGTGGCGGGCAGCGCCAGCGCGGTGACACCTAACCCGGAGCATTTCACTGAATACAACTTCATGCAGCCTGAGCAAGTCCCCGAGTGGCTGCCGAGGTCCCAGCCTTCCTCTTCTCCCCCCCGGGAGCTGGGCAAGTTTTGCAAGAGCATCCCTGGAGCCCCGGTGGGGTTGGATTTCTCCAGCCAGGGTCCCTTGGCGGGTCCCCCGTCCCCACGGCACGAGCCCTCGGCTGCTCGAGCAGCTCGTCACCTCGCCCAGACACATCCCTCCATGGCCGCCTGACCGAAGTGGAGGGCAGGGGAGCCAGATTTTATCCGCCACTGCATTCACTCATGGAGAACAAAGCCGGGCTGGGGGGCTGCTTCTCTGCGCAGTTTGCATCAGCGCATCGGGATTTGCCCTCAACCCACGGCTTGCCCTTCCCTCCAGCCCTGGGGCCAGTCTGTCGGGTGGCTGCCCCCCCACAACACCCCGGCGGCAAGCCGCCCTGGCTGTGGGCAATGCAGTGCTGCGACCAAGCCCCGTCTCCAACTTACTTGCCCAGTTCTTCGAAGAGCTGGTATTCCTCGGTGAACCGGGTGCAGGTGATGGTCGCCATCCTGGAGGCTGGGGCTCCCTCACCGGCCTGGAGTTTCGTGCGAGTGCCGCTCCTCTCGCGCGCCCGGTCTCTTTTTGCTCCCGGTGCTCTCTCCTCTCCGAGGTAAATAAGGGAATAGGTTTGATTGACAAGCCTGGAGATAATGATGAGGGCAATTTGTCTTCTCAGCCTCACAAGCCTTCGTCAGCATCCAGGTCCCCATGGCAACTACCTCTGGAACGCCCTGTTTCTGTTGCCCGGGCAACTGCTTCCCAAACACCTGCTTTTGCTGCCACTTGCAGCTCTTCAACGCCCTGGCCCCGTGGTCGCGGAAACTGCACCCCAGCTGGGGACGGACAGGACGCTTTTGGGGGCGAAAAGGTGGATTTTTTAAAAGAAAACAACCCCTCCAATGTCAATATTCAAGCAAATTAAACTATGCAGCAAAGAATTAACTGGGGCAAAAAGGTTACCATAGAAACTGCAGTCTCCATGTTGCAGGATGGGTCCCTGGAAAGACAGGATGCTGTTGCCCGGGCAACGGCATCCTGCTCTCCAGAAAGACAGGTATTGCTGAGTTGCCCGGGCAACCAGCATACTTCCACAGTTTCCTGCGAGAGGGTGTCTCCTGCAGCCAGGACGAGGAGGCTTGGGGGCCCGGGGAGGGTCCTGCAAGCACCGCGGGCATGCACCGGGGAGCAAAGCGGTGAACTGCCAAGGGCTGGAAGCAAATGTGGGTCACGCAAAGCCAATGAGATGGTTGCCGTTCTCCGGGGGGAGGGTCCCCGCACTGTCCCGGAAGAAAGCAACCGAGCTGTATTCCCGGGGGAAAAGCTGGCCCAGATTTCACTGCGGTTTTGCCCTCCCAGGGGTTTTCTCTTGCTGTTCCTTGTTGGCTCGGTTTGCATTCAGGGAGAGCTGCATCTTGCCCGCCGTGGGCTACAGCCCCTCGATGCAGAGGGGAAGGGGCCAGAGGAGAGGTTTGGCCCAGCATAGCTCAGAGCCACGAGCCGGGGCACCCCTGCACCATGCTGCTGGCTGGGTATCGGAGGCCACCTCTCCTCTGGTGGGGAAGGTCGTCCTGTCTCACAGGCCGGCTGCAAAGGAGGAATAACCCCCCCGGAAACCCTGTGCTCTTGCCTCATTAGGATTTTCAGTGGCGTTTCAAGGCAGCCGAAACACCGGAGGAGGTCGAGAGGTGTTTGGAGGCGGGTGCTGCTCTGTTTTTATCTTTAAAATATCAGCCGTGGTGAGCGTGACCCTCCTGGATCGTGCCCTCTCGCCGGGCGTCCCACCCTTCACCCAGACCGGCTTTCCCCCAAGTGTTTCTCAAGCATTTGAGTTTAAAACAGGTGGTTTGGGGTGCTTTCCCCCCCTGGAGAATAAAGTATTTTTAAACCCCACAGCGAATCAATTCAGCCCCAAGCTGGCTCCATGGTCTGGCCTGCTCCACAGCGAAGCCACCCTGGGATCCTGCAACTTCACTTCACGGGTGGGGAAAGCGGGGAGCTGCGGCCCCCTGCAACGGACCCAGCTGTCCCTGCTACCGCGGCGTCTCGGGCCTCCCCCTCGCTGCCCCACACCTCCCATCCCAGCCCTGAGGCGGGGGGAGGCAGGCGGGAAGGATTGCACCCCTTGGCAGGTGGGGAGAGGACAGGGATCGAGCCGAGCAGAAGAAGAAGCCATCCTAAGACACAGGCACTCCTGGGGAGAAAGAACAGACGAGAGAGAAGGAAAGGAGGTGGAAGTGGAGGAGGACAGCGAGCGATTGAGCTCTAATGGCTTTCCAATTAACTGCGCTGCTACCACCCTCGTCAAATGTGCTCGGCTGCACCCCCCTTCCACCATGCGGCACAGCCTGCGCTCCGGCGGCCCCGACCCGGCTCCCATCAGAGAGGCCAAAGTTGCCGGAGCAGCCGGGCAGAGCGGGGTTTGAACCCAGACCCCGTCAGGAGATGGCAGGGCAGCCCCACGGGGTGGAAAGAGCAGCCCCCGGGCAGCGGGGCAGCCCATGGGGTTTGATCCCTCCCCGTGCACGTGTGTCCGTGACGGGCTTTCATCTCAGAGGTGACTAGCCAATGATGTTTGTTTAAATCATAAGAAATGAGGGTCGGGAGGTCATATCTAGTCCAGCCCCAACTGCATCGTCCCAGCCAAGGCTTTGTCTACCTGGGTCTTAAAAACCTCCAAGGATGGAGATCCCACCACCTCTCTGGGTCACCTGTCCCAGTACTTTACCAGCCTCCTCATGAGAAAGTTTTTCCTAATATCCAACCTCAACTTCCCTTGCTGCAGCTTGAGCCCATTGCTCCTTGTCCTGCCACCTGCCCCCGCTGAGACCAGCCCAGCTCCGTCCTCGTTGCAGCCCCCCTGCAGGGAAGTGAAGGCTACTATCAAATCCCACCTTGGTCTTCTCTTCTCCCAGGTCCCTCAGCCTCTCCTCATTAAGTCCCTGAACCATTTTAGTTGCCCTCCACTGGACTCTCTCCAACGTGTCCACATCCTTTCTGGAGTGGGAGGCCCAAAACGGGACACAGCGCTCCAGACGTGGCCTCCCCAGTGCTGAATACAGGGGGAGAATCACTGCCCTCGATCTGCTGGCACCGCTCCTGCCGATGCAGCCCCGGATGCCGGTCGCCTTCTTCCGAACTAGGGCACGCTGCCGGGCACTGTTCACCTGGTTGTCCACTGTAGCCCCCAGGCCCTTTTCTGCAGAGCTGCTACTTACGCCAGTTGGTGCCCAGCCTGGGGTGGTGACGATAAGGATTTGCAGGGGACAACGCACCTCCCTGCGCTGCCCTGGCACTCCAGGAGCACGGAGGGGTCCCAGCCGGAGGGTGCTGGCCACAAGGAGACCAGGGTCCTCGCTACCCTCCCAGCACCCTGGTCTCCTGGGTTGCAGCTGGAGGGCGGTGGGCTTCCTTGGTGGACCGCTTGATCATTGAGGCTTGACCTCCACCCAGGTCCTGCTGTTCACTTGGGGCCCTTCTGATCCTGCCCGTGGTAGCTCCGGCTTGCAGACACACTCCTCTCTCCTCTGCTCCGAGACTGCCCTGCCAAAACCATCGCAGCAACAAAGTCAGGATACCAGACCCATCTCTATCCTACCTACGGCCTCCCTCCTCGACTGCCACGTTGAGGACGATGCTTGTGGATTGTCAGGTGAGCGGAGCAGGGCCCGGCAGCTCAGAGACCTCCCTGGGCAGGCTGACCCTAGCAAAGCAGGGGGTGTCCCCTCTGGGTTACTGCAGGACTGTGGTAGGTGTCTGGTTCTGGATGAGACCCAAAACTAGACCCCCACTCCTTTTCTGCCATCACAAAGCCCATCGCCCTGTTCATTGCAGCCCGGGGACCCTTGAGGGGTGCCCCTTCGCCTCTACAGAGGAGTGGGTCACGGTGACGCCAGAGATGGGGGGCAGAAACCATCACACACAAAGAGCTGGGGAACACGGTAGGCAGGACTTCTACAGGAAAATGCCCTGCCCCATGACACAGGCCCCTTCCCCTTGCCTCCCATGCGGCCCCTTGTCATTCCCCACCTCGATGAACTCCGCTTTGCTGCATGCCCCGTGCTTTCCTGGGTCCGGAGCAGGCCAGGCGCATGGGATGGAGATGGCCCCCTCCGTATGCCCGCCAGGCAGAAGGACGTGGGCTATGGCTGACGCGTGGGGCAGGGGGAGGGAGTCTGCACTTGGCCGCTTCTCCACCTCTCCGCTGTAATTACAGCCCCACGCAGAGAGGCAGTGTGCCTAATGCACCGATCGCTGGCAGCCATCACTCCAAGCTGAAGGGCTCTGTCAGCGCCTGCGGGGAGAAGCTGACATTTGAGTGCCGACTGCAGGGAGACAATGGCAGGATCGTTGCCTGAGGAATATCGGTGCGCTCTGGCAGGCTCTCCTGGGCGTGAGGGCTTGCACACGCGCCGACCCGCGTGCATGGAGCCCCACACAGGTGCATCCAGGCACTTGCAAGCCAGTGCAGGCCTGTTGAGCCCCGTTCCTCTCTCTCTCTCTCACGTACACACATATACACCTACACAGATGGCTAGAAATGTGAAGGGTTGCCATGAGCCACGTCCCCGTTAGGAGCAACAGTCTCTTCTGAGCCTAACCGGGTTAAACAAGGGAGGTGGTGCCTTTAAAGGAGACAAGCTCTTCTTGGAGACTGGTGCGGGGTTGGCAGGGTCGGTGGCAGCTGGGCTGGCCAAAGTACAATGGCCACGGAGGTCCTACGTGGCTGCACCATTCTCAAGGAGTCCAGGCCAGTGAGACAAGGGCTGCAGGGCTATGGTTTCCCCTCCTGGCCTTGCATATGCCCACCTGAAAGCCCCAATGCCTCCTGTCTCTGAAGGGGCCTTGCAACCCTGAGCCAAGTCTTGGGGTCACTCCTGGGAGATGGGCTGCCCCCAAGGTAGCAAACCCAAGTCCCCTCCAGCCCGGCTCGGGGGGCAGCCTGGCTGGCAATGAAAAGCCTGGAGACTGTTCCCAGAAAGAGCCCAGACCAAGCCCCGTCTCGCTGCTAAACTGGGTTTCACCACCAAGCCCCAGGGGAGTTTGGCTTCCCCGACCCCTCTGCTACCCCGCAGCAGCCATGAGACGGATGCAGGTCTCCGCTGTGGGCTCTGCTTCCCTCCCAGAGCCCCTGTGCAGCGCGGCGGCTGGTAATGCAACGCCCAACAGCAACGCAGCCGGCCCGTGGCTCAGCCAGCTCACCTAGGAGCAATCAGCACTCGTGCTTCAAGGCATCGACTACAGGTTTCGGGCAGGCGAGAGCTCTCTCTGCCCCCAACTCGAGTTGCACAGTTGGTTCCAGATGGAGCACAACCGATTTCTTCTTCCTTCCTTGAAGACCTCAGCCGTGGAGCTGGCTGGGAACAGAGCTTTTCCCCATTGCACATATATATATATATATATTTCATTTTCATCCACATCCTGGATTTGGGGGTGGTCCAGTTGTTGATTTGGGTTAGGGTATATCTAGGGGCACCTCCCCTAGATATTTCCATCAAAGTCCAGCCCTCCCTGCATTTCTGCACAGCTGCTGTTTTCTGTCTTGGATGGGAACTTTCCAGCTAGGTCTAATCTGCAGGGACTGGCAGACACAGGCCCCAGATTTGCTGGCCCGACTAAGGCAGCGTTTCCACCCTCGTTCCTCAAAGCAGGAATCCCCACGGGGTCTTGTCCATGCTGGAGGAGTGAGTGGTGGGTACACTGGGTGGCTGAACGGGGTGCAAGTTGGGGCGCTTTTGCCCCACATCTGCACCATGCTATTGCAGGACTTCGCTCCCATCAGTTGCTGAGCACTGAGCCTCTTTCCAAGAGCTTTCTTAGTGCTCTGCTCAGCACAGCCAGTTTCCGATGAAGGTTTCGCAAGGCGGACCCGGCTCCCCTCTCCGCTGCTGCATCTGGCTCTGGCCACCCGAGGGAGACTTCCAGCCTGTGTTTCTCTCCCGCTCCCCGTGGCTGCATCCTCAGAAACGCAGCTTACGTCCTGGACAGATGTTGCAGCTCCTTTGCTTGGGCCCACAGGGAATGCATCTCACCCGTGCAGCTCAGCTGCTCGCTAGCAGCACCGCTGTCTGGGCCCTGGGAGCAAGGCAGAGGATGCCCAGCGCAGCGGGCGCTCTGCAGCATCTCAAGCTGGTCTCCGAACGGGACTCACACTTCTGGCAGCCAGCTGCGGGGAATGCCAGATGTGGGCACTGGGGGCCATCTAGTGGCTGGCCTGGGCCGTCTCTGGGGTTTGGGACAGAAGTTTCATAAACTGGTTTTACCTAAATCACTTAAGGCTGATACTGCATTCAACCAGGCTGATCTTCAGCCAGTTGCAGCCGTTTTGAAACTGGTTTATGTGCGCTGAACTTCTGTTCCGTTATAGGTTTAAACCCGTTTCTGATCGCTTAAACCGGTTTACGTGTAACTTCTGTCCCTAACCTGGTAGGCTGGAAGGGAGCAGAGCGTGGGGATGGTCTTCCTCCATCCTACCCCAACCCCAGCCAGTTTTGCAGGGGCTGTACTTATCTCAGAGTCTGGGAAGGCTCGGTCAAAGGATGCGTGTGTCAGGAGCTTGGGGACACGTGTCTCGGAGTCTCACAGGACCATGCGTCAGGCCCCTGATGCCCGCTCCAGGGGCACAGACCGGCCACAGGAGCAGGGGGGGCAGCAGCCCACGGCGACCCCTCCGCTGGCCCCGAGGAAACAAGGAGGTGCTAACCTGCTCCCCCTCCTGCAGCGCAGCCTGGAAGATGAGCACAGTAACTAGCCCTGGAGAACCCAGGAGATAATTAAATGGTCCTCTTGAAGAGACTGCTCAGGGCGGCTCTAACGAAGCTCCCTTGTTAAGTGTGGTGCTGATGAGCGCCGGAGGGGCTGTCTGCTCTCAGCTCTGCACACACCGCGCAGCTCAGGCTGGAACGAGGCCGGGGCTCCGAAATTTCAGCCAGGCGGAGATGGGGGAAGGGCTGCAGCTTTAATGCAGCCACGGCTTGCTCCAGGGGATCGGGGACCCTGGCACCATTCACCCCCTGGGGCAGGCTGGGGTGGCCGCAGCAGGAGCTACGTCTACCTGGGACACCTATCACTCTCGCCACATGCCACGCTGGGCTGGGACGCCTGGCCCCAGACCCAGGAGCTGCGCAGCCCCGGGGGACGGAGCCGATTAGGCCCCGCTTCACACAGTGACACGACGAGAGGGTGGGCGCAATGAGCATCCGTACCAGTGATGCCACGGAGTAGCCAGCTCAGGAGACAAATTACAGGGACCGTTTCCCAAGCCGGCTGGGGCCGGGAGAGAGCCGGGCCATCTCCCGCTGGGGCTGTGTACAACGTCCCAGGAGCCGAATTGCAGGTTCGTGCGATGCAGTGACTGTTATTATCACAGCCAGCAAATCACCGGAGATTTCAAGGGTCTCTGCTTCCCCCAGATCCCCGCTCTGCCTCCCACAGCCCCCGGGGACCGGATGCATTGCTGAGGCTCTTCCTACAATGCGGCACAGATGAGATGTAGGAAAGCTCCTGCAGCATCGCTCGAGGCTGTGGGACCTGAGGAACGGGGCACGTTCGCCTCTCTGAAATGCCCCCTCCTAGGCTGGGTGCTTTGCTGACAGGAGGAGGCCAGCAGCCACTGTTGACATGGGCCAAACCCACAGCCCCCCTGAACCCCAGCAAGGGGCAAAAAGACAGGTGGGCAACCGGTGGGGTCGGGCAAGACAGCTTGGCGTCTGGGCACGAGTTGATTGTGATCCTAGGAAAGCACAAGGACAAGCTGGGTCTCGGCTGCCGTGAGGTTGGGAGCCGTGGAGCGGAGGATGACGTCGAGCAATAAAGGGTCCATTGCACACCTTGCAGAGCTCCCGCCAGCCCAGCCCCCAGGCCCCACATCTCAACATCTGCCAACCACCCCAACCCCAATGTTATTTAAATGAGGAACACTGATTACGTCTTGTCGCCCCCTCCCACGGCCGGTCTGGCTGTGACAGCCATTGCCATCACCCACCGTTGTGTTACGTGCAAGAGGTGATCGCTATCATGGGATCATAGGAAAGCAGGGCTGAAAGGGAGCTCCTGGCCGCAGCCACCTCTTCCTCTGGATGCGGCCTCTGACCTCTATGTTAGCGCTTTGTCCTCCTTTTCCTTGCCCCACGTGGAGACTTCCCCAAGCTCCTGATTCAGCAAGGTGTGTTGAATTTCCAGCACGGCTTTAAATCCCTCGGTCGTAGAGGCAGCAGTTCACTGCATTATGTGTTTGGATGGGCGGGAGGGGGTCGAAGCGCGTGCTTGAATATGGGACCCTGGCAAAATGCATCGCTGCCGTGGGGCCGAATCCCAGCGGCGGGTCAGGAAACGGGAAGCACGTCACAGGGGAGGGTGGAAGTCACCGCCCTGCAGCCGTGACAGGTGGTCCCGGGGGCCCTGAGCCTCTCCCCTTGGGTTATGGTTGCTGGTAAGAGATTTCGCGCCTGTTCTTGGGAAGCAGCGGCTCGTGGTCGCGATCCTGCCTGCGGGCTCCAGGCATGGGCCAAAGCCAGAGATGTTTCTCTGCCCGTCTCCAACACCGGGTGGGTCGCTGAGATGTGCAGGGAGTGCAGATCCCAGCCAGCCTGGCTGCTGGACCCCAGTCTTGCCCACCCAGGGGTGACCCCAAACTCGACGTGTTTCCAACATCAGCTGGCCAGGACCCAGCCTCCAAGAGACCCACATTGACCTCCGTAAGGGGGTCTGTCCACATGGGACCGTCTGCAGACTAGTGCAGGGATGGACACGGCAGGAGTATAACAGGGAGGCAGGTAGGTGGATAGATGGATGGGTGGTGGGTGAGCGGATGGATGGGTGGGTGGATCCATAGACAGATACCCCTATTTTCCCCATCTCAACACAGCCTCCCGTTTTTCTTCCTTTTGTTTTTTTCACTCCCTTTCCCCTCTGCAGAATCACATTCTCCCAAATAATCCGAATAGGAATTAAGAGCAAACTACAGATGTGTCAATACAGTCCTCTCCCTTCCCCTTCCTTCTCTTCCCCTGGCCCCCCCTCACACACACCAAGCTTGAAAGCACACCAAAAGGTATTCAGGAGAAATTCTGCCAATTGTCACATCTTTCACTGACAGATTTTAAATGAATGTTATTTTGCAAGGGGGGGGGAGAGAAAACCCCCCCCACACGGCTCATCCAAGAGCTGACAAGTCCTAACGGGCCTCATTTTCCAGAGACAAAAATAACTATTTTCAAAATTCACAGCAGGGCTTTCGCCTACACACACTGCACCAAGAGAAACCTGGGGGGAGAAATGTAAAACGCATTGTGTAAATGTAAATGCGCCACGCGCTCGCAAAGCTTTTAAAGCCATTTATCCTTTCTTCCTGGCTGGCCTTCGTTCCCCGGCACATGCGGGCATGCACACACACACACACACACACACACACACACACACGCTTGCAATCATGGATGTACACACACACATACATACACACACACACACGCTTACAATCATGGATGTACACACACACACATGCTTGCAATCATGGATGTACACACACACACACGTGCTTGCAATCATGGATGTACACACACACACACAGAGTAATGTCTGGAGGAAGAGGTAGCCAAGGACACACACACATGGGCTTGCAATCCTGGATGCACACACACGTGTGCATGCATGTACACACACACACACGCCTGAAGGAACAGGCAGCCAAGGGAGGAAGGAAAAGGCGACCCCTCAGCTGAGCCCCCGCGGGGGGCGGTGTGACGGGTGTTCTCCCCCTGCAGCCAGGCCTGTGGATCACCGAGGACCGTGCTGTGGCCAGGCCAGGCAGGAAGCACCCTGCCCAAGGCACCCCTCTCACTTTCAGCCCCGCACAGACCCCTCCTCCTCCGCCACCCCCGTAGCCCGGCTGGACTGCATTTGCCACCAGGTCAGGATGGAGCCTATGGGAACACCAGTGCCGGAGTGCACACCTTGCAGGGGGAGGGAGATATGTCCCCTGCTCCTGGGTCAGCTTCGAGGCTGGGACGCAGGCAGCGGCAGGCAGCTCAGCTCTTCCACGACCCCCTCACCGCAGGGGCAGGGGGGCCAGAGACGCCGGGCAGTCAGCGCCGGTCAAGCTCATTGCCTCGACACCCGACATTAGTACATCCTCCACCCAGCTCCGAGGGGCTGCAATAGCAGCCGGCAGTCGGCTACGCTGGGATAAAGCAGGCCGTCTGGATCGGGGGCAAGTCATAACAGGTGTAAACTGTGCTGGTGGCAAACATACGATACATGTATGCAGTAAGCACCCTTTCTATGTACATAAGCTGGCATGCATGTGTGCATATATACTCATGGCTGTGTGCATGATAGGGGTGGAAACATCTCAAGCCCCGTTGCTTTTAATGCTGGTGCATTGCCTGTCCACACCGTCCCATGCCTGCGCACGCCCTGTGCTTATGGGGGTTAGGCACCTCTTGCCACCCCTGGGTCTGAACCAGGGACCAGCACCTTAAAAATAAGTTAACCCAGGTCCCAGGAAAGGGGGTGGCGTGGGGACACCCGGGGGCCCCGAGCGGGGGAACACAGTGCCGCACATGCGTCGCAGTTTCGTACGCGTACAACAAACTTTATAGGGAGAGACAAATCAGGAAGGCTCGCCCTATGCTGTCTTCTCTTCCCACCTCCCTTACAGTCTCGGGCGCTGCCTGCCTTGCATTCAAAGCTAGCCTCCCCCAGAGCTGAAGGGGCTGGGCTGGGCCGTACCCGGGACGAAGCAGCTCGTTAACCAGGGTCGGATACAACGGGCGCTGAGCTGGGCTGCAGGCTCCTCAATCCCCCCCCTACCCTGGATGCCTGCCCGGCTTAGACCAGTGGCCGTCCCTGCTGATGGCTCCCGGGGGGTAGCAGTTAGGAGAAGCAGGAGGGAAACCCCCTGGTCCTGCACCAGCGTGTCCAGGTGCCAAGGAAGCGAGAGCAGGCGGCGGTCTCTCTCCACCCCACCGCCCCGAGGTCGCGCGCGGTGCCCCCGTCAGATGCGGTTCGACATAAGCCGGGTGTTCAGCTTCCGGAAGAAGGAGCGCAGCTTGCAGATCTTGCACTTCTTCTTTCGGTTCTTGCTCCGCAGCCGCTCCCCCACGCCCTCCCACTCCTCCGCCTCGTCCTCGCCGGCCCACGGGCCCCAGGCGCCGCCGTTGAAGTCCGGATGGGCCCGGGGGTTCTCGGCGGGGTACCGCACCGGGATGGCCGTCCGGTTGTAGTGGACGAGGCGCGTCAGCAGAGCCCGCACCACGTCCGGCCGCTGCGCCGACAGGTCGTCGCGCTCGTAGGGGTCGGCCGTGATGTTGAAGAGCCAGACAGACTTGCGCAGGCCGTGCGTCAGGCGCTCCAGGTTCCACCAGCTCCCGGGGAAGTTGGTCAGGGTCTGCGGGGGGATCCAGTCGCTGTACCCCGGGTCGCCGGTCAGAAGTTTCCACTCCCCGACCCGGATGGAGGCCTGCACGGCCGTGTTCCAGATGCCGAAGCCGTCGGCCAGGGAGCCGTACTTGGCGTGGTTGTAGAGGGGGTCGATGTTGTGCAGGATTTCCGTGCGGGGCGACGCCTTGCCCTCGCTGATGGCCGGCCACACGTCGTAGCCGTCCAAGCCCTCCGCGGCAGACACGTTGCCCCCAGCCAGGGTCACCAGGGTGGGGTACCAGTCCGTGATGTGGACCAGCGCCCAGCTGGTCCGGCGCTTGCGTTGGATCAGGGGGCTGTGGACGAAGCCAATGCCGCGGACCCCGCCTTCCCAGTAGGTGCCCTTGCGGCCTCGCAGGGGCCAGTTGCTGCCCCCAGAAAACGTCTGCCCGCCATTGTCGGTGGAGAAGATGATCACGCTGTTGTCATAGTAGCCGTACTTCTTGAGCGCCCAGGTGATGTTCTTCACCGCCTCGTCCATGCAGGTCACCATGGCGGCGTACTTGCGGCGCGCCACGTTGCCCATGGAGCGGTAGCGGTAGATGTACTCCTTGGGCGACTGCAGCGGGGTGTGCACAGCCTGGAAGGCCACGTAGATGAAGATGGGCTCCTTGGGGCTGTGGGTGGCCAAGATCTTGTTCACCCGCTGGGCGTACAGGACGGTGGAGTACTTCCCGCTCTTGCCCCATGCCACGTTCTCGCCCTCGTGCAGGTCGTAGCCGCAGACGCCCGGCCCGTCGCAGTTGTCGTAGGTGTAATAGTCCACGTTGCCCGTCAGGGAGCCCAGGAAGGTGTCGAAGCCGCGGCGGGTGGGCAAGCACTCCTTCTTGTAGAAGCCCAGGTGCCACTTGCCCACCATGTGCGTGGAGTAGCCGGCCTCCTGCAGCTTCTGGGGCAGGGTGACCCGGTCGAGGGGCAGGCAGTTGGGCTGTCGGGGGCGGATGATGGAGTGCTGCAGGCCGGTGTGGATCTGGTACCTGCACGTGGGGTGGAGGACAAGGGAAGAGGGGCATTAACTCTGATCCAGGGTCCCCGTTCTCCTCCTCTGCGTGGCTGGGAAACCTCCGTCACCGACAGGGACCCCAAGCACGCTCCCAGCCAAGCTGCTCCCTCCGGATCCACTGCAACCTGGATCACTGGGGACACAGACCGTGACAAACCGTGCATGGAGCAGGCCTGGCCCCTGCAGCTGGCCATTCGCACAGCTGCTGGGCAGCTCTCCTAGCAAAGGCTGGATCGTACAAGCCACGGTCACCCCGCAGTGGGCTGTTCCCCTGAGCGAGGTGAGTCAGGGCTGTGCCAGAGGCCGGCATGCCTCTCCAGAGTCTCCTGGGGGTGTCAGGAAGCCTGTTATGGGGGAAATGGGAGCGAAGCTGGAGCTCTCCAGATGCAGGCCAGCACCGCCTGTTCTCCCGGGCCCTAGCTCTCCCGGGAGCACGTGGCACAATGCTCCCAGCCCCGTCTGGACGGGTCCCGCAAGCATGGATAACGACCCACCAGGCGTGCTTCGTGGGCCTCTCTGTAGGGGATCACCCTGGACTCCCAGCCAGCTGCGCGTACCTCTGGGGGGTCTGCAAGGCAAAGGCAACCGAGCAGCGAGAGCTGTACACGTGTTAAGGATTATCACGACTACTAGAGGCGAGTCTAGCAGGTGCCCCAGGGGGGATGGCAACCCTACTGGTAAACACGCAGACCCTGGGGGGAAGCTGCCTGTGTGTTGGCACTGCATGCCCAAGTGCCAAGGGGCTTGGCAAATGCAGGTATCTATTGCTAGCCCATTTTACAGGCAGGTAGCCTGAGGCACAGGAGTCGGCTGCAGCCTTGAAAAATTGCAGTGATTTGGGTTCTCCTATGAAGGCACCAGCCGGACCAGCCAGTGGCATGTCAGCAATATGCCCCCAGTTTCCTGCCCCCCAGCCTGATGCTCCATCCCCTAGACCCGCTGTCTCTCTTGGGTGTTGCCGTAGCCGTGAAGCCCCTCTCTGCCTTTAGTGCAGGTCTCCTCACGATGCCCCACGAGGCAAGGCAGGACCACTGTCCCCATGCCACGGGTGAGAAACCGAGGCACGGAGAGATTAAATGACTCGTGGGTGACTGCAACAGAGCAGGGACCAGCAGTCGGTCTCCGGCATCTCAAGGTAGGACCCTCCCCAGGCAACACCCCAGGAGAAGTGGCTGCCTTCAGCCCTGGTGTGCGTTTCTGCTGATCCGCGGGAGCTGGACCCGCTCGCAGCCAGATTGAGCTCCCTGCCCCGTGAGAAGTTTGCTGGAGTTATTGCTTATGCAGTGCACACATCAGCTCTTCTCTGTAGGACCCGAGTCCTCTTCTCCCCAGACCTCACCACCTCCAAGCTGCTGTCAGTCACCCCATGAGCATGTAGCCCATCCCTGCCTGCAGCCATGAACTGGGATAAAGTGGCCAGAAGGAAAGGGAGGGGAAGAAGTCTCCCAGCCTAGTGCGCAGGTGAAGCTGGTGCCTTACCTGCCCGTGATCAGCTGGCTCCGGGACGGGGTACAGATGGGCTGTATGTAATAATTCTCCAGTTTCACCCCTTCTGCTGCTAGCCTGTCCAGCGTTGGCGTCTGTATATCCGAGCCGTGGTACCCGACGTCATGGTAGCCTTGGTCGTCGGTCAGGATGAAGATGATGTGAGGCGGGCTGGCGAAGGTGGGAGGCAAGGATTTCTCCATTGGGTCCATGGAAACATCGGATACCAAGCTGGGCTTGATCCAGTCCCAGGACAAGTAGCCGAAACCCAGCAGGCTGACAAAGGAGAAACCCGTGAGGGCATAGACAGCCATCATGCAAGTGTCCAAGGGAAGTTACCAAATCCCAGTACGCTCCAGGAATCCCAGGCTCTTCTTCCACTCCAGCCTTTGTCCCGGGCAAGTTTTGCAGGATCAGCTCTCCAGCACCCCCGGGGAAGAAAGAAGCAACGTGATCCACCCAGGCTGGGCACTTCTAAGCAGAAAGAAGCTAATCTTCCCCCTGAGCCGACGGAGGACACGTGCCCTGTCAAGTTAATTTCCTCCGGGATGTTATTAAGAACAGTTCCAAGAGTTTCCAAGACGTGTCCCAGCGCTGGAGTGACTCCCCACTGTTTCTACACCGACCGCACAAGCCCCTTGCTGGAGAACACGCTGGAGTCTCTCCCAGTTCAGCCGGGTCCCTGCCTGGCTGTCCAAAGGGCTCATCGAGCCGCGTTTCAGCAGACGATGATCTTTATATTCAGACTCCTGCGGGAGTTAGAGCTAAAGTTCAACCTCACAGCTGGGGCGTCCTCACCCTCACCCTTGGGTGCCAAACCATACTCTCCCCTCCTCACGGTCTGCTCCGCGGGGGTTCCTTCACCATTGCAGAATACCATTATTCTCGTCCTTCCTTCCTTTGTTTTATTCCCCCCCTGCCCCCACGTCTTTGCCGCCTAAGAATCCCTGAAGTCCTCCGAGGCTGGGGAAGGTGCTTCCTGAGTCAGGAGAAAGCTGCCAGCAGTGTGAGAGCGGAGCCAGAGGGCAAGAGAAAGAAAGTTCCCTCCTGAACAAACTGGAGGAGGCAAAAAGTTGGAACATCTGCCGGGGATCCTGGCTCCGCAGCCAGGTTTATGGGGAGCTGAAGTCTCAGCCCCGCCCCGAGCTTTCCCCGTCCAGGAAAGAGCAGGGAGGATGGAGCCCTGCAGGGTCCTAACTCCGCTGCCTCCCTGCAGCCTCCTCTGAGATGTGCAGGGAAATCGCTCTAGGTCCGGCGCTTGGCGGCTTCTTGCCCGCCTCCCCAGAGGCATTTTCACTGCTTGCCCTGCAGCTGGGAAGGCTTCACCTTCTCCAGATGTGCCCCCCCAGCTCCTGGGTCTGGCTGCTCTGCCTCTTGCTCTCCCTGGTGGTGTCTACACAAGACGCTTACTGCGCATTAGCCTAATAACACTGCGCAGTGGCGTGGCAGGCAAAACCTGTGCTAATAGCCTACGGCGCAGTGTTATTAGGCTAAGGCATGGAAAGCATCACAAAATAACCGTGTGGTGGTGGTACCATGTAGTAACTCTAGCTACTGCGCATTTAGCTTGTACTGCATTGGGCAAGTACTAAACAAAATGCGCAGTAACTAAGGCACATTAATGAATGTGTAGACGCGCCCAGGATGGAGCATGCTTTTTGTGCGAAGATGGGGAGTCCTGCAGGGCACTTTCCTCCTCCTGCAGGTTCTCGTTTTTAGCATGATGGCATCCCCTTGGTTTGCACAGAGCTGCGTCTTGATGTACCACGGAGCTGGCGTGGTGGTGGGTGCCACCTGAACGTGCCCCTGGGGAGGCAAAGCCACAGAGCTGAGTTATAACCCTGGAGGGAGTGAGCAGCAAGGGGGTAGCTCGTGAAGCTGGGACTCTTCACCCATCACAAAGAGGAGCTAGTAGGGCTAGTCCCATCCTCCAGATAAGGAAATCGAGGCAGAGAGCTGGGGTGGTTTGTCCGCGGTCACAACATAAACCAGGAGCAGGATTTTGAAGTCACTCCCAGACCAGCTGCATCTCTGGCTCCTGGGTGCAACCGAGGTGTCCAGTCTGCAGTCCCAAGGAACTGGGATGGAAATGTCAATGCAGGACTATGACTGTGGGTGCTGCCTGCAGATATCCACGGGTCTCCTCTCCTGCATGGGCTGCCACAAAGCCCCTTTAGGAAATGCCTATCTCTGTTTCAGCAGCCACTGGAGCCCCTAAAGGTGGCGATACCATGTGATGGTGGTACCAAGTTCTCACCACCACTGAGAACTTCAAGCCTAGGTGATGAGGGATCATCTCATTTGATGCCTTTTGGTGTCACTTCATGCGATCCCCAGGATCATGGGACATTCAAATGCTCCCTCGCAGTCCCTGGGCTCCGACTTGGGGGTGGGGGGAACTGAGGAAACGGTCCTTGTCTCTGCACCAGCGCAAGCCCCTGTGATGCGAGGGGCATTCGTAGTGACCAGGCTCCTGACCCAGATTGCTCTCATGCGGGTTTTGCACCCGGGACTCTGTGCAAGCGTGAGCAGAGCCAGGCCCTGGGCATTGCCCCTCGTTTTTTTGCAGCGAGGCCTGGCCGCGGTTGGCAGGCCTCCCAGCTGTGCGCCGGTCTCTAGGACCACAGGGCTTCGGTTCGGCCCCGGGCGGCTCTGCCAGGCCCTTGTCGTTCTGTTGACCCAGTGCAACAGCTGGGCACGTTTATTCAGCACTCCTCGCTTGCGCTCGCTCTGCTCCCGCGGGGGGGAAGCTGAGACTGGGAGCGAGACTTCGTCCTGGTTCCCAGCACCTCCCAGCCAGAGCTTGTGATGCTCCCCGTTGGCACCCGGCACAGCCTCCGGGCAAGGCTGAATGAGAGTGAGGGAGTCTGGGAGCAGGGGCGGCAATGGTGAGGGCTGTGCCCCCATCCAGGAGGGCATCAGCAGACTGCGGGCACGAGAGGATGGGACCCCGAGGGCAGAAAGGGTGAGCGGAGCCCCCGCCACGGTGATGTTCATACCCGGCCAGGGCAGCCGGGGGGGTCTTCCCACATACCTGATGTCTACTGTGAACTGCCCCCCACCCCTGGCAGCTCTGCTGATTTGCCCCAGGTGGTTGTCTCTCAGGTTGATGGCAGGGGGTCTTTGCAGATGCAGGGCGTTACAGGTAAAAACTGCAGCGGACAGACAGGCAGACCGTTAGGTTTTCTGGACAGGCGCCTGGCTTGTCACATTTTCAGTGATTCATACCTATTTTAGGGGGGGAGCAGGAGGCTGAGCCTATCTCTTAGGAAGGTTTTATTAACCCCTCACTGAGTGGCTGTTTTCTTTCCTTCCTCCAGTGCCCCCTGTCCTGCTCCCCTCCCTCGTCTTGAACTTGCCCCTCTCCCTTCTTAAAAGATTTGTTTCTTTCTCCCCTTCTTCTTGGGCAAAATAACCTCCTTGCAGTAAAATCTGCCTCTCCCCTACCAGGCTGTCGGGGGGTGGCGGCTAGAGGATGGGACCAAAGCCAGATCCCCTGGGCTCTGCCCTCCTGAATCGTGGGCACAGATTTTTCTGTGCCTCAGTTTACCTGTATGCATGGCAGGGACTGTCTGTGCAGCACGCTGAGATCCTCAGACCAGCGGCATGGCATTGCCTCCACGTATTAGCATCGCTGTGCTTCCTAACTCATAAATAATAGCCGGGTTTGATACACGTCTCTGCAAAACATGCGAACACTGAGCCTTCCCCTTCCCCGTTGTGTCCTTCTCCATTTGGAGATGACGCTGGTTTACACCCTCTGTTTATCCCTAGGCTCGAAGCTCATGAGAGGGTGGGATTTGAAGGCACTGCTTTGCACATCGACACCTCTGATCCTGTTAAAAAGCTCTTGGGGAAAGTATAAAAATGCTGACGGCTTGTCCTGGGTCATTTTCTTCAATGACCCTTTGCTGTTTGGAGACCTCAGCAGGGCGAGCCTAAAAAGGTGCATCCCAGCCGTGTTGGAAGCAATGCATGTGGGACTAGCCCCCACGCCACCGTCCCCCCAGCCAGAGTAACGTCGTCAGCCGCAGCAGTAATCAGTGCAGCACTGGGGAGCGGACTTTAAAAGGGCTGGTTTCTGGACAAGGCTGGGAGGAGAGATTAGGGCAGCGAAGGCCTGGAGGATGTCAGGGCTGGCTGGCAGATCTCTGGGGAGGGGAAAGGAGCCCCGGGAGCGCAGTCTGGAGGGGAGTGAGAGCAGGGAGGGAGGCAAGCCTGTGCCCAGGATCTCCTGGGAGCATCCATCTGAAGAGCGGCACGGCGAGCACATTCAGCCCCGAGGCAGGGCGGCGCATTATCTCTGTTCGCACGTCACGAGCGCCTGACGAACTCATTCCTGTGGTCCCAAGGAGGATAGGCTGTGATGGGCTGGGAAGGGAGGTCCGCTGGGAAGGAAAAGCCACAGCAAAGGGCAGAGCGAGAAGGGGCAAACACATGGGGGCAGGATGGGAGCGAGGGGCCGGGACGAGAGAAGGCCTCGGAGCCTGGGGGGCAGAGCCGCTGCGGGGCAGAGGGGGGGCTGTGCCCGCTTCAGGATCCAGACGACAAAGGAAGAAACAGCAGCGTGAGCTGGGGAGCACGGCTCGGCTTTGGGGTGAGCGCTGCGCCAGTCACCGCTAGCGCGTGCAGGAGGCTGATACTCTGCTGCGAGCCCCTGCCCACCCACCCCAGAGCACGACGGGCGCGTAGCTGGACTGCGTCCTCGGCTGCTACGGCCGCGGGCGGAGCAGCCACGTCCAGGCTCTGCTCAAGCTGGCGTCTGCTCTTCTGGACAGACACGGCTGTCACTGAGCGCAGGGTCCGGCCCTGGATTACGCTAGCTCAGCTCCAAGCCCTTTGCTCCTGGCTCACGTGGGACGTTTTCTAAGCCCCCACCCAAAATCACTGGAAAACTCCCAGCTGTCTCTGATCTTTAGCTCCACGCTTTCTCCCTGTCTTGCACCTCTCAAAGATCCTGCAGGAGGCGGCTGGAGATATCACCCAGGAGCAGACACTGCTGTGCCCAGGGTACCACTGCCGTGGGTGGGCTAAGACGCAAACCCAGGCTCCCCAGATGAAGCTGGGGCTGGAGTCACCCTACAAACCACCCTGCACACAGATGGTCCGCATCTCTCGGCTTAGGGATGGGGTAACCAGTAGCTGTGCAGCCACGCTGGAGGCCCCCCAGCCTGGGCTTGATTTCGACACTTATCCCCTGAGCTGATGAAGCAACATGGGACATTTGGCATGGACATATATTCCAGCCAGCTCTGACTGATCCATGCATCACAATGGGCAGAAATGGGACGAAAGCACAAAACCCCCAAACCCTGTGGTCTGGGCCGTCCCGCCCGTCCCTCTGCCAATGCAGGAGCGCTGCTGGTGCGAGCTTTCCAACCTAGCCCCGGAGCTGGGACATGAGAGGCGTTCCAGCAGATTGCACAACTGGGAAGTTTCCCTGAGCCATCGGTGTGTCTACACCGCCAGAGGTTTGGCAGCTGGTGATTGAAACAGCCTTGATCTTGCTAACGGTGTGAGCTTCAGTCACTAGTGAGGTCCCAGGTGGGCTCAGGCAGCTGTGCTCCCTTGGGGACCTGAGCTGGCACAGCTACGGCTCCTCAAGGTGTGGGCATGTCTTTGGATGTCTAGAAACAGCTTTAGTGGCCTTTCCTTTCATTTGCTCCCGTGTTTTCTAGCATTACCTTCCATTGCCACCTTGGGGTCACCCTGTCTCCCCGGGCTGTTCTCCTAACCATCCTCTTGACTTCAACTGCTTTGGCTCAGGTCCTTAGAGCTGATTCCCCAACACCCTAGGTAGGATCCAGGCTTGCAGTCCCTCGCTCCACGCTTTCACTGAGGTTAATCATGGATTAGAGCAAGGAGCCAGACCCTTTCTCTCTGGCTCGGCTGCGATGGCGGGGTGGAGGTACGGTGCTCAGCTCTGGAGGCATCGGGACCAGAAACACTGAGACGAAGGGGAAGGGATCAGAAAAGATGATCAAAGACCCCTCACAGCTGGCAGGGCTTTACTTTTTTATTTCCTTTGCACACTCTTCTCATCGCTGCTCCATCCGTCTCCCAGGACGAGCCCATATCCAGTGGGGCTCCTTAGCACTGACACCGGCCCTGCATCACCGAAACCCCTGCAGGCTGTTTCACCTGGGGGCACGGGGGCTTTGTGGGAAGACGGCCGGCCAGTTGGACAGGAGAGGAAAGCAACCCCCTACCATCCCAGTTCATCCAGACTGGAGTCAGGTATGTGCAGAGGGGCCCGGGGAGCCGTGGGGCGGGGGGCAGCGGCCCTGCAAACAAACCCTGGGGCTTGCTTTTGTTTTAAAGCCTATGGAGGAAACAGGAGGTGGGTGATTTATGGCTTCAGGCCGCTGGGGGTGAACCCTGGCCTAGCTCTGGACAGGGTCCTGTTTACACAGCTGTTTCTCTATGCAAATATTTGACAATTAGGGAGCTTTTAAATCAGTTTTAGGTGGCTGGGGGTGGGGGGTGTAAGTATAAGAATAATCCTAGCTCTTCCTGCATCTTCCCATTCCTGCCTCTCATATCTCCACCACCACCCCCTGCCCTTGTGAGTCCTGGCTCCAAAGACCTTTCCTGCAAATGGCTTTCGCAAACCGGCTTTGCCGACCCTCGCTGCAAGGGCCACACAGCAAAGCTGCGAACCAGGCATCAAGTGTGGTTTTTTATTTTAACCCTTCTTTAGCCCCTCAGGGTTTCAATACTGCCTTTCTCTCGCCGCTCAATGGGACATTATTAACAGCAGCATTTTTAAAAGCAGGGCTCCCCGGCTTTACAATGGCAGCTCTGTTGCAGGGCATAATATTGCACAACCTGTTTGCCGGGACAGCTGGATCCCCTCCCCTCTCCCTCCGGCCCCCCCACGCTCCCCAGGTACATGCCTCGTCCCCCGTCCCACCGAACGCGAGCCCCGCCTGCAAGTATGAAAGGGTTTTAATAGGTCCCACTCCTCCTTCTTCACACGAGACTTTTGACCTATTAGGGCATCGGGGTCTACAACAGGCCTTAAATGCTGAGTGTGTCGCTCTTGTAGCCTTAGATGTTTAAAGGCTTCCGTTCTCCCTGGCCAACCTGTGATTTTGGTTTTTTATTGGGTTTCTGATGAAAGGGTCTAAGCAAGTCTGGGGGAATAAAAACCCAGTGCAGAGGCCGGAGGGAGCTTGTTACTTTGACTGAAGAAAACCCCAAGCGAAGGATCTCAGCCGCCCGGCTAGGACGTGGACTGCAGCGTCGTCGCTGCAACGGCAGCGAGGAGAGATCTGTGGGATGCTGCGGCAGATAGCCGCATCTCAGCGTTTCCATGATATCAGCCCTGCATGCTGGGTTTATAACTTGGCTGTGAAAACACCCTCTGGGTGGAAACTTGGCAGCCAGCCCCTGGTCAGGGAGCAATGTCATGTTCACAATGCGGCGATTAAAACAAATACAGAAACAGTTTTTGAAAAAGTTCGGGTGTTCCTGGTCGTTCCCAGCACCGTGAGGTCTGAATGGGACCTCTTTTCTGCTTGGCCTGACTGTAAAGAGCCAGCCAGGCCTTTCCCAAATGGAGCCATTACTCATTACTGCCCAGCAGAGTGGGGGCCACATCCATTTCCGGGGAAGTCGGGTGGAGTCTTTCTGTCGACATCCATGAGCTTTGCAGCAGACCCTCCACGGATCGCAGCGCCCACGCTGACCCTCTCATTCAGCTTGTGGCTGGGCAGCTATAAGCCCTGTGGCCTTGCCTGTCATCAAACAAGTAGTTGACGGCATGCCAAAAATAGTCCTAGTTAGGAATGAGCCATCCCCAGCTCATGTCCGGCAGTGTCGGAGATCCCACGGTTTATGAGTCCGCGTGCAATTGTGGCGCGGAAGTTTCTTGCGTGCAGATGTGCAGCCACCCTGGGTAAATGCTGCCTTGTGCATGGCGATTGCTGTCATGGGATGCACCAAAAGCGTGACAAACTTTTATGGATTGGGACCAGAGTGCGTGCCTGCGGAAAGTTGGAGATTGCTGGGACAGAGTGACTCATCCGCCCTGAGCGGGAGCAAGCAAGGGGATGAGAGTGATCAACACGTTTGCACGATCTTCCTTTTATGCAATCATGATCATTGCTACAGCAACCCTCTGTGATGTCAGACACCAAAATAATAGGAGCTGATGCTCTTTCCACGCAGAAAGGAGTCACGGCGCTCTGTTTTTCCTGGCTGGATGGCTTCAGACTTTCCCGACGAGAAATCGGCTGTTGAGCGTTCCAGCTGTTGGACCTCTTTCTGGGGCTACGCAGCCCCTCCTGAATGCCTGGCGCAGATGCACATAATCTGTACTGTCGAAAATAATGCTAATCATAATAAAATGCACTTAAAAGCTGCTGCGTAATATTAAAGCACTTCTCTAATGTAAACCACGGTGCCTGCTAACACATGTTGGGCTTGGCTGGGGCGTGCTGAACATCTAAGCAGTGCCATTCCCCTTTCTCCCTCCGGTCCCTGGCGCACCGGCCTTAGAAAAATAAAAAATAAAATGCTCAAATAAAAAACATTTCCTCTGCTCAGCCGAGAAATATTTCTTCCAGGTTTGATCGCTGTTGATGCGTCTCGATTACTCTGCTAATTGCTTCCCTGGAATGTCTTATAAATATTCCTCTTTGGGTTTATTTTCTTTCTTCCCCCCACCCTTTGCAGTGATAGATCTCACTCCATCAGCTACAGCCCCTTGATTAAATATCCCTCCCCTAGCCCTGTCCCCGCAGCTCCAGCTCTCCTCCTTCTTCCCTCCTTCACGGCTGGTGCGTTTGCTTTGAAGAGACGACAAGCTGGAGCAGAGCCGGTGGGTTTGGCTCTGCTCTTTCCTTCCCAGGCCTTGTGCTTTCCACACGGCTTCGGCACCCTCCATAAACGCTCTAGCACGGGCCCAAGTTTCCAGCCTGGCCCTGAAATTCGTCCATCCCCAAAGTAGCATGCTAGGAGCTGCCGATCCCATGCAGAGGCTGGAAGGCAGTGGGATGGCTGGTACTCCCGAGGCAAGGTCTCTAGCCAACACCCATGTGCTGGAAGGGTTTTGATCCAAAACCCCAGCAGGGTTTTGGAGGAGGTGGTCATTTATGGTGGAGGAATTCAAATCCAGCCATGCTGAAACACCCGAGGTTTGGGGATGAATCCAAACCACTCCTAGGCAGGGTAACCAGTGAATACATTCGGGCCGATGCTTCAGTCTGTTCACCTTTGAGTGGTTTTCTTCTGTCCAGCCTCGCCGTGCTCCCCGACCATCAAAGCGGCGTGTGGGTGGGGAGGGGGTGACGGATCGAGAAGGAATCACTGGCTCTCCTTGTCTCTGGGACCCCGTTTGAACTGAAGGAGCAGGTCCAGAGGCAGCGGAAGGAAGGATTTAAGCCTTTAACATGGTAGGTTTCTAGCACTGCTTTCCCTTGCCAGTGACCTTGACCCTTGGCTCCTGAGGCTTATTGACTTTGGCCTCTTCTAACTTCATTCCTGACATGATTAATCACGGGACGCACAGTAACTCCTCGCTGCTTGAAGTATGTAAGATGCTGGCATCCTCTCCAGTCTCCTCCTGGCACAGCAAGAAAGAGTCATTCTTCCCAGCACCAGCCAGGCAAATTTCTTTTGCAGCACAGACCAGACACCTCTCTCTGCTAGGGCCTGGGGAGCGACAGGGCTGACTTCTGGATGAATCTCAGCTTGGGGCTTCTTTCTGTCTCCCTCCGCTAGCTCAAGCCTTCTTTCTGGACATCCTTCCCCTACCAGAAGGAAAGACATACTTGGCCAGTGCAACCAGTGCACCTTCCTGGCCTTCTCTGGGTCAGGCAGCTGAGATGGCCTGCAAAGATGCACGAGTTTCCTCCCGTCCTGCCCTTTCATCCCGAAGCAGCGCTTCCGGATGCTCACTGGCAGCTCCCCCGGGCAGGCAGGGAGTCGCCCAGGCTCATGATTGCTTGCTGTGAAAGAGCTTTGCCACTTCATTTGCCCAGTCGCTTAGATTTGAGTGTCTCTCTTCTCTCTCTCCCTTGTTGCCGGACAGAGAAATCTCCTCCTCCAAGTCCAGCTGCATGCTACCAAGCTGACTGTCATCAGTCCTTGGGTTTACATCCAGGCTGGGCATCAAAGCACTCTGCCTTCCCCGGGTGCACCCAGCCCTCTCCGAGCTCCCTCCTCTCCTCATTTCCATCTCGCCTCTCAGGCGTGACCGCTGTAAAAGCAGCCAGTGGGTTTTGCCTGGCGGGAGACCTGAGCCCGGCGGGCAGGCAGATCCAGGAGCTGTGCCCCGGAGCAAGCGCCAGGCCCGAAGGGTGAAAGAAAACAAACCCCCGCGCTGGGCTTGGCGGAGACAAGGGGCCCTTTGTGAGTGGGGGACCTCTCGCAGGGGTCCGGCGGAGGCGGCCGGATCGCCTGATCGCTCTGTTTGCTTGTCGTCCTGGCCTGGCTCGCAGAAAGGAAAACACACCTGATTGCAGCGGCCCTGCTACCACCTGTAACCGATTAGCAGGAAGAGGATGGGCTGTTGACTTGAAACGTGTTTCCCCAGCTGCCTTGGGAGCTTTTGCTGAGCTGGTCCTTCCTACAGCTACTTTCCCCTCCGGCAGGGCGGGATGCGGACAGCGTCTGGGGGCAGTCGTAATTCTCTATCTGGTGGGCCAGACATCGAGGGTGCGGAGAATAGGCTGCTTTCGAGAAAAGGGGGCGACCCACCGCAGACAGGGAGACAGCCCTTTGTGACCCCTGAAGAGCAGAGAGCCCTCCGAGACTTTCCACCCCTCTTCAGGAGCAGGCAGCAGCAAATGAAAAGATGGAGGAAACATGGAAAACCCTTCTCTCGCAGGAGATGCGGGCAGCGTAAATGCTCTTCATAACCCAGGCAGCCCCACTCTGCTCTCAAAGGCCGCCCGACTCCCAGCAGAGGATGAAACAGGCAGGACCTGGCCCCAAGCGGAGCTTTGACCCTGAAGAGAGAGGTGTGACAGAGTGTCCAGAAAACCCGGTGGGGCGCTTGTACACGTCACGCGTTGCTGAGTACACGTCATGAAAGGGTGGCGACAATCGCCGTGTCTCTAGGTTAGTTGCATGTGAAAATGCACGTTGACCTCTTTTTATCGTGGTAGATTTTGATTTATCTAGGCAAGTTAGACCACCTCTGATGTGTTTTATTTTTAGAGACCTCACTCTTGCCATTGACTTTCCATGGGTTGTGCCTATTGATCGGCAACGCTGGCCAAGCCGTGAGATAGAACGAAAAAGACCTACGGTGGGTGGAGGAGGGTCTGAATGGAGAGGAAACGAGGCCCATTCGCTCACTGGGTTTGGAGACACCATGAAGACAGATTGGTATCAGCTGGACCCACTGAAAGGTCCAGAGGCCTCTTTCTGCAGAACAGCTGCTAGGATCTCCCCGGGCAGCCCACACTGAGGCAGGAGAGTAAAGCATTGGACCCGAGGAAGAGAAAGACTCCCAGCTCTCGCACACAAGCCCCAAGGCCTGGAATAGACTCCCTCCAGAAGTGGTGCATGCACCTACTCTGGACTCATTCAAGAAACTTACCTTGCTGGGATCCTTTGACCCTAGCTGACATCCTGCCCCTGGGGCGGGGGGGCTGGACTCAATCTGCAGGGTCCCTTCCAGCCCTAGTGTCTGTGAAAACTGTGACATCTGTCTACTGCCATCTCTGAACTCCCTAGCTGAAGGTGATGGACCTGACTTGCTTTCTAGGCAGAAACAGCTAACTCCCAGCCCCATCTCCGCCGGTACCAGGCCCCATGTATTAGTGGTACCGTCTCTGGCTCAGAGCAGGTGAGCTGTGCTGCAGGGCTTTTTCACAGTTGTAAGGAGAATTACACCCATTCAAGGGTGCTGGGTTAGTGCCAGGGTGTGGGGTGCACTGGTGAGGAGAAGAAACAGGCTCACTATCGCAGGCTTGAAGAGCCATTGTTCTGCAGCTCATTTGCAGGGGAGTGTTTTAGTAAAGAGCCCATTTAGGTGACTTCACCTGAAAGGTATTAATAATCCAGCTAAGGAGAGGGAGTTCCTTCTTCACTGAAGATGCCAGGAGCACATATTGCCTTCTTGCACCAGAAAGGCTTTACTTTCATAGAGCCTGACAGATTAAAACAAGGGTGGGTGGGTCTGGTTGATTATTCAGCCTTTTACATGTCTGAAAGGAGTTGGCATGTTGGAATCTCTTGCGGTCTCTTCTGAGACCCAACTTGCCCCGGGCCATTTCAGAGGGGTGGAGAGAAGACTGAGGAGAGAAATCAGCGGCAATAAAAAGACCTCATCGTGTATTTTTGCACACAACTAGCCTAGCGAAACGGCGATTTTTGCTGTCATTTTGCGACGTGCACCTAAGCAACGCTTCGCTTGCAAGAGTCTTGCATGGTTAATATTTATACTCCCTGCTGCACTCACTTCATGAGGCACCAGCTTCCTTGTGAGCCCAATTTTGGAGGTCTTGACTTACAGATGGGTGCCCCCTCCAACAAGAAAACACCAGGCAGGGCCTTAAGAAGAAGAAGTCTCCGTGAGGTTTTCACTGGGAGGATTTTTCCCCAGCTGAGAGGGGTGAAAGGAGGGTCCAGCCCCGCTGCGGATAAAAAGCTCTCAACATAACCAGATCCAAAGCGGAGCAGAGGGGAGCCGGAGGTGTGACTTTATGATATCACGGTTAACAATAACTGGCCGTAGCCATGCGTTGATACTGCCCGAGTTTCTCTTGGCATCCCTGCAGCAAAATCTTCCAGCAAGTAAATCTGGGATGAAAGTTTGGAGACTGGCTCCTTCCCTTCCCTTTCAAGTGGGAAGTAGAAACCATTAAGAGTTTCCATCAGCTGAGCGCAGCAGAAGAAAGCGCTGGAGTGCTTCATTCAGATGGAAAACTCTGGGAGCAGATTGTCCAGGCAGCATATTTTATTTGCAGCAAAACCCTCCAAAATTAGCCTTACACAGGCAAATGATTTATACGCAGCAATGGAGGGGCTGGAACGGCATCACGAGCAGTCAAGCCAATCGGGCTAAGTTTTACTGACAATGCTGCTGGTGGCCAGAGGCCGTTTGGCTTTGATAAAACCACAGATTTAGGAAAGAAACCTGACTGCCAACAGGAAAAAGCAGAGGGTGAGTGGAGACAAAGCAAGAAGAGTGCTCAGCTGAGCCGGTCCAAAGAAAGGGGGAGAAGAACAGCTGCAAGAAGAGCTTCAGTGAAAAAGCACAGAGGCTCCCTTTGAAAAAAAACCCGGGGCTGAATGGTCAGAGAGGCATTTCTAGAAAGGCCTCCAGCCTCCCTCCCAGGCACTAAAGATCAGCGAGAGCCGGCTCTCTCCGATTGCTCGCTCCGGCCTGCAGGCAGGCTTGCTTGCATCTTAGGGAGGAAGCAGACCCCAGCACCACCTCACTGCTTCTTGTAAGCCAGCTGTTAGCAGATGTGTTTTTTGTTATAAGCCATACTACCGCCCGCGTGTCAGAAAGAAATCGGCGGCTTCCTAAGGTGTCTGAACCTGGGGACAGTGGTAAGCATCTCCATGACTTTTACAAGGGAAGGGCTCATTCCTCGAAGCTGCTCAGGACGGGGACAAAAGCGACGCATTTCCTTGACTAATCGGAGCAGGAAGCGCAGCGGTGCAGAAACCGCCTCTGGCTCTCATGGGAGCGGAGGAGAGTAGGTCTGGGAGGTCATCGAGCCCAGCTGCTGATCGGCTCAAAGTCCTCCCGGTTCAGCGTCTGTCCAACTGCTCTGAAAAACTCCCCAGCCTCTGCTCCAGGGCCAAGCCACCCTCACAGGGAGCAAGTGCCTCCTAACTGCAACCCCGAAGTTCCTCTGCTGTGGTGCAAGAGCCCTGCTCCTGGCCCCGTGGCTGCCGGGGGCCGTCCATCTCCACTGTCTGCAGAATCGCCCTTCGGGAGCAGCAGCATTTCTGCTTCTGAAACCTGTTCACCCGCGCTCCTTCTGCTAGGACTCGGCTATTTACTGCTGCTCTGTGGTTAAAGAATGAAGATTACCCCCCTCCTTGATCTCGATATAAATAGAAAACGGATTCTTTCTCCTTCCGATTGGGTTACGGCGCATGAGAGCTTTGGCTTTGGAAAACAGCTCTAACCCAAGCTGGGGCTTTATGGGCAAAGCTTTTGAAAGCTCAGGGCCCTGCCAAATTGCCTTCCATTTAGAGAGGGATAATCACCTGGCTGCAAGGCTGGACCCATTGAAGTACCATTAACTTCAATGAGGCTGGGATTTCACTCCAGGTGCCTTCAATATCTCCTCCTTAAGCGAGCTCCTTCTCCTCGCTACACACCAGTCTAATGGCATTGATTGGCTGTCGGTCAGCACGGCGCAGGGGACCGGGTGGTGCTGCATTGCATTTAATGTCGCCAGGGAGTTTGATTGCATTTCTTTGACATGCCTTAAAAGCATATTGGAAATGGCCCAACAGATGCAAAGAAAGCGAGGTGGGGGCGCGGGCTGGGTTTTTGTTCTTCCAGGTTTCCCCATTCACATTTGCTGTGAAAAGAAAAGAAAAGAGAGTGCTCTTATTTGAAAGTAAAGGCTACATTCCCATGTTTAGTGCACAGAATAATTGCTCCAGGGTTTTGGAAGCGGGGAGGCATGACATATGTCCCCCATCTCAGCCCCCACTTTCTGGGGAAGGAATCTCCTGAATTAGTCTAGGAGATGGAAATCTCACGCGACTCCTTACCTGTCTCAGCCCCTGCTGCACAATGCCATGGGGGGCATGTAGCAAGGCTGAGAAGCGCCCCTCCAAATACACGGCGGGGTGTTAGCAAGGGCAGATTTGGCCGGCCTAAGTTTGTCCATGCGGAAAGGCTCAGCGGTGGTAACTCCCAATGCTGAAATCCATTTTGGCCAGGGAGACTGGGCTCTGTGACAGCATGGATTCAAGCAGCATCGTGAATTTAAGAGCATTGCTGAGAGCTGGAACTGAGTCAAGGTGTGTGCGCCGGGAACTCCTGCCCGGGATTTCTCATTTATCCGTGTCAATATATGTCTCAGGAGGAGATCTGTCTTAGGCACACGGCAGCAAGATGTACTCCGGAGACGGGGGATCTGTTTTGCAGGTAGAGAAGAGAACATCTTAACCCCAAACCCTATAATCAGCTGTTTTCTCTGTCTCTTCCAGAAGTGTAGCTTAAAGATGGGTTGTTGGCACGTCTAAAGTGCCTATATCAATACTGCAGAAAGTGATTCATGATTATCTGCAGTAATACAGAAGCTATGCACAATCGCTAATAATAGGGCTTTGAATCCGACACTTTGCTCAAGATGAAAAATGACTGGAACAAAAACCTAATCGCACCTCGTTCTAACTATAAAAGGAAAGATATAACCCATATTTAGAGCTCAGAAATAGTGGTGTTTAATTGAAAACACAAGTTCTGGCTTATCTTACACAAGGACCCTTGTCAAAATGGAACATGGATCTTGAGTTGAGAATAAGGCAACCGGGGGGAAAAAAAAGGATTGGAGAAGTATTGAGCTTGTTTTTATAGGTGCCAGGAAGCAAAAATTTTCAAGGAAATTCTCTTGTAACCCACTTATCTTCAGTATCGTAGCAGAGCAAGGCGATCTGGGGAGTGATGAGTGGCCATTGAGTATCTGAGACTTTTGACTATATATGGTAGCTAAATGCTGCTGGTTATGCATGAAAGCCCCAGGAGAATCAGTCTCGGATCCTTTTGCTGGTGTTGGGTTTGCGGGCATGCCTCGTTCTTTATCCCGTTCCACGCGGCTGGAGGAATATTCTTGTGCAACGAGGCCTGTTGCTTTTGCTGGGACCTTTTTGGTAGTCACCACCAGTCAAAGGAGATTCAGGAGAGTGGGAAAACTGAGCTTCCCTCCTGGCAAAAGAGAATAAAAATTCACTGCAGGGATTCACCCCGTGGTGGTGATGTCCAACAGCCAATAGGGGCATATATATATATATATATATATGCCCCTATTCATTTATGCCATCCCCATCCCCGGGGGTCCGAACACTCTTGCTGCCTGCCAGGATAACACTATGTTTAATAAGTCTGAGGTTGCATTAACTTTACCGGGTAATCACTGCTGGACCAGGGCAGGAAGGGGCCGTGGGAATGCGATGTGCTTGGTGGGAGGGAACCGGGGCACCGATCTGGAGGAAGTTGTGTACACATCCCTTGTACAGCCTCCCCGTCTCACCCAGGTCCGGCCCCACACGTAGGCGAGGGGCAGGATGGTCCTTTCTACCGGTTTAAAAGTTTGCAGCTTCTCCTGGTGCATTTGCTCCTTTCCTGGCGCCCCGAGAAGGCCGGGGTGGCTGGCAGAGCAAGCAGGGAGTCTTTGATAGCATCAAGCCATGCAAGCTTCAGATGCACACGTCTGGCAAGGGCTCTTCTGCCTGCATTGTCAATCCTCCCATCGTCTCCTCTTCCCCGGAGCTCGGCCTCTGCAGACACCGGAGAAGCCGCTCGCCCTTGGAGGAAAGCGTCCCCCGGACTCACAGCGTCTCCTCTGCCCACCCAGCGACCGCCCAGGCAGATGCAAAGTGCTGAAGGCACCAAGCGCAAGCTGCTCCTTCCACGCGCTGCCCACCCAACCCGCTTCCAAACCAAAGTCGTGTCCAACAGTTTGAAAACTTCCCTGCCGTTAACACGGCATCGGGCACCGGAGCCAGGCCTTTCCCATGCCAAAGTCAACAAGGGATTCACAGAGGTGTTGTGGAATGAGAGTGACTTGCCGCTGAGCCCACAAGGAGATTTACTGAGGCCGTTTTCGCTCAAGACTGTAAAACTCGGGGCTCCACAGCTTGGCCGTTAAAATTTGTTTCAGGCTCCTCCCGGTCCTGGCTCGGGAACCGGGAGGGGATTTTCATTTCCGGGCTGCTCTCGTTACACGAGATCGATGCAGATGAAGCTGGTCCTGCGTCTCCCTCCAGCCTCCTCTTCAGACCCAGAGGATGTATTTAACTTCAGCTGCTTCCTCCGAGCTCCCTGCTGCAGCGGAGGGGAGGAGACACGGCCGCACGATGCACTCTTGAGTCTCTGGAGGCATCTCTAGCCACCCCAGAGAGGTCTGCGGCATCCTCAACCCAGGACTGGGCATCCTTCTTCCCCGGGGCGCCCCTGGGCCTCCAGGCAGGACCCAGTGACAGACATGGAGTACTTGAAACAAGTCTGGAGGCATTTCAGCCAGGCTGTTTTAAATGAAGTGGAAGCTGTTGAGTCCAAGTGATTAGTCATGAGCATCGTTTAATTGCTTCTGATATGTAACGAGAAAATGGAAAAGCTTCCTTGGAGTATTAGCTCAAGGCGGATTAAGCGCCCTCTCAGCTGAGAAGCGGCTCTATGCATTATTCTGTGCACACCCACACCAATGCACACGCCCACGGGGCACATGGGGTAGTGACATGCCAGCTACCCATGTGTGCCTGCTGGCAGATCTGTGCACACACAGCAGCCCTGGCACAGGACACGTACCTCCTCCAATGCTCAAAGCAAACATGCATCCAAAAGCGTCTGTTGTTCTGCACGTCCACACACAGACGAGGTGTGACCTCCTATGCCCCTCACATGCACCCCCGTGACTCATCCCGCTTGCTGCGCGCAGCACCTACACACCGAGGCATGTACCTACGTGCTCAGCCATGCTCAGCTGCATGTTCCCAGGGGGGCGAGCGGGGCGACGGGGTGACTCCCTTCCCTGAAACTAAAGCCCGGCTTCTACGTGCCCTCCTCGGTGTCTCCCCTGCTGCACGTGACATGGGTGGGAGTCGGGGGACAGGGAACCAGGCCTCCCCACGTGCCCCCGCCAGCACACACGCCATTGCCCACCGGACACCCCTCCGCACGTGGACGCGCCGGTGAAAAGCAGAGCTCGTAAACATTTCACGCCGGTTGCTTTCCTGGTGCCCGTTGGCCCGGTGCTTTCCAAAGCATGAAGCAAAACCAACCCCTCTGTCAGCCGCCGAGATCAGAGGCTGACATGAGTGGGGCTTTGGTGCCTGCTGGTTTTCATCTGAGCGGCAGATGAAGTGATGGGAGCGCGGGCTGGAGGGGATGCTATCAGAGCTCGCGCCCACTGCGCTGGCCTCCTGGGAAAGGAGGAGGAGGAGGAGGAGGAGGAGGGAGACTTCACCCTGGATCGCTCCCAAACTCTTTAATCTTCCTGGATGGGGCCTCAAGCTGTTGGTTAGAAATGTACACCGGGCTCAGGGGGCCCCAAAAGACACAGGATAAAAAAGACCAGCTCAGCCCAGCCCTTCCTTCCCTGCAGGTGTGGTAATACTCCAGCCGGGGAGCCAAGGGGAAAGAAGGCAGAGGCAGGCATGCTAGAGGCGTTTGCTTTATCCGGAGATGGGCTGAGGGGCCTGGACGTGGCAGAGGGAGCGGGGTCGTCTGCAGCGCCCGTGGCAGAAACGTGGCATCCAGCACAGAAGCAGGGAGGCAGCAGGGGCATGTAATGCAGACAGCGTGCCCGGGGGCATCAGGGAGGTGGCCCATGCAGCTGACATGCGTGATGGGCAGGGCTAGGGCGCCGGTGTGCCCGGCTTCATGCAGGAATGGCCCATGGCACAGGAGGTGCAGAATTGCACCCATGCATCACGCACAGCCCAAGCAAAGCCCCTCTGCATTTCCTAAACCGGAGCACGACCTACCCATGAGGGTTACGGGACTCGCGGCCCGTCTTTGCCCAAACCATGCGTCCGCCCCCTCCCTTCAGCTGCTTGCTTTCCCTTAGCTCGTCCTTCCTTCCTCCTCATGCCCTCTCCCAGAGACCCTTTTCCCCAGACTCCCTCTTTGCTCTGGAGCCCAGACTGCTGCCAGTGCTGCCAGGCTCGAGATTACCAGCAGCTGGGCTGAACTAGCTGCCTTTCCCCTCTGCCGGTTAAAAAAAGACTCCAGCGAAATGATGAGCCCAAGCCCAGCTAGTGACAGGTTTCAAAGTTCCCAGCCTGGGCCAAACTCTGCAGCGAGGGAGCAAGCCGACCCCTCCTCCGTGCCAGCAGGAAACAGGAACGGAGCGGGAAGGAGATGGGAATCGCAGCTCCAGGTGGGTGGCATGGCTTGCTGCGTGACTGCATGCTGAGCAACCGGGTCCCAGACGGGCCCCATGCATGGAGGGCTCTTTTCCAGTGGTCCCGCGTGCCAGCTGCCCTTCCTCTTCTCAAAAGAAATGAGGCCTGGCTTGCTCCGGGCTGGCCCTTCAGGAGCCTTGTGATCCAGCATCTGTCACCTTGACCTGGCTCCTCTCTCCCTGTCTCCTCGCTGCCTAGGGCAGGAGCACACGGTACAGTGCTCTCTTTAGCACTGCAGAGGGCAATTATTGACTGTTTCCACTTGTTCTCCGTGACACTAATGAGACGTGGCTGTCACATTATGCCACTCACATCATGCCTGCTGCCACCATCATTGGGAGCTTTCATCCTCCCTCCCTTCCTTTCAGCCAAAAGAAGATGTTGAGGGTGCCGGGTCTGGGTTTGGCTGAAGGCAGGTGGAAGAAAAAGAAGTCCTTCCAGGTTTACATGCAAGGATTCGGTTTCTAGCCAGGGCTCTCTGCGAATCGTGACTTCAGCCAGGGTTGTCCAAGCTCCTCCGTTTATCCAGATGTGCTTGCATGACGCCAAAGACTCGTCAGAGGGGGTTCGGCGCACGCGCCTTCTGTCTGTTGCTGCATCGATGAGCATCCTAGCAAGCTACGTGGAGCCCAGATGAACCAGGCGGCTGTCTGCCCCTTCTTGTGGCAGGAGAAGCCTGTGTTTTGAGATCCCCACGCCTCACATCCATCTCTGTCAGGGGTGTCATTACAATGGCATTATCCCATGGGGTGGAAGGTGCCCACCTGCTTGACAGCCCTGGAGGAGGATGTCTTCCCTCTGTTCGGGGAAGGAGTACAGATGTGCCACTGCAGCTACTCATTCATTCATAGACTCACAGACGTTTGGGGCTGGAAGGGACCTCGGAAGATCATCGGGTCCAGCCCCCTGCACCAAGCAGGAAGGACTAATGTCGCACACCTGTGGACCCCTTCTCGTGAGGAGAGAAGCAGATCACTCACGGCATCCTCATCCTTGGTTTTGCCACGGACACTGTCCCCTTATCAGCTAGATCTGGCAGCTATAAAATCCCCATCTTGCTCCTGGCACCAAACCGAACATACCCCAACCCGAAATGCTTCCGCCGAGAAACCCTCTGATCCTCACAGCTCCGAGACACGCAGGCCAGGCAGACGGACAGAGATTCATTCAAGTTTAATCTGCCACTCTTTTAAGTGTGTCCATAGTTTTAATGCAACCTGGCTGAAAACCCGGGGATTAATAATAGAGGAGGGTTTCTTGGAGTCTCAAGTTTCTTGTGTCTCCAAGAGAAATATGGATGTGCGCTTTGGTGGGATTTTTGTGCGCATTTTTTTGGCAGAAAGGCTAAAGTAAATCCCATGGCTGCTAGATCCGTCGAGTAGGAGGCAGCAAGGATCTGCATGCACTTTGCCTGCCTTTACGTCCCATCAGGATCATCACCCTTTGTTCAGCATCTAGGGAGGAGACCCTCGGCCTTATTCCAAGAGCCGAGTCTCGTCCGTGCCATCTGTAACGATCAGAGTGCGACAGCTCTCTCCTTTACGAGCAAACCGTATGTTTTTCCTCTAGCTTGGCTAGCGGGGAGGAAGCAGGAAGCGCAGGAATCTGCGAGCCTGGGCCTTGCCACCGGGCTGAACAGACGCCCCTGTGCATGTTGCTCTGGTATTTAACCTGCAGACCCCTAAGGCTTTTTTTGAGGCCCGATGAGGAAGGTCTGAGCCAGCGAGTAAACACTTTTCTGCATCACACCTAAACAGGAGGAGGTGGCTGAGCAACAGTGCATCCGGGGGACTGCAAACCTCTCTGCCTGGTTTGGAGGGTCTTTGTTCTTTTGTCTCTCGCACATGTCAAGAGCGAGTGAAACGTCCGTTTTGTAATGCGAGGAGCTACAAGCAAAGGGGATGCTCCCATGCAAAGGGAAGATAAGGCTGAGCAGGAGTGATGATGATACAGGAGGCCAGCTGTGCTCCTTCTAACCCAGGGAGGGGCAGGTGTTAACCTCGGTCATACCAGGGCACTTCTGGAGGAGCCCTGCTGACTTCACTGGAGCTGCTTGGGCTCGCCACAGTCGCACGATGGCTTAGTTCTCACGGCAAAGTTCGCAGCTATATAGGATGCCAAAAGATCACACCCGATAGCTGGTGCAACTCGTTCCCCTCTGCAGCTGGATGCAGCGGTGCTGACAGAGGAAGCTTCAAGTGTGCCGGGAGGCTGGTATCGGAGCCAAGAGCCCCACGCCACCTATGCACAGCTTGGGGCATGGGTGCCGCAGGGGGCCTGGGTGGTCTCCGTGTGTGGCACACAGCACGTCAGGGAGGGAACAGCGGCAGGGCGGGCAGGGAGCAGAAAGCAGAGCAGCAGACCAGGCTGGGAAAGGGGGTCAGGGTGGCGCCTGTTCTGACTCGAGGGGGGGCAGGAAAGGTGCACAGCAGGTGAGGCGCGGTGCCAGGATGAGGCGTGAGCCGATGCGGCGTTAACGTGGTCTACCCACCCCACGCTCTGTCTCCCGCCTGCCTCGACCGGCTTCCTTCCCTCCTGGTCCTCCTCGCCTCTTCCTGCCGCGCGGCGCTGGGCGCCGCTTAAATCAACTGCACGGAGCGCGCAAACACAGCTCCCTTCTGTAAAGCTTTCTGAGCTGCATAAACGAAGGACTGCTGAAATCTGGATAAACACACGCGGGCTGTTGTAACTATTGGTGTTGGCCGGTGTTCTTCAGCGAAGCTGCCAAACCCTTTAATGAGGATGTACTTACCAGCCTAGCCCTGAGTTACAGCTTCGGTGAAAGCAGAGGGTGATTTCATTTTTTTTTTTCCAGGGTAATTAATAATATCGCTCCGGCTGGCAGCAAACGAAGAGCCAGCAGAGGCGAGAGCTTAAAATAAGGAAAAGTTAAATGGCTCGACGCTGCTAACCTTTCCATGCTGGGGCCAAATAACTGACATGAATCAGACGTGCGGAAATCTGTACGTACAGGGGGAGACATTTCTAATCTAGATGATTAAAAACCAGCCTGTTGCAGCTATCTTTTAACGTAACGTCTTCTGGCTGCTCGAGTGGTCGAGCCCGCTGTCTCAGCCCGCTCAATTAAAAGAGCGCTTTATATTCCACGGGCTTGGAGATGACTTTTTTTTCCACAATTAATTAGGAGGCAACTAATGGGACCAGCTGGCTCAGGGGGTTGCAGTGGGATGTCATGTCTCTGACTGCTGGGGGGTGCTTCCGAGCTGGCGACAGGCTGAGTCTGGTGGCTCGCGTGAAATGACCCGATGGGCTCATGCAGGATGCTAGTGGACAGGTGCCCACATCACAGAAACCACCATCATACTTGGCACCGAGGGGCAGTCGCAGCCAAGTGGCTAAGGAATGAACGGGCCTGGAGACAGATCTGTGCTCTCCAGAGCTGCCAAGGTTCAGCTGGGGTCCTCGGGGAGACTTATACAGGGCTGGAGTTGTTTAACGGCAACCTGGGGGCTTGTCGAGAGAAACTTTTTGCACCCAATGAGGAAATCGTATAAATGTAACACTGGAATTTAATTTAATATATAACACACATGCACACACAGGCATTACACGCCAGATGTTTCAGGGCTAGCCAGCGGCTTTGCCACCAGCAAGCTATCGAGGGCTCCGTTTCGACTCTGCCCTTGCGGGCAGGCTCGTTCGGTGTGGCTTGAGCATCCAAGCACTAGATCTGCACCTGCTATTTGCTATTTAGTCATCTGCAGGACCTTCGTTATACCTGAAACATTGCAGGCACAAAAACCCTGAGCGAGTGTAAGGCCAGGCTGTGATACGGCCCTCTCGAAACAAAACACATTCGTTCCCCGTTACCCATATCCCATTGCTTTTGCTCATGTTGCTCTGGCATTTTAAATGGCATTTCCTCCCATCTGTTGCACATTAACAGACAAAGAAGGGTGGGGAGTGGGGTGAGGGGGGGGAAAGGATTCCCAAGAAACGCTGCTTTGGAGAAGGCTTGAATCGAGCAAGCGGACCCCCCCAGCAGGACCGGGAGAGATGGCACTGCGGCTTGCTAAAGGAAATAGTTGTCCACCAGTCTGCAGAGCCTCCCCCTAGGCACGCACACACGTGTTATTTGAAAATAGAGAGCTTGTCCGCCGTGACTCAAGCCTTCGTGACAACAGCACCCGGCAGCCCCGGGCCTGCTCCGTCACACCTCCGGAGCCGAGGACGCTGGCCAGGGGAGGACAAGCCGGTGGAGGGGTGTGTGCGCATAAATCCCCCTCGCCAGAAGCTGCTTTCTCCCTCTGTCCTCCTCTTCATCTCCCGTTTCTATTTATCCCTCTGCAGACTGTAGCATCTCTTCTTCCTCAGCCCGTTTCCCCCTTTAATGTGATAAGGCCTTGCCCTTGTTTTAAAGCAAGGCTCCTGCCTCCACATCTATCCGACCCACCTCCAGCCCTCGGCGCTCCCAAAATGGTAAAAAAAGCCCTGGCCAGACGACTGGCCTGAGATAACGCGTGCGGTCGGCTCTGAGCAAGACCCCCCCAGCCCCATGAGGAGCAGCTCGGGGCTGCCGAAGGATGGGCAGAGCCGCGGAGGCGTGGGGCGCTGGCAGGAGCTCAGAGGCCATGTGCGGGGGGACCGCTGGTCGAGTGGCAGGCTGCCAGCTGAGGTGGCAGACTTGGCGTGCCCACCGTCCCTCCTGGAGGTATCTCTCGGCGTCCAGGATTGAGGCAGACCGGTGACGGGCAAGGAGGGCTGAAGTTTGCAGCTCTGACAAAGACACCCATTCTCCCGTGGCCAGGTCTCGGGGTGTTGTAGTGCACTCCCTCTTCCACGCCAGCTGGCCCCTAGGCCAGCACTTTCCTGCAGCTTTGCCTCTCCCTGGCAGACATGGGCACTCGTGGATTTGGGGTTTCCGTACGGCGGCAGGGGTGGGGCTCAGTGCTTTAAAAGCAAGGTGCAGGGTCCGCGTAGGAAGACACAGCTTGGCTATACCCCCGACCGCTAGCATTTGTGCTGCTGGGGGTGAGGTTGGCCATGGCATCGGTGCACCACAGACTTCAGTTTCCACCTACCAATTACAGAAATAAAAGTCTGAAGGGACTCGTCTGCTCGGACCTCCCGGCTACCACAAGCCTTTCAGCTTCACCCAAATACCTCAGGTCAAGCCCGAAGACGTTGGCTGCGTCAAGTATTTCTGACCTCAAGAAGCTGAACTTGGTGCTGCGGGTAAAGATCAAAAGAGACCAAGGGACAGCCAGGAATTGATTCCCTGAGACGCATCCAGTCTCAAAGGTAAGCCATGCCATGCACAGCAGGGCAAGAGGAACCTGCTCCATAAAGCCTTCTGCTCCTCTGACCACTTCCATCCAACCCTGGATATGGTAACCAGTATGACCATGAGCATGGGAGTGAGATGGACCAGCCAGGCATGGACTGGACTCTCTGCACCACCTCCGAGCCCTGCCTCCAGACTTAACCCAGAAAGGATATGACATCCCCAACAGGCAACCCCTTCCCCGCTGTGTCAGCACTGGAGAGAATGGCTCTGACCTGGGGTTGCCCTTCAGCCCAGCCAGGCTGGGGTTATTTCCAAGGGGCCTCCTTGCAAAGCATCGGTGGGGGGTCTTTGCTGGGTGGGCACTTCAGCCCTGCTGCAGGGCTACCTAGCCACAGGCTATTCCTCTGCCCACCATCATGCGGTGACCTAGCCAGCTTTCCCAGGCTGGGCAGGGTCAGGGTGGGCCACCCCACCAGGGAACACCCATGGCAGCAAGCGGGCAGGCGATTTATTCGGTGGCCCTCTTCCATCTAGATGAAACCTAGTGGGTGCATGGGACACCACTGCCTGGAGAGGTCCCTCCACCATCCTGTTTCCCCAACACCCCTGTTGGTTGTTCAAAGGAGAAAGCAAAGCCTTGGGTGGAGCCTTAGGGGCACCTTGGGGTCTTTAGAGACCAAAGGGCTGAAATCAAGTATATTCACTACAATCATAACCATTGTTATATAGAGATGCTGCATGCAGCGCTATAGGGCGCTTGTACACGTCACGGCGCCAAAAAGTCGCCACTTTGTTAGGTTAGTTGTGTCTGAAAATACACCTTGATGTCTTTATTGTGGTAGAGTTTGATTTATCGGGGTAAATTAGACCACCTCCAACATATTTTATTTTTTAGCGTGGCCAATTGTTACAGCAGGATTACTTTGCTCACGATACATAGAGACTGTGAAGTGAGATCCTTGACCCCGGCTGACTGCCACGTGCTGCTGCAGCTGGCCCCAATACCCAAGTGTCCCTGTAGATCCTCCGATGTCTCTGCATGGTTAAGCTGGCCCTGGATTTTGCAGCTGCCGCTCTGCCCAATAGATGTGGCCGACCACCTGGACCCAAATCCCCCCAAACTTGGGATGCAGGGTCATGGGGGGAGGTCGTAATGCAGATCTGAGCGGCCCAGGGAACAGCCCCCCATCTATGGTGCATGTTTCCCGACTATAAGTAGCTAATGTCAAGGATCCATTATTAAGCAAAGAAACTAAGCTGAATCTTGCTCAGTGTTCGTGGTAAAGATGGGAGGAAAGCGTCCTCACAGGCCTATGGGTCCACAGGCAAGTATCCATAGGAAATGCCAGCTTCCAGATGGCCGAGGAGCTGATTGACAGCGGCTCCCGGTTTGCTAAATGCTCCCGAGCCGTGCTTTAGATGGGGCATAAGTGGAGTCATTCAGGATGGAACAGATGTGGGCGAGCTTTTCACAAACCGATAATCAAAGGCCTCTAAACCAGCAAGCAAAGCACTCGGCTTGTGGAGCGCTGGACACGAACAGGCCTGCCTGGGCATAAGTGTCCTGAGCTGCCTATTAAATTACTACAGCTTTATCCTTGTCTGGATTTTAAAAAAGAGCTTCCTGCAATTCATGACTCAGTGTCCTGGCATAGAAATCACATAGCTGAAAGGTTAGCTTTTCAAATCCACTGGGGATATTTCACCTTCCTAAAAATAAAGACCTGGCAAAATAGCTCCAAGCTCCTTCAAAAATGCATGAAAAAATACCTTTTAATAACTGCATGCTGTTTGAGGAGGTTTTTTTTCTTTCCTCGGTGGGGTTTGGGCTAGGGAGGATTTTCCTATTTATAATTGTGCAGCTGTTTGCTTGGCTGAATCGCTCTATTTATTATACGCCCTGTTTACCTTCCTTACCTGTAACTGCGGCACGACAAAAAAATTCTTCAGATGCATTCGCTGGAGCAGGTTGCGTTACTACAGGTCCCGGCAGCGCCGCTGACTGAGTTGTGTTCAGGGCTCAAGCACGCGAGGGAGGCTCTGGACTCAAGTGACCCCGCACCGGAGCAGAATTGCTTGCTTGGAAAGAAAGCACCAATTTTTAAGCCATTTTTATAGAGTCACTCTCTGCACGTTGTTATCCCACTTGGACGGCTGTCTCATCTGCGTGGCCTTAATGCCATCCTTCTCTTTGCCCTCCCCACCTAGCCAGCTTGCTGCTCCCCTCCCACCTTGCTTTGCACCCATTAGGACTCCTGTTATTTTGTGCGGCTGAAATTCCTGGAAGGAGCTGGGGATTGCAAAGGACATGGGAATGGGGAACTTCATCAGCATGCAGGCTACAGCTGGCGCAGGTGCCCGCAGCTTGCCCGGGACTTCTCCGGCACGTTAACGGGAGAGAGGTAGCGAGAGCCCAGGCCACGCTCGGGTGTGGAGAGGGCAGTGCTGGCAAGTGAGACACAGGGGCATCAAACCCCAAGCCCCTGGGCTTGGGTCCGCACATAGGATGCCCGCCAATGGATCTGGGAGCATCTGAAGCTGTGGGCTGAGAAGTCCCTGCCGGCTGCAGAGCCACGTACAGTGTTTGAACAATTGAGCGCTGCTCAGCCGAGAGGGTTTGGAACGGATTTGGCTAGTTTGACCCGGAATATGACAAGTTTTCCCCAAAAAATTCTGAATGGTGCCGAGTGCGAGTCCTGCCCATGGCTCCAGCCACCAGGACGCTCCCGCGGCGCTCGTTTCCGCAGCGCGTTTTGCCTCCACAGGCAGGCAGGGAGAACGAAGGATGCTGCTAGCCGGCAGGGCGTTACTTGCGATGTGGGACAACCCGAATCAGGACCCACGACCGTCAAGGCCTTTAAGTGGGTCTAGGCAGGGCTGACCCTGCCTCGAGCACGGGGCTGAGCTAGATCTCTCGTGGTCCCTCCCTGCCCTTATTCCAGGGGCACACGTTCAATTTACTTGCAGTGGGACTCGCTGCCCCAGGGGAGCTGACAGGAGAGCCCACAGCAGCTGCTGAGCACCAAAAAACCCCGTCCGGAGCTTTTTGGAGAATCTAGGCTCCTTCCATGACTTGGGGTACATCATCGCTTCCCCCCGTTCTCCCAGAGGAGAGAGGAGGATGAGTGGGCATGAAGATCTCTGACGAGAGGAAATGCTAAGGATTGCAGTAATCACCTGGAAGAGGCAAATTCTGTCCGGGGTGGGTGCTTTATGGGAACATTTGCAGCAAACAGGCCTTTCCCACCAGCAGACAGTGAACGGGCACCCCCTTTAGCTCGCCCAGGCTTCCTATGCAACTCGGCGCGAGCTGAAAACCTTGCACGGCAAATCTTGTTTGCTATCGTGAGCCTGGCACGCAGCCCTCCGCATGGTTTTCAGAAAACAAGCTCCCGGCGTGTCGCAACATTACTTTAAAAAGACATCACAGCAAAACAAATGGAAAGACTCCTGGAGGTATAAAAAGCCCTTCCAGATGGGCCCGTGTCAAAGTAGGTCAAAATCTGCTCCTAAATATATCTGCAGCAGACAGCGGCCCTTTTAAGTCTCAGAGGCCGATTCTCATTTGCGCCCGGGGCTGTAAGGCCCCACGGACGTCCACGCCTCACTGACCTCGGCGGGGTCTCTCTTCTCGGTGGTAAAGCCGCGGGCGGGCGGCACTCAAGAAGACGTGCGAAAGGCCGAAAGCAGACTTGCCCGAAGGCCAGGCGGGTCCACGCTCCCCAGGCCACGTACTCGGCAAGCGCCTGGCTGTGCGGCGACGGCGGGCGATCGTTCGCACGGGCGCGTACAGCGATGTGCACGGGCGGCGGGCGGCGGTTGGCATAGGACCACCCGCCCGGTGGAAGAGCGCAGCTGGCGCGTTGCGCTTGCCAGGCCCCGGGCCCGGGCGCGCTCACCTCGGCGGCTGAGGCTGTTGGAGGGGCCCGCTCCGGGAGCCAGCTGGCGCAGGGCCAGGCTTACATTTAACCTCTGCCATAAATACTAACACAGGCTGCGCGTTTGACGGAGGGCACAACACCAACCCTTCCCGACAGCAGCCGCTGCCGGGGCCCGGCTCCCTGGGCAGAGCCCGCGCCCCCACCCGCACGCGGGGCCGGCCCGCGTGAAGGCCAGCTGACCCCTGACCCCTGACCCCTGCGGCTGAACCCGCCAGGCAGCCCAGGGAGGAACGGGCCGGCGTGGAAACCCCGCGGGGCAGGGCGGAAGAACTACCCGCCCCACAAGGCCGCGCCGCCGGAAGAGGCAGGCGGCGGCGCGGGCAAAGGGCGGCACGCGGGGCGGGGGCGGCATGGCCGCGGCGGGCCCGGGCGGGGGGGAACTCGCGTGCCACGCTCCCCGGGGCCGCAGTGCGTGGGCTGGATAGTAGGAAGAACTTTCTCCCCGGGAGGGCGGCGGAGCGCTGGGTCGGGCTCCCCGGCGCCGTGCCGGAGCCTGCGGCCTCGGAGGTGTTTTCAGAGCCTGGGCCGGGATGATGGAGTTGTGCAGTCCGCGCAGGACCAGCCCCATGACCCCCCGGGGGCCCTTCCCGCCCTCCTTGCCTCGGAGCTCGGTGCACTGCATTGCACTGGATTTGATTGCGCTGCGTTTCACCCCCCGGCCCGGCCTCGTGGCCAGCCCGCAGCCTCCCGGGGCCACGGCTTCCAGCCTGGCGACAGGTCCCAACAATTGCTGGCTTGTGCTCCTGTGACTGCCCCGTGGCGGGGCGGACGTGCTGTGGCCGCCTCGGCTATTCCTGCTACATCCCCGGTACCTCTGAATATAACCCACGGTGCGTGGGGGGCGGGGAGCGGGGGCTGGTGGTTTCTGCGTGATCTGGACCAGACGCCAGACTGCCGGGTGGCTTTGAGCGGGGCGCCCTTTTCTTTGGGCCTACGTGGTCCCGTGGGAAAGTGAGAACTTTGCTTTAAAATAAAAAGCCAACTGGGAAAGGAGGCATCCTGAGCTTGGTCTGATTGCTGTATCTGCGCCTGTGCAAGGGGTGGAGGGGGAATGAATGTCCCCTCGACCTCAGCTGGTGAGTCAGACCACTCCTGCTGACTTTTCATGGGGCTGTCGAGGGCTGCACATGCCAACTGGCCTCTGTGCATGTAGTCAGAAGCGTGCTGGAAACCTCCGGTCGGCCTCCCCGGAAGTGGGCATCCTTGTCTTCAACGGGCTGCAAAGGCGAGGATCGAGAGCGGTATTTCAAACTCGGTTCCACTCGGAGATGCTGTGAACTGCCCCTAAATAGTGCTGCCAGGCACCTTAGTCCTGAGCGAAGCTGGTGGAGGTCCCGCGTGGCGCTGATCCTAGCCTGCGGTGCCTTTTCTCCGTGCAAACGTCTGCAGTCTAGACCCGAGACTAAACCTTTCATGTAAATCCTTCCGCTCATGGAGGTGGAGCTCCCCCAAGTTGCATGGAGCAGTCAAGTCCTTCAACTTCATTTGTATCGTGTTGGTAACGGATCTTGAAATGAAAAGATGGGGGTTGCAGTTATGTTTGATGGTTTCTTAGTGATCTGCTGAGACCCCCGAAGTCACGTTTCTCGCAGTGTCTTTCCATCTGCTTCCTTGGTAAGAAGCGGCAGTGACGCTTCCTTTCTGTTTCTCCCACAGAAGGAGTTTCCTTCGCTGCCGACCTCTCTCGAGGAGATCTTCACCCACTGGAAGAAGTAAGTCCGTCCAGTAGAAACCCTTATCAAAAAGGCTCCAACTCATTTTTCTCTCCCGCCATAGCAGGAACCAAATTCTGCTGCCTTCGCGGTTTCTGCTTGTCGGGGTGGGCTGATTTACCGGAAATACTCCTGCTGCTGCAAGGTGGAAATGTGGTTTGAACAATGGTGTCTTCTCAACCACCATCCCCTGCCTTCTGCATCTGCTGCTGCTTAAAAGACAGGCAGAGGCCCTGGCTCTCCTAGGGCATAAGAGTCAAATACTGGTTGGTCTGGTTGCACTCCTTATGGGAGGGTTAAGGGGGCAGGAAAGCATCCACCAGCAAAAATCTTTTACCAGCGCTTTTCTCCCTCTCCGCTTCATGCAGCTCCCGACAGCTTGAGCTTTCCCAGGGCTTAGGCCCTGATCCAGCATGCACAGACTATCTTTTGCAGAAGCGGGGCACCGCGGTTTTCCTTGGGGGCAAAAACTCCTGGCATAGCTGAAAAAGCAATCGGGACTCGTGGTAGAGGCGATATCTTTTATTAGACCAACAAAGTTTTTGCAAAAAAAACCCAAAATATTTTATTGCAAGCTTTCGGGCACAAACCCCCTTCATCAGGCAGCAGAGAAAAGCTTGCCAAAGTTCTCCTGGCTAGAAATGAAAGTTCAGAGATGCCTTACCAGCGAAGACCTGCTGCCCAGAGGAGTTTTTCATCTGTTGACTCTTCTGTGAAATCCTATGAAATACGAACTTTCATGTCTACCCAGAACGCTTACAATCTTGTCTCTGCCCGATGAAGGGTGTTTGTGCCCGAACGCTTGCAGTTAAAGAATTTTTTTTTTTTTTTGCAAAAATCTTGTAGCTCTAATAACAGCTGTCACCCCTACCACAAACCCCGATTGCTTTTTCCTCTAGACCAATATGGCTACAACCTGGAAACCCTGCATTTTTGCAACTGGTTTGCAATGTTTGCAGCATTTTTGCACCTGGTTTTCCTGTGCCCCAGACTGAACCTGGCGTGACCCAATGACTTGGAAGTTTGCTTTTGCTTTTTCTTTTTTCCAAGGCAGCTCTTTCAGGAGCTTGCCTGTGTAAGTAAACTTCCTCCCCAAGTACTGCCGCTGAGATCCTTGGAGGGTCCAGTGTATTTGCATGGACGTCTGCAGCAGTGGGGCTGTTGTGTGTATGGAGCATAAAATAAATGTGCGCTCAGGATCTCGCGCCCATTCAGTGCACTGTCTGCTTTAGTTTAACACATGGCAGTGTGATGCTGCAGATGTGCAGACGAGGAAAACTGGCTTAAGCAGCTATCAAAGGGCCTGGCATATTCCAGTTATTCCTGGAAGATGCTGCCCGTGCCAAATCAGCAGGGCGCGAAGCATTTTAGTGGAAGTGGCATTTAGCCACTAATTACTTTGGAAGATAGTTCATAGGTTTCATTGCAGCCAAAGCATGGCACGTGGACGTGTCGCCTTGCCCACGTTTGTGCACGTAACTCCACAGCTTCCTTTCTAGGCATCGTGCAGGCACCTAAGCAAGAAAGAGCCGAGTGTGAGGAAACCTAGTTGTTGCAGCTTGGCTAGAGATCTCGCTGCCCGTGCTACTTGCACCCACGCGTCGTGATGCAAAACGTGCAAACGATGCTGGGTGCTACGCACTCTGCTGCATCACCTACATTTGTTTTTTAAATACAGGTTCAAAAAAACCCTCAAGGTGCTGCTGAGATGCAAATATCCTGTGATGTGAGCCTTCGCTTCTTGTAGCCCCAGCCAGCTCTGTGTCCCCAGACTCGCACCTTGTTTGGTGTCTGCCTTTGCTGTTATGTCTAGTCCTGCACCTAAACTTTGCAGGAGGGGACTCTGTCCTGGAGAGCTGCTGTGCTCTGATGTGATGAGTTGTGCTGCTCACAGCAGTCTCTGAAGAGGCCACCTCTTCTTTGCCCTCGTGCCCTCCTCCAGATATGGGAGGGAGTCTCTTTGGAGCCTTTGAGTGATGTCCTCGAGCAGCCGGAGAGCGAGCTGTCTGAATGGCACAAAGCAAGGCTCTCCCCAGGCTGAGTTACGCAGTGCCGCTTTAGCCTTGTCGTTGCAATGGGTAGTGACCCCAGCGTGGTGGATGTGGGGTAGGCTGGGCCAGTGAGACCCGGTGACGGGGAAATCAAGGGCTCTGTCACCCGAGGATCGCTGCTTACAATGATACCGGCCTCTTGTAGCTCTGCTACGTCGCATCCTTGCAGTGCTGTACAAATGAGACCTGAGCCCAAAGCATTATCGGGTGCCTCGCAAATGGGGCGGCATAAGGCTTTCGGTAGCTTTTGGAGCATCCGGCCTTCTACTGTTTTAGCATTTCCGGCTTGGGTGCTTAATTGGAAAAGCTCGAATGTCTTAGCCCGTCATTACAAGGTTTGCAGTCAAGAGAGCTGGTTGCTGTAGCATCCCTTCAGGTGGGAACTGCCTTCGCCGATCTAATCCAGCCCCTTGCTACCTCTCTTCGCAGGGTCCCTCCCCAGTCCCTTTCCCTTCTATATAAAATCTATTATTTTTGCCAGTCCGTTCCGAACGTCTGATAAAGCAGTTTGTTGCTCGTGGCCCTGTGGGCCAGTTAGCCTCTTAGCTGTTGCCCTGCCCGTCTTTTCCATGCGATCCTTTGGGTTTGGGTGGCTGCTGTGGATCTTGAATCAGTGTTGGGCCTGTCTGATGGAGAACCAGCCCAGCCTTCGCCGCTGGTCTGACACGATGCTGCACAAACACATTTGCTCGATTGCAAGTGTTTCTCCCAATTACTTAGGGTGAAATCCCTTGCTTCCTATTAACGGGTCCTGCCGTCCCTTGATCCTGTTCAGATCTACTCAGTCCTGCTCCGAGGCGAGGCAGTGGAGAAGTCCTGGCAGATGCTCTTTGGGTCACTAACGGTTTTGCAAGCGGAAGACAAGTGCTTGCTGTTGCTCTCCAGAACTGAGCCCGCCAGCCGTAGCAATACGAGGCCGGGTGTGTTGCTGCCGGTGCCACAGTTGCCTCCCGTATTGATGCCTCTCTCTGCTTCTTGCAAATGCTGTCCTTCAGGGCTCCCCCAAACACCAAGAAGCGAAAGGCAGCTGATGGGGCAGGAGCCGTTCTGGAGAAGAAGATCCGCGTTCCGGACCCCGCGAGCAGCTCTGAAAGCTCGGAGGAGGAGGAAGGGACGGCGGTGAAAACTGAGGAGGGTAAGAGCCCTTCGCTGCCGAGAGCAGACTGTGGAGAGGGCGCCAGGAAGCAAAGGATATTCAGCCAAGTGGCAGTAACCCCCCGTGTAACGCAGGGCTGTAGAAGACATAACTGGGGTGAAGGGGCAGTGCGGACTCGGTGGGGGAGCAGCTCCTCGTTAGCTGTTTGTGTGGATGCTCTTGTATACGAATGCGTCGCTCCGAAATGGGTCGGCGCTTTGGGAGCGCATTCAGTTCTTTCAGAAGAAGCCTCTCATATCCCAGGATAGTTGTGTCCACATGGGGAGAGAGTGGTAATGGCTGTTTGAAAGAACTCCCCGTACAAATGAGCCCCTGCTCGCATGCGCCTTTGCGGGGCGTGTGGCTGTTGGAGCACAGCTCCTTGCACGGAGCTGGCCTTCAACCCAGCTCGATTCTTCTGTAGCCCTGGTGCTGGATGAGTGTGGGCAAATCATTCACCCTCGTGGCCTCGGTTTTCCCATCTCTACAATGGGGATAGCTATGCTGACCTCCTAGATAAACCCCTAGCTAGCTCTGACTTGGGGTCTCGCGCACTGGGGGCAGCCTGGGCTTTGGGTCCTTGCTTACTGCGGCTTCCCCTCCTGTGTTGTAGCTGCCACACTGGTTATTCCCAACTCTGCAGTGAAGACGCAGAGCAGCGAGGATGCATCCTCCTCTTCAGATGACAGTGCTGTGGCTGGAAGGGGAATTGAGGTGAGGTTGCGCTGGTCCCTACCCTCTTTCCTAGGGCTGCTTGTGCTTCGATGCCAGGTCTTCCTGGGAATCTGTCAGCACAGCCAGGTTGGATGGGTACGGTTGTCTGTCTCTTCAGTAACACTTCTGGGGCATAAGCCCCAGCATAGTTGCAGCTGTCATGAATTTCCCTATACTGGGAAAGTGTAGCTGCTAGCTTTGCCAACAAATCTAGGCTGGGGTAGACTTGGGCTATGTCTACATTACGGGGGTGGCTTCTGGGGCAGCAGCTTCAGGCAGATATTAGAGGTTTTGTGATTTCTTTGAACTGACTTCCCGTAGTGTTTCCCGCAGGTGAAAACTGCTCTTGCAGGTGGCAAGGCTACGAACTCTGTGCAACATGCCACCCCCAACAAAGCCAGCGCCCCTTCGAGTAGACCGAGGCCTGCAGCCACCGGTCGGAGCAAAGCCAACAAGCTAAAAGCTGATGTGCCAGCTGTTGCCTCGACTCCGGCCAAAGCTGGGCGGAAGAAAGCTGCTCCTGGTAAGCCAGGGCCCGCTGCAGCAACTCAGGCCAGAGGTGCCCAGAGCAAAGCGGCGGCGACAGCAAAAGCAGCAGAGAGCTCTGAGACCAGCGACTCATCGGAGAGTGAGGATAAGGAAGAGAAGCCAGGAGCAAAGCTCCCAGCCCCTAAAATAGGTAAGGAGCGCTGGGGCTGTAGAGCAGGTTGCATTGCAGCTGTCGGACCCAGGGTGAGAAGTGTGATTGCAACGTTCCTGGAGAACTATCCGAGTCAATTGCTCCCTGTGAGGCTGAGGAAACCCTGGGAAAAAGGGAGCAAGGCCAACATCATTGCTCACTACCAGATTTTGCAGACTTTATACGGCGCGTACCCCTTCTTCTGAGGGGACAGAGACGTAGGTGTGCTCTAGCGGGGGGTAGTCTCCTGTATGGGTGCGTCAGGTGGTGTGCTCAACAAAGCCAACGTGCACTGGCATCTCCGGCTGCTGTCCTTGCCCTAGGAAAATTCCTGCCCTGCGGTTTTTTGAAAATGTCTGCAGCTTTCCAAGTTTGGTCTCAGTCCAGAAATGAATCTGTTGGAAATTTTTAGAGAGGTCCTTTTCATCACTTCTGAGATGAGAGAGTGCGAGGGAGGGAGGGAGAAATCCTTGTGAAGACATAGCTTCATTTAGCATACAGCCTGAAAAATGCAGTTCATGCTCACGGCTCAGTTTTGAGATGAGTTACGTGCGTCTACCGAGCTTGCTGTAGGATCTAGGACTGGGTGCGACTGCTCTGTAGCAGAGGAAGAGACTCCCAGGTGTGTGTGTGTGGGTGCAGGTTTTACTCTGAAGTACCATATTTATCTGCATACAACATGCCCCCGAATAAGACTGTCTATGAGTAAGACACGCACCTTGTTTTGGGAAGGCCGAATGTAGAAGAAAAAGAGTTTTGCTTTTAACCATGCTGTTCAGACTCAGGTTCCTCCTTCAAGACACGCAGCCTAAGTTTTGATTGCTAATTTTTTTGGGCGGGGTGGGAAACATGAACATGAGATGTGAATAAAGGATGCATGGGACTGGAAGAATTGTTTCTGACCTTCTTGGGAGGCCCTTGCTCGTCGTTAGGCCCTGCCCCGTGTCATGACCCTAAGTGGAGCTCCCCTTGGGAAGATGCAAGTGGGGCTTATGGTTGGAAGTGGAAGGCTACCAGGGGGAGGGTGTGGGGATGGCTGCTTTAACTTTACCTTTCTCTGGCTTCTGCAGCAACAGCAATGCAACTTTTTTTAGAGCTTTCTGCCTGTCCCCAAAGAGAGAATATGGGTAGGTGACAGCGGCTCCTTGCTTGTCTTCCAGAGCTGAAGCCAACTGCAGCAGAGGTGAAGAGCAGTGAGGACTCCAGCGACGAGACATCCTCTGAAGAGGAACACAACCCCCCAGCTGCCCTGGTAACTCCTTGAAGAGGGGTCAGAGAGCCTTTGACCATTCCTGGCTGCCATGCCCATAAACACTCAGACCTCCCAGTCATGCCTCAAATTGTAAAGGGCCTTCTCCAGGCTGCTGTGGCCCCTGAGGAAATGGAGACGTCCAACCCAGCAAGGCATCACCGCCTGCTTCGGATGGAAAGCCTGCATCCTGCTTCCTCCCTAGTGGGGCAGGGCAGAGGAAGGAGGAAGCCCAGGGCAGTGCTGACCTGCTGGATGCACTCATTTAATCAGCATCATTATCCACGCGAGTGTAAATTGACCTCCTGCAGATCCCGGCTTTGCCCAGGGTCGTTGTCCAGGCTGCTCAAAAGTGTTATGGGGTCCTTGCTCGGAGTTCGCTCCATGCACAGATTGTGGTGCCTGCCACCTCTGACTTCACATCCCAAACACTCCTTTCATTTCCCTCCTGCTCCAGATGTTGTGTGTTTGTGCTTAGATCACTCTCTCTCTCGGCTGTAGGCGAAACCAGCTGTGAAAGCAGCACAGACCAATGCAACTCTGACGAAAAGCACGCCCATCACTCTAGCGTCAACCGCAAAGAGCCCGGGGAAAGGGTCCGCCCTGTCTCTGCAGAAGCCCACAGCTGTTGCAGCAAGCCAGGCCAAATCGGCATCTGTGAAGCTCACGAGTCCCGCACAAGCTGCTGTGAGTGCAAAGCCAGAAGACACTTCAGAGAGCAGCGACTCCTCCGATAGCGAGCATGAGGAACCCACATCCTTAGTGCAGGTGTGTCTGTTTGAGACGCTCTCTTCCCCCTCATTTGCTTCTCCCTAAGGCTTGGAGTCTTTATGAATGAAAGACGTAGCTGGATGACAGTGCAGTGTAAGGTCGTGCTTGTAAGGAGGTTGCTAATGGTTCTAGGTGGTTTCTGCTCCAAACCTCAATCAAATGATGCAAGTTAAATCCTATCATGCTTTCAAGTAAACAGACAATGCAGGAATTCCTCCCCTCCTCCCACCCAGAAACGGCAATTCCACCTCTAAGCAGGCCGCGGTCATGTATGACCCCTGCCCTGTACCAAGACATGCAGGCACATCATAAAACCATCCCTTAAGAGCGGGATGAAGAGTGCCCTGGAGAAGACGGCAGTGCCTCTGCATGGCTCTGATGTCCATTCATGGCCTGTCCTAGGGGCACCGCAGCCCAGTCAGAAGCCAACAGCCATAGCGTCAGTCAGGCCTGGGAGTGCTGCGTGCTTGTAGATTCAGGTGTTCAGGGGAGATTTTAACCACATTGAAAAGTTTGGTGCTTTTTAGCCGTTGGGTTCCCACGTCTCGGGGAGCAGAAATTTCCCTTGGCACGAATTGCCCCTTCCCTGCATCGTTTGCATGGCTGTGACCAGCCGCACCAGAAAGCCCGCGAGGAGTTCCAGCTTCTCCCTTGCCCTGCCAGATGGTGTCTTGCTTTCACCCCTTCTTGGTCACTGGGACCCTAAAGGGTCTCCTTGTATCTGCATCTTAATCCCTTGTCTCTAACTTGAGCAGGTGAATTGTGCGGTCTTGGGACTGCTGTTTTGTTCATACCGGTCTTTTGGCTCTAGGCGAAACCAGCTGTGAAAGCAGCACAGACCAATGCAACCCCGACGAAAAGCACGCCCGTCACTCCGGTGTCAACCACGAGGAGCCCGGGGAAAGGGTCCGCCCTGTCTCTGCGGAAGCCCGCAGCCAGCCAGGCCAGGTCAGCACCCGCGCAGCTCACAAGTCCTGCACAAGCGGCTGGGAGCGCAAAGTCAGACGACACTTTGGAGAGCAGCGACTCGTCCGACAGCGAGGACGAGAAACCCGCATCCACCGCACAGGTGTGTCCGTTTGAGATGCTCTCTTCCCCCTCATTTGCTTGTCCCTCAGGCTTGAGGTCTTTCTGAATGAAAGATGTAGCTGGATGATGGTGCAATGTAAGGCCGTGCTTGTAATGAGGTTGCTAATGGCTCTAGGTGGTTTCTGCTCCAAACTTCAAGCAAATGCTACAGATTCAGTCTCTTAACAGATGATGTAGGAATTCCTCCCCTCCTTCCACCCAGAAACAGCAGTTTCACCTCTAAGCAGGCCGGGGGTCATACGTGCCCAGTGAGCAGGTGGCCTGTTGCACTGAGATTCAGACCTGCGATGTCAGGCTTGGTTTCTGCTGCTTTGGTTGGGTGGGAGAGGTTTGGTGCTTTGTAGCCATTGGGTTCCCATGTCTTGGGGAGCTGAAATGTCCCTTGGCATGAGCTGCCTTCCCGCATCGTTTGCGTGGCTGTGACCAGCGGCACCAGGAAGCCCACGAGGAGTTCCAGCTTCTCCCTTGCCCTGCCAGACAGTGTCTTGCTCTTCAGACTGGTCACTGGCTTTCACCCCTTCTTGGTCACTGGGCCCCTAAAGAGTCTCCCTGTATCTGCATCTTAATCCCATGTCTTTAACCTGAGCAGGTGAATTGTGCAGTCTTGGGACTGCTGTTTTGTTCATACCGGTCTCTTGGCTCTAGGCGAAACCAGCTGTGAAAGCAGCACAGACCAATGCAACCCCGACGAAAAGCACGCCCGTCACTCCGGTGTCAACCACGAGGAGCCCGGGGAAAGGGTCCGCCCTGTCTCTGCGGAAGCCCGCAGCCAGCCAGGCCAAGTCGGCACCCGCGCAGCTCACGAGTCCTGCACAAGCAGCTGGGAGCGCAAAGTCAGACGACGCTTTGGAGAGCAGCGACTCATCTGACAGTGAGGACGAGAAACCCGCATCCGCCGCACAGGTGTGTCCGTTTGAGACGCTCTCTTCCACACCCTTTCCCATGTGCCTGTGCACCAGGAACTGTGTAACTGAATCACGGTGCAATGCCAGGTCGTAGTTCCAACTTCATATCCTCCCCAAACATCAAGCCCATGGTGGTGATTTGGAGCCCATGGATCCTGTATTTTTATTTAAAAGATGGGAATCCATTATTGCTTTCAAGTCGACATAAAATGCAGGAATTTCTCCTTCCCAAAAGTGGGAATTGCAGCTCCACACATGCCACGGGTTACATATGCCCTGTGAACAGAGGCTGAGAATCAAACCTGCAATATCAAACCAGGCTTCTGTTGCTTTGTTTAGCGTGCGAGGTCTGGTCCTTTTTAACTCCCTGCTTTCCATGCCTTGGAGTTGGAAACTCTCTTGACATCTGCATCGTTTGTGTGGCTGTGACCAGTAATACCAGAACAGCAGTGAGGAATTCCCGCTACTCCCTCACCCTGGCAGACAGGGTGCTCTTCAGGCCGGTCGCTAGTCCTCTTGGCATTTGCCACTTATCCAACCTTGGGACTCTAAATCTTGCATCTGCATTTTAATTCCTTCTGCCTTAACCTGGGCGGATGAGTGGTCGTCCTGGGATGGCTGTTGTTGATACCTCTTGCTTTCTCTTGGCACTAGGCAAAATCACCTGCAAAATCTCTGCAGCCCAGCCTGACACTGGCAAAAAGTGCATCAGTGGCTCTGCTATCCAGCAAGACCACTCCAGCCCTGGCAAAGCAAACACCTAAACCAGCTGTACTAGAGCAGGCCAAACCAGTGCCTGGGAAAAACAACACCCCTACAAAGGCTGCTGTGAGCACGAAGCCCCAAGATAGTTCAGAGAGCAGCGATGATTCAGACAGCGAGGATGAGGCTCCCCCTGTGCCGATAAGCCAGAAGGTGGGTTGGTTGCTTGCTGGGAGATTGTTACTTTTGCTAGGACTTGGTGTGTAGCTTCTGGTTTTGCTGGGCGGGGGGTTGTGGGGGGGGTTTTGTTGAGTATACTGATATTCTTAGGATGCTAAGACCATATGGTGCTTGAAATTTCAGCCCTTGAGTGAGAGATCCCTCCTCCACCTCCTTGGTTAGAAGAGTTGCCATGATTCCTTCTGACTTGACTCTTTCTTTCCTTTCCTTTCGAAATGCTGCATGAGCTAAACAGCCTCCAAATGACTAGTTTGTGGTTACAACATTTTTGGCGCCTCTTTAGGACTCTGTTTTTCACAGAACCGGCTGCTGCCAGAGAGAGCCAACTCCGAAGTCATTGCAAAACATAATTGTGAAGTAGAAACCAATTCTAGGAGGGTCCCAAGCACTTCCAGAGTGCTTCACTCGGATGGTCGAGTACATAGGGACGCGAGGCTGGAGGAGACCTCCCCGGTCGTTGTTCTCAGTCCCCCGTGACTGCCGGCAGCCATTGAAGCAGATCTTGTCCAAAAGAAGCCCCTGCCTACACCGCCACCACGTAACACCCAGTGAGCAAACTCGACAGTATGTCACGGGGAAAAACCAAGCCCCCTGGCCAGCGTAGCAGCAGGGCACTTAAATGCTGGGGTGGAGAGAACAACACCCGTACAAAGATGCTGGTAAAATAGGATCAGGTGGTCCCAGGAAGTGGATACCACCCCTTGCTACTGAGGGAGGCAAAATAGACCCCGCAGTCTTTGCCAGGATGAGAGTCCATCCTGACCGGAAACTGAGCCATCACTTTAATCTTGAGCTTGTGCAAAATCTCCTGTTGTTTAAAAGCGTGAGGACTGAAATCAGCTGAAACTCGGCGAGGAGAACCCCAGAGCAAAGCAGTTTGCTTCGAACCGAATGTTGATGGTGCCCAGGGGGATGTACAGGGTTGTGGCCCTGGCCCAGTCAATCCGTTCCTCTTGGTAAACCAGTGAAATATTTAATAAGAGTTGCATGTGGCTTTTCACAGCCCTAATCTGACTTTGGGGGCATCTGCATGACTGGTGCTATCTCGGTCTACCTTCCACAGCACTGTTGCACTACGACACATGTCTTGATCCTCAGTAAGGATGGTGTGTGGATGGGGTTTTATGCTACATGCCGAATTTGTGCAAATCCAGTGAAGATCGTCCATTGTGACAATAGTCATATGTGAAAAATGCACGTTCCCAACCCTAGCATTAGCTGAAGATGAAGATGCTGTGACTGGAGCCGCCGGCTTGCTTGCTGAAGGCAATTAAAGGATTCAGCCTCTCCATGTGCCACTGTTCTTGCAAATTTTCAATCCCACGTACCCACTGCTGGTGCCAGTTTGTGATCAAATTGGAGGTCTGTCAAAACTCAAGCAGGCTGACTGTCATTAAGGCAGGGCCCTGGATGCAGGGACGTTTGAAGTCATGGCATCCTCATCCGTGTCCACGCTCCCACCCTCCCGCTGGAACTTGTCTTACCAGATGGGGAAGATGAGGTATTTGGGCATGTGCCCAACGACTGACTTACTGTATCCTGCCGTTTCCTGTTGCTTCTAAGCAAGATTCAAACAGATACAGGGAGCTGGAAGCTGCTTCATCTTTCACTGTGGGGGTGGATTAGCACAATTAAAATGAACATCATGCTTAAATTGAACTACTTAATTGGTATGTTTACCCCTGAAGACTCAGGAATATTTAGTCAAAGAATTGACAGGGTGTTTGCATATTTCCTCGGGGCTGGAAAGATGAATGAGACTGACCTCGAAGAAGCTGTAGCAGAGTTTCACTGGCTTCTCTAGCAAGATGCCCATTCCCACTCCTTCAGGAAGGCCAAAAGCCTCAGCAGCCCCCGCTGACGGCTGCGTGTCTCCCATTCATCGGCGTCCACCATGAGATGCTCGTGCCTGATTGTGGGTTTTTCTTTCCTGCTTTTTGATGTGGTTAAAAATCTCCCCCGAACACCTGAATCTACACGTCCCATCCCTCCAGAGCTGAGATCTGGCCGGCCTGCGTCTTCCCTGCTCGGCTGCCCTGTTCTCGCCTACCGATCTGCCTCTGTTTCCAGATCCTCCAGCTGCTGCTTTGTGCATCCTTACGTAACGTGCCTCCATGCTCTTTCCTCACATTTTAACCACGAGACCCTGCTCTCGGAAAGAGAGCGGGAGCCTGCCTCGTTGCTAGGAAGCTGGAGGAGAGTTGGTCTGAATCTCTTTAAAAATCCCCCACAGCTGGTAGCTGCCTTGCGGGAGCGAGAGCGCCTGGTGCACCCCCGAGTAGGCAATTCATCTCCCTCTTGGCGCCTGCTTCGAATAATCCCCCTTGATTCACCGTGTGGAAGCTGGCTTCTCTCTTGGAGATAGTGACTCACTTGAATCAAAACAGTGCAGTGAACCCACTTCTTCCTCGCTCCTGTTGTAGAGGTCTCTGTGCTGAGCCTGAGCATGCCTGGTTTGTCTGGAGAGCCGCGCAATGAGGGGGTAAACATGCAGATGCTGTCGTCTGCTTAGCAAGACGGCAGACACTGCCCCGCTGATAGCGCTCCGCCGGGCTGTGCCAGGCAGCTGGCTTCGAGAGCCGTCCTCAAACTCGTGACCGCTGGAGAAGAGCCCACCCCCTCCGTGCATTGTCCAAATGATGCCAGCCTGCTCCTGGAGCTTCGTTTGAATGCATAGATGGAGTGGGATCGGGCAAGGGAGGGTGGGGAGGAAGTTTTTGGGTAGCAGTGTTGCAGGCTGTGTAGTGAGGATAGCTCCTGGAGGGAGAGAGAGACTCCGGGGTGGACGTGGGGGCTTCGGTGGACAGGCTCTCCCAGTTCGGCAAAGAGTCTGCCCAGTGGATGCTGCCCTGGAAGTAGGTCAGGTTGGGTCGACTCTGTGCCTGCTCAGCCTGCCAGACACGGTGTTGATCTCCCCCTCGCTCTTTTGCAGGGTGCTGAGCACTCTGCCGGAGGCTGTGCTTTGCGGCTGAGTGGGTGCAGGGCTGGAGAACATGTTCCCGGGACTCCTTGCAAAACAGGGTGACTTCTTGCTCTTGTGCAAGCAGCCAGAGGGCCACGGGAGCCCTTTTGCACACGCGCTCTCTCTCTCTCTCAAAGCAGCCGGGAAGGGTGAGAGAGAAGGTCTTACCTGGCAATTTTATTTTGAGTGCTAAAATAATTGGCACCTTCTTGCATCAAGATGGCATCTGCACAGAGCTCGGAGACGTGGGACACGCGCTGCCTTGGGCCTTGGCAAGCTGGATGCTGACAGCCGCCATTCAGAGGCTCAGCCCGAGCAGGGTGGTGCAGGTTTCTATTTTGACGTGAATTTAAGGCATTTGGCACCCAGGGTAGAAAGTCCTTCCTAGCAGTAGTGCATTGGGCCTCCCTTTCCTGCTGAGCTCTCTGGCACTCTCCCAGCATGGGGGGGCAGCTGCTTTGTTTCAGCTCTTGCAATCCTCTCGCTTTGCCTTCTGTTCCTTGCAAGTGGAGTAAGGTCTCTGCTCCTGGGAGACATAATCTGTCAGCGCATTAAAACAAACCTTGCTCACACCGGTGTGACACGGGTAAGCCTAGAGGAAGTGGCTCTCCCCTCAAACCGAGCCTTACTTCAGCCTGACAATAGGGCGGTGCAGTTCTCGGAGGTGTCGAGACTTTCTACCAAGAACGCTGTGACAATATGGGAAGACAGGGTGGGCAAACCCCGGGGTCCTAGTCATCCCCGGATTTATTCCAATAGGGATGTGTCCTATTTCCCTTCCAGTCCCAAGCACTCCTCCAGAGTTTTGCGCCACAAACAGCAGCAGTCTCCCACCCCAGAAGCAGCTGCATTTCACTAGTTTCCAAAATGATTATAGTTCAGACCCACGTTGTTTGGGGAGGAAAGGAGGATAATGACGTGGGATGCACCACGCTGGCAGTTCTCACGTTGAACCTCTTGACTGTGTTGATCCCTGACTGTGTTTTCTGTCTTGTTTTTTGGGCGGGCGGGGTCAAGAGGCTGCCAGCACCACTCACGTCCCCCAGCAAGCTCAGCCAGACTGCGAAAGCCAGGACTCCTGTGGGAGCCCCTGGAAGCACCTTGAAGGGCAAAGGCTCCGAGAGCGAGAGCAGCGGTTCATCCCACAGCGAGGTGGAAGAGACCCCCGCGGCTCTGAAACAGCCTCTGAAAGGCAGTAAGTCCTTAGCCTTCTGCACTGGTATTTGGGGCCTGTCTTCTTCGGTGTCATCTCCTCTCGGCTTCAGCTTGGGCCGTGGCTAGACGTAGCTAGACCCGTTTGCAGCTCAGCTCCGTTTTCCCTAGACTGCTGCAAGCTGCTCTCTGCTCCCCATTGCCGGCAGCCGGCACCTGCAGGGAGCGGAGCGGCCTTTTGGCCTAACAGACTCTCTGGAGCTTTGCATCCAAGGCTCAATCCCAAGGCTTTGCCAATGGTATTGAATGAGCTTGGGGTTAGGGTAGGGCAACAAGGGTGGTGCACTAGGGCAAGGGTGGGGTGAGGAAGTCTGGCATCACGCGGGCACCCCCAGCTGATGCAGTGGAGGAAAGGTCTCCCTCCCTCTGGTGTAAGGAGGGCAGCTACAACACGATGTCTTTTCCCCCCTCCCCCGCCACCTCCCACATCTGGCTCTCATGGTTTATTTGCACAATGGAAAGGAGGGGTTTTTTCCCTTGTTCTGGCTCCAGAGCCCAGCCATTTCGGCTTGTCAGTGGTGTTCCTAATCATGGTGTCCCCCAGGCTTCCTCTCCATGCTGCCTCCTGTTGAGTCACTTCGTCCAAGAGCCACGCTAACGAGCGAGCCAAGGCACCCGGGAACGGGGGCAGCAAGATAAATTGTTCCCGTGAAGGAGTTGTTGGCAGCCACTGCCTGCTAGTAAATGTCTTTCTGCTGGGTTTTTCCTCTCTCTGTCAATCAGTTGTAGCTCAAAGCAGAACCCTTAAATCATCGAGACATCTATCCCCCACTCCCCCTCCCAGCTCACAAGCCACCCTTTCTGGACAAACAGCTTGCAACCTGCTTCTGTCTGATCTTTTTCTAGTAATGAAGACGGGTGTTGCAGCACTGCCAGCCAGTAGTAAGAAGGCCCAGCCTCCTGCAACACCTCTCCCGAAAGCCCAAGGGGCTGCAGAGAGCAGCGACGATTCCAGCGAGGAGTCTGACTCGGAGGAAGACGCGCTGACCTTGGCGCAGGTAGCCAGGCCGTGCGGCTGGGGAGGAGGTCAGGGAGGAAGCTCAGCCCGGCCCACTGAGCACTGGGGCTCTGAGGCCGTGGAGCTGGGTACTGATAGTATGAGACACCCTCCGTCTGGCACACTTGGCCTTCAGGGCTTCTTGATCGCTCCAACATGGGGAGCACCCTCTAAGCACAACTCTTGAGCCATGCTGTGCAAGAGGTACGGCCGTGGCTCTGCCCAGTTAGCTCCGCGGGTCGCGAGCCACTGGAAGTCGTGCCAGCCAGATGGCTGCGTGGCCACAACAAGAGGAAGTGCCTGCTCTCAGGCCTCGTCCTGCTACAGCAAGGTGTCTGTGGGTGCATCTACATGTATGCATCCACTGCACAGTAACTGAAATTACTGCAGAGTACATGCACACGTCTACACATGCATGCCTGTACTGCGCAGTAAATATGGCGACTTTACGCCGACTTGAGCATATATTTGATACCTGCATGATGTAGGTATCAAATTTATACCCGATTTAGTTACTATGCAATAATGCACATGTAGATGCCTTACTGCACAGTAACATTGTGTGTGCAGACCAAGTTGGGACGAAAGGTAGCCCCTAGTCAGTCCATGCACAGTGTTAATGCGTTTTAATGTCTGCCCATGTAGACGCTGACCTACTCCCACTTACTGTACAGCAAATTTAAGCCGGTGTAAATGCACGTGCAGACACGCCCTGTGACGCCCACAGCTCTGTGCTTGTTGGGTGCAGGCGGCCGGAAAGGAGCTGCCCACATTGTTCTGTGCTGCAGAGAAATAGACAGCGACAGTCTCCCTCGCTGGCGGGCGAGCAGCCAGCGTGAACAACCACTTATTAAAGCCTGTTTATTATATAGATTATCCTATGAAATAAAGTGGCTGTTGTAATTGGAGCTCTCAGATCATGGCTGGAAAAGGAGGAAAGGCACATGGGGTCCCTTGCCCCCGGGCTGGTATCTTTTATGCCAGATGCTGTCTGTGAGGGATGTCTGAGCCCCCGGCCTGCTCAAAGGGCCGGGGACAAGGGAGGCTGCCCGCAGCAGCCCTGCTGGTGTCTGAATGCCAGGAGACTGATTGCTGCTCCTCTGTCCTTTCCCCTTCTGCAACCCTGCTCGGTATGCATTCGCTCCTGCCCTCTGCCGACGGGGTCCCAGCTCTCTGCCTGGTGCTTGTGCCAGGGCTGTGTCTGCTCCGTTGCAAGTAGCAGGCCTGGGCTCTGATGAAATGATGGCTGGTGAGCTGGCTGCTGTAACTATTTGGCATCTGAAAAAAGCAAGGGGCTGGATTTTGCAGGGGCCTGGTGTCCTGCTGTGCAGCCAGCGGGCTGGTTTCCACCCCTGCTCCTTCCCTGTGAACATGGAGACTCTGCTTAGGTCAGGATTGTCCATGTCCACGCAATGGGGCTGAGCTCTCTGTCCTTCCTGGTTGACTCTGAAGGGGTCGGTCAGCCTGTCTGTCTGCATGTCCTTAAGCCTCGCTCAGTCTTGACTTGACTTCTTTCACATCTTGCTTAGAAACTGGTTCAAGCGAAACCCAAACCAGCAGCGGCTGTCCCAGCAGCGAAGACGGCAAACACCGTGGCTGTGAAAGCCAGCACCCTGCGGAAAGGGGCGAACGCAGCGGCCCCCAGCCCTGTAAAGGCCGCCGTGACGCTCTACCAAGCAGCAGAGACCTCGAGCTCGGGTTCCTCGGAGAGCGAGGAGGATGTGAAGGCCGTGAGCCAGGTGCGAGTGGGGCCGCGCACCTCTTCCCACAGGGGGGTGCAGCAGCAGGGATCGTGCCCGGTGTCTGTAGGCTCGTCGCAGCGGAGGTTCCCCCTTGAGGGGGTGGCGTGAAGGCAGGGGCAAAGGCAGGGCTATTTTCATAGCCGCTTTTATAGGAACCAGTAGGCAGAGCAGAGGAGCAAGAAGAAAATCCCTGTTGCCTTCACCGAGGAGGCTGCGGTTCCCTCTTTCAGACTCTGTCCTGAAAGCTCCCGTTTGGCTGGTCACCGTGCAGGGCTGCGCCTCGTGTCCGGGTCCCTCCCCCCAGGGCTGCATCCCGTTTTCACCTCTGCACCTTTGCACCGAACTGCCTGGTTCCCTCTTCCATTTCAGGCCTAAACTACCGCTTCCTCCAGCCCAGGCCTTGCATGTCCCCCCTCTCGTGACCCGGGGGGTAACAAGAACGCAAGCAGCGTGGCCCCGGTCACCCTCTGATTCTTGCCACAATTTCTAGCCTGAGCCTTACTTCGTCAGGCGCATTCATTAAGGGAGCTTCTACCTTGCCCGTGCGAGGCAGGTGGCCCGGTCTTCTCTGCCTATGGGGAAAAGAAGGCACTGGTTGTTTAAACAGCTTTACTATGGCTTGTAACACCGGGGGGCGGACTTGAGGTCGCCTCGGCCTCTTCTGCAAGGCCATCCTGCTCTGACGTGACCCTGGGGGCTCCCTGTTGTTCAGGGTTTTCTGAACTGACCTCTGTTCATCCTGACATCTCTCACTATTTGTTTTCCAGCCCCTTCTCCCCTCCAGCTTGAAGTCAGGGACTCCTTTTGGTAAAGCAGCCACCCCTGCCAAGAAGGGTCCTCAAGGAAACTCTGCCCCACCAAAGAGCACGTCTGCCAGGGGCAAAGGCCCTGTTGCAACCCCAGGAAAAACGGTTCTCCCCACTGCAGACAAGGCCAAACCCAGCCCGGCTGACCCCCCTGGGGCCAACAAAGGAAAGGAGAGCTCGGACAGCAGCGACTCCTCGGAGAGCGAGGAGGAGGAAACAGCCCAGCCGCCCCCAAAGCCTGGTAGGCGACACTGCTCTGGGAAGCTTCGGGGGGTGCTTGGAGCAGGTTTGCCATGCACCAAGCCAGCTTGACGAAGGGCTTGTCATGCCGTAGACCCGAATTTGGCTGGCAGGAGGGCCGCTCGTTCCTCGTTAGCGATGAGGGGGGGTGCTGTAGAGGGCATGTCTCCTAGAGGTTCCTGGGCACATGGAGCTTGGAGGCTGCCAGCGATGAAACCCTCTGAGGCATCTCAGCAGGAGGATCTCACCAGGCAACTTGCTTCTCCAGCAGGCGCGCCCCAGAAGCCGGGGAGGATAAATGAAGCCGAGAGCTCATCCTCTGAGTCCAGCGAGGATGAGGAGCAGCCTTCACAGGTACCATGTCCTCCAGGCTGGGGTCTGCTGGTCCCTGACATCCATCCCCGAGGAGGGAGTGGATGCTTATGAACAGATTTGCCCCAGGCATGAATGATTGCAGCTGCCTGTGGAGGTGTTGAATGGGGGCCTGTGCAGTCCCAGCTATGGTGTGTCCACTGGGGAGAAAACTTTCCCTGGTACGGGGAGACGGACAAACCCCACAGGGCTCGCTCCTGCAGCCGCACTGCAGCGCCCAAGGAGAACCTGGTTCCCTGCAGCGCTGAAGCAGTTAAACCAGGGAAACCATGTCATACCTTGAGCAGCCACTTTTATTTGTAGCCTAACCCATGCCTAAGTCATCCAACCTCCCCTTAAGTGGTTGCACGGGGCCTGCAGACCATCTGTGACCCATTAGCTTTGCCTGCAAGCCTAGGCCTTTGCTGACAGGCCAGAAACCTCCCCTGCATGCCTGCGTTGGGGGTGAGGGGGAGCAAAGGCACACGTGTTGCAATCAGCTGGATGTGCCATAAACGTATCAATCATATACACACCCTCCCCAGCAGCCTCATGCCATGCCCTGCCCCTACGACACTGCCTGGGTGTGTGGCCAGAGGAGGGGTCCCCTCTGAGCCTGGGGTGCAGGGATAGAGACTTGTTCCAACGCCCTCATCCTTGTTGTGCAACTTTGCCTGCCGGTGCCCCGGCTCACATCCTCAAGCTGCAACTGTACCACGGCACAGAAATAGTTTAGGCCCTGGGGAGCCTGGCTGCCTGTCTGGAGGTCCATGCCTGGTGCAGTTGGGGATGGTGTTTAAAATGGGCCTGGTTGGAGGCCAGAGGGTATGATGAGCCCAGTATCTTTGTGCGTCTCACCAAGTATGTATGTGTGCTCTCCAGTCCCTCCTAGCAGGGTATCCCGGCCTGCTGAAAGCCACTGTGACTTCAGAAGTACAGCAGGCAGGGAAAGCGGCTGTGGTTGCGGCTCCGGCTCCGGCTCCGGCTGACGCTCTTGGGAAGGCAGCCCAGGCTGACGTCTCCGAGAGTGAGAGCAGCAGCGACTCGGACACGGATGTTGAGAAGACCCTGGCCCCGCAGAAAGCGGGTGAGTCCAGGACGGTGCTAGACTGGGCTGGGGAGAGGAGGCTGAGACTTGGCTCCCAAGTGAAAGCAGCTGCAGAGGCAGCTTCTAATGCCAGGGCAGCTCGGGGCTCCTGCTCCACAGTCGCGTCCTTTCCAGTGGGAGGTAGAGGAGGCCCTGTTAGCCGGCGCTTTGGAGATGAGCCTGCCCGGGCCAGAGCTGTGCTGGGGGGCCTGGCGGCTCTGCTTTGATGCTGAGTCCAAGTGAAAAGCAGGAGCCCGGCGTCCTCGCGCCCATCCTCCGCTTGGGCGAGGCATGGTGTGCTGCTGCCCCCTGCTGTCCACCTCGCGAGACACGGCAGGCCGTTCCACGGGGCTCGCACGTCCCTTCGGCTGGCTGCTCACGGGGCTTGCGTGTGCAAGGAGCTCTGTATCCTCCTGTGCAACAGCAGCGTGCAGCGCACCTAATAGTTAAACCTAAGAAGCGGGTAGCAATATGGGCCCTCTCACAGTGTAAGGTGCGACCTTAAATATGCGTTGCTCAGAGCACAAATAATAATAATAAAAAAAAAAAAGAGCATTAACATGTAGTGATTCAGGCTGACTTCAGACTCGCGGCCCCCCTCAGAAAATGTCAGCTTGGTTTTCACTCCTGTTGTTAACCACAGGAAAGAAAAGTAGAGCAGTTCTGTTGCGAAGAACTCGGCCCACAGAGGGGCAGAAGGGTTTTACACTATGATTTCCTAGATGAAATATCTGGGTTTATCTTATGAATCCTGTTTGCACAACCTTGACCAGCACCCTTGAAAGGATCTCGAGGCACCCTGGTTGAGATCCAGTGGTCTATCCAGTGTGTCCCTGCTAGTGCAAATGCAAGCTCGGTGCTCAAAAGGCAGCGATTCATAGCGCTGTGCTGACGTGGGCACTGCTCATGCTGCTTGCTAATGTGCTGGGGGCTGCAGCTGCAGTTCCTGGTCCTTTCTTATTTTAGGGACTCAAAGTGCTTTAATTGCTCTTCTAAAAAGCCATTTAATTGCTTTTTAGCAATTGCTCCTCCCACTCAGTGAGCAGCAGGAGGAGCCAACTGGCCTTTTCCTTTGTGACTCAGACCCCAACACGGGCGCACGGAGGTGATGCACTCCCCCGTGCAGACTTATAAAGCCCTTTGTGCTTCTCTTGTTCCTGGGGCTGAATCAGACATGCTGCCCTGTGGAGTTTGCTGTGCGGGGCGGGGGTGCCTGGAGGGGTCCCAGCCTCTCGCTGGGGTTGTAAATAAACCTCCCTGGGTCATCGTGTCATTAAACTTGTCTCCGCAGGAGGAAAGCCGCTGTCATTGTCTTCTGGGCAAGAACCTATCGCGCCAAAGGTGGCTTCAGGCAAAACAGCTGCAGCAGGGAAAGGGGGCCATGGAGGTGCCATTTTGAAACCCGCCCTCGCCAAGAAAGCCCTGGCAGCACCGCAAAATGACAGCGGTTTGAAGGGGACGCCAACAACCATGTCCCCCTATGCCCTGCTGTCCATATCCCCCTCGAAAGGGGAGAGCTCCAGAAGCGAGAGCGAAGATGAGGCTACCACAGCCGCCAAGGTCCCGGCTGGCCCGGCTGGAGGTGAGCCAGAGGGGAAGAAGACAGTGGGCAAACGGAAAGCCAAGGGGGGGCCAGGCAGGGCTCCGAAAACACCCCAGAGCGGTGACAAGGAGAATAAGAAACAGAAGAAACCCTCACTGAAGCGGAAGCTGGAAGCAGAGGATGGAGGCCTTGGTGCCACGGGCGCGCCCAAGGAGAAGAAGCAAAAGAAGCAGAGCGGCCTCGAGACACCCAAGAAGAAGAGCAAAAGGGCAGATGGTGCCAAGAAGTCTCTGGGCAGCAAGGAGAAAAAGAAATCCAGCAAAAGTAAGAGTCTGGTGGTAGCTACTGATACAGGGTCCCCCCGAAGCGCACCCCGCTTCCCCAGGGTGGTAGGGCTGGGTTAGCACTGGGGGCCAGGCATCATCCAGCGAATAAATGGCACTCCAGAGAGCACTTGGCTGCTATTCCTTGCTCTCCCTTCCAGTGTCTCATGCGCTCACGGTACTTGTGTCCTGGCCCGTTTGTCCAGGCTCCCTTTTTCCCCTAGTCATACATAAAAGCAGCATGAGGTTGCCTGGTTTTGGCACCTGTGCTCTCCCCAGGTGAGGCAGGAGCGCTCTCACCCTGCCTTTGCTTTATTACAGCACCACGGTGAGGGGTGAAAAGGGCAGAAGGCAGCTTGGTGCCGTTAGCACAGCGGGAGAGACTGGAGCTGGATGGGCACGTGGTGCTCCCAGTTAGAAGAGAGACTCCTGCCCCTTCCACCTCTCATGAAGGCTTTGCCTTCTGTTTCACCCTCCTTGTTCGGGAGACGCTGCCTGCGTGGGGGTGGTGGGTCGGGCATGGGTTTGGGGTCATCCCGGCTTGCTTGAAATAAGAACATTGAAGCTTGCTGGTGTTTGAACCAGAGCAGCAGTTGACCCTAAGTGTGTGCAGTCCCGCTGTCCTCCCAGCTCTGCCTTCCTCTCACTTGGCTCTGATGCTTGGAAAACCACTCTGCCCCTCTCCGGGGTGGCTAATGGACAGTGCTGGCCGCACGTGGTCCTGGCTGTGTTGCACGGGTGGGGCTGAGGATTTCTAGACCGCTGCTGCCAGCTGTGGACCCAGCACCGGAGATACCTGCATCGTTTGCATGTGCTCTGAGCCGTGTGTGATGAAACGGGGGTGTGCTCAGAGCTGCAGCTGCTTCGTCCTAGGTGTCCCCCGGGTGGCCTGGAGTAGTGGAATAAGTTGGTCCCCTAGGAACGGGACTGGGCTGTTACCATCACCATTTTCTGCCCTGCAAGGGTGGGTGAGCTGCCACCCAGGCGGTGACCCCTCTTCTGAAAATGCCCAACCTTGTTCCTCACTGGAGGAGTCTGATCTGGGTGACAGCTCTGCCCCCCGGTCCCCTCTCTCATGTGGCTGCTTGTCCTTTCTTCCCCTTTTTAGAAAAGAAGGCTGTAAAAGACAAGAAGAAGAAAAGCAAGAAGTCTTCTGGGCTGGAGCTAGGTGCAGATGGCTCTTCTGTTCACAAGAAGAAGAAAAAGAAGGTGGGTGTGGATGTTGTTCCTGTCCGTCAGGAACTTGTAGCACAAAATGGCCAATGTCCCAGGCTGCCCAGACAGAGGCGAGGGCCAGTCCGGCTGCTCCGAGTCACGGGGGAGACACCTCTGCTGGGGAAGGGGTAGAGGAGGCTAAAGGTAGCCCGGGAGGCCATGTTTTGGATGCCCCCTGAGCTGGTGGGGTAGCTGGGGCAGCTTTCCTCTCTGTCCTACCCCACCGTATTGGCAGTGCAGGGGTAGGCTCTGCTCTCCAAACTGTCCTCGCTCCCAAGGAGGGAAGTGTAGCTTTGCTGGGTGGGGCTGCCAGGCTTGTCCGTGTCACCAGGTAGTGGGGGTGTGTGTGGGGGGTGGAAACCCCAGCAACCCTTCCCAGCTTGCTTTGCTGTCTCGGAGAGAGGAGGCTTCTGCTGCCCAAAGCTGGAGGAGGTAAGGGAGATGCGGGGGGAGGCTGGACAATGCGGGAGTGATGAGAGCAGAGTCTCTGGACCACTAGAAAGCTCGTCTATCCCAGCCCAGAGAGCTGATGGAGGGGGAGAGCTGGGAGGGTGCAGAGAAGCCTCCAGTGGCCGACATGCTGTGGGACTGGCCCCGTGGGGTCCTCTACATGCAGCGCTTGTGCACGCCCGGCCGGTGAAACCATCGTCTCTCTCTGCTTCCTCTTAGAAGAAGAAAACCTCCGAGCCGGCGGGATCCACGTGAGGAGGTACGTGTCCCGTGGGGTTGGCCCTTCAGAGTGGTGAACTCCAGTAACCTGAAGCCAGTGCTTTTAAAGACCCGTTGTGTTTTGAGAAAAGCAGCATCGAACACGACAACCTCACAACAGGCAGAGGCGTGCGCACGCACACATGCACGCGTTTCTCTCCGGGAAGGCTGTGCTGTGCTGACAGACGCATGTTCCTAATTTTGCTCCCCATCCCCCCCACTAAAAGCCACTGTCCAAGCTCCCTGTGGCCAGAGTAGCTGGATGGTTGCCTTCTTCCCCCTCCTTGCATTGTACTTGGCTTTAGCTGAATTCACAGGGACTGAGCCAAAGCCAAGCACTGCTTTTTACAGGCCTGCAAGGGTGAAGCAACACGGCCTTTGTCTGGCGGAGGTACAGGCAGCCTAAGAGGAGCTTGTGAAGTTTTATTTTCCTTTTGCTCCCTGAACGGAAATCCCCAAGCTCTTAAGCTTATGGTTCCCACAGGTAGCAGGAGTGCAGTGAAGTGCGTCTCCCCTCCTAGCTGTCATGCATCAGCTTCAGCTTAAGCTGCAGGTCCCATGACCTCCCCTCCCTCCGCAGCTTCTCGCCCCACCAGTTCTGTCTGGCTTCTGGCACCCTTGGCCCAAGTGGTGTCGACTTGTCCCTGCTGCTTTGGAGAAGCCTGTGGACAGGCTGTTCAGAGAAGCGAAAGCAGCTCAGGATTTCCCTGTTGGAGGCAGCATCTTTTTCTGTCCTCTGGGGGTGAGGGGTTAAGTTGTCCGTATCTTTTTGGTTGTCCCCCCACTTTGGTCAGTGGACTTCCTGCCTGACCAGGCATGGCTAGGGAGGTTGCAAGGGTAGCACGTGGTCTCCTGGCAGAGAGAGGGGATGAGTTGTACCCCTGCTGCTGCCTGCAGGTGCCCGTTATATGAACAGGTTGGGGTTTTCCATTCCTCTTGCACAAGGGCCCTAAGACCCAGGAGGAAAATCCAGCACAAAATTCAAAGGAAAGCAACTGCTTTGAAGCATGCATGGAAGGGAGGGGAGCTTTCTGTCTCTGGGGCAGCATTAGGCTCCCCACGCTTCAGACTATCGTACGACCGCTGGGTTGGGGGGACGAGGGGTGGTACGTGGCTTTGGGGGGTTGGCTGCTCGTTGTGGGACTGGGACGTGCATGTTCCCCCTCCTCTCTTAACTCGCGTTTCTCTCTTGTGCCTAAAGCGCCGCCTGCCCCATGACTGCCGACGGTGAATGAATGGAGAAGTGTGGAAGTTGGAAAAGGGAAGCCCAGCAACATGAAAACTGTTTTTTGTTTGTTTGTTTTAAATCCTTTAAACTTCTAAATTGTAATTTATAAGGTCTTTTAACTGTGACTTGTAGAGCCGAGTGTTGTAACTCTGCCACCAACGCTTGGCTGGGGACAGAAGAAGAAAAGCTGGATGTCTTTTGCCCCTGTTCCCGAAGGCCCCCATCTGCTATTGCACTATTCCCAGAGAAGGAAGCAGCCCTTGGGAAGGACAAGCAGCGCTTCCCCCTCAGAGGAGACTATGGCTTCCCCTTGCTGAGAGGATGATGCAGCCGTCTCGTTCCCCTCCCTCCTCGCCCCAGAGCTCTATTTTTCAGAGGCAACTTCCACTCTTTGTGCGAGGGCCGCGTCTGTCTTTTTTGCTACCTACTGAAACATGGTTCTTTTTTGGGTTCACTTTTTATTACAGATAAAAACAAAAATGGGAGTTCACTGGGTCTCGCCCTCTCAGCGTCTCTATTCGCTTTGTCGGGCCTCTGAGGCAGGGGTGTCCCCGGCTTTTCCTGTGTGTGGGGGAGCTGGTCTCAAAAGGAAGATGGTGGGAGGATGGGTGAAATTCTCTCCCGGGGCTGCATCTGTGAGCCTTCAGCAAGAAGGCAGTGCCGCTGGCTCTAATGGAGGTCTTGGCAGGTCACTGAGGCCTTGGCTGCCTTGGCTTTGGTGTGAGAGAGTCCAAATAGGAACGGGGGTGGTCTCAAGGCAGGGACAGAGCAGCTCCCTGAGGTCAGTGAATAGCCCCAGGGGGGTTTGCTGCTCTAGGTGAGCTGAGCTTTGGCTTCTTTGGCCTTTTCCTTCCAGTTAATGTGAGGCTTTTAACTTGTATGGCAGGAGAGGACAGCTGGATGAAGGGGGCTGTTGGGTGAAGGAGGTGGGTATATAAAACCGCTTCCCCCTAACATAACAGAGGAAGGCAGGGGGTTGCTACGTTCCAGCCCGTGCTCATGGTGGGTCAAGGTCCCTTCTGATAGCCAATCGTTTGGGGGTATGAAGAACCCTCTGGCCACCGTCTCCCCCAGCTGCTGTAAATACTGCAAAGCTGGGAAGGAGCGCGGGGCTCTGGCCGGCAGGAGGTGTCGTGGCAGGAGTGGAGCAGTCGACACATGCTCTCAGTGCTCTCGGGTGGATAGCTTCAAAGGGGAGAAGTGGATGTAGGGGGCAATAGGGACAGGGTACGCGCATGCAACATGTTGGCTTTGCTGAGCAAGTGAAGCCAAAGTTGGCTGTATAGTGCTGGGGCAGGATTTGAGACTTGGAGCCCTAAAGAAATCTCTCGTGGCGCTGCTCTTCACTACACAGCTCCTGTGCCCCTTGCATGCCCCATGAAAGAGCTGTTGGCTTAGAGAGCCAGGGTGGTGCTGCACCAGACCCAAGAGACACCCAGTGTTTCAGAGCCTGGGCCAGCCAATTCTTTCCTGTGTTACAAGCAGCCAGGCTCCAGTCGGGGGGAGGGTACAGGGACCGTTCCTGGTGGTCTGGGAGCATAGTGCCTTCATGTAGAGAGCCGGTGATCAGATGTGTCTGTTCTTGGGGACGGGACTGCAGGTCTCAGCTGCCTTGGGAAAGCCCACTGTCTGCTGAAGGCTTCCTACTCCATACCCTCCTAGCAGGCCCTAGCTATAGTCCCCCTCCCCTACTCCAAGTGTGAGTTGAAGCCGAATCGTTAAGCACGGGAGTGTGGGTGTAATCAATTGACATCATCTGAAAGAAGAATTGGTAAAGGCACTTGGCAGGAATTTTGCTTCTGGCGTCTGATCTCAACTTCCAAATCCAGGAGCTGCTGTCTGGTGTTATTGCTGGATGTGGGGGTACCATCGACCCTGTCGGGGCATTTGTAAAGATTACAGCTTTTGATGAATTGCTGTGCCGTGTGTTAGGCATTGCATTTGCACAGGGGCTATCCAAGATGTTCATCTTGTGACGGGTTTTGAAGCACCCATCTCCACATCTCAGTTTGTTCGGCCTGACCCACGCTTTTCCGTCAAGGTTGTGCTTAAGGTTGGGAGACTCATTTGGTGCTGGGGTAAAACACGGTAGGAATAGATCTACCCAGTAAAAGAAGAGGGGAGCTACCAGGCCAGGTCTAGAGCATGCCTTGGCCAAAAAGGGATAAGGCAAGTGCTAAGGGCTAGGGCAGTGCAGAGTCTGTTCAAAGCTACAGGCAGTGGCAGGACAAAAGGGAATTGGTTCCCAGCCCTGCAGCCTTCTCTGCTAGGTGGGGTCCAAGGGAGCAGAGATTGTCCTGCTTCAACAACCGCTCCAGGAAGGGGTGTGAGTACTTGCCTCTAAATTCGCCAGTGGAGAAGGCTTCTGGGGCTGGCTGCATGCTCCCTCCTTCCAGACTGGGGAATAGCTGAGCTCCCCAGGGGCGAGGGGGGAGGAGCTGTTTAGGTACTAAGCAGTGTGACTGGATGGGGAGCTGGTGGTGCGTGGAGCACTGAGATGCTTTGAGAAGGAGCATGGAGCCCCTCCACCATGGAAATATGGATAAGGGGGTCTGGGCCCATGCGCATGCATGTGCACGTGCAGCTCCGTGCACGGAGGGGCACGGACAAGCTGAAAAAACACGAGAGCCTGATGGATGGAATAACTGAGCCAGCTTGCACAAGCAGTCTCCGTGTCAAAAGTTTATTTGAAATCAACTTCTTTCCCTTGGAATCAAGGTTGGGATCACACACATTTACACTCGGCGTCTAGCTCCAGGATTAGCTCTTACCCTCCCCATTACAGAAACATCCAAATTAATCCAAGTTTCTAATTTGTTTCCTCTTAACCTTTATCTGCCTATGGGTTTAAAAAACAAAAGGAAGGAAGCCTGCACTCCTCTAGGTTTCTAATGTTTCTGCAGCTTACCTATTGCAGTTAAAAAGCTTGGAGCTCTGTTGCTGCTGCATTCAAGGTCTGTTCAGTATAAGAAAGTAGTAAAAGGCCTTAGCATGAAATCATCTCTATCCTTATCTACAATCTCCTTAACTGGAGAGGCTTTCCCCCACCATACAAAGGTGGTCTGTGTGCTGGGAAGCACTGGGTCATCTGATCCAGTGACCGCTGCCTGCAATGGGTTATTCCATAAAGGAGGGGAAATGGAGCATGTGTCCTACCTTCTGTATTTAATATCTGCCTAAAAACTGCTCTGAGGCTTATTGAGCTTACAGGCTATACTGCAGATAGCATCAGATAGACGGAGGGTCTACTCAAAGTACCTGTGCGGGTATCTTCAGCTGCCTGATTAGCCAAAAGGTGCCCAGGGGTCTAGGCACTGAACTGCCCCATCTGCCTCGGCTGGAGGTGAATACAAGGGCACACTTGTGCTTTCTTGTCTAAAAACCCTCCTAATATTAAGCTGGGTTTCTGCAGTGCATTTTAGCATGGGGTGAGAAAGCCGCCAGCAAACAAGGATTTACAACCAACCCAACGTCCGGCCCTGCTAAGGGGATAAATATTAATAAATGCTGAACAGAGGAGCTCAGAGGCTGCTGCTGTTAATGTGATTCAGGAAAGCGGTATAAAAGCATGAGGGAAATAGAGCAGGGATGTGAGCTGTGCCTCTGCGTCGTGGTGGCTTTGCATCTTGGTGCAAGAGGCCAGAGGTGCCCGGCATCTGCCTTTACTTGGTGATTTCTGGGGAGACGGGGAGAAAAGAAAGTGAGGGATGAGAGCGGTGGAAGCAATGCTCAGTACCCCCAGCTGCCTTTCTTTCAGTGGTCAGAGCATTTCTTCCTCCTCCATTCCCTGCATGCTGATGCCAAAGACGAAGCCCCTGCCCGCCCAGATCCACAGCAGGATGGGATTTCGCCCAGCATCGGTGACAGCCCGCAGCATCCCCGCAGGGGCAGGACATGAATCCCTGCTGGATTCTTCTTGTTGCTCTTCGTCCCAGCCCAGTATGGGTCTAGGACCACGTATGCCTGGGCCTTTGCCTCTCATCTTTGAGCGTATCTACACCTCCCAACCATCTTCTGCCCCAGTCCACATGCACTCCCCCATTTCCCAAACCTGAGCACTATTCATTGCCCCTTCCAAGAAGCCCCCTTCGCCACCGAGCTGCCACAGCTGGCGATGCTGGACTGGCGTGGTCTCATACCTTTGTCCAGCTTCAGCTGCTCCACGCCGGAGAACAGCAAGTCCTCGGGCTCTTCACCTGCAGGGAAGGGCAAAGACAGCTTCAGCATTGGCAGCCAGCCATCAAAGCCTACCCGACTACCCAGCCAAGCTAGCCCTGTCCCTCCTACCCCATATCAGCCTCTACTACTGCTATGTTCACACGTGATTGCCACCAGCCCCAGACACCAAAGTGGGCTCAGAAATTCCTCTGCACCAGCATCAGCTCATCTAAAGTGTCTCATTTCTCTGGGCCTCGCTACCCGCTGGGTTTGGTATTGTCTTGTTCATAGATTCATAGATGCTAGGGTTGGAAAGGTCCTCAACAAATCATCAAGTCCGACTCCTTGCCATGGCAGGAAGGAGTGGTGGGGTCAGATGACCCCAGCCAGATGCCTACCCAGCCTTCTCTTAAAGACCCCCAAGGTAGGGGAAAGCACCCTCTGACTCTTCAGGGGGCCTGGCATAACAGTGCGATGAAAATGGGGAAATCTCAAATCACCTCCTCTTCTGCCTTTGCAGACAAAGACCCTGAATATATTCCAGGGAGGCTCTTTGGGGTGCTGGGAGTGCGTGGGCTCGAACCCACATTGGTCACAGCTGAGATTGTCCTACTGCTCTGGTTCTCTAAAGTAGAGTCACCACACGTGATTTCCACACTGGGATGATCTTGGCCATCTCCATGTCATGAAGACAGCAAGGACTGAAGCTGCTCTTCCTACATTTTTTGCAGGACTCCGTGCAGAAGTGATGGTAGCAGTGTGCTGGCACCAGTAAGGGGCAATGCGATTCCTCTGTCTTGGGCCATGAGTGCGCAGGGGGTAGGAATAATACAGAGGCTTGACTCTTCAGCCAGCTGGGAGGGACCATGACAGCCCAACCTCAGCTGTTATCTCCACAATCCTTGTCCTCGGCTCCAGATACACAGCACCTCTCATGGTGTTACCTGGGATCTTCCCCCCACCCGAGCTCCGGCGTCCGATCCTGGGAGGTGCCCCACAACTCTGTATTTAGCCACCCTAAAGCCTCGTCAGCTCAGACAAGCCAGAGTTTATGCAAAACGAGGCAGCTGCTGCATGCGTCTCTTGCTCCTCTCCCCCTTCCCCGCACAGGTGAAGAGCCATGAGCTCCATACCACGACAGCTGAGCTTCTCACGGGTGTCAGTGCCTTCCACCTTGGTGCCGTTTTTGTAGACACACCAGCAGTAGCCCGTGCTGGCATGGCATTGCTTGGGGAGGTAGTCTCCATTTTCATCGCACTGTGGGTGGAATCGGCCTGGGTAGACGCCTCTAGGGCTGGCCTCCGCTTGGCATTTAGTTTGCACTAGTGATAAGCACAGGAAATACTGTGAATATATTTCACTCTTCCCTGCATGGTGGTGTTGGTGGGGGGGCGGGTCTGTATAAACCTCCAAGACCCTTGGAAGCCCCGAGTCAAACCAAGTGGCAGCCTGTCTGAGCATGGAAAAGGTTGCAGGGCATGAGTGCCCTGAAGCTCTCAGCCACCCTGTTGTGACCCTATCTGGGGGGTAGAAGGGGGAGCATCAATACAAATGCTTCTTAACAGAAAAAGAATCCTAATTTGATTGCAGCAGCCTTATTCCTGCACAGGATTTCTCCCAGGGAACCTATTTAGCCTAATGATAGCAACTGGTAATGGCTGCTGCTTCATGGAGGCATTCTCATAAATTCTGCTAATGGAGATGCATCCAGGCACTGCTGGGTGACTAATTGCTGTGAAGTTCCAGGCATCGGGGCTTTTAGCACAGACACTAAATGAAGATTAAAAGGAGGAAAAAAAGAGCAAATCCCAGCAAACCCTCCATGTCAGCGCCAGTATCCGACATGGGATTTCAGGTAGTTCTACACTCTTTCTTTTTTGTTTTTTTCCCCCCGCAGATATTTAATCTTTTGAAACGCTGTCTTGTCCCATCCCGTGGGCAAAGCCTGCATGCATTGCTTGCTAGAGCTGGGGCTGAATCAGAGCAAGGGGTCATCCGCAAGGATGCCCCGTGGCTGTGAGAACTCAGATAGGAGTTTTGCTTCCATCATGACACAGATGGTGAGACAGGGTGAAAAGCAGAACCCACTTCAGTGCAATGGGCTGGTGCTCAGGGCAAACCCCTGGACTGCCAAGAGACAAAATGCTGAACACTATTTCCATGGAGTTTCTTTTTTCTATCAGAAGAAGGCCCTCACTGCTACCACATGGGGACCCAACTTTGCAAAACCTCTGACTCGAAGTGGGCTTCTCTATGCAACCAGGCTATGAGAGCTCAGAAAAGGAGAGCCCTTGTTGTTAGGTCTTCTGCTAGCTCCTACCTTTGTCCACCTTTCTGGCCCTACAATAGCAGCTAGGGTGCAGGAGAGAAGAGGGAGCAAAAACTCAGAGGAAGGGAAAGATCCCTCAATACTGCAGAGCAAACCCAGGCCAAGGGTGCCTCTGAGATGCTCTGACCCGTGGGTGGTACCACGGCAGCATGAGACTCATCTTAACCCTCAAGCAATTTGGTGACCTGTAAGCCTGCTACCTTTCACTGCCGGCATCTTAGTGGGTTCCTCGGTTTGGGGCTTTTTTGCCATCTCGAAGAGCAGCCACTTGTGCATCCAGGACTCAAAGGACTGCAAGAGACCGAACCAAGGAAAAGGAACAACAGTTAGCATCAGTGCACGCTGCAAAGGCAAATGCAAATGCACCGGGCAGCTGGCACGGACCTCCCCCGTCACCTTCCATCTCGGCAGGGCGATACTAGAGACACCGCAGCCTTCGCTGCATGAACGCTGAGCGTCTCAGGGCTCGGTATCCTTTTGTCTCCCCCCCAGAGACAGAGGCATGCCCACTCCACCTCCTGCCCAGGTCCATGTTCCCTGGAAGAAGGGCTAGGCATGAAGCAGCTGGAGCGCTAGCCAGGTGACCAAGTGTGAGCACTGACCTGCCAGTCAGAGTAGGTCATGGAGCTCTTCAGGTGTTTCAGGTTCTCCATCATGGAGTTTCTGAGCTCAGGGAACATCTTGCTTGGATCACCCATCTGCAAGTCACCAAAAGAGGCAGGAATGAATAGAGGGCACATGTGCCTACTTCACATGGATGCCACAAAGCCAAAGAAGCTCACGCCAGCTGGAAGCCAGCTCCCAGGGATGGAGAGAAGCCCCAGCTGCCACTATAAGGCAGTAAGTCCCCCAGGCGGGTACGTGGGCAGACCAGGAGACAAAGGACTATAAAAGTGAGGCTTCTCATACCTCAATGGCTCCCCTCACCACCCCAAGACAGGCTGAAGAAGCGGAAAGAAAGGGATCAGTTTGCCTGTGTGGCCCAGACATGCAGACACAGGAGTCTGATGGGGCAGGTACCGGGTGCCCAGGTGCACGGAGGAGGCTCTTACCAGCAGCAGATGCTTGACCTGATCTTCAGTCTTGTTGCTAGCTGGGCCTGAGTTGTCCATGGGCTGGGGAGAGAATTCAAATGGACACAGTCAGGGTAAAGACTGGAAGCAGATCTGGAGCGAGAGCAGGAAAGGTGGGACCTGGCCAGCCCCTGTGGCATTTGCGTTCGACACACAAGCGCGAGCCCAAGAACCATCAGCAGAATGACTTGCCCCCCTCGGGGTGGGTAGAAACACTGGATTTCAAGGCCCAGTTTAATGAAGGCCCATCAGAGCTTGTGTTGTCTTCTTGCATAGGGCAGGCAGAAGAGCTGGCAGTGGGGGATGCTGAACAAACCACTGCCTACTGTTTCTCCTTTCCAGCCCCTGCCTGCTCATTGCTCGGATTTGGCCCTAACTGCAGCAAACTAACGAGACAGAGCAAGAAGCGAATGGGCAGTGGGATGGGGACCCCAGGATCACTGGAGCAAGGGGAGGCAAAGATGTCAGTCCCAACCCAGTTCCCGGTGGGCAGGTTGCAATACCCAAAGGAGACGCACCAGCTACCCCAAAACCCCCTGGCAGTTGCGGTAATCCCAGTGGGACTGAGCAAGCCCTACAGCGATTGTCCCTGCCCAAGGGCAGTTGGGAAACAGGAGGTCCAGGCCACATCCCTGGTGGAACAAAGCCTGGGTCAGGAGTGGAGGCTGAGAAAGGCTGCATCCTGCCTCAGTCACTCACAACCTGGACACCAAGCTTGGAAGGAGCCAGGCAATTGGAGTCCCAAGAGGACTAGGAATTGGCTGCGGTTACAGCCATTTCGAGAGGGACCCGGTGGTTGCCTCTTACCCCGGCATCCATCTTTGATGCAAGCGGCAGCTCCCTCATGGCCATGGGCATGCTGATCATCGCCATCTTCATCTTGTTAGAGGACTTGCCTGGAAGGGGAAGAGAGGCATAAAAAAAAAGAAGAAAAGACCATTCTCAACTCTACCCCCCACACGTCTGTTCTGGGGGTGACTTCTCCTCAAAACTGGAGTCAAGTCAGCAAGTGGATCCCCAGGTTTTAATTGCATGAAACTCAACCCAAAGATGAGGTTTAAAACGAATGAAGCCACCAACACTGTGGCCAGTGCTCCAGCTACCCCTGGTAAAGTCCAGATGATTTCCCATGATTTGCACTGGGGAGAGAGGTGGCAGAGAGCTACCTGGTGCCTGCTCAGATCATCCCACGGGCAAATAAGGAGAGAGACTCACCTTGGGGGAGTTTCCTGCTCATTGACTCCAGCTGCAGCGTTTGCGTGGTCTTGGTGAGCTTGCTGATGTGGTTGCTCTGCTGATACACAAAGTAGACGGTCACGGCCTGGCCGGCAAGCAGCAGGGCCACCAGGATGGAGAGTGCAGAGTAAACTGCTCCACGGCTGCAGACAATCCTGGAAGACACAAGGGAGAAGGAGGTGAGGCTGCTGCAATCTGGGACCTGCTCACCCAAAAGCAGAAACTGCCCATCCAACCTGCTCTCCACATTAAAGTCATGGCCTGAAAATGGGGTTATTAGCTCAGTTTCTAGTGCTAGACTGGAGCACCGCTGTTCCCAGGTTTTTCCTTGTGGGGACTTTTTCACAGGACCAAAGAGTGGAGGAAATTTGTTCTGGGTATTCATCCTGAACCTGCCCTTTTGGAGAAGTCATCCCATTGACTTCCCCTGAACTCCGTGTGCCACCTTTGATAAGGACTCTCCTGCCTTGGGGCAAAACGCGTTTTGTAAATCAAGCCAAATGAAATGCGTGGAGGCTGCATTTGTCATGCAGAAGTGAGATGGGGGTGCTAGCCTCTCTTCTCTGCATGCAAGATCTGCTGGGGGAAGTGAAAGTTTTATGAGAGGTGGGAAGTGCATAGTACATTTTCGTGACTGGGTGGAGAGGGGGGTTGGCTGGAAAAAAAAATAGTATTAAGCATCTCTGAGACTTCAAAGAGAGGCCAAATTAAGCTAAGAGGAGGAATTTCTGAAGTCATGTATGGTTTCTTTGCGGGTATGGCAGTTCAGTTGGATTCCAATGCCTTTTCCTTCCATATTTTCCAGGCTTTCCTGATTTAGGGTATGATCCACTGCCAGTTGAAGGCAGTGGCAAGATTACTTCTCCTGGGCACTGGATCAGCCCTCCTGGTATCCTCAGCTTCACAGTCTATGGGAAAAACTGGAGTCTACAGAAGACCAGCTTTATTACTTCTCCTGGTGTGCCTGAAATACATCTGTTGCACGTGCTTAAGAGAGAAAGGACTCAACAAGCAACAACTGCAAGAGTCACACACAGAACAGAGACCTTGCAAATCAGTCTGAAAAAATAACACAAGGGTAGATCCTTTCATGAGCAGGAATTACTTTGCTCGTGATGGGGAGGGATACACGGGTGACTGGGTGGCAAAGAAGGATTTGATGGTGTACAAGGAGTACTACTGCAGAGCAAATGGTAAATACAACCCTCCTACTCCTCTGCACTTGTATTCACTCCTGCGTTTTCTCACTGTTTTATCTTTCATGATTTAACAATTACAGTTCCTTTGTGAGTTCATTTATTTCCCTTTATTTTATTAACAGAAATTTTTAAGCACCGTATTTTTTTCAACATAGCTGAAACAAATTGCTTTCAGAGGGGACAGCCAACGTGCTTTCAGACACCTTCCCATTGGCTTTGATTTCCTGGTGAAACTTTCACAAACGGTGCAGCCCAGCACTTTGGGGTGAGGAAAAAGAAATGATGAGACTAGTGGGGTGAAACGCAGTGAAAGGAACTCAGCTGGGAACGTCACAAGCGTTGGTAGATGGATGTCAGATTTCAAGAGGGCAAGTCCAGCCTCAGGCACACGCACACAGCTCTCACTGAAGCCAGCGGGCGCTGGGCTTGGGATTCAACGTAAGCTCTGGCTGTTGCTTAAACTAGAGTGAGTTAGCAAAAAGTCTCAAAAGAAATGACTGGTGTCGTAGGAGGGCCAAGGAAGGGGTTATGGATGGAGAGGAGTCCGGTCTAGCGGTGCAATTCCACCTTGCGAAGGATGAGATCACCCAGGAGCTGCGCAGTCGTGTTGGGTCCCTCGTACCTGGCCTGGCACCCCTGCAGCCTGTGACTGCAAGGCAGCCTGGCAGATGTAACTGCCAGGGAGAGGAAGGTGCTGCAGAAAAAGCAGCAAAATGGATCAGAGAGAGACCCTCAACTCACTAACCAGATGGCAAGAACCCATCAAGGGTGGATCCAGTCCAAGGACACCGGAAATAAGCCTGTGGGGTTTGTGGCAGGAGAGGGAACACCTTTTTGTTTTAAAGGAATACGGACTCGTGGTCGAGGCGATATAAAATCTAGTCGGTCTAATAAATGCTATCACCTCGACCATGAGTCCTGATTGTTTTTTGCCTCTAGACCAAGACGGCTACAACCTGGATACCCGACACCTTTTTGTTTGAAGAAGTTGTAGCTGCTTCTTCTATTCAAAACCAGATACAGCAAACTCCTCGCCACTGATTTCATAGGAGCTGAATCCGCTCGCTCTCTCTCTCTCTGTGTTATCGGCGTTCAAACACTATCTCCATCCTGCCGTCCTTCTGCGAGCTCTTCTGCCTGGAAACCCCTGACGTCATGAGATCTCTGGTGTCTCATTAGCAGTGGATGTGTGACTTGGCTTGTGGTTACAGAAATGGGGAAATAACTTAGTGGAAGGCAGCCAACCTGAAAACAATGATTACCCCACCTTGGCTCAAATTCACCATTTTATGCAGAACAGAGGAAAAGATCTTTCCCAAAGCCCATCCAGGGGAGGATATAAGATGCACGGACAGTCAGAGAGACAGACCAGAGGACAGAGATCCCCAAGCAGCTGGATAAGTGGAGCGCAGGAGATCCTGCTCCCCCAGGCCACACCTCCAGAAATGGGGTGGCAAAGGCTCCGGACATGGCATTGAGGAACTAAAAAACGTGGCATGGAGTAATTAAAAAATGACTGATTGATTACATGTCGTTCATGCAGACCCCACCCTCTGAGCACACACCACTGCGGATGGGGTCAAACTCTGCCGACGAGTCTGGTACTGGGGCAGGGAGGGGGCAGGTCTGAGCAGGGCGTGGGACCCAAAGGCAGGACGAACAGCACAGGGCAAGAGGAAGCCACGACTGCAAGAACTTAACACAACATGATTCCCCGGTGGGGCTGGGGTTACATGGGGCGAGACCGCAGGCTTGGTCGAAGGCTCCCGAGCCGGCTGGGTAGACAGGGGCAAACACCCCCAGGCAAACCGTCGCCTCCCTCAGTGTCTCCCTCCTGCACACGAAAAGCTTTGGGAGAGGTTGGCAGACCCTGGCATGGATATTTCCCGGGCTGGCAGAGATGCGCCCTGACCGATGTCACTTCTCACAAGGCAAACAGGCTCCTTGCGAGTCCAGGAGGGCAGGGGGAAGTCAAAGGTCCAACTTCCAGCCCTAGAGAAATCCCCCGACTCCATCAGCCAAGCCCCTCTCCCCCCTCCGCCTGTATACTCACCCCCCGCCCTCCTTTCTCCCCCCACCCAAGGCACACAAAGGAAAGAGGTGGGAAAGAGATACCGCCGTGATGTCGAGCGCATGGTCAGGGCAGGCGCGGTGGTCTGCTCTGGGGTGGAGATCAGGTCGCTCCGGTCCTCTTCCATGGCTCTGGCTGGCCCCTGGGGTGGTGGTGGAGCGCTGGCTGCTCCCTGCTCTGCCACCGGCTGAGACTGAAAAAGAAATTGGCTTCTGTTCCTTTGAACCTTCTGGAAGCCCCCAAAACAAGGAAGTGAAAGTTTCACGGTCTCAACAGTTGGAAATACCCAGCCAACCCTGCCCGCCCCCCTAAGACCACATATAGACTTCAGCCGGACACATCGGCTCAGGTGCAAGAGTGGCGATTATCCGATTGGCCGCTCGCGGCAGCATCACTGGTTTCCAAGCAAATGTTTGCATTCTCGGTCCTCAGCCCATAGAGTGAGAACTGAGCTGCTGAGAACAAGGGAAAAGGAGTTTCCTCGTGTCTCAGCTCTGACATCCCAAAGAGGAATAAGGCCCTGCTCCCAGCCCAGCCCTGCAGCAAGAGGGTTCACAGCCTAACGGGGGACCCGCACCCCCTGCAAGGTCCAGCCACCTGCCCCCGTGCTGGCCCGTGCTCCCCGAGCACGTTCAAAAGCAAGCCTCCGGACTTAGCGGCAGGTTTTTGCTCCCTGCTATGAGCCGCCCCATTATTTTCAGACTCCGAGAGCTAGATGCTGTGCTGACCCTAAGGCAGCAAATGACTTGCAGCGTTATTGCACCACCCAGGCACCTGGTCCTTAGCTTTCACGTATTTTCACTTGCCAGGAGAAATATGAGGCTTCTCCTTGGCACTGACTCAGTCCCGTCATCTCTTGTGCTAATTAATCAGGGCTGCCTCACCCCTCCCTCACAGTCAGAAGAGGGGTCCCTTATTAAACAGCACCCCCAAACCTTCAAAAGCAGAACAAAACACACAATTCTGAGATTAAAAAAAAAAAAAAAGGCATTTTCCTTTGGGCTGAGCTCTCTGCTTTTTTTTTTTTCTTTTGGGCTGGTTAACACATCAGCTCCTCAAGCAGGAGAGTATGTAAAAAGCATTGGTCTCTGCTTTATCCCCCCCAGCCCTCAACCTGGCCTCTCTTTCCTACTTCAAATTGCTGCCAGCTTGTACTGGGTTTTACAGCGTGCTCGTCTTCCAGACTGACTGGAAACCACCCAGTGTCCAAGCAGCGGTGGCCGTAGGGTTGCTGGGTCCCTGGGCAAGACAGTCATTTGGGGCCCCTTAGAGGCTTAATTTTGATGACCTATACGCAAGTCGGACATTTGTTGCAAAATTTTGGGGCTGCCTAAAGTGTGGGATCCTGGGTGGTCACCTCATTTGCTCTCCTCTAAGGCCACCACTGGTGCAAGCCACTCAGCAGCTCCCCATGACAGCCAGGAAAACAATTGGGTGCTGGGCACTGCAGGAAACCTGGCTTTTATCCTTAATGCAAACTAAAGATAACCCAGGACCAAAGCTGACCAAGTGAAAGTGCCATGTCTGAACAGGTTTGGTTTGGAAGATGAGAAAGAACCTAGATCTGCAAAACCTCACTCGCGGTGGCAGAGAATGACACATAGAAAGTCCCACAGAAGCTAACGGGACTGATTACGTCAGTAAATATTAGTAGCTTAAGTAAGCCCTGGCAGACCCGGATCCTGAGCTACGTGCGGATGTAAGCAGTGTGGATCAGTTTTTCTGCTAAGAAACAGCAATCTATCTAGCCACGGGCCTAGGTGTTATGTGGGGCTCCCAGCACTGAGGTCAGGATAGCTGCAGTTATTCAGGGATTACACAGTTAAATCAGAATAAATGAAGCATGTCAATGTGCAGTTGGTTTCAGATAACTCTGGAAATTAAACCAGAGCACTGCAGTGCTGTAGCAGTCCTTGTGAGGGTCTCTGAGCACGGAAGTCAGGTCTTCATCAGATCATAGGGAAAAAAAGGTTAGGTAGGTACTCAGGGGGTCACCTAATCCAATCCCCTGCTCAAAGCAGGATCATCCCCATCTAAAACCTCCCAGATCAACGTTTGTCTAACCTGCCTGTAGCAGTTTGCCAGCCCACGGAGCCTGGGGGGCAGTCTGCAGGCTTGCAAAGTCGGCTGCTGGCGGCTGCAAGGGATGATTGCAGGCTGCCTAGGCACCTGGGCCAACTGAGAGAGCTGATTAGCTGGCAGGAAGATAAAAGGCTCCCAGGAAGGGGAGCCAGGGAGAGATAGGCTCCTAGGAAGAGGTGCTAGAGGCAGCTGAGTGCTGGTGAGCAGACAGTGAGCAGGTGGGTCAGCTCATGGTGGAGCCTGGGCACCATGCCTGCAGTGCTGTTACCCTGAGCATCAGCTTGCGATTGTGAAGATGAGCACTGGGCATGCAGAGACTGTGAGTGTGTTAGAAACTGTGTATATGGTGTATGTTGATTGACTCCTGCCAGGAGGGAGCTTGCCCTGGGGACCGTGGGTGATAAATGGAGGCTGTTACCCTGTAAAGGGACACTGAAAGATTGTGTTTGGAGCTGATAAACCCTGAACCTGCTACACTGCCTCCAAAAACCTGTGGAGATGGAGATCCCACAACCCACCTAGCTAATCCATCCCGAAGCTTGACCACCCTGGCTGTTGGAAAGCTCCTCCTTATATTTAACCTCATTCTTTCCTTATGTCTCTGCTCCCCAGAGAAATCCTGGTTACCTGTCTTTGCACATGGTAATAGACCGGCATCGGGGTCTCTGAACCAAAATCCAAGCGTCCTCCGAGCCTAGCAAGGAGTTGCAGAACTCTGTATCGGGCTCATCCTGATTATCGAGGCCCCAGACATAACTGTACATAATCTGGGCACGGAAGTTATTTTGGGCGTGGAAGTACAAATAATCCTACTGGGCACGCGAGCATCATCACTTGTTTCTAGGACAGGCTTCGCATTTGTAGTCCTCAGTCCACAGAGTTACGAGAGGAGGATGAGACGAGCAGAGCCTGCCGATGAACTGTAACGTGCCCTTTCCAAGGAAAATATGCCGTAACGTGCCCTCTCCCAAATCAGCACCATAGTGTGATTTTTTTTTTTTTTTTTTTTTTGTGCAGATTGGGATGGAAACTTTTTAGTGTTTAATCATAAATACACTGGCCTGCACCGTGGTCTTGCAACAGGTATCCTGAGTTCACCCGAAC
>NW_017728914.1:33551313-33553099 GCF_001723895.1 Crocodylus porosus
TCTTGTGCAGATTGGGATGGAAACTTTTTAGTGTTTAATCATAAATACACTGGCCTGCACCGTGGTCTTGCAACAGGTATCCTGAGTTCACCCGAACAAGTTAAGACCCAAACCTTGTGGGCTGGGGACATTTTGTGCCCTCTGGGGGGGCCTACACGGGCATCTCGGGACCAAATGTAACCCCCTGAGTCAGATGCTCTACTCCTGTCTGTAAACTACTCCCATGGCATTGGGTTACTTTACACTGCTTAAGTGTCTGGCCCTTGACTCTTCCATGTTTTTCTTTCTGCATCTTCCAAAAAGATTACATGGGGAAAATCCCCATTTTTAGCACTTTTTCAAGGTTAGCGTGAGAGTCCTTTTCTAAACAAGACCCTACCTGATTTAAAGGGAAAAGAGTAAATGTTTCACTTGGCTTTTTCCACAGCTTCTCCTTCAAGCTGAGATCTCTCTACCTTTTTTTCTCGGCGCACTTTCTATTTGACTAACTCCCCAGCTTCCTGAGCAAATAAGATACTTAATATAGGCAACAAGGCCTTGCTTGGTAGGGCATTACTCAACACTGACTCTTCGTCCCCTACTTCACTTTCAGCTCGATACCAAACTGTAGTGATCAGCTCTTTCAAGCATCAGATTTTTGGGAAAATGCTCAAGCTGCCCAGCAGCCCCCAGTAACAGCAATGAAAGCCTCTGGGGGCTGAGCACTGCTGACTATCTGGTCTTAATCCTTCATGAGAATTGAGGAGAGTCCTTGACAAGAACTTGTTGAAAGAGTGATGCATCCTGAGAGAGACGGGGTGGCTTTGAGTAAATGTGATATCTTTTATTAGACCAACCCTGAATTGCATCCTAAGAGATTCAGTTTAGAGCTTAATGACCTCGTTTACAAAACCTCACTCCTGGGAGTGAAGAAGACATGAACAAGATGACCCTACATAAGTTAAGGGGGGTGATTGTGTGGGTGGGGATTATTTGGGTAAATCAGTGATTGCAGGAGTGGGTCCTGTGATACCAGGATTTTTAAGCTCTGAATAAGTGCCTATAGAGCAGGCTTCTTTCCTGATGGCTTCTTGGCATATTAAGACACACTGGGTGCACGTCTACACGAGATGTGAACTGCACAGTAGCCTAATAACACTGTGCAGTAGCGTGCCAGGCAAAACCTGTGCTAATATGCTACTGTGTAGTAGTATTAGGCTGATGCACAGTTAGTGCCACTAGAAAAAGTGTGCCAGTGCTACTGTGCAGTAGCATGAGTTACTGTGCATTGGTTATCCAAGTATTAAACTTAATGTGCAGTAACTGTGGCACATTAATGAACATGTAGATGTGCCCAGTGATATTCTCTCATGCATGTGGTTGGAGGAATCTGACACGGAGGTCAACATGGGGATCGCATCTTCAGGGAAGAAGAAATGGGGCACTTTAATGTGCCATCAGTGTAGGCAACATAAGCAAATGAGCACTTTGTGATGGAATTGTTCCCTCCTGGGTTGCAACTGCATGGAAGTCAGGACATTCATAGGCTGTGCTCCCCACTGAAATCACAAGATGATGGACCATGCTGCAGATCTTGTAGCAAAACCCAAGCCTCCCCTGGGCTTGGGGGCCACAGCTTGGGAGTCTGTGTTCAGCTTTTCCCTGACATTGGGGGGGACCCCAGCACAACCTGATACCACAATAAGAATCAGCACAATAAGAAGTCCTTCTTCAAATACATAGGGGGTAAAAAGAGGGTCCCGGGTAATGTGGGGCCCCTGCAGGACACGATGGGCAACTTAGTCGT
>NW_017728914.1:33553110-33570668 GCF_001723895.1 Crocodylus porosus
GGTGCTCTTTCCTGCCAAGGCAGGGGGTCGGACTAGATGATCTACCTAGGTCCCTTCCGACTCTAGCTACTATGAAACTATGAAACCATGCACTGAGTTCAGCCAGAGCTGCTATTCTGGGCGTGAAATCAGGAAATAATCTTATTGGGCAGCATCACTTGTTTCTAGGGCAGGGTTTGCATTTCCAGTCCTCAGCCCACAGAGTTCCCTGGAGAGATTGAGACGAGCCTCCCACCTGTAATGTGCCTGCTCCCAGAGCAGCACATTCATGCTCCTGAGTCAGCTCTGCAGGGAGAGACATGGCAACCCAGGGGAGAACTGCCGATACTGCATTGGTTAGCAAGAAACACCCCAGCCCATTCTTCCCATAAGACGCATGCCTTTGCTGCATAGGACCGTGTTAGGGCACGCTGCTGTGAAAATCCCTGCTCCAACTTCCTTGCATGCAGACCGGCCACTGGCGTCTAAACTACATGCTCCATCCAGGAAGAGTGCACACACCAACTGCAGGTGCTTCCTCAGCCTGACAAAGGGTGTTTGTACCTGAAAGCTTGCAAAGAAGATTTTTTCCAATTTTTGAGTTGGTCTTATAAAAGATATCAGATTTACCCGAAGAACCTTGTCTGCCTATGTCCTTAGACCAACATGGCTACAACCTACACCCTTCCAACCTCCAGCTCGCCAGTCCTGCAAGTCGTGGCGCTGCTCTTAGAAAAGCCGCATGCACCCAGCATCTATGTCCTGGCTGCTCCAGAGCCTAAGACCTGATGCTACATGAACACCAAAGCATGACTTTTTTTCTGGCATGCATTACAGAGCAGGCACAAGTGGGCAGGCTCCTGGACACTGTGGAGTAAATGTGCCCCAAGCTTTTGAGCCTTTTCAGGGACAAGCCATGGGGTATGGAGGCAGATTTGTGCCTCATGCCTTCGAGGGGGAAATGCAACTCCTTGGGGCTGGAAGCTTTGGCTTAAATCAGCAAATGGCTTCTTGTGATTATGCGGCTTTACACCCATGGAGCAGCTGGCCCTTCGGTTCTACCGGCTTGCACCTAGTAACTTCCCAAATGGTGGTTTGGGGGCGCCGAGATGGAGTCCACAGCAAGGACTTATTGCTCCACTTATCGGCTGCTCCTCAGGGCTGCAGGAGACTCCTTACTAAACCCTCTGTTCTTCTGAACAAGAAGAGCCCAGGCGCCAAGATTTTTAATAAGCCTTCCTTCAGGCTGAAGTCTTTCCGCCTCTCCTCAGCATGTAGTGCCTTTGGCTCACTCTTCAGCTCCTGAAGCATGTGGGGAAACATTTAACGTTGGCACAACTGCAAAAAAGCATTTGTATTGCTAAGCGTTGCTTCAGGCTGGCATGAGATACGGCAGAGAGCTCAGCTCCCATTCAGACACCTACCTGAAGCCACCCGATCTGAGGACGAGCTCAAGTCACCCAGCAGCCCTCTGCGATGGCAACTAAAGCCGCTCCCAGGAAGAGCCAGGGAAGCAGTGGAGTGCTGAGCACAGTGGAAAAACTGACCTTAATGCTCAGTGTGAATTAAAGAAAGTCCCTGAGCAGAACTGACCTAATGTAAATGATGTGTCTGGGCAGATTGGGTTAAGAAATTAGGGATCAAACCTCATTCATGGGGGCAAGAATGACTCTGATACAGCAAGAGACCTTTACAGAAGCCAATGGGACTGCTCATGTGAATGGGCCTCACTTCTGCAAGGCGGTGCCTGCAGACCTGGCTCTGCACCACTGGTATTCAGGTTCTGTATATCATTCAAATGCAAATTCTGTTCACTTCAGATCCTACCGAGATCCACCCTCCTGCATGTGACAAGATAGATCATAGTATCTGGAACATCAAACATCAGGGTCTATATCACTATATTTATTCAGGGATGACACCTTCAAATAAGAATAAATGGAGCATCTTAATGTACAACTGGCTTTAGGAGCAATGCATTCCAGTAACTTTACCTCGGATGTTTCAGTGCACGAAAGGCAGGAGATTTGTGCTCTCCGTAGAAATCCTAAGGACCCACATGCTGAGTTTGGGACTGACATCAGACCCTCCACAATGCTCTGGGGAGGGGGGTGGCATGGACCCAGCGTTTTCATTCAGGCACATCTCAAGCTTGAAGACATATGAACTGACAGCACACACAGCAGAACAAAATCCCACATAGAGACGTGGGAGCTAAGTACCAGCTGCTACTGGAACAATTATTTGGGGCTTTTATAAATCTCCATCATGTTGCACTAACGGTTTCTTTTGGATTTGCAGTACTGGTGATAATATTTTGCGGTTCTCCAGCACCCTTCATCTGCCTGGCTCAGACCTTGTCCTGGACATTATTCTTCTAATCATTATTAAACTGAGCCCATTCATAGACTGCCCAGAGCACAGTGCTCCAGCAATTTGCACAGTGAGGAGCTCAGGGCTTTGTAGTTGAATCAGCCTGGGTCTTGAAACTCTTCCTAACGGATGCCAAGCTTACCCTTAAATGTCATTTCAGCAGGAACAAACATGAAACCACACAATATCTGAGACAGAAGGGAGGTGGAGATCATTTCAGCTGTCCGTGAAATGCAGGTGGAAGTCCCTAAGGACTCCAGCCAAGAGTTGACTGCTCTCAGCCCATAGCAACCATCGGAAGCAGAGAGCCCATCCTGCTACTGAATCAGAAAAGCCAACACCACTGAGCTGCTATAGGGCCATTTTTATCAGTGGACCTCAAAGAGCTTTGCTGAGCAGGTCAGCGCCATTGTCTCCCATTGTACAGAGGGGAAAACTGAGGCATCATGAGGGGAGAACACCCAGCGGGGCAGTGGCAGCATAGAATTGAGGTCTGCTACCTAGTATCCACTAGGCCACTCTTCTTCCACCTACCCCTTCCAGGTCTGCGGATGAGACCCCTGACAGTGCAAAGCCTTATCCTGGGTGAGAGCATGACATGCATCTTCAGAGAGAACAAGGGTTTTCATCCTCTTCAGACTCGGGCAGCACTTACAGGTGCTTTATGTCCAGACTGGGCCACGCGAGGAGATGCACAGCGTCCCATCTGGTGCTGGGACATTGGTGGTACCTACCGCAGCACCAGCAGAACTTCCCAGGGCATCTGGCCCTCGCCTCTTCGCGCTGAGCTAGTCAGAGGCTGCTTAGCCAGTCAGATCTGGCAGGACTGTGCAGCCAGATTGTCTGACATGCTTTCAGGTCTCCTCAAGTCGATCCTTAACAGATGTTGTCTTGCTTGCTGCTATGGGAGACAGTGTTCAAGGTAGGGATTCCCCTCCTGGAGACCTGGCCTACAAAATGCCCGATCAACAACACCAGAAGCGTCATCAACCATGAGGAGCAGCCCAGACTTCCAGTGAACGGATTCACAGAAAAGGGAACTGGCTGTGGACACTGTTTCTCTTCCCCATTTGTCACTTCTACTTTTCAGGGTCTCTACAGCTCGATGGAAAACTAGTGCAAAACCACAGAGGCAAGGCAGGCATTGCAAGCAGCGAGGCAGGACAATTCCTGCTGCGTGCAGTTGTGCCTTGATCAACGGGCCAGGCCGAGGACAGGATTCCCTGTCCAGTAACACAGGCTCCAGGCAGGAGGGAGCAAGGTACAATGGAGAAAGGGAGCAATGGAACAAGGTACAAGGGAGCAAGTTGAGATGAGTTGCTGTTTGGGCCAGCATCAAGGCACATGTTCACAGGCTGACAGATGCAGGAGGGTCTGACCTGGGTGCTGGGCAAGGATTTTGCAACCTCCCCTGTTACAGATCCCCAGGAGAGCTCCTGGTCAGCACAGGCTCGGGACAACCAGAAACTCTGCTTCACTCCCATTTCTTTTCTAAAGATTTACAGTTTGTTCATCATTTCATAGATGTCAGGGGCTGGAAGGGACCTTGCAGATCATCAGGTCCAGCCCCCCTGCATAAACCAACTCCTCAGGCCATCACTAAGGGAAGGCAACAGGGGTTTTTGCCTGAGTAAGGACTCGGAGAAGCCAAGGAAAGACCTGGGATCTGGACACTTAATATTTACCTGAAGCTTGTGACCTCTGGGGAAGGGTTGATTTCCTTTGGGTCTGACCTTTGACTGTGATTTCTCATTAGAAGTAACCACACAGAGAAGACGCTGCTGCCTCTCAGAACTTGGCTCTACCTGCAATTCAGAATGGAAAGATACACTTGGGTTTCACTTCATCTGTTGGAGGAATATACTGCAACACCCATGGCCTTAGCAAGAGCTTCCAAAGACAACACTTGTTCCTCTGCCCTTGGCCCACTAGCTATTCCTCATTAGTGTTACACCTGAAGGGAGCTAAGGGCTGTGCTTGCAATCATGCTGCCAAGAGTTGCAGAGCTGTGGAGGAGGGAAGGTTTCTGGCAGAAGGGACCCAGGGCAGACTGGAACTTGGTTAGAGTCCTGACCTGCCTCTCTAGATTTGTAATGATCTGTGGAAAATTAAAGGCTTCTTGTACGGGCCACCACCTCTGCTACCTGTACAAAACAAGAAGCAGGTGCCAGCAGTAAACCTGTGGAAAGCTTGATGCAGCCAGGCTGCAACAGGTCTCAATGCTTCCCTCCTCAGCTACCCTTGCCATCAACGCGTTCAGCTGAGCAAGCTATGCAAATGCCGTCCATCAGGTTGAAAGGGAAAGCACAGAGGAATATTGTGAACCCGCTGCATTTAACCTTTTGATGCCAGCCATTCTCCATTGTGCAGCACAGCCTATAAACCAAGGCAGACACTTGGCCTCTATTTTAGATCCCTGATACAACAGCTCCTTCTGAAAATGTGTTCAAACCACTGACATGTTCTCATTGCTTTAGCTCCTGTGGTGTGTTTGGGAAGTACTCTGCTGTCTTCACACACTGCATTGAGTCATTTAAAGAAGGAAACTGGAGACCCATTCACACTTCTAAAACACACGTCCAAACAACAGTTATACCATTTGCTATTGAATTAATGGACAGTTTCTACCACTGCAGGATCCCCAAGTGCAAGGAGCTTCTCAGCTAGCTGTCACATAACTTCTGGCACCAAACAACAGTGCCCTTACTGGTTGCAGATGAAATGGGAGTAGCACGCAGAACTGGCTCAAAAGCTGGGGGGGAGCCCTTTTACATATTCTTCAAAGCCTTTGCTTGTCCTGTTCCTGACATTTTCCAACATGCTTCTGTTAAGCTTGAGTGCAGCGCTGCTGCACTCCACTTGGAAAGGGCTAAGTCAGTCTCTTAGGGTGCAAACGGAAGTGACGGCTTTCCCTCGATCTGGCTACAAAAAGCAGTATATAGACGTGACCAAACACAAGCGCATGGCTGCAGACCACTTAAAAAATGGCTGATCATGTGAAAATCTGAACCCTCATTGCATGAGGGGCAGATGAAGACGTCTGAAAAACAGAGGGTCTTCTGTAATTTGTCTGTGCTGCCTGTGCGGAGAGAGTCCAACCTGGGTGAAGGGCCCAGGATTTTTGCTTCTCTTTCACTGATGTTGCTGGACCACAGATGCACACTCTTCGGAGCTTTGTCTGGAGGCTAAACTGCTGTTCTGGTCTCTGTAGAAACCCTTCTGCCTGGTGACTCATGACATTCGCCTAGATGGGTTTTTCATTGGATGGAACAAAGTCCATGAGTTTCCATCTTGGGCTTCTTTCCAAAAAAATAATTACAGGGGAGAATGAGCAAATGTGGCTAATTACTCATCAAAGCCACAGAGACAGCGCAGAGCTGCCCATTCTGAAAGGCTTCTCACATCTAAACAGGTCAGCATAGCTATTCTAGGGGAGGTTCTGGATCAGGGACATCTGTTGAGCTAGGGCTTGTTGCATAGAAAGGGAAAATCCAAGCACGCTGTGTATTAAGCAACAGTTTGCAGACACTCCTGCTGAAGCAGTGCAGTAAGCACAGCTCCTTTCCATAGGAAGCAGTCTCCAAGAATGCACGGGAAAGACTTGGTGGAACCACAGAGCCACGTTTAGCTTGAAACAGAGGTTAGTAACAAAACACTAAGGCCAAGCTGTGGCTTCAGTTCTAAGGGTCTCCCTTTCTTGCACATAGGGTAAATAGTTGCAGATCAAAAATGAACTGAAAGGAACCTTACAGTAGTGCCTTGCCTGGCTTGGTTCAGATGCACTGCTGAATGGTTATAACTGAGATTCAGTTTAATAGAACAAGGCAGCTCTGAGCTTTTAGTCTACACTCCTCTTCAGTACCTGAGCAACAGAGGGACAAGGACAAATCCTCCTGGAGATGAGAGATCCTCTAGGCCCCATCTAGACAAGTGCAGCTGTGTGGTAGATGCATCTGTGGTGCCACATACTGCACACTCAGCTGTGCTCTGTGCTGCAAGGTAGCAACACGGGGGTGGGAGAGGGTTTGACTCTGTGAAATCCTGGGGTCAAAGCCCCCTCCATCCTCTCCAAAAATGCAGTGGTGCATGTGGGGGCAGTGCCCACTGCCCCAAACTGAAGCCTGGCTTGCTGGAGCCATGCTCTGGCTGCGGGCCAGGCTCACAGCAGCAGGATCGCTGCTGCTGCAGCCCCTGGAGGCCCAGTGCTGGCCCCAGCCCCTCCTACCCCACCCCAGGTAACCCACCATGTGCAGAGGCACAGGCATTCCCTGGGGGGAAAAGTAGCAGCAGCACAAGCAAACTAAGTTCATTCTCAAAATGAAGGCTTGAGCGGCACAGACTGAGGCTCTGCAAGACCAGATCCTCTTCATGCTTCCAAAACACATTTCATGGATCTGTGCAGCTCTTAACTATTTTGGATATCTGCCACCAGATCCGTTGCAGGATCCAATGTTTCAGCTGAATGACTTCAAATGAAGGGCCCCTTATCTCAAGGCCGAGTTGACTCTAAGCATAAGGACACTTTAAAGAGTAATGTTTCAGCTCTCACTCATTTTTTACTACAAAAAAAAATAATACAGCAGCTCTTTTCTTTTGCAAAGAACTAAAGAAACCCACAACAGGTTAGAAAGGAATCTCAGAAACCAATTTGAAATTCTTGAGTTCAGCTTGTGAATCATGTGTCGCTGCACACCTATTAATGTGTGGCACCCATAAGAGGATCCCACCACACACTGGCTGAGAATCACTGCTATAGGACACCGTTGCTCCTTTGAATGTGAACTCCTTTCTACTCCAAGACAGGAGGGTAGGGGGAAAAGTGTCCTTTCCACAAAAGGAAAAAGCTGTAACCATATCTTATTAGTGCCAAAGCTTTCTGCTTCCCCTCTGCCAGCCCCATTATCACAACTGGACTGCTGGGGAGACTCCCATTACGATATGCAGATTTGGGACAGCATAAAATAAGCCTATATCAAAACAGTTGACATTATACAGCAAGTGGGAGGGGGAGCAATAACTGAGGTTTCCCTGCATAGCCTGTTACAAGACCTCTACATCCTTGTTTCAGAACATTTACACATTAACTACAAGGTAGCACAGAACTTGTACCCCGTCAATCAATCAGCCCAACACTGCCAGAGCCAAGGAATAGGCAGGCAAGGTTTCTTGAGTAGATGTGGTATCTTTTATTAGCCCAACTGAGTAGTTGGAAAAAACACAGCTACAACCAGAAACCCGTAGCCAAGGAATGTAGCACTGCTCCCCACCCTCCCTGCTATCAGATCATATTCTGGCCTTAATAAAATACTTTCAAGCTTTAGATAAAGAGAACAACCCAAGCAAAGACACCTTTCACTGTGCATGAGGTTCAAGACCTCAACATGTAGACATGTTTAAACCTCCCTAGCCAGGCAACTGAGTGCCCAGTTAAGAGTCCCGTTTCCATAGGATAGTGCCAAATTTCTTGTAGGGAAACAGTTCAGCATGGAAGTACAGCGCTGCTAAGACTGTGAAGCATTTCTAAGAAACCTGACTTCTACGTGAAAACAAGCACCCAAATTACTAGGGGAGCTGTAATTTTGAAGTGTTTTTGAACTGCAACTTAAAGTAACAGGAGTCATCGACAGACCAAAGGCCCAGCCTCAGAGAACAAGTCATTTGTATGTAAAAAGGTCAGGATTCCAAGAAAAGGAGAAGCATTATGGTCTCCAAGCTTTCCAACCACAACCAAAGCACTCACAAGAGAACTGTAAAATCAGGGAGTGTAATTAGTGTTTAGAAGCCACACGGATGAAACCAGAGGTTTGTAAGATAGCTTTAATGACGATAGAAAAACACAGTCACTGTTCACAGACGACGACCACGGCGACCACCCTTTCTGCGAGTGCTGTCAGAGGGGATAGGGGTGACATCCTCTGTGGAGAGAGAGACAGGCATATTACCATTCAGGACTCCAGATTGTTTCCACCCAGAACTCTCCAGCCAGCCCCAGGGCATATGAATCACTCTCTGCACACCCTGTAGACAAGCCAGTCCTCAACAGTGAATTACAGCTACTGCTTCCTATGCTAGATCTTGCAACAGGGCAAGCTACTAATATTAGTGACAAGGGGGTTAGAAAATAAAGGACTTCTTACAATCTCATCATACTGCAAGGGCATTTTTAGGCCTAACACCACTTTTAACAGCTCCCTGCCTCTTCTGTCCAATGAAATACATCCCCTTGTATGAAGCTGAACAGTCCACCCCACCCCACGTTCTCTGTGGGAAACACAGATCTACAGAAGCAGAACAATTCATGTGCTCATTGGTGATGGCATAGCTGAAAGCTACAGACGTCAGCATCTTAAAATATGGAAATTCCCCACTTAAGTGGGCAGGGAAAGAAAGTAATGAGGCAAAAGACTGCAGACCACAGCTTCCAAGGCAGCAATACAACCAGTGATCACAAGACAAGCTCCTTCAGGAGGTCTGTATGACACTTCCTTCTCAGGCTTCTCTGAGCTGACACAAAGCTGGGTGTGGAACAAACAGTCCCATCCAACCATAAGCCCAAGACTGCTTCTGCAATAGCTTTGGGGACCATCCTTCCAATGACTCCCAACAGGTTTATCTACAGCCACTGAAGTCCTTGGCTTACAAGGCAGCTTGTTAAAAATCAGGACTAACAAAGATTCTTAGCTACCAATTCGCATTGGTTAAGGGCTCTCTAAAGCAGTGTCACCACTACATTGCTATATAGTCCAGGATTTAGCAGAGATCTTCCAGTCTGTTACCAGCCTTTGGTTCATACCTCCTGCGTGCACTATCTACAGAATGGGCCTTATTTAAACGGCAAGTGCCTGAGTCCCTCCTGGCACATAAGTACAGCAAGTTTTAAGGCAACACAGATTAAACCATAAGTAAACCAGCAAATCAGTTTAAAAGAAGTGACATGCTCCAGCAAAGCCACAGGCACTTGGGCAGTATTGCAACATCTCCCAAAAAGTCACGCTTGAGTTCCGTTATACTAAGAGGAAGCAAATTTCAGACGCAACTCATTGCATAGATTGCAGTTCCGTTTTGGAGACCAAGCCTGTTAAGGAAAAGCTACTTGTTTCCTGTATTCATCTAAATTCCATGGAGCACACATCACTTACCAATCCGCCCAATCTTCATACCAGAGCGAGCCAGAGCTCGGAGGGCTGACTGTGCACCTGGTCCAGGAGTCTTGGTCCTGAAAAGAGCCGACAGGTAAAACTGCATGTTAGGACAAATTATATCTTAGCTGCCTTCCCCATATCAGGCACTTGCTACACTACAAACGGATTCTCCACTATCCACTAAATGAGAACACTGTAATGAAGCACAGACAACAATCTTCCAGATGATATTTGGCTTTAACATACAAAAACACATAATGTAAAGCAGGGCTCCTTCGGGTCAGAACTGAAAGCAACTGTTAGTCATGTAGGTATCAACACAGGTCCTCTAACAAAATGTATGATGTACATGTAAGCAAAAGCATCCTGACTCGCCTAACAAGGCAGGCCCCACCCCTGCAAAGAGCATGCATTAAGTCTGCAAAGAAGCATAAAATAAGAGAACGCCAGGGAGAGCTTGAGATGAGAAATCTCCCTGGTGTGCTCAGTACCACTATTATACAAGAACAGCTGCCACTTTTAAATGGCAATAGCAGCAGTGATGGAAATGAGACTATTGGACTGTGCACAAGATACAAAGCCTCATTTCCCTCGAGACGACCTGAAAAGAACAACCTGGTGCTCAGTCACCACAGGAACCTGTTCCACGCTCTGCCTGGCTGCATGCCACCTGTGCACAATAAGGCACAGCCCACCAGACATACCTGTTTCCACCGGTAGCTCGCAGCTTGATGTGAAGGGCAGTGATGCCAAGCTCCTTGCACCTCTGGGCAACGTCCTGGGCTGCTAGCATGGCAGCATAAGGAGAAGACTCATCTCTGTCAGCCTTCACTTTCATGCCACCAGTCACTCGACAAATGGTTTCCCTGGAAAGACAGTATTTCTTTCTCTGCATGTGGCCATAGGCAACAACAGCGTCTGGAGCGAGACCCCAACTTTCTGGTATGACAGAAGTGGGAGTATTAAAACCACGAGCCCATTTGTTGGGTACATTCACCAAAAGATAAGACTGCCTGGAGGCAGCCGGACCCAACATCAACCTCTGCTCAACAGCAAGAACTGCACCTTCTTTTCTAAGGTCACTTCTGAAAGACAAAGCTTTCCCCCCTTTGCGCCCAAACAAAGCTCCCCCACCCCATTTAAGTGGATGCAAAGCTCTGTATGATGGTGAAAACACCAAAACTGCCACTGCAACACCCTGAACACAACAAGACAATACCTGAAGCGCCTAAAACATGCCACAGGTAAAAAGCAGGGCATTGCCAATACCCTGCAAGCTGCAGTGACAGGAAGCAGCTTGTAAATCCATGCTCAGAGGATGGAGCAGGAGGAAGACTATGCCCCATGCTGCAGAAGAAACCAACCCTGCTTCCTCCTAACCGGACTTAAAAAAAAACATTCCTTATGGAAGTGCTCGATACTGTTATCCTATTCAACTGTGTATAGAAATAAGCTAAAATAGTGATTTCCTGAACCAAAGGCATTTCTACATGCATATTTCCATTTCCAGCTTTTAAGACTTGCAAGCTAAAGCAGTGTTGAAAGTGCCTCGAGAGCCCTCCACGGCACTGAAGTCAATGCTCAGCACTCACTTGCCAGAGAGATCCGTCACATGGACAAAAGTGTCATTGAAGGAAGCGAAGATGTGGCAGACACCAAAAACGTTTTCTCCTTCGGCAACCTGAGGTCCCAAGCTGATGACCTGCTCTTCCTTCTTCTCCTTACCCTTGCGAGGTGCCATTCCTGAGCAAAAAAATAAAAGCAAGAGTTATGGAGAAGCAACGAGGACACAGAAGTACAGTCAGGAATCGGGAGTTAAAAATCACATTCCCCCCTCCTGAAATTGATCAGCCATCGCTTATATGGACTGATGGTCATTCAAGCTGCTATGGAGAAAAAACAGCACTTTAAGGTTATATAAGCTGGCAGCTCAACTGTTAATAAATCAATAACATTGAGATGGACACGCGTGACATTCCAAGTCTGTTAACACTGAATTCTGGAGACAGAGGACTGAACCACCCAAAGTTGAATCCTTCCGAACATCAGGCTGTAGGATATTAAACCCAATCTGATCTCTAGATAGGCAAGTGATTATGATAAATGGTTCTGACCTCTCTTGAACTTTAACTTGAACTCTAAACATGAAAGATGCCATAGCAGCAACATTCAAACATCCTCTGAATAAAGAGATCTGGGTACCCCACTTTCAAGCCTGCAGCTGCACCAGGCTTCTGCCTGCTTCTGTTCCTGTTACCCCGTATCTTCTCCACACTGCAAGTTCCTTAGGGCATGGCTGCCCATTCTTCCTCCACCTGGAGCTCCTAGCTCACTTAGGTCAATTCACAGTGGAAATCTCTACGCACCAAACTAGTGTAGCACACACCGTTTCTTTCTTTTAAAATTAAAAGAAAAGAGGGGATCTACTGCTACCCTGGGTGAACCAAGGCTTCAGCTATGGGAACATGCAAAAAGCAATTCAGCTTTTGACAAAGGATGGCAAGGTGGCAGGACTTCCTGTACTTATTCCACAAGCTGAAGCACATCTCAAATGCTCGTGGTCTCCTTTAGTTATGATACGGTCATGTTTACATGGCAGCTTACACAGGGGAAAACACATTTTAGCAACTAGAAATGAGAGCGTATTAAACTATTCCTACCCTCACCAAGACAGTCTGATGGCCCTCTGTAGGTCTTTAAGAAGCATGGCGTAGCCCTAGAGGGCCCTATAAGAAATGAAAACCCCATGTCCTGATCTCTGCCACTCGTGTGATACAAGTTACAGATGTTACTTGTCCCTTCTGCCCACCCTTTTTCTGAAGCATAAACCTGGTGTAACGCTAAATGTTTTAAAGTTTAACAGAACCCCTCACTGGTGATATGTGCAAAGACACGGTTACCAAAAAGCACATCTATGCAATGCTCTATTACTTGAGGGATTTGGAAAAGCCAATTATGGAAACAACACCCCACATAAACCCACTTCTAATGTCCTGCTGACACTGAGAGCATCACTAGCACCACACATCGCCACAGAAAAAAACATCTGCTGGGAATACATGCAGCTTCCTTTAAATTTGCACAGCCGCTACTCTAAACTAATGCAATCTCAAATTGTAGCAGAGGATGTTTAGATTAGATTTTTTCCCCTTAATTTCTCAAGAGAAGAATAGCAAAGCACCGGAGGCAGGTTACCCAGAGAGGTGGTGGTGGACTCTCCATCCTTGGAGGTTTAAGACCTGGCTAGACAAAACCATAGCTGGGATGATGTAGTTGGGGCTGGTCCTGCTTGGAGCAGGAGGTTGGACTACATGCCACCTCCCTTTGAGGTCCCTTCCCACCCTCTTTCCCTGGTGCTCAGCATCCCGTAGGCTCTTTTAGTCTCTGCCTGATGTTCTAGAACCGGCTCATCTCCAGGACCCACTGGTGAGACCCAAGCAAGCACGTGCAGGAGCAACCGCTGTTGCACTCAATGGACTCCCCAATGGGTTTAGAGTCACCAGCACTCTTGGGGAAGCGATCTCTTTTATTAGACTAACTAAATAGTGGCAAAAAAGGCCTTTATTTGCAAGCTGTCAGGCACAGGGAAGTGCAAAGATGGTATCATTTCTCCCAGGTAGAAATGAAAATTCATCTTTCACAAATGGGCCAACCCGTTTTTCCCTGCACACCGGCCAGGCCCCATCATGTCCTTCTTCCCTCCCCCTGAGCCCCTGCCCCTTCCCTTTTATATACATATCCATATAGATACACACACACATTGTATATATTATTACCTGCCCTTTCCCTTTATTTATACACACACGCATATGTGTATGTATATAAAATGTGTCTATCTATCTATATCTATAGATAGACAGATATTCCTTCAATATACATAGAGGCTTCTCCGGCCCCAGGGGCACCAACAGCATGCACCCTCCCAGCTCTACCATCTACTCGAGCCCCCGGCTGGGCTGCGGCCTAGTGCCTGGCTCCGCGCCCCGGCGTCGCCCCTCCGCGATACCCCTCGATGGCGGCGGAGGAAGCCCCGCTCAGGCGGGCGGCAGGCTCGGGGGCCGCTGCGGAGTACGGACCGCGCGGATGGAGGCAGATACTGCGATCCCCAGCGCCTACCTGCACGTCTCGCCGGGCCACCAGCTCACGAAAGGAAGAGGAAGAGGTCGTGGGGGCAGAGGTCACTTCCGCTCACTCGGAAGTGATCCCGTGAGAGAGGGAGGGAGGTTAGGTCAAGCGAAACACGTCACAAAATCCTTATTGACGTGACAGAGTGGTGGCACGTGTCTGCTGGAGTGCACTGAAGTTAATCAGTCGTGGGTTTTTTTTCGGTTTGGGAAAATGAATGTGGCCCCTCAACGTGGCGGCGCGCCGCTAACCTCCTAAAGATGGCGGCGGCCCCGTGGCCCTCACAAAGATGGCGGAACGTCACCTCGGGATTGGCTCGTTGGGTCCGCGAGCCGTGCCCTTTGCGCCTGCGCAGCGCCCCCTAAGGGTGCGGAGGGCTCTCCCCAGCCTGCAAGCTGCAGGGATAGGGCTGGCATTGGACCAGGGCAGCCCGTCTCCCTTGCTCGGTGCATGCCCCTCAGAGCCTGGCTCTCTGCTTTAGAGAGCCCCTAAGCAATGCAGATGGGTAGCTAAGAACCTGGGGGAATGGGGTTCCCTCCTCCACTGGTAGTAGCAGTAGGCTTTTATCCTGTATCCACCAGCCCCTAGGCAGGGGGCCGGCGAGGTGCACGGGGATGGGGGTTTCTAAGGTACCTAATGAGCCCTTTGCGGTGTGCAAACACTCTCTGAGGCTATAGCATTGCAAGGCTTATCTCTGAGGCCTCTTAGATATGAAATGCTCATCATGGAAGCTCAAAATTATTTGGTGTTTGCTGAAAAACGATCGTACGCTGAAAGAGGATGCCAACAAGTGTGCAAAGAAGTCTTTGTAATGCTCACTATAACTCATCAATGAGTGAGTGAGACCTGGGGTATCACCTTCGAAACATTTCTTTATTTTGAGGTGAGCCGTCCTAAGAAAGTGCTGGCAGCAGACCCGAAAGTTAATTAAGACTCTCTGAGTCATTTGGGGTTTGCATATGTGGTGCCAACTAGGTGCCTGAAATATTGTACTTTTTTGAACGCTTTTGATATTATTGATTGTACATTGTACAAGGGACGAAATTATCCTATGAATACGATGGTTATCGGAGACCTGGCAGCACTGCCCTCCGAATGTGCCAGTTTTCCTCATGGAGGAGTAATGTGGTACCGGCAATGCTCTAGGCACAGATGAAAGGTCAGGATTTGTGGGGTTGATTATGTTTGTATTGGACCAGCAGCATGGCTGGGAGGGATTTCGACAAGCTTTTGGGTACAAGGCACCCTTTGCGGGGTCAGGTTTTTTGGAAGGGTCCTGTAGAGCGTAACAGAGGGGCCCGTCCCTGCCCCAGTCTCCTGTGGGAGAGCTCAGAGACCTACAGAAAGAAGTAAATTCAGTAGTTCTGCAGGTTTAAATTCCTGAACCCAGGTGACTTTCTAGGTTTTCAGCTGGTTTCATCATTATTGTATTTGTCAGGATTTTTCCATAAGGGCTGAGGACCTGAGAGGGGGAGAGCATCAGGGTGGCTGAGTTTGTATAAAGAGGAGAGGGAATCATCAACCCCGTTTCACAATGAACCAAACTGGACCTTTTATGAAATCTCTTACTGCACATGTCCAAAATCATGGAAGATGTCTATGAGATACTGCAGGGTTGCAAAGACATCCCGAGTTTGAGTCGGGGCTGGACCTGGGCAGGGCGGAGAAAGCCAGGGGTGTCATGGTAGTGCAGAAGATGCTGCTTGTGAGTCTCTGGAGTGTCACCAGACCTGAGTGCAACTTACCGTTATATTGCCCAGTATGGCTTTGCCTTGACTTCTCTCTTCTCTATGATACAATCCCTCCCATCCCATTTTTCAATTCCGCACACAATCAGGTCCAGATGGATTAATGATGGGGTTGTAGTGGAGCTCTTATATAGGAAATTCAGCCATCCTCACATTTGGGTTCCTTCCTACTGAAGCAATCAGTCCCAAAGCCTTCTCCTCAAGGAAGCTGTCCCTCATTGCTCCCAGCAGGCAGTCTTCCTCTAGACCCCAATTAGAGAAGGGCCTCCAGCACACTTTTGCTCCTTCCTCCTACTGCAGACAGGTTGCCATCAGCTCCCAATACTTGCTCACTGGACAAACCAAGGTAAAGCTGAGCTGGGCTTGAATCCTTCCAGGCACTATAAACTCTAGGGAAGGTACATGCCTAGTAGGGAGACTGAGGTTGTCTCAGGTCACAGCAAAAAGGGATAATCAGCATATGGACATAGTAAAAGGAGACCTTTGTCCCTTTGCTCCCAAATCCTTCATCTAAATTGTCCCATTAGATGTTATGCAATTGGAAGCAACATGCTAGAAGAAGAGGTGGTGTCTGTACTGCTGTCTTCTCCGGCGCCTGTCCCTAAATCATGGGTTTACAGTTTGGAATCCGAGATTATTCACTGAGAATGGATTTTCACACAGCACTGGCCACAAAAAGAGCAATAATGGGGGAAAATATCATCTTCCAGCCACCTATGGCTATTTAGGAGATGATGCCTTCCACTAGCTGATGGTATTAGTCATTGATTACCTTGCCTGGAAAAGACCAACCTTGGAGATGCTGCAGCTGGACCTTGTGCTATGCCTCCCCTTGGTGTGGCTCTTGCAGAATCCCCTCTAAATAAGAGACCTCCTTCCAAACAGAAAGTGGATGGAGTAGCTCCCTGCCAACATGCAGCAAAAAGATAGAGAGAAAGTTGGAGCAAAGACTGTTCTACGCTGCCTTTTGCGGGGTGGAGGGGCATGAACAGCTTATGCTTAAACTGAAACAACCCTGAAGCCGAGTCCTGGTCCTTCTCAGGAAACAGAGAAGGAAAATGCATCTCAGCCCACCCTCCATTCTCATGCTAAACACTGGAAAGGAGCAACTGTGAATCTGGGCCAGGAAGCAGACAAGTCAGAGGAAAGATCTGAAATAAGTTCTGGGCATTTTTAATACGTGGCTTGATTTAATCTAATTCAGGGACCATCTGAAACCTAATTTATCTTTCCGACGTGCCAGTGGGAAGTGCTTACAATGTGATAAAATAGCTGGCCCACCACCTCTCACTCATCTGGCCAGAGACTCCTTGTTCTGCATTCATTTTAAGGACGATTTTTGTTGTTGTTGTTGCTTTAAAGCATCCCTCTCTCGTTAGGAAAGCTTTTGCCGTGTATTTCAGCGAAGTGTTTTAAATCTCACTTAATTTTGCCACGTCTCTTCCATTCAAATTCTCACCGCTTGACAGCCATGGATCAATTTAGAAACGAGAGTGGGAAGGCCTGTTGGGATGAGAAATCATTGCTTGGCTACTGCTAAAGGGCACCCTTCCAGCCGTCAATTTTCTGATGAAGCATGCTCACGTTCGCACCGGCACTGTCATCTCCCATCGAGTTTGGATCCTGAAATGGAAGCTTTCACATGGCAAAGACTGCAGGTTGGAAAAATGGGGGGAGAAGGGGAGGGGATGGGAAACTGGTGGTCCTAATAGTCCTTTTGTGTAGACTAGGACCCTACAGAAGAGAACAGGCCCCAGCCTGGAGGCAGATGTCACTGATTAACCTGCACATGGAAAATAATTGGGTTTATGCCACTAATTTCACCTCCTTGTGCTGGAAGTGGAAGGTTGTTCTAGGGGTGGGAGGGTCTCTACAATAGAGGGTCAGGGTTCACTGCCTTGGAGCACCTCTCAGTGTGTTATTATGACCCATTATTGGCCAATGATCTCCTGTCATCATCAATATCGACATCGATAATTCTCCAGGGGACCACAGACAAGATGGCAGAGCTGTAAGATCACCATTGTGATCTCCAATTGGGAAGAGAGGAAGGATGCCTGCATTTCGACCTGGAAGAGTGTGGGCAGTGGGGTCCTGCAGGGCTCGGTGCTTGGACCAATACTCTTTAATGTCTTCATCAGCGACTTGGATGAGGGGGTGAAATGTACTCTGTCCAAGTTTGCAGATGACA
>NW_017728914.1:33571238-33581260 GCF_001723895.1 Crocodylus porosus
ATTCAAGAGAAGGTTGGATGTGTATCTAGCTGGGGTAATGTAGGCCCAGCACTCTTTCCTGCTTATGCAGGGGGTCGGACTCGATGATCCATTGAGGTCCCTTCCGACCCTAGCATCTATGAATCTATGAATCTATGAATTATAGTCAGAGACTATAATGTATAGTGTAGTGACCCGGACCGATTAAAAAAAAAAAAATCCCAACCCCCCTCCAAATCTACTTGTCAGTGTTTCAGGCCTGGCTGGTTCTCTGATCCAAGGGGAACTCCAGCCAAGACCTACCCGCTAATGGATCCCAACTGTCTGCATTACGTTGCGTTAAAGAGATTTCTATTAAAACTAAATAGGTCTGTAATGCACTTAATAGCCGGCTAGCCCCCCTGTGATATAGGTGAGTAACACTTTGATATCGCTCTTGTGCAAATGGATCTGTGGGGGACTTGAAGGAGGTCTTCGGGAATTTCCGCCCAGATGGGGTTATGCGTGGAGACGTTAATATACATAACTCCTCAGAACATTTTCTAATGAGGTGCTAATGGGGGGAGATTTTAATATACCGAATTCTCCGTGGGGCAGTCAGATGTGGGATATAAGTGCAGCCGTGATGGATAGTACAGGGGCTGGGATATATTCCCCCCTAGAACAATTATCAGTGGGAGACTTGTTTCACCTCGGCGGCAAACCGAATGTAAATTTGTCGAGTTTTGCATTAAGACGGCCTAGCAAGCGAGTATTTTTCTGGCTGTGGCTAATTTAAATAAGGCTCAGGAGAGGAACGAGCAAAGACATCAAAGATGCTCTTTGAAAAAAGGCAGATTGAACTGGAATTAATTGCAGGGGTGAGCCCAATCCTGCTCTTTCCCTGCTGGGTGCTGAGCACCGTCAATGGGCTCAGGCTTTAACAGGAAGTGCGGACGGGTCTCGTGGCAGCAAACCGGGGAAGAAAACTGGCCGGATTCTCATTGCCTGCATGCTGCGCTTCCTTGATTTCCATGAGCAATGTGAACAGCGGGGTTTCGACCTATGCAGCAGGTCAGCATATTTATACTGGAATAAAACACAGGGCCAGAGAATAAGCTGATCATTTGAGAACCGGGGCTGGAGGCTATTCTCAGGCTTCCCGCTAGAGGGGGAAGGCTTTCAATTGTCGATCACTTCTGCTCTCTAGCAAAGAAGCTGGAAGGCAGGGCCCAAGGCAAACCCCGGGAACTCTGTTCTGCTTGGGGTCGAGGCCGCTTCGGTGCCTTGCATCATCTTGTTTTTTGTGGATGCGAGCATGAAAAAAACCACATTGTTTTAAAGAATTTGCCTTCTGTTTATCCATCGCCTGAACTCATAACTTCCGATGTCATCACTGCTTCTGCAGGGACGAACCGGGATGTCACGGAGGGTTATATCCAGGGTGGCAGAGGAGGAAATAACCAGCAGGACTCAGTGAGTGCTTCAGAGAAAAATAATTTTAAGTAAGAAAAATAATCTTAAGAAGTTGCCCGTGTCTCTGGAGAGGGGGGTGCATAGGCGTCAGTTTGATCCAAGAGCTGATATACTGTGCAACAAGCATTGAGAAAGGCAGGGGGATGCTCTCTGCATCAGCAGCCCTTGGTAGAGGTGATTGCTGGGGCAAAAATACAATCCCAAGAACATAATGAAATAATGGCATTGGAACGATGGTGGCAAACATGAGATGAAGGCGAAGCAGCTCCAACGGTGGAGCCAGCCCTTGCAGTTTGGGAGTAGCCTGCCTTTGCTGGGTGCATCTTATTTCGTTTCCAAATCCGTTCTGCCAAAGCAGCCTGGTACCTTCCTATGCATTGCTCAGTAATTCCAGCTGAAGGGTCCAGGGACCCAGCCTGGACCCTTATGTTTTATGACAGAGTTTGAATTCTGGGGGTGTAACTCCCCGGGGAAGTTATATCCCCTCTCCAAAAGCCCTGGCCTTCCCCCTTCTCTTTGTCTGCCCCAGCTAGTTTGACTACAAGCTCTTCAGGACAGCAATTGCTCCTGGCTGCGGACTTATACAGCGCACCCCGGTCTTGTTAAGAGGCTCTGAATATACTCCAGCACTTTGCTGGGCTGGATATCCTGTAATTACAGCTCATTTGGAAAAACCACCAAAAAGAGATGAGCGTTTCCATCCCCCGTTTGTCATTCCCCACTTGACCCTTGTTTGCCTTAGAGTCTTTTCTTCCCTTTCAGCCTCCTCCAGGCATCTGCATCATTTGGGACTTTCCAATCCTGACAGGGGTTTCCGCTGGTGGCCTGGGAGAGCAGGCGTCAGAGCTGCAGAGAACATCCCCTTTTCTTCCCAGATGCTTGTAACACAGTAGATCACGTGCCGTGTGGTGCTTGGTTATGAACGGATTGTGTGTGGGCCATCCCAGCGTGGGATGTGAGCAAGGGAGGGTGGTTGTGTGTGTGTGCATGTGCATGTGCACATCTGTATGTGGGTATGGGTGTGCGTGTGCATTCATGTGTGTGTGTGTGTGCATAGGGGTGAGCAGGGCGGATTGAAAGCAGCATTTTCCTTTGTGGGGCTGGGATTAGCCTCCAGATGGGTTTGGAGCAGATGGGATGCAGAGGCAAGGAAGCCGCAGACTCTGCTGTAGGGCAGCAGATGAAAACAGCCCGGGCTCCAGATGAGCATCTCATGAAAAGCACCAAGCAATGCCGATGCCCGTCCCAGAGCAGCAGGGAAACCTCTTGCAGTGAGCCCTTCTAGGCCTTGCGTGGGAAGGGTGTTTTTTTCACACTCCCGGAGGGGGAATACCATTCCTCCTCTCCACCTAGCATCCGGGAACAATGTGTGTGGGATCTGCTCTGCACAGCAGCTCCGGAAACCCCACAAGTCAGCCGAACGGGGCTTGCGACCTGCCAGCCAGCGTGCTCACAGAGTGCAGCGTCCCCAGCAGAATGACCTGACCTCAGAGCCGCTCAGTTGCTAGCAGCGAGGAATGCATCCTCCGGCCCAGCGTGCATGGCGTTCGCTCCCAGAAGCGGCCAGTGCCAAGGCCTCTGTGTAGCTTTGCACTGAGAAATCCCCCAGATGTAGTCCTGGATGCCTAATTAACATTCCAGATGTGCTTTGCCATCCCCACCCCCAGCCCCTGGGAAACTGGCAGGCTGTGTGACTCTGCAAACGGAGCGTAGTTCATCCAATGACAACTCAAAACCATGGATCCTTTATCCATTACCACCCCGCTCCGAATGTATGTGGATGGCATCCCTTTGAAACAGTGCATTTGGGAATCGGTTTTGCCTTTGCTTGCCTTGAGTTCAGGGTTTGGCGCTTCCTCTCTGCTCCTGTCTCGGTGTGCTCCTCTTGCTCTGGTCCAGGGTGGTGACTGCAGTCACCAAGAGCCAGTGTCCGTCCTCTGGAGGGGCGGTCAGAGAGCCTGTGACCACTGTCTTCACTCCTCCTGGGGCGACCGTCTGTGTCCAGAAATGCTTACCATAAGGAATAGCTTCAGTGGTGGTCTCCAAAGAGAGAAGCAAAATTAAAAAAGGCCTTTCTGCCTGAACTGGCATACAGGCACGCTGTATGGGGCCAGGTGACATCATCTCTTGCCTGTGCTCTACCTCTCCTGGAGAGAGATTTTGTCTCCTGGCCCATTCACCCACACTTTATCCTGCCCCAATAGTGTTAAAAACTTTGTATAGGAAAAACCTGAGGGCCCTGAATGGAGCAGCTGGCAGGCAGAGAGCGCTTGCATTCACTTCTAAGTGGGTCTTTTTTCATTTAGAAATGCCATTCAAATGTATATAAAAATGTGTGTGTCAAAAAGGGTTCTAAGAAGATTAACCCCCCCTAATGCTGACGTTAAGGAGCTTACGGCTTTGGAAGATACTTGAAGAACCCATTCCTGGTCCTAATGAAGTCAATGGAAGTTTTGCTGCTGACTTTAGTGGGACTTTGATTTGGCTCTAACCTGTCAGGAACCTGTAGGTCTCGATTAATAACCTGGAGCTGACACAGAGGAAAGCTGTTAAGCTTCTTTCAAGCAGGAGCGTGAGAGGAGAGTCTGTAACGCAGATTATGGAGGAAGAGAAATAGCACTGTCTGTCCGTGCCGCGGAAATAAGAGTGAGGAAAAGAACCCCGCTTGATATGATATGTGTGCAATGCTAAAACTGGTAAATATTAGCTGTCCTTCTGAACCACCTGATGTTTCCAACGGGGTTAGATCATTCGAAAAAAATGCATTTGTAAAAGCCAAGTTGGGTATTTAACAAATTCCTCTTTCCCCGAGAATAATTAGTCAGTGGAAAAGTTTACTGCTGGAGGTTGTGAACTGGGTAGATTGCACTCAGAGTTTTGTTATGTGCCTTTTGTTACACATGGCTGGCCTTTTGCATGATGAGCTGGACGCGAATTCCCCCAGCTGAAGCTCTCACAAGGGCTCGTACGCATTCAATAAGCTATTCCTGGTGCAAATGTTTTTTCTGGCTGAGCTTGCAAATGATTTTCGGCTGCACAAAAATCATCCCCTTAATACAATTTACAACTGGTCACAGCTGAAAAGATCCCTGCTTGTTCCTGTTTGTTTTCCGAGCATTCAAGTCCCTTTGGCTCGAGCAAAATATTCAAAGCCCTTTAAAAAGACAACATGTGAGGGAAGAGAAAGGTTTTGAAGATGAGAAGTATTTCACTTCAATAGCAACTTCTGAGCTCATTAGTAAATTTGCAGTTATAATTGCATGCAGTTCTCCGCGTCCCCCTTTTTCTATTTTCTGTCTTTCTTGCTTTTCAGTTGTTTGTTCCATGTGATTGAAAATGTTTCCTTGGCTGCTGTTAAATAGGAAACCGTCCCAGAGCACTGTGCCAGAGGCCAAATTCCAAACAGATCTCTAAGCCTCTCTCGCCTCTATCAGCCATGGTACATCTAGTCTCCCAGTGCCGTCTTCACCCCAGTGCCTGACATTTGCACTTTGTGCAGCAACCACGAGGGTTGGATAATGATACACAGATCTGTGAGATACATGGCTAAGAAATCCAGTGCCGGAGACCTAGCCTGTACTGTCTAAGGACGTCTGTTTGAGGTCCCAGAGTATCTCTGAAAAGCGTTTGCTTTTGCTTTTTCATCTTAAAACGTTTGGATCCGCTCCTCACTTACATGCCATGGGGTGTGGCTACACATTCATTAATGCACTTTAGGTAATGTGCATTCAATCTAGTACCTCCATGTACTGGAAAAATGTACGTTAGCTTATTTTAAGGTGCATTAGCTAAAGAGCACGGGTTTTTTGGTAATGCTTGAACGAGCATTACAATAGGTTAATGTGCATTAAAGCATATGTGTAGATGCACCCAGTAACGTATCCAACACCATGATGCTAGGGGTGAAAAATCCCACACTATTAAGTCAACCTCCACAGTAGGACAATGGCAGAGGAGAAAACCACAAGAAGGGAGATTTTTGGTTGAATGGTGCGGGGAGGACAGGACTTTCAACGTGGAGCAGCTTCCATGGGGGTTGATGAATCTGTCATTAGAAGAAATGTTTAAACCCAGGTTAAACCAACATGTCTGGGAGGATTGCTTTAGCTGGGGGTAGAAGAAATGACCTCTTAAAGTCCCTTCTAGCACTATTTTCCTATAAATCCATGGTCCTTCTCATCCCTTCCACATTTCAGCTTGCTGATTCCTGGGACTTCTCTCCCTCCAGCAGCTTTACTACCCAACCTTTCGAGCCACGGAGGTCTGCATTGCTCCTCACCCATCTCTTTTGTCGGAGGGACCACCTCTGTGCCCCTCCATTCCTTTAAGACTCACTGGAAGCCCAGGATAGTCCTGATCTTCTGAGGAACCACTGCTGGATTTGGATCTTCTTTTTTGGGGGCATTTCATAGGCTGCCATTGACTCATCCCGCTTCTCTCCTTGCATTTTAGTGGTCAGTGGGCATGCATCAGCCTATTCCCCACACCAAAATTGCATTGCTCATTGCGGGAACCTTGATTAGTGGTGAGCGAGTGAAATAAATGCCTTCAGTCTGCACTGCTGATTAACCCGAGCACGGTTTCTCTTGGCCCGGGTATGTCTCGACATGTCTTTAGAGCCCAGAGCAGCCTTCAGGGGGAGGAAGAAGGAGCAAGGACAGACACGGTGAGCGGCATCGAGTCTGTTTGCTCGGCACGAAGGAATTCACGCGCAGGTCGGAGCAGAGGTCGAGACAAAGCTCAGCGTGCAGCCAGTAACTGGCACCTCGAGACCGCCTGCTGGGATGGCTTGGTGACCCAGCAGCTTCATATCACGTCCCGGGTATGTTGTGGGGAAACCTCAGAATTAATTGGCTTCCAACACCCGACACGAGACACGCACATGCAGGCGCATGCACCAACAGAGAGATAAAAGGCTTCTTTGTAGGAGACATCCGCTTGACATGGCAATTACACCAAAGCCGACTGCCTCGCCTGGCCCTCCGGGGCACCCCATCAAACCCGCCTCCGGGGAACAGCTGTGAGAGAAGGGACTTGATGGAAATATCACCGAGCAGAGCATCAAAGGCATTCCAGGCCCGGGGAATCATAGGAAACCCTTTCGTGGGGAGATTATCGCATAACTCAGGATAATCCACCGTGGCCCGGTGTGCTAGAGATCGAAATACATTTTCCCTTGTTTGCAGCATGGGGCTGTGTGGCAGAAGGGCTGAGAGAGACCTCAGCCAGAGGCTGCCTGGAAAGAAAAGTGCCCCAATTCTGCCTGTTTGAATGACCCCCCCCAGAGCCATTAAAGGAGATAGCTAAGGCCTGGTGTGTACATCTCCACCTCCTCTCTCCCATGCAATCGGAAAATGTTCGGATTCACCATCCAGTGAAAAAATGAACAAGGAGCCAGGACTGTGTCCAGCTGGTGGGGCATAAACTGGAGAGCTAATCAAAGACCTGTGACTAATATCCCAGTTGTTTGAGTTGCTGTTCTGGTAGTGCTGGTGGAGACAAAAGGGTTCAGATTCCTCTCTTACACCTAGTGTCCACCCTAAAAAGAGACAGAAAACCGGCTTAGCTTCCCCAGAAGCTTTTTGCAAGCTATAAATTAAAACATGCGCAGCAGAAGTGCACTGCCTTTCACAAAGCCCTTCACAAACATGAATAGGCTCTTCCAACAGCCCTGCAAGGCACATAGTTATCCCCATTTTATGCATGGCTAAACAAAGACGAGTCCATGGCTGAGCCAGGGATGTCGAATCCAAAAGTCTCAACTGCTCATCCCTTGGCTCTAACATCAGAGACACCCACGCCCAGACACTCGCTGAAAGCCACGGCCCACGCTGCTGGCTTCTTGTCTGGTCTCTGCTTTTATAGATTAGGTTTGCGCTTAATGAATGGCATCTCGGTTTATTCAAAGTGTGCCGGCCCAGGTTTGTTCCGGCTGTAAATCCACAGATGCCTGTAGAGGTGCACGTGTTGACAACAGCGCTGAATCTGGGCCAATATCAGCAACTCCTGGCGTACCCCTATTGAAGGCATTGCTTTGAAGGTGAGATGACTGGTACCCGGGTGCTTTCACACCCCCCGTCAGGAATCCTAATGCACCTGGTTGAACGAAGTGGGAGACACAAGACCAGAACCAATGCGAGACCAGTGCGTTCAGGGGTTCTGGTAAATAAAATGCTAATGGTTTTTTTTTCATCAGTGGGGGCTAACCTTTTTAGTAGGCATGACACAACTTAGCCCACACCCTCCCCAAGTGCCATGCCGATCCCCTTCCTGTGATCTGTTGCCCGGGGTTCAGCTCTTTGCCCTGTATCCCCTACCTGATCTGCTGCTCTGCTTTCTCCACCCTGCCCTGTCCCCCCTACCTGATCTGCTGCTTGGCTTCCTTTTCCCTGCCCTGCCCGCTGTTGCTGCCTGTACCTTCCCCATCTCCCATGACATATGGCAGCTTAACCACCCCCGGTCCCGAGTCAGCAAGCAAGTATGGATCCTGCCTGGGGCGATGCTTCCTCACGTACAAGATGTCCAGGTCACCTCAGAGAAGCGCTGGTAAAACCTGTGTATATCAGAGAACGCGGTCATGTATTCTGCATCCACCCTGCTGTCTTGTTTAGACTACTTTAGCCATGGCATTTTTGCTCTTGTTGTTTAAAGCATTATTGCCTCTAGTCCCGTGGTAGTGTTGGAGCTGCAAGGGTCCAAGAAAGAGGCTAGAGACAAGGATTTTTGTGGGTGACGTTTTTTCTTGGACTTGCTGTGAGGTTAGTCTTGCATTGGTTCTGGTCTCGCAGCTCCCACTTTGTTAAACCAGGTGTGTTAGGATTCCTGGCGGAGGGTATGAAAGCAACTAGGGTCTCATTTTTTGGGTGTCTCATCTGACCCTCTGCTCTTCTACTAGAGGCCTACAAGGGGCTTTTACAAGAGTTTCTACAAGGGACTCTCCACAAGCTCCTCCTCTGTAAATGAAGTGGGATATACCAAATCCCTACTGGAAATCCTGGCCTCAGAAGAAGAGAAAAATGTTGGGCAGGACTTGCCGTGGCGTTATTCCAGTGTCATGCACAAGTTAGGTCAGCACTAATTGCTTCTTCTGGACTGGTGACAAGAGCCAAGTCCTGCAGGGAAGGAAATCTTTCTAGCAGCACAAAAGCTTGTGTTTCTAGCCATGAGTCAAAAGACAGCAGACACCGAATGCATTATGGGCCTAGGGTTAGATAGTGCTGGCCATATTACTTAGGGGCAATGGAAATTTGGGGAGAAATTCTGGTTTTTTGCAGGGAAAGGAGACAGTTGGAAGCAGTTCCAGATGCAGTCCAGGCAGTGATGGCTTAGCAGGCACCGTGGCAGCAAGGGGATCAAAGGTATGTCATAAAAGTGACTTATCACATTGGCTAGGAACAATCACCACGTATACAGTCTGCAGATGGACTCCTGTACGTAGGTCAGTAGATCCCAACTGGTGTGGGTAGGGGAGGTGGTGAGTATGTGCTTCTTGAAATATGGATGGCTGGTTTTAGATCTCCAAAAAGCCATTTGGGAGGAATGACCCCTGTCCTTCTACCAGCTGCACCGCACGTAAGTGTGCGTGTCTAATAGTTCATGCCATGATGGGTAATGCTGGTCAAACCCCGCTGAGTCCCCACAAGTTTTGATGATGGAGGCCTGCGATCTGCCTCCTAGAGCTGTGAAGCCTCGCCCTGCTGTCACCGGGGAGGCTCTGGTGCCACATCACTCCACCCTCCACTTGTGAATGCTTTTATTACATAAAAAGCCGTTTTTCAAGAAGTAGCACCTTCAGACTAGACATCAGGAGGCGCTACTTCACGGTCGGGGCGGCTAGGAGCTGGAACCGGCTTCCAAGAGAAGTGGTGCAGGCTCCTGCCCTGGGGGTGTTTAAGAGGAGGCTGGATGAACACCTTGCTGGGGTCGTTTGACCCCAGTACTCTTTCCTGCCCTGGCAGGGGGTCGGACTCGATGATCTGCTCAGGTCCCTCCGACCCTAGAAACTATGAAGACCTTAGCTCTGCCCACGAGGGTGGAGAAAGCCTGCTGCAAAGGGTTTGCTAGCCCAGCTATGGCAGGGACAGAGGTGTAACGGGTCCCCGCCAAGCAAAACCTGACACCTCAGCCGGCCGGGGGATGCCAACCCGGCTCGCTCCGGCGCAGCCCACCGCCACCAGCATTACAGACCTGGTCCCGTCACACCCCGGGGCGCTCAGCGCGGCTCTGCGGGTGTCACGCGGGGCACCCCGCGCAAGGCAGCCGCGGCCGGCAGCGAGGGGCGCAGGGCTCGAGGAAAGGCCACAACGGCCAGGGCACCGCGCCGACTCGGAGAAAGGGACCTCGCTCCGGGCAGCGAAGGCGGCGGGGGGCGAACAGCTCCTGAGCATCCCCAGGGAGAGGCTGTGGGTAAGGGTGCAGCCCGACGCCGCTGCGAGGCGTTCACGGCCGCGGCCTAGCTCGTGGGGAGGCCTCCCCGGAGGACACGACGCCGGCGCCTGGGTCGGGGCTAGACGCCGGGCACCGCGCAGCCCCCTCAGCTCGCGCGGCGGGCCCCGACACCTCCTGCCCGCAAGGGGGCTCGCCCTGCC
>NW_017728914.1:33581434-33586839 GCF_001723895.1 Crocodylus porosus
GCGGGCGCAGCTCCCGGCGGGTGGCGGGGCTGGCGGGCTCGGGGCGCGGGGAGGAAGGCTTCGGTCTTCAGCTCTGGAGGGGGTGCTGGCAGGGACCACCAGGCGGGGAGCGCTGCACAGCTCTGGCTTGCATTTGTTTTCTCGTGGCGTGACAGCGTTCCCGGTTGCCCGCGCCTAGGCGCTTGCAGCTTTGCTTCGGTGGCTCAAGCTACCGCCAGTTAGGTGGACCTCGCCTCCGGTCCGGCAGGCCGTCCCCACGCAGCCTGCTCGGGCGTGCCGGGAGTTAACTCGCCGCGCCAAAGCACCCCGCGCTTCCCCCTTCGCTTTCCTCCTCCCCGACCCTGAAACCTAAGGGCAGTGACTAACAGCCTCGCGGGAAGGCATCCGTTCGCTCTTTCTGCCCTGGAGCGCAAGGCCCAGGAGCCTCCTCCAAGACGCTGCACCTGCCCGTGCAATCTCGGTGGGCTGCCCGGAGCGACGGCCGCCTCTGGTGCTGTGCTCGGAGAAGCGGGTGACGTGGAGCCTGCGCCAAGCAAGGGCAGTGCCCGGGAGGATGCTGCCTGGGCCGCTTGACAACCAGTGATGGGCTCCTGCATCAAGCAGTGCTAGCTTCTCCTTGCCCCATGCTTTCCGGGATGAAAGGGGCTCCGGGCTCTTCAGAGAAGTCCCTTGGCTCCATCAAGCCTCAAATCCCCTGGTACCTTTCAACTCTCCCTTCTTCAGATGAGCTGCGCTCGCAGTGATGGGAGGGGAGAAGCCAGCAGTAAACATTATGCAGGGATCACCGTGAATGTATTAACTTCACAGAGCTCTGCATGGCAGGCTTCATTAGTTCTGCCCTCCGCGCTGGACCGGGGTCCATGCATGCTGCTGCAACAATAAAAGCGCTCTCTCCAGACATGTGAATGCTCTTGCAGATATGCACAAAGGCGGCCACGTCTAGGATCTCAAGTCGCCTCGGCAGCGTTGGCTTCGCAAAGGACCCTCATTAAAAGTAAGAAAGGATTAAGGGAAATGGGTGAATTGCAGCAGTGAATTGGTTTAACATTCCTCACCTCAGGTCTACGGCTGTGGTTGGCACCTACACAAAGCACTTTCTAATCCCAGCTGGAAAGCCCTCTTGATGCCTTTGGACTGGGCGTATGATAGCAGGGGGCCGGCAACAAACGGTCTTGGTTTGCTCTAACTCCACCCCAGCAACAAATGGTCTTGGTTTTGCTTTAACTCCACCCCACCTCCATTAGTCTTGAGCAGCCTTCACCTGGCCCCTCCACAGGAGGCCTTGGGTTGCTAGCCCTTCCTGCCTCAGCACCTTTCCAATGCATTTGGGAGACTGAGCTGGAGATGAGCTGCCGCTCTTGCACCTCTAACACCAGAGTCCCGCTCCTTGGCTTGTAGCCATGCAAGCAGGCCCTGCTCCTTGTGCGTGACAAGAGATTTCTTGAGAAAATGGGTGCGCACCTGCCGGTCAGGTCTTCTGAGCAGAGCCTGTCTCTTTTCCTGTGCACGTGTGGGATGCCAAGCATGCTGGCATCTTGGTGTGCTACTGTGTCATCAACGCTGAATAATCATTTCGGATAAGAGGGGAGGGGTTGTTGGTAGTAAATATTAACGGGAAGCCAACAGCCGTTCCGTGGCTGAGCGCTTGAAGTCAGCGACCTCCATGTCGCTCGTCGTTGCAGCTGATCGTGGCCGTCTTTGGGACAAAGCCGGACCCAGCGCTGGGCCGACTGTCCCGGGCAGGGTGCATCCAAGGAGGAAATAAACAACAACATCCTCGTTGTTCTCGTGCCCGGGGAACACAAGGAGAGGAAACGGTTGCTTTCCAGATAAAATAACCATGATGACTACATTAGGAAGCACGTCCCTTTGCGTCCGAGCGTGTCTCGCAAAGGGGGCAGAAGGAGCAAATTAAACAATAGAAAAGCCAAGTTTGTTCTGTGCTGTAGGAATCTCCCGGGTGGTGAATGATGGGTCTAGCTTTCCATTCGGCGTGGAAGCCAGAGCTCCATCACGCGTGTCTCTGCCTTCTTTCTGGGCCGCTCTGACCCGCTCTGATGAAGTCAAACATCAGCGCAAGCCTTTAAAGCCTTGCAACCAGTGGGGTCTGTCTTCGGGGAAGTAGCGTGGGTCAATGCTTGTGCTTTGCGGTACGGTAGGAGGGATTTGTCTACATGGGTTTCCAGTCTGATAATGTTTTTGCTTTTTCCTTTAGTACTCGTTGTGTGTATTGTGGCACTCCCTCCACCTGCCGGTGTTATGTCCTCGGTGGAGCCCAGTCCAGATGTTAGGGTGTAGTGACAGAGTGGCTAAGGCATTTCTAGAGGCCCGAATTCACCCCCTGCTTCAAATTTGTGCTGTAAGTGGTACTTGGCCATTGGAGACTCGAAAGTGGCCAGCTGTGATGCTGGCCCTACACTCCCTTGTGCACAGTTGGCTGTAGAAACAGCCTTGGAAAATGTCACGTTGATCCCAGTTGGCTTGGAAATGGAGCACGTTTGACAGCACGGGATTTTCAGCCTTCGCTAAGCTCAGGCCAGGTGTGGGACACGGGGGTACCAGTACGAGCCGTTTTCTTCTCAAGCCCGAGCGCAAGGAAGCAATATGTCCAAGGTCTGAGGCTCCAGCTCCATTGCAAACGATGCAGGGGCAGTGGGTTGTGCCAGCCCGGAGCCCCACCAGCCCATCTGCACTCTGGGAGTGATGGAATCGGTGCCCGCGAGCTAGTTGTCTTCCCTTGCGGCTGGGGGAAGACACGGGTTTCTTCTTTCTTTCTTTGGCTCCGCTGCTTTGCTTTGCGCGTGGCAGAATGGCAGGGCATTGCAGGAAGCTCGCTTGCGTGGCTCGGAGGTGCGGGAGCTGTTGTTTTGCACCTTTCCTGGGCTTCCAAGCATTCACATTCCTATTCCCTTTGCCCCCCGCCCATGCTACCAGTGAAGTCCTGCATGCCAGGATCTCTCCCACGACTTCTGGCCCAGAGCTTTGGGAAGTGCTTCCCTTTCCCTCGGAAGTGGCGGTCCCATTCCTCTTCCCGTTCCCAGTTGCATAACACCCCCCGTGACAGTGACAGCACTTGCTTCCATGGGAAAGTTGTATTTTTAGCTGCCTTTTAAATGTAATTAGCTCCAAACAGGGAGGAGCCACGTTACCAGCCAGCTATCTGCAAGCCGCCGGCAGCTGCTCCATCGCTGGCTCCCGGTCCGTGGGCTACGTTTGGGGAGAGGCTCTCCCTTTGGAGGTGACAGAGATGGAATTTCATCCTTCCCGCTGCAGTTTCTAGCTTCTCCTGAGATAATGTCGGCTAAAATTATATTCGGAGGGACATGGTAGATAGAGAAACGAGTTATTAAGGTCCTATACCTTGTCATGTGCTGGGGCTAGAAATGACTGCTTCATGGCTCCTGAGAGCTGGGATTCCCAGTGCTCAGCTTATGTTTCCAGGCCTGGCACTTCCTAAGTTTTGGGGCCTTAAAGCTGTTTTTAGACCCTCTGTTTTTGCAGGGAGTTGTAGGCCCAGCTCCAGCACAGAACGCAGCAAGCAGCTGCCTTGGGTCAGCCGAAGTCCTAATCTCTGGCAGGTGGGTTGGTTTTTTTTTGGCCAAGTCGGCTGGGTGAAGCCAGGAGGAGAACGGCTTGCTTGTGACAGTAAAAGAAATCAAGTGATGTATTTCTTGATGTCAAAAAAATAGATCTATATATCATCCTTAAGCTGCAACCTGAGACTGAGTGGGGAGAGAGGAGGGTCCTGCAGCCTGCCCATGAAAGCAGTGAAGATGCTGCCATGGGGGGCGTGCCCGGGTTGCTTCCCATGGAGAACTTCTCACAAAAGCTTTGGCACAAGGACTTTGTTGCTGAGTGTGTCGTGAGCCAGGGGCCGGAGAGAGAGAATTATATGGGGAAAAACTGAGGCAGAGGAGCAGTGGCTGCAATGACACATGTTTAGGCAGGTGTGGTTCTTTGCTCACTTCTTTTTCCCTTCCTGTCCCCGGGTGCTAAAGGATCAGGATGGCCTGTAGCCCTTGGACAATGGGTTGTATCTATGTCTCCTTGCAGCTTGCATGCAAGGAGAGGGCAGGATGCTTGCTGTGATTCATGTTCCCCTGCAAAAGCCATTGAATGCAACAGCAGAGCTAGCAGAAGATGAATCAATACCGAGCCATAAATCCCATAGATGACGGCAGGCTGCAGAGCCTCGGAGGGCTGGTGGTGGGGAGCTCCATGGCCAGTGGGGCTGCAGCTGTTGTGTTTTCCCGACAAGAAGACATCACTTGGGGACCGGGTGGACCCACTCCCAAGCAGGTCAGAGCAGCCAAGGGCTGATGAAATCCTCTCTGGGCCTTGACTTCCTCTGTCTGAAGCAGAGTGGCGGCTCCCGATACCGAATGGATTTATAGGTGTCGGACTTGGGCACCTGACGTAGGCCCTATGTTATTGCCTGGCTGATCTCAGAAAAGATGAGCATCCATGTAGTCCTGCTCTGGTAGTGCAGGACCCTGGCAGCCAAGTCGGGTTTTGCTGCTTGGAACGGTTCAGCCCTCACCCTGGAAGGACAAACCTGGTCCTGATTCACGAGCAGACCTTATCTCGGGCGAGCTGCCTGCTCCAGGAGTCTCCCTGCTGCTGGAATCCCTCCCGCTCTGGAAAGCTGATCTGGCAACAAAAGCGTGTCTGTCTCGTCTCATCGGGCCCGGCGTTTGCATCTGCTTTATCTTCCCTCCATCAGAAGAGCTGGTGGGTGCCCGGTGTTGTCAGTGGCAGGCAGCGCTCTGTTTCGACGTTAATTTGATGTGGGCGTCTAATCGGTTCCCTTGTCTTTTAATTCCAGCAGCAGCAAGTTGGAATTTGGAGCCTGACTGGCTGCTCTTTTTATGGTCAAAACATGATGATAATCCTTTCGCTTTTTCTCCCCCCACCCCTTAAAGCTGACTTTTTGCACAGACCCTGCAGAGCTTGCTCCTGCCTCTCGTGTGTGGGTTTTGCTGCCCCGACCATGAGAGAATCTGAATTTCGGACCGTCTTCGAAAAAAGTTGCTAAAAAATGTCCCTCTGCTTTGTCTGCGGCTGCATAAGGGGGCTGTGCCAGAAGCATCCCCTGCCCGCCCCCCCCAACCGCAGCCTTGCAAACTGGGGGCCTTGAGCTTTCTGTAGAGAAGTGAGTTCAGGCTAAGTTTGTCAGGATGCTCAACCAAGGTGCTGCCAGATCTTCTGAAGGGTGCCTCCAGGTGTGAGCAGATAAGCAGCTAAACATAAGCACAGGCTCAGGCTTGTCTCTGCCTGATGATCTTCCATTCCCACTGCCAGGCCCCTCTGCAAGGAGATAGTTTCATAGTAGCTAGAGTCGGAAGGGACCTAGGAAGATCATCTAGTCCGACCCCCTGCCTTGGCAGGAAAGAGCACCGGGGTCA
>NW_017728914.1:33587031-33640905 GCF_001723895.1 Crocodylus porosus
GCTGACCCCCCCTGACCAGTTTGTAGCAGGCCACAAGGTCCCCCCTTAACCTTCTCTTGTGGAGGCTAAACAGGTTCAGGTCCCGTAGCCTCTTGAAGTGTGGCGCCCAGAACTGGACGCAGTACTCCCGCTGCGGCCTGACCAGTGCCGCATAGAGGGGGAGGATCACCTCCCTGGAGCGCTGTCATCTGCAAATTTGGTTTTGAAATGGGGTGCCCTATGGTTCACAACAGTAACAGAAGGGCCTGGAGTCCAGAAAGGCTGTGACCACTGTATTAAAGAGCATTGGGTCGGCTGTGGCTCTCCGCATCGTGAAGCCGGAGGAAGGGGAGATTGGATGTTGTCTAGGAGGGAAGTGCCTAAACTTCTCTCTCTCTGGCTTTGCCTTTCTTCAAAGCACAGACGGGATCCAGCTCTGCGCTGGATACTTGCGGTCATGGCCGGGCTTGTGTTTTGTCACCTCCGTGTGCGAGGGGACAGAGAGGGCTGCTATCACGGGTGGGACCGGTGCTTTATCAGTGTGTCGGGACGTGTCTTTTAGGCGTCTTGCAGCTGGCACTAGGGCAGGAAAGGGGCTAGGTTGCTGGTCACACCTTCTCACCTGAGACCGCAGCCTCCTGGCGCTGAGCCCCGCCAGACAGTCAGGGCTGTTTGGCTGGAGCGCCGGGTTGAGCAGGACGGACGCGTCCCCCATGTCATGCAGCCTCGCCGCGGATGCTTGTGGCAGGAGGCCACGTGCGGTGGGCTCTCTTGCTGAAAGGCTGTCTCCAATAATAAGGACCTCGACTCCCACTCCCATCCCAAGCAGCCCCTCTTGGCACCCGGGGTACAAGAGCCTCCTCTTCTTCCCCTCCTCTGGGAAGGCTTAGGTGAGGTTTGTTCACCTGGGTTACTTTATGCCAGTGCCCTTGGGTCTCCTTGCTGGTTGCTTTGTGCCCGGCCAGCCTGCTGGCTCTGCTGCGGAGCACAAGCCAGGCACCCACCCAAGGACTGGAGTATAGTCCCTTGGGCTTGCTAGGGGCTGCAAGAGGTGATCCGGGCCAGGCTCAGGGATGGAGGGCATCACAGCCCTGGAGGCTGAGAGCACCAGGTGATGGGAGCATTATGAGGCTAAGGATGCTCGTGCCATTTGTGGCCTAATTTGTGCAGGCTGGAGTCTGTCTGCTGCTTTGCTTCCTCACCCCCCTGCTGTTCCTTTCACGTGAGGGTCAGGAAGATCTCGGGAGGGTGTATGCGTGTGTCTCGGTAAGATTTGGGGGGGTGCCTATGTGATGGAGGCTGTTGACCGCACCTGGGCTGAATTTGGCGCCGGCGCAGTTAGCATAGTTGGGAGGGACTTTTTGGCTGGGTAACCCTGGGTGGGTCAAGTTTGGATCCTTTGGGATCCACCTCTTCAGAGGTGGGCAAGAGACTCATTCGTTGTCGAGGCCGAAGCAGCTAGGTCCCGTGAGACCCGTCCTAGGATGACTTCCTTGGTCACGTTACCCAGCAAGGAAAGAGAAATGGTCACGTGGGTGACATCTCACAGTGGGCCTCTGCAAGCACTGGCTCGCTTATCAGGTTGCAGGGAGAATTTCAACCCGATTAGACCCCGATGGCTCTGATCGGCTGCCAGGAGCTGTCTTAATTGGAGGCGTTCAAGTGTGGTTTTGTCCCTCTGTTCCCAGCTCAGGGTAGAGGTGATCTTTGTTGCCCTGGGGATGGAGCTAGCTGTACCGTGTGCCACGCTTTCCCCCAGGAAACAGGCCGCGGAGGGGCCAGCACCCAGCTGCCACACGTGCTTTGGCTCTACAAACCGCACCTCTCGCACAGGTATGGCCTGGCAGCGATGCCCTGACCCCTTCTCTTAGATGCATTAGGGAGAAGGGCAAGGAAACGCTGTGAGAATTGCAAAAATTAAACCTTGCCTGCAAAGCGCCCCCCTGAAGGCAGCACCTTCCTGGCTTGCATCGAGGCCTGGCTCTAAAGTCTCGCCGGGAGCTCGCCCTTCTCTGGGCATTGGGGAAAACCCGGCAGAACGCAACAGAAAAGCAGCGTTTTGTTTTCCAGGAAATAAAAGGCTTCTTTCTGTTTCCCCGGGCGTCCGGGGGCAGCGTGGTGTGACGGGCCATTGATGCTAGGCAGTGGGAATCGCCTCCAAGCTGCAGTGGGAGGGTGGAGGGGGGCAGCCTTGAATTTTTTATTAAGGGCAATTAGACTTCTGGGCCTAGCTGTTAATGAGCAGCGGAGAGGGCTCAGCACATGCGAGGGTTGGGGGCTGTACCTTCCCCCCCTCGTCTGGAGGAAGTTGTTGCTTATATGGATCCCGGCGGCTGCAGGAGCATCGTGAAGCGATTATTTTGCACAGGCAGCTGCTGCATCATCCCGTGGTGAAAGCTCCTTTGTCTGGAGGGTCACAATGGTCTTTCTGCAGGCTGGGACCCAGGGACCGGCTCCGTCCCAGCAAGGCCAGACGTTTCTCTGCTTTTGGCTTCTCCATTTAGAGTCGGAGAGTCGCGGCAAAGCGGGGCTGGAGGGGACATCCACAGGCCACGTCTGGTCCAGCCTGCCCGGGGCAGGATCCGCCCTGTCCAAACCATCCCAGACAAATCCATTGTCTAATTCTTCCTAAAACTACCGTCGACCCAGTCATAAATCACTCGGTGCTTCCCCCCACCAAGCCCTGCACGAGCGGTTCCAACGCCCCTGCTCGGGAGGGGAGGGCTACGTGAAGCTGGGTTTGTGCCCCAAGGGCACGTTCATGAAACTTCTGCTCTTGAACCGGGATAGTCTTATGTCTCGACTTCACAAGGGTGGTTTGCTGGAAGGCCGAGGCTGGCTGGGTAGACTGGCAGATCTCCCCAACCCGAAGGACGTGGCGGTCCAGCTCAGCTCGGCACAAGCTCTCGATCTCCGTCAGCCCCCTGCACACGTGGATTCATAGGGTTCACAGACATTTGGGCTGGAAGGGACCTCGCGAGACCATCGCAGGTTTCCCCTGTGTCCCCTGTGGCTCATTGCTATATTCCTTGCCTTGCACCACCTTCATCATCATCACTGCCCATCGCATTGGCACTTGCCGCGCTGGGAAACTGGGGATTCGGGTACCATTTCGCAGAGGCATTCTCAGTGACACATTTTTCTGCGGACGACAATAACGTATTACCCAGTGTCTCACCTGGGCCTGAAGCCTGAGGAACGTGGGTTAATAATTGTACTCCGTGTTCATGCAGGGCTTTGCATTGCGGGTGCGCTCTCCCAAGCACCTTCGGCACCGCTCAAGGCACGCAGAAACGGAGCTGATGTAGTCCCGTGAAGACGGGAGCGGGTTTATGCAGCCCGCGTGTGCATCTCTGGTTCTCCCTTTCAAAGGCTTGGCCTTTTCACCTTGAATACATTTTCCGTGGCTTTGAAGATGGCGTTGGAGAGGTGGTTCTACATGTCGCTTATCTCCCTTGCAAAGGAGCTTCTTTAAAAAAGATCTCCTTCTTTAAGCTCAACGTGCTGGCTTCGCTTTCATCTTCGAGCCGTCTCTGTTTTTAGCCCGTGGTCGTCTCTTGAGTGATGGAGCGGCATTAAGCTTCTGTCTGCGGCCTCGTTCCGACAGCCTGAGTCTGGACGTTTTGGCTCGCGCCTTGGCGAAGCGTGATGTGGACGAGACGGGCGGCGTGTGTTGGAAGCCAGGCATTTGTAGCCCGATCTTGTGTGGAAATACCAGCCTGGCCTTTGTGGCTGTCACGTGCTAACATTGCACCTTTAGATCCCCATCTCGACCACACCTCCTCTAAACTGGGATCTGAAAGGGTGGCAGTCGGCTATAGGGAGAGGACAATGGCTATGTAATGGCTTTGCCAAGAGAAAGCAGTGTGTGGACTGTGGCAGGGGCTAAGCGGGTTGTGCAAAGGCCTAGAGGTCTTGATTATAGCTGTAGTTTGAGCTCGATAAGATGCTCGAGTAGCACTTTTCTGTCCTTTCCCAGCCAGTGGGGGTTTGTGAGGCCAGGCATGGTGCTAGCGGGACGCTGGTTTAGCAAGAGCTGTGCAGGTGGGCACTGAATCCCAGTGCAGAAGTAGCTGGACCCCGCCACGATTGCACTGGGGAGCCCGCGGCGGACAGCACAGCGGCTCGGGCACTGTCTTCTGGAGCCGGAGGCGTGATGAGCAGGAGCTGGGCTCTGCTGAAGGCTGCCGGCAGTCTGCCAGGCTCTTTGGGTGGGGGAGTCCTAGGTGGGACAGGGAGATGCTGGCCGCAGGAACTGGTGGACCGTAGGCCAGTGGTTCTCAGTGGGTCTTTTTAGACCCAAGGCATCCCTCCATGTGCTCGAGGCCCCCTTGGAAAATGCCAGCTCTTCATTTTCACTTGTGTTTTGGCTACCGAAAACATATTGCAGCGGTTCTTCTATGGCAAAGGAGGTGGAAAGACCCCAGCAGGGCAGAAGACTTTGAACCTCTGGATTCCTATTTGAAGTCTCTGCGCTTACCTTGTGAATCCCGTGTGCCCACCTCACCCTGCTACAGCCATGGGGCACCCTGTGGCACCCTTGAAAGCATCTCCCTGGCTGAGAACTGCTGCTCTAGGCGAGCCTTAGCTTGACTCGATTTTCCTAAACCCTGCTTGGACCAGAAATCTCCTTTTAATGAGTCCGCAGCACCTGCTATTGCTGCCTCACCTGCCTCAGTCCAGTGCCTGGGGTGCCTCGTGGTCCATAACGCCCCTTCCTCTGCCTCTGCTCTTTGTGTCTGAGTCCTGGCAGCATTGTGAGAGGCTTTGCCATCCCAAGAGATTATCAGCACTCAAGCCAGGGGTTGCAGAAGGAAACCCCTTCTTCTGCAACCTCCATCCCCTGCGCCCTCCAGCAGTCGGGAAAGCTCATCCTCTCGCCTCCCTGCTCCTTAGCCAACCTCCCCAGGCTGGGCTGGTGCAGACTTGGCTCAGAGCTCAATTGTTTTTTTCTTTTTTGGTTAAGGAGTCAGCAAGTGGATTCCCTTTGCCTCCCCCAGAGCGCAAGTCCAGACAGACTCCCCCAGCGCCTCCCCAAGCAGACGGGTAGCTGAAGGGGAGAGGAGAAGGGATGCGGGAAGGGCAGCCCGCGGGTCGGAGAGGAATTCTTTTCTTATTAAAATAACCACGAACCAAATGCACGTGTGCGGAGGAGCTGTGCCGGAGGAAAGGAATGAAGGAATTTGGGGCGGAGGGAGGGAGAGGAGGAGCGTGACCCCGAGAGGCCACGGTGAGCACAGAGGGAGCTCCCCACCCTTCCTCTCCCAGGCCTGGCTTTGCAGCCCATGGAGCTGGAAGTGCTCAAGGAGAGGCAGAAGATTTGGGGGGAGGTTGGGGAAGGCAGGTGCTGCCCTGTTCTGGCGCCTGTTGAGCCCTCCAGAAGAAGGGGCTGGTTTCTGGGCCTGGCTGGCAGCAGCACCAGCAGCCGCCTGCCCTTCAGAGCTGTGTGGGGGACTGGGATTTCTGCTGCCATTAACGCAGAGAGGCTTGGGATTTCCCGCTCCTCCGCGTGGCTTTGCAAATCCCAGCCCCAGCCCCTCCGACTCGCGCTTCAGCCCCTTGGCTGCGGCACTCGCGAGCTGGTTTCTTCTGCAACCCCTGACTTGTGCTGCACCTGCATCTTGCAGTCATTATCCTCCTCCCCCTCTTAAATCAGCATTTCCTCCTGCCGTCGCCATCCTCTGGCGAGACCCGCAGCCTCTTCCTCCTCCAGGCCACACACACACACACACACACACACACGGGTCCTGCATGATTCACCCTCCTGTCAGATCTCGGTTGTATCCTGCTCCAGACCAAGGGGGAAATGCCTGCACCAGGTGCCGGGTTGGGTGTCAGACCCTTGTTCTCTTCCCTTCCTTACGTTTGCAGCTCTTGGAGGCTTTCATCCGGGCAGGGCCCCCTTGAAAGCTGCTTGCGCGTGTTGAGGAAGCCGGCGCGCTCGTGCTTTCTCCTTTGCAAGCAGTGCCCCTACCTCTCCTCCCCCCATCTTCATTCTGGGAGAGAAGAATAAGCAAATCCCATGTGGCCAATTAATACAGCTGGAGCTGCTCACCTCCCTTCCTGGCGCAGCTGCTGAGAGCAGCTACCTGCTCGCGCGCCTGGGAGCCGGAGGGGGAAGCACAACAGGCTGGAGAGGGCCATCCCAGCGGAGCAGGGAGGAAGCGGGAGCACGTGGCTAAGGGTGGCACTGGGGGAGGTTTCCCTTGGCATGGGGCTGTGGGGAACACGTTCGATGCTGCCAGCAGCGAGTGGGAGGAGGTGACTGGTGTTCTCTAGGGGGTCTACACGGCGCAGCCTTGCAGAGGTGCCTGCGTGAGCTCTCCACCTTGGGGGACGTGGGCTGGGGCAGTGCTCGGGCAGCACCATGCATCCTGCAGCTGAACGCGGTCCCCACGGTATAGTCGTAGCCTCTGCATCCTCTGGCAGCCGCTCGGGCATGACTGGGGCACGGGGCAGGCCCGTGTCCCTGCAGTGCTGGCAGGGAGGGAGGTGGGCGGCTGATGTTCCTCCCAGCTCAGTGCCAGGCTCCTGCCCACATTTTCCGCCACGGCTCTTCTCCCTGGCTCCGCTTCCCAGATGACCTTTTGGGAGCGCTGTCTTTTTCCCAGCATTGAACTCTGACTCATCGCCTGGCCTTGCTGAGAACCACAGCCCCCAAGCTTGGGAAGCCTGTGAGATGAGAAAACCCTTTCATTCCCCCCCCTCTTTTTTTTTCCCCTTTTCCCCAGCAAGCTGTTGCATGCCAGTTAAATCGGGGTGGAAAGCGGGCACTCACCAGGCCCTGAATTATTGCTGCCTATGTCTCTGCCTGGTTGCCTCCACCCTGGGGAAACTGGGCACCTTCTGGCCTGGGATGGGGTGGAGAGAGCGCCGAACCGGCTTGGGTTGAGTCCTTGAAGCTGCCACTGGGTGGAAGCTGCTTGTGTCTTATCCCCTCTGCTTATTTCCTTGTCTTGGGTAGCGACACGGTCGCACAAAGCAGCTCGACTCATGCGGGAGCCCAAGCAGGTTGCGAGACGCATGGCAGGCTACTTTTTTGCTTTATAAAAAAAAAAAATTAAATTCCCCATAGGACCGGGCCTGGATGCTGCACGCCCAGATGAGAGATCCCCGCTCCTCCCTGCCCTGCGAAGCTGCCTTAGACCACGGCATGGCAAATCTGCCCCTTCCCCTCCCCCTGCCGCCTTCGATGATGAGCTTGAGCAAAGCAGAGCTATTCCCCTCGGAGAGCAGCTGGCCCAGATTGGAGACAAAGCACAAATGAGTTTGGAGCTGCCGTTAATGTTTCATGATGACTGGCACGCTGGGGCTGGCTGCGAGAGCGAGGGGGGAGGGTGCCAAGCCGGTTTGACGGTGATGCTGTTTGTCAGGGCCTCGGATTAAAGTGGCCGCGTGGAGTCCCGCGGCGAGCGGCCGGCTGGCAGGGCTGGGCCCGGGGCCGCACGGGGTCTGCCCCACCCTGCCTGGTGCACACACGTGAGCTGTGCTTCCCTTCTCCCCTTTCTGTTAATCCAACTTTCCCGTGCTTTGGTCTTGCAGAATCAGGAGCAATGCATGCTGCTCGCAGAGCCCCTCGCTCTGGGTTTGAAGCTGCAAAGACGGGAGATCCCCTGTGCTGTGATCTGCACCGGTGGGACTGGTTGAACCTACTGGCTTGGCCACAGACCTGGGCATGGCAAGGGGCTGGGCGCGCCAGGGCCGTGGGAGAGAGGAGAGGTGCTGTTGAAGGGGGCGGACGAGCTCTTTCCGTCTGGTGGGGGTATGGGGCATGCTACCTAGAGGATGAAGTTGTTCCTCATCATCAGAGCCTCTTGTCCCCCGGGGCTTGGCCCGCACCTGGGAAGTGACATTGCTGTGGTTTGAGGTCCTGATAGGACACTTCTCGTTTTCCAATGCACAACTGAGCCTTGTTTTAAAGGGCCCCCAGTTTGTTTTTTTTTATGAGGCTCGTGTCTCAGGGTGTTTTGGAGGCACTGGGTGCTGGCTGCAGCCCAGGCTGGGGATGGGGACTGGGCTGTGGCAGTGCCACTGCTGGGACTTGAGCCTGGAGGGTCCTGGCTAGAGGGTCTTGCCCCTCTGCTCGGGGTCAGAGCATGCATATCTGGGGCCAGGAAGGGATTTTGCCCCCTGGTCAGATTGGTATGGACTGAGGGGGGTTTGCTTTCCTCTGCAACGGGGCGGCATGGCTCTTTACCGGAGTCTCTTAAGTGTATATTAACAGCCTTTCATAGAAGCAGGACATTGATTGCTGAGGTCCCCCGGCTTTCCCTGTGTCAGGTCTGGGTGTGATGTGTGGTGTTGTGTCAGGGTTGACGGTGTTGGTTTACTTAGAGGTTAGGCTGTGGAGTTGTCTGGGATGGTTTGGACAGGGCGCAGGTAGGGGTTGTACTATACGTCACCTCTGGAGCTCCCTTCCAGCTCCACTTCACGATCGGAGATCCTGCCACTGCGCTGCAACCCCCGCCAGCTGTGGCCTAAGCTGTACGTGCCACCAAATTTCCATTAAAAAAAAAAAGTCTTTTTCCTCCTTGCTGCAGCCTGAGACCCATACATGCAGAAACCGCCGGTGTCCCGAGCATTTCCACACGCAATGCATAAAACAACTGGAAGGAGATTTCCAGGTCGTTAATCGCTTGCTTTGGCTCTCACCTGCACAGAACGAGGGGCGATGGCCGAGTTGTGTCCCTCTCGGGTGGCCGGTGATGGGCAGGCCGTGGACGCTGGTGGCAAAATATCCACAGGCTTCTCCCCCCCTGCTAAAAAGGAGTTGAAAACTGTTTGGCTAGCAGGAGGTAGTGGCAATGGTTGTGGGGCTGAGCAACAGGTGCTTTTCCTGAGTCTCAGACCTCGGGGCATATCCGATGCCCTGTGTTCACGCAGTGGGCTGACTCCTTGGCCCGGTGCACCGACCCACTCGTGCCAGGTGATGCCTTCCCAATCTCTTCTTAGAAGCAGGCAGGGGCAGCCGGGACGAGTCCTTGTCCCCTGGGGCTTGGCATGCACTTGGCAAACCCTTCTACAGCCAGCGTAACTCCAGGCGGGTGGTTGAATGTGGACAGGGCCCTGTTTGCACCGTGCCCTCAGTAGAGGAGCCTGGGGAAGCGCTGCCCAGGGATTGCGTCGGCGCGGCGCGGCGCGGCACTCCCGGGCCGGGAGCAGGCAGGGAGGTGGGGTGGAGCCGCCTGCCTCCCCGGGGTCCGGCGCACACCTGCCGCCTCTCTGTCCCCTGGGCATCTCGGGCTGCCCTAGCGCTCTAGGAGTGTGGCAGCCCTTTTACTTGGGGAGGCGCGTGGAGATCTCGCCACGGGCAGGAAATTAAAGAGTGAAGCCGCATGGCCTATATTTAGCGCTGGTCGAAGTTGAGGCCTGACAGCTCTGCTTCTGACCTTTCCCGTGGCTCTCTTGGGTTGTTTTACAAACTACGTCTCACGTCCCTGACAGCCTTCCTGCCGGGCTGGCACCTGCCTGTTGTTTGGGAGCCCCGGAGTCTGAGCAGGGAAGAAGGCAGGGAGCTGCAGCCCATGGGCACGCGCCATGGGGAGGCCACAAGCTGAACACGAGCTGCAGGCCCGGCAGGGACAGGGGACAGGTTCGTGGCAAAGGAAAACGGGGCACAGGAGATGGGTTGGAAATGTCCTGCTGCCCTATGCAGCCTGGGGTTGCTCCTGGGGTAGGTTTCCCCTGTGGTGCCAGGTTCCTGGAAGCTCTTCAGCGAGCGAGGATGACGGGAAGAGCGCGGTGGCCTCCTCTCCATTTCGTGCAGCCGCCCGAGTGCTCGAGCTCGCCGCGCCGCTGACTCCATGTGGGGCTGCCTGTGATAGCTCGGGGGGCACGGGGCGGGTGTGTGTGTGTGTGCTTGGTACCCCAGTGTCCTTACCTGTGTGTGCCACCCGAGTGCGTTTAACTGGGGGTGGGTGTGCTCGTGACCCCAGTGTGTTTAACCAAGGGGTGTGTGTGTGTATGTCACCCCAGTGTGTTTTACCAAAGGTGTGTATGTGCACGTGTGCATGCTTGTGACCCCAACATGTTTAAACAAAGGGCGCCTTTGTGTGCGTGCCACCCCAGTGTGTTTAAGTGTGGGGGGGAGGGTGAGTGACCCCAATGTGTTTGTGATCCCAGTGCTTTTAACCAGGTATGTGTGTGTGTGTGTACGTGTTTGAGTAACCCCAGTGTGTTTAACTAAGAGTGTGTGTTCATGATCGCAGTATGTTAAACTGGGGGCGGGGTGTGTGCTTGTGCCCCTAGTGTGTTTAACAGCTGGGACTTGAGCAGGGTGTGCTTGTGTGTGTGCCACCCCAGTGTGTTTAACTGGCGTGTGTGTCCCCAGTGTGTTTGTGATCCCAGTGTGTTTAACCTGGGGGGGGGGGGGGGGGGTGTCACCCTGGCGTGTTTAACCACGGGGGGGTTGCGTGTGTGTGTGTGTGCCTCCAGGAGACAGGCGACTCCAGCGAGGAAGCTGCCGTGCTCGCGGCTGTGCGGGGCAGCGATCGCGCCCGCGAGCGCCGGTGCAGGAGCTGCGCGGCGAGCGCCCTGCAGAAGGGGAGAGCACGGCGCCACTGGCCGCCCGTCTCCCCATCCCCGCCTGGCTGGCGATTAAAGTCGGATGCATAATCTCTTGCTGTCAGTACCCGTCTCCCTTTCTGCCTCTCCCGGCATTGACATTAAATCTGGTGGCTGTCACTTCCCTGCCTGTAGCCATGGGAACTCTGATGTCACTCCCAAGGAAAGCTGACGGGGAAGGCAGCAAGAGGCTGGTTGGAGCATCAGCCATCTCTCTCTCTCTTTCTGTCTCTTTTTTTTTTTTAAGGATGAAAGAAATAAGAAATCCAGGCGGAGCGTGGAGATAGGCTGCTTAATAAATTGCTCCATCTCGGCGTGATCCCTGGAGACAAACCCTGACCCGGAGCAGCGGTGTCTGTCCGGAGCCCTTCAAAGCAAAGTGCTGATGCTTGCTCCGCGCGTCGGGAGTCGGGGGGCGTCGTGGGGGACATGTCTGATGAGCGTGCTGGAGATTAGCAGTGCTCAGTAGCCTCATTGTGCATCGGCAGAGGGATCGGCTGGGACGCGGCAGCCGTCTGCTCGGGAAGCCCTCTCCGGTCGGCTGGAGGGAGCAGGGCCCGTTGGCGACGGAGGACGTGACGAGGAAATGAACCCCCGAGGTGCTTCTCTCGCCGCTCCCTGGGTGCCCCAGCCCGGGGTTGGGAAGCGCCCTAGGCTGGGGTGTCCGGCGGGGTTGCAGGCAGACGAGGTGGGGAGTGGGTGTAACGGGCCTTGATGCACACCAATGAAGTTGGTGCCTGCCTAGGAAGTATGGGCTGATATTTACAGCAGGGAGATGAGGCCTCTCTTGGGCTAGGCGGGGACCTTGCTTTGGAGAAGCTGCCTGTGCATTTGGGGGGGTTACATGGGGCGGGGTGGTTTGGGGGTCGCTCAGTCACGCGCGCACAGTGCTTTGCAATGCATGGATGGAGGGGCGACTGCGCCGCGTGCAAGGCTGGCACCAGGAGCTTCGTGGCATGCTATCCAAGTATGCCGAGGGCCCCAGGTGCTTAGCAGGGCACCTGCTGTGCCTCACCACCATCACGCGTGGGATTGTACACGGGGCCCTGTGTTGCACCCCACCACAGGTGAGCTGTGGGCTGGGGGCCAGGCCGTGCGTTCGCTCTGATCCGCAGGGTGCAGGTGACCCGCGCTCTTTGCGGATCAGTTCTTGGCAGCTGCATCTCAGCCCACAGTCCTAACCCTGCTGCGGGGACTCAGCCGATGCCTCTGCTCTCTGCAGGGAAGTTTCCGTGGTCTCGACTCTTCCTACCCAGGTTGCTTCCCCACTGCACAAAGAATGGGTCGAAATACAGAGACGCGTTTCCTTTTTTTCCCCAAAGAGGAATAATTTGCAGCACAGCAGCACCGTGAAGCACTCCTGCTTTGTGACCCGCCGTGTTTCCAAGTGGCCGGTCGCACTCCCGTAGACTTTGGGGGATCTGTGTTTCCCTAGAGACTCTGGCCTGTTTATTGACCCGCAACTCCTCCTAGCTCCCTTGAAAATGCCCTCTGTCATCCCGAGCCTGAAAATTTAACTCAGATGTTGTTTGGGAGCCTGGAGAGACAGCAAAAAAAGCAGGGCAAAGAAATTTTGGGGGTGGGTGGAATTGGATGAGACAGAGTGAGAAGCCAATGCAGTCCCTGCCGGCGTGCAGAGCCCGCCTTCTCCGAAATGGGGTCATGTCCCGCTGCATTTCCAATGCAGTTATCTGAAACCTCGCTCCGCGGATGGTATTAAATATCCCCGTGACGTGTAGGAGAGGAGGCCGCCCTGTGCAGCCAGCCGGGTGGGGGGAAAGGAGCGGAGGGCGGAGAAGAAGATGGAAATAGGGAGGGCTCTTTGGCCTGCATGCTTGTTAATGGGGCCGGGGGCGAAGGGCAGCCCGGCATTAACGAGCCAGGGCCCTGCCTGGGGAATTTTTGTCACCAGCTTGCTCTGTTGCACTGCCAGGGCTGGGAGCGGGTGTTGCCGGTGGGTGGGAGAGACGGGGATGTGCTCAGGCTTCTGTGTGGATAGCCACGCCAGCGTGCCGCAGCTGGTCCAGCCTCGGTTTTGGGGGCGTTGCGTGCAGGGAGGGGCCGATCCAGCAGCAGAGTGGGCAAGGAAAGCCCAGCTGGGGTCACGGACGTGCCAGGAAGCTCAAGGTGGGTGTGAGATGCCGGGAAGGGCCGAGCTCTGCTTTTGTTTGCACCACCGACTTGGTGCTCTGTGGGCAATTGGGAGCCCCCCCAGGGCAGACACACGTGTCGTGGGGGCTGGTGGTAGGTCATGGGCGTGCTCCCCGTGCACCAGGTAAGGGCAGGAATGACAGGATTATGGTGTAATCCCTGCTCCCGATCAGCCGGGAAAAGTTTAATCCCATTACTCCTCCTCCGGCTGAGCGTTTGAAAGTGGCCCCACGGTGCGGGGGTGGCCTCCAGGGCCGGCATCAAGCGGGCTGCTGTGCAGATGCCAGCCCCAGGGGACAGGGCGGGGTGTCTGACCCTGGCCCCAATTTATTGCCCTGCCAGGGAGGGCATGGGCTGGTGTTGGGTTAAGCAACTCGGTGGAGCCTACTTGCAGCCCCCTGCCGAGCAAGACACCGGCAGAGCATGGAGCTGGTTGCCACCGGGTTTGGGGGAAGCCGACAGCTTAGCCATGTTCCCAAAGGGGCTGGACACGTTCTTGGAGGAAAGGGGCATTGGCCACTATGGGAGCGAGGGGCATGGGCACTGAATCAGAGCGAAGACCTGGGCTCGCCTCCTCTGTGTCCAGTGGGGCTGGAGGTGCCAGAGGACAAGGCTCAAGGAAGAGAGACAGGTGCTCTCTGTTCCCCCCCGCCGCCTCGCTCTGTAGTTTCATAGTGGGATAGTATAGATACTGCTCAAATCCCACATAATGTCGTGCTCACTCCGGCTCTTGTTGGCAAGGACGAAGCTGCTGCTCCCACACGTGCCCGGCTTTTGGGCCACCAGCGCTCCAACCCTCATTTTCTACGAGTCTGTGACTCTCACGTCTGTGATGTCCTGGCAGCTGTTTGGGAAGCTGTGCATGGCATTCCCTCCTTGCAGGGGTGGGGAAACTGAGGCACGTGGGGGGTTGCGACTCATCCAGAGCCTGCAGTGAACCAGTGCAGGAACCGAGGCCAGAAACTAGGAGTTCCCTGGGTCTCCCCCTGGCCTGGGTCGCCCCGACCCCCGGCTGACACTCCCTTGGCCCCACAGGCACGTGCGCCCTGCCCCTCGACCTCCCTGCTCCGTGCCCAGCTCCACCGGAGCCGGCATGTGCATGGGCTGCGAAGAGGGCTGCGCCGCTGCATCGATGAAGGCTTTGGAGCTGCGCGCGCCGGTATTTACAGCATGCGGACATTTCCGGGGTTTCCAGGGGTGCAAGACGCGGCGCTTTCCAGGATCGCTGGCTATGCTTCCCTCTCTCTCTCTCTTTCTCTCCCTTGCACAGAGCATGCAGCGGGGACCTGCCCCCGGTGCCCAGGCATCCCCTAAGAGCGAAGCCTGAGGCCCTGGCCCGTGGGAGGAGGCGATGCCGGGGCCATGCCGTTTCTCCTTGGGACGGGGCCACTGAGCAGATCTGCCATGGTGACATGAACCGGGCCGGGAGCCAGACGAGCCGGGCGGCGGGGAGCTCCCACTCGCGTGCCCTGCCGGCGTGTTCGGCTCCTGCTCTGTGCTGAGAAGAGGGGCCAGGATGAGCGCCCTGGGGCGGCTGCGGCGCGGCGCGAGGCAGGTGTCCCCGCAGGGCGTGCTGCTGCTGCTCTTCGCCTTCTGCGCGCTCAGCGTGTTCATCTCGGCGTATTATTTGTACGGCTGGAAGCGGGGCCTGGAGCCCTCTGGGGATGTCCCGGGACCGGACTGCGAGGAGCCCAAGGTCGCCCCCTCGCGCCTCCTCCCCCTGAAGCCACTCAAGGTGGCCGACTCGTCCCGCACGGACCCACTGGTGCTGGTGTTCGTGGAGAGTCTGTACTCGCAGCTGGGCCAGGAGATCGTGGCCATCCTGGAGTCCAGCCGCTTCAAGTACCGGACGGAGATCGCCCCTGGGAAAGGGGACATGCCCACGCTGACGGACAAGGACCGGGGCCGCTTCGCCCTCATCGTCTACGAGAACATCCTCAAGTACGTCAACCTGGACGCCTGGAACCGCGAGCTCCTGGACAAGTACTGCGTGGAGTATGGCGTGGGCATCATCGGCTTCTTCAAGGTACCGGGCCCGGGGGAAGGAGCAGGGCTGGGGCATCTTGGGGTATGAGGTTTGGCTGTGGGGGGTACTCTGGGTCTCTGGCCATCAGCCCAGTAGCTCACCAGCTGCTGGCTGCTCCATCTGCTGAGACCGGCAGCTTCTCCTGCAGCTGGACGTGAAGTGTCTTGCTGTGGAGGGTGTTGCTTCTGGGTTTTCTAAGCCAAGAGGATGGTAGCAGGTCTCTGGGGACTGTGTGGGGTCATCACATAAGTGCCTGGGGGTGTCCTTCTCCAGCCACCCTGTGACTGTCCCTGTAGGAGCTGTCCCCAGGGCTTTCGGAGCCTTCCCTGTGCCTGCAAAGCTTCCTCCCTCCAGTGAGGAAGAGCCTGTGGGCTGATTACTGCTGCCTGCAGTCTCTGTGGCTTGCTCGGGCTTGTCCCTCCAGCACGGCAAGGGTTAACCTTCCCTGGGTACAGGGGGGTGGGGTTGCTGGGAATCTCGCACTGGGATGCACTGGGAATCTCGCTGGTCCCCAAGCGGGCAGGGGCGTGAGCAGGCCCGGAGCCCGCTGCGGGAAGAGGACAGGGTCCGGCCTCCGGCTTTGGGGGCCTGGTCTGAGCGCAGGAGCCTGTGGTGCCTGCTGCTCTCAGGAGACCCTGTGGACAGTGGGAGGTGACAGGTGCCACCTCCTGTGGGAGCCTGGCTAGTCCAGGGGGGTGCACACGGCACTGGTGACCTGTGGCACGCTCTTCCCCCTTCAACCCATCCTTTTCCTTCAAATTGTACTGCTGGGCCATCCTTCCCGGGGGTCCTACAGGTTGGGGATATGGCCTGGGTCCAAGCCCCCGTGGTGGCTCAGAGGACCTTGAGGGGTTTGGTGGATAGGGGCTGTACACAGGGCGGCACAGCGGGGAACCTGCAGCGCCACGCTGTCCGTCCCCACCGCAGGCCAACGAGAACAGCTTGCTGAGCGCCCAGCTCAAGGGCTTCCCCCTCTTCCTGCACTCCAACCTGGCCCTGAAGGACTGCAGCATCAACCCCAAATCCCCGCTGCTGTACATCACGCGGCCCAGCGAGGTGGAGAAGGGCGTGCTGCCCGGCGAGGACTGGACCGTCTTCCAGTCCAACCACTCCACCTATGAGCCCGTGCTGCTGGCCAAGACGCGCTCGGCCGAGTCTATCCCGCACATGAGCGTGGATGCCGCGCTCCACACCACCGTGGTGCAGGACCTGGGGCTGCACGACGGCATCCAGCGCGTCCTCTTCGGCAACAACCTCAGCTTCTGGCTGCATAAGTTGGTCTTTGTGGACGCCGTCTCCTTCCTCACCAGCAAGCGGCTTTCATTGCCCCTCGACCGCTACATCCTGGTCGACATCGATGACATCTTTGTGGGCAAGGAAGGCACCCGCATGAAGGTGGAGGATGTCAAGGTACCATGGGGTTCAGTCCCGGAGTGATGGGGGGAGGTCTTTGGTCCTGGGGGCTCACTGGTGCCCAGTGGGTTTGAAGGCAGGAGTGTTGCAGGTCTGTAGCCCAGGTGAGACGACTGCATGGCTTCACCTGGGGTCCCGTGTCCAGCTTTGGGCCCAGATTTGAAGAAGAGTGTGGACAGCTAGGGTTATTCAGTCCAGAGAAAAGTCTGAGGGGGGGATTTGATCCCTGAAGCCCCCCTTGCCCGCCTGCCACAGGTCCCCGACTCGAGGCAGCCCCCAGCCAGCGCCCAGCATTCAGCGCTGCTTGTCGGAGACTATGCACGGCTTCATCTCCAGGGTTTTCTCCTGCGGAGAGGGAGGGAGGGAGTGGGTGGCCTCCCCTGGGCACTGCCGGCGGCAGAGCGGACGTGACTGACACTGATGCACGGTCCCGCAGGACTTGCTACCAGGGCTGGGAGCGTGTGGCTGTGCCACGGCTGCACAGGTCTCCTGGTGCTCTGAGCTGACGAGGCCCAGGCTGTGGGGTATGACCCAGGGGCTGTAGTGCTTGAGAAGCATCTGGAGCACCGAACTTTCCCTGCAGCAGCTGAGGGGGGACCTGGTTCCTGACTGGCTCTGCTGGTGTTGTTATTGCCCCCCAACCATCTCTCTCTGTGCTACAGGCTCTGTTTGACACCCAGAACGAGCTGCGCACCTACATCCCCAACTTCACCTTCAACTTGGGATACTCAGGGAAATTCTTCCACACAGGTGAGTGCAGTCCCTGCACAAACCAGAGCTGCAGTCTCAGCCCTGCAAGGGTTAAACCCTCAGCTGCCCTCCTGTCCAGCTGGGAGGTCACGGCCTCTGCTGCAATGTCCTGGGGGCGAGGCAGTGATATGGAAAAGGGGATTTGTGCCCTCTCCTTCCAACGCTCCCTTTAAAACCTCTCCCAACCAGAGGAGAACAGCACGGGGCTGGGACCAGCCACGCCAGCTGGCCCAGGGGCACGTGGCTCTGGGTCCCAATGCCTCTTCCATGCATATCAGAGCCCTTTCCAAATAAAGGCCTATGGCATCGTCCCCAGGGACAGGGAAGGGGTCACAGCAGGTGACAGGGCCCAGTCTGCTCTCGTGCTGCGGCATGATGCCCACTGACTGGCTGTTACCACCCGTGCCCCGGTGGGGTCTGTCTCGTTGGATTCCCCAAGTGATGGGGAGCTCAGGTGTCCCATTCTGCTCTGCTTTGCCCATTGTCCCGGGCATTGCATGGCCGGCCGGCTGGCAGGTAGGCAGTCCATCGATGCATCTCATACCAGAGGGGAACCCAGACATTGCCATGGTGGCCATGTTGGGTGGCTGAAGACATTGCTAGGCTCACCCTTATGTCCTGATTGACCCAGCTCTCACAGGGCCATGGGGAGGGTTGTCTGGCTGCCCTGTCTACCAGCCCCCTACACCTCGAGGGGCAGGTGCCAGGCAGGCCAGGAGCAAGGCTGGCGACCGGAGTGCTGGGCGCAGGCGCTGGTCCTTCAGCGCTCCGGTGCTGGGGGAGGCGGCTGATGATGCTGCTGGCCGGCAGGCACAGACGCCGAGGACGAAGGCGATGACCTGCTCCTGTCCTATGTGAAGGAGTTCTGGTGGTTTCCCCACATGTGGAGCCACATGCAGCCCCACCTCTTCCACAACCAGTCGGTGCTGGCTGAGCAGATGGCCTTAAACAAGAAATTCGCTGTCGTGAGTAAGATGCCGGCCGCGGTCGCGTGCACTGGGGGCTCGGTGGGAAGGGGCAGGGAAGATGCTCGCTGGGCTGAGTTCAGTGCCCGGGTCTCCCGTGAGGGCCAGAGCCTGCCTTCCCCAGGTGCCTCCCTAGAGGATGAGAGACCCACCTGAGATTGCCTTCTGGCACAGGTGGGTAGCAGGGCGCAGATGTGTGGGGTGCCCAGGCGCGCGCTCCTATGCTTGGCGTGTCCCCCTGCTCACCAGAGCAATGGATGCCGTGTAAAAAGGAGACAGGCACTAAGTTGGGAAAAGGATTTTTGACACCAGACGTGAGTTTCCTGGGGCAGCGAATCCTGCAGGTGTGTGTGAAACCAGGGGCTTGTCTGCACACACGATTTACTCCACTTCAACCAGAGCTGCGGGGTTATATCTGTGCAGCCTGGCCCAGGGGACAGATATGATTGTATCAGCATGGTTTATCCCTGAGAACAACTACCCTGGGATCGCACCTTTTGTCCTAGGTATCATTGTGTCCCGGGCATGGTTTGTGCTGGGTCAGTTGCAACCTACAAGATTTTGCTCAGAGACGGGTCAGGGCAGGCTATACAAGTCCTGTTAAGGAAAATTGTAGGAACAGCTAAGCTTTAGAGACAACTCAGTTTGCAAGTTGTACATTTTTGTTTCTTAAGTTAGAAATGTAGAATGGATCTTCTGAGGCCTCAAGGGGCAGTTATGCTGGCAGAAATGTTGCACGTGGCCAAGATGAAGCAAAGGGCTCGGCTTCAAGAGCTTTAATTGGAGTTATTTGATTGCTTGTTAACTGGTGGTGTTGACCTGGGGTGTCTGGGAAGGGCCACAGGTAGGGAGCAGTGAGTGGGGGGGTGGAGTGGTGGTCCGGCAGCGCCCTGCAAAGCATCCGAGCCCCTGCTGCCTGTGGCTGGAGGTGGGGGGAAGAGGAAATGATACGACGTTGGTGATCAGATTAGGAAGCATCTGCCTTCAGTTGAATCAATTAATGAATCGATTGCTTGAATCAATTAATTAGTTGAATTAATTGGGTCAGTTAGAGACCGGGGGGAGGTGGCTTTCAAGTCACTGGTGGCCCAGGCAGGAGGTTGCCATCGCTTTTTGGGAAGAGAGACGGAGTGGGGCTAGGGGTGCTCATGTGGATGCAGTCACTGGAGCCCCCCATGGGTCCCTCTGCCGGCCTCCACGCTGTGTCTCTGCTGGAAAGCTGAGAAGTTCACAGGAAGAGCGGTTGTCTGCTGCCCCCTTCCCCGCACTTCCTTGCATCTCCTCAAACAGCTGAAAGCTGGCGTGTGGGCAGTTCCTGCCCCACGAGGGAGAGTGAGCATCTCTGAACAAGCATGCCTGGGTTTTCCAGGGCTCACCCCAGCCCTGCCAGGTCAGAGGCGCTGCTCCGCCTCATGCTGATACACCTGGCAGCTTCGAGCATGGCCAGGAAGGGTTTGGAGCATCGCTGAGTGTGGTCAGACAGGGCAGCGCCCATTGCAGTGCACCTGGCTGGAGCTCCCCCCTCGTGTGCACGAACCCTGCTGCTGGGAACACGCTGAGCCACAGAGCCTCCTGCCTTAAGCCCCAGGCAGCCCTGATCTGTCTGAGGGCATGTCTGCTACGCACCGTGCCCAGACATGCCATCCTGGAGCTCACGAGCTCCCAAAATTGCCTTCGGGAAGTGCTAAGTGCAGGCATTGGCCCCAGTGCTCTGGCAGGCACCCCGGGGCTCCCCGAGGCAGCTGCAGTGCCCGTTCCCAGACCTTGGGGTGTGTGGGAAGGCAGCTGGTCAGACCACTGGTGCCTGCCTGGGCGTTGCAGCCCAGCTTGGTGACCCTCTTTTCCCACACAGGATCACGGCATCCCCACCGACATGGGCTACGCCGTGGCCCCGCACCACTCTGGCGTGTACCCGGTCCACGTGCAGCTGTACGAGGCGTGGAAGCAGATCTGGGCCATCAAGGTCACCAGCACTGAGGAGTATCCACACCTGAAACCAGCCCGCTACCGGCGCGGCTTTGTCCACAACGGGATCATGGTAGGTGCCGAGGGCTGCTTGGGGCTTCTCCTCTCCCTTCTGCCCACCGGTGGAAGATGCAGACTGCCACATCAGGGCACCAGTGGGGTCTCTCCCAGCAGTGGCTGAGCCCAGGGATACATCTCTTGGGTCCATGTAAAATGGGATGGGGGCATCTCCCCAGGCCAGAATCCACTGCCTCTACTCCTAATGCTTCCCTTATCAGCAGTGCCCTCAGCCAGGCAATGCAGGGGCTGAAGCATGGGCTCAGTGGGTGAGGAGATAGACCGGCTGGGCCCCATGGCAGGAAGAACAACATGGCTCTTAGCTTTGCATCCCTGCTGCTTTGGGTTTCCAGCATCCCAGTTGAGTGGAGGGTTGGGGGCTGTACTAGAGCCTCCCCCTTTCTTTCCCCTTTCTTAGCAATCATTTCCCAGCATCTCCTGAAAGACCTGGGACCTGTACGGCCAAACCAGCCTTGTGGGAATATGCATCTTGGCAGCTCAGAGCGTGGCACGAACCCTTCCTCTGCCCCTCCGTGGGCTGGAGGATCCCAGCTCCAGCCCTGCTGGGTTTGGGAGTGCCAGGCGAGGCCGGTGTGGACAGCTAGCAGGCTGGCACTGCCCCGAGGCCTGGGCAGGAGGCAGGGGAGCCAGGCCTGGGCTTTGGCAGTAGGCTGGTCCTGGGTGCCTGTCCAGCAGCGCGTGGTCTATGCCCCCAGGTGCTCCCGCGGCAGACCTGCGGCCTCTTCACGCACACCATCTTCTACAATGAGTACCCTGGCGGCTCCAATGAGCTGGACAAGATCATCAATGGGGGCGAGCTGTTCCTGACCGTGCTGCTGAATCCCGTGAGTGCTGTGCCCTCCTCCTGCCGGGCCGCCCCTGCGCGTCTTGGCCTGATGAGGGTGCCTGGAGCTGGCACATGGAGGGAGGCAGAAGCTTTCCCTGCAGACCTCCAGCCACTCCTGGCTTCAGAAGTGAGAGCATGGGGCTGGAGCTGGAACCTGGGTCTCTTGCATGTTTCCTCCCCAGCCTCCAAAATGCAGTGCCGAGGCCTGGCTGTGACTGGCACTTCTCAGGGTGCCGGAGCTGAGGCTGGGCGATCTGGGGTGCTGGCTGTGCAAAGTAGCCACTGGGGAAGCCGGCCCCCAGGTCCTGGCCCCTGGTGTCACTCACCTGCCCCCGTGCTGCTCCACTGCAGATCAGCATCTTCATGACCCACCTGTCCAACTATGGCAATGACCGCCTGGGCCTGTACACCTTCCGGCACCTGGTTCGCTTCCTCCGCTCCTGGACAAACCTGAAGCTGCAGACCCTGCCACCTGTGCAGCTGGCCCAGAGATACTTCCAGATCTTCTCCGAGGAGAAGGACCCCCTCTGGCAGGTACTGCAGGGGCCCCTGGCTCAGGGGATGCTGGCAGCCCCAGGGAACAGTGGAGCTGGGGGCCAGTCAATAAGGCTGAGGGCTTCATTTATGGTGGAAGCCACAAGTTACTTGGAAAGCCATGAAGCAGTGGGCAGGCTTTCCCCAGGGGATGGCTGTGCTCTCGTGGGTGGACAGCACGCTGCATCCTGCTGCTGGCTGGGCTCTGCCCCTGCTGGCAATGCAGGATCTGCCCTCAATGTATTGCAAAACCTGCAGTGCTACCGGGGGGCTTTTATGCAGAGTACAGCATCCACGGACCTCTGATGCCCTTCCCAGGGCAGGGAGGCTTTGTTCTCCCCGTGTGGGGAAGCAGAGGCCAGGGGAGGAGGGAGGTGTCTCATCCCTGGGCACTCAGCGGCAGCACTGGGGTAGGAACCCGGCTGGAGCGGGCGGTCCTGTGCTCCTCTGACCCTCACGACCCTGCATGCAGGATCCCTGTGAGGACAAGCGCCACAAAGACATCTGGTCCAAAGAGAAGACGTGTGACCGGTTCCCCAAGCTGCTCATCATTGGGCCTCAGAAGACAGGTACATCCTTCTCCCACCCACCACGCTGAGGCCTCTGCCCCGGCAGTGAGCTGGTGTCCCCATTTCAGCAGTGCTGTTGCCTTGGTCCTGCCGTTTCTCTGTATCCAGGGTTCGGGGCGGAGGGGGGAGCTGCTATGTCTCCTCCTTGGCTGGCAGCCCCCGCATGACCTCCCGGGAGCACTGCCATCCGGGCTGAGTGGATTGAGCATTTCAGAGCTGGTGTGGCCTCTTTCTGCTCAGTGCTGTTCATCAGCACAGCATGCCCCTGCCTCCTCGGAGGATGGCAAAGCCCGATCCAGCCGGGGGCTGCACTGGGTACCCTGACCAGCTGTGGAGGCTGAGATGGAGGGGGAGGAATCATTCCCCTCAGCTCTGCTCGCTGTCTGTTCCCAGGCACGACGGCCCTCTACCTGTTCCTGGGGATGCACCCGGACCTCAGCAGCAACTACCCCAGCTCGGAGACCTTTGAGGAGATCCAGTTCTTCAACGGACACAATTATCACAAAGGCATTGACTGGTAGGCTTCCCTCGGGGCCAGTGCCCACCTCCGAGCATCCATGGCAGTGGGGGGGGCACGGGGAACTGGAAACCTAGTGAGCATGGGGTTTGTCCCAGGCTCCCTGGGGAATAGCAGAGCAGGGGAAAAATCACACGTAGATGCTGGCTACCCCCTCAGCCAAGCAGCCCCTGTGCCCTGAGCAGAGAGACTTACTCTTACAGATGTTCAGCTTCTCTTTGGAGAGTCTCTTCTTTCCCAAGAGAAACCACAAGTGTACAGATATTCAGGCTTTTTCTCCCAGGGTAACAACGGTTGGTCCAGGAGAAAAATAACCTGGGCTTAACCACAGTTAAATCACCCCCGGAGAGTTTATCCTGGGAGAGCAAATGTCTGTACATGCTGTCCCAGGTGAGTTTTCTACCAGGAGAACAAACCTGGGAGAATTCTCCCAGCTTATTTGAATGTGTGTTCATAGCCTAAGACAGATGCTCAGTCTGTGAGACACCTTATGCATGCAGTGTCCAGCAGCTCAGCCTAGTTCTGACTCCTACCCCTTTCAGCTTGGCATTGTGGTTTGTACATGCTGCATATTTGGATACTAGTGCATCATTGCCAAGGGTGGTTACCTTGCTCACACATCTGTCTAGTGACTCCTGGGCCCTGCTGCGTGGTTATGGTGAGCCACTGCTCCAGGCAACAAGTCAGCCCCGCCGCATGTGCCCTGTGCTTGCTGTGGCACATATAGCAGGGACTCAAAGTCCATCTCCAGCAGAGCTATCCCTTACCCAGTTACATCGCTCTTCCAGCTGGTGTAGAGCCTTGCTTGCATTGGGTAGCAGGGCTTCGAGTGCCTGGCTGGTGGCTTTGTAGACTCCTGGAGAAGTTGGACTAGAAAGGAGCTCCAGAGCTCATCTAGTCCAACCCCCTGCCCGAGGCAGGATCAGCCCCATCCAAACCATCCTATACAAATCCATAGTCTAACTTCTTAGTAAAACTACTGGCAGTCCTGACACGACATAAGACATCACCCCTGAACCTGACACAGGGAAAGCCAGGGGGCTGCAGCAGCCAGCATCCTGCTTCTATAAAAAGTTGTTAATATACACTCAAGAAATCCCAGGTATAGGGCCACGACCCTGCTAGAGGAAGACGAACCCTCCCTCCAGTTCGTACCAGTCTGACCATCGGGGAAAATTCCTTCCTGACCCCAATTATTGGTCTAACCCTGAGTGGAGGAGTAAAGTCTTCTAGCCAGGATCCTCCAGCTTTGGTTCCAGCAGCAGCAGCATTGGCACAGCCTGGTCACCATCCCCAGCCTGGGCCTCAGCTAACACCCAGTGCCTCTGAGGAGGGCTTCAAAACCACCCGAAACCCGACACACGTCCCTTTTCTTGGTCACCTCCACTGATGGAGCATCCACAGCTTCCCTAGGTGTCTGTCCCACTCCTTCCCTGTTCAGACAGGTGTGACTTGGCTGTTTGTAGCAGGGGCATGGGAAACCCTTCAGTAATGTGTGTCGGGGGTTGGAGCTTCCAATGCTTCAGTGCCCATGAAGGGAAGGAGGCGGGTGTGCGTCTCGGTCCTGCCCTGCCTCATGCCACCCTCCTCCCTGCAGGTACATGGAGTTCTTCCCCATCCCTTCCAACACCACCTCCGACTTCTACTTCGAGAAGAGTGCCAACTACTTCGACTCAGAAGTGGCGCCCCGGCGGGCAGCTGCGCTGCTTTCCAAGGCCAAGGTCATCACCATCCTCATCAACCCTGCAGACCGTGCCTACTCCTGGTATCAGGTGAGTGGCTCTGCTCTCCCTGAGCTCTTGGCACAGACGTGCAGGATGCCCGGGGGAGGGGGGATGCTGGCCTTGAGAAGGGCAAGGTGGCAGGGAGAGCTTGGTGATGGTGCCAGCTCTCAGAAACTGCTGGCAATGAGCATTCGGCTCCTGCGCAGCCTGAGTTCCCAGCCCCTCTGCATGCGGGGTTTGCTCCAGGCACTGAACTGGTTTGCTCTGCTCTGACAGCACCAGCGAGCCCACGACGACCCAGTGGCTCTGAAATACACCTTCCACGAAGTGATCACGGCTGGACCCGAGGTCTCGCAGAAGCTGCGGACGCTGCAGAACCGGTGCCTGGTGCCGGGCTGGTATGCCACCCACATCGAGCGCTGGTTGAACAACTTCCATGCCAACCAGGTAAGGGTGAGGGGAGCATTGGTCTGTGTCGTTGTTCCAAGCAGCGGGCTGCGGGGAGCTCCCCTGTGTCAGGCAAGAAGGCACCGGCGCCCAGCCTGTGCTGGAGCCTGTGGTCAGAGGGCAACCAGGGGATTCACAGGCACCTTTTAGATCAAGTCCTGCCTCTCCCCAGCCCTCGTTTCGTGCTTGGAGGAGCTGGGACTAGGAATGAGCATGATGGGGTAGTTGTGCGACCCGGGATTGCTTCTGGCTGGGGCACAAACTCCTCTCCAAGTCCTTCTCAGCTCAGTCGGTTCACCTCAGCCTCTGGATTTGCCATGTCCTGAAGGGTAGCAGTGGGGAGCTCATACCCTGCTTCTCCTTGTCTCAAGCCCTGGCTGGGTGACCAAATCCTCCTGTGAGATGCATGTTTGGTGTTGCACACTGGAACCCAAAGCGCATAGACATGTGGCAGCCCAGCGGGCTTTGCATAGTGGGCAGCTATCACCTTCTAGTAGCAGGGAGCAAATAGCTATCCTGGGATAAGCCATAGGCACACAATACTTATTCTAGTTTAATTTTACCCCTGGCTCTTTCTGCAAAAGAGCTGTCTGCAGTTTCCGAGCAGCTACCCCAGGGAGGCTTTGCCCTTGCTAGCTCTGGCTTATTTTCCCCCCAAGCTCCAGTTCCTCCTCTTCACAGCTGGGACGAGAGCACGGCACCCCCTCGCAGGTGTGTGGAGGGTCAAGATGTAGAAAACAGGTCCCCCAAAGGGACCTGGGATAGATCGTAGTTGTCTGTAGGACCTTCTCCTTGGGCTGGGGACAAAATGACAGTAATTAGCACTCAGCTGATGTGGGGTGAGTGACCTCCCAGCCCAGCCCAGCCCTTACAGCCCTGCTCTTACCCCACAGATCCTGGTTCTGGATGGCAAGCTGCTCCGCACAGAGCCAGCCAAAGTGATGGAGACAGTCCAGAAGTTCCTGGGTGTGACCAACATCATTGATTACCACAAAACCCTGGCGTGAGTCCTCCTCAGACCTTCCTCTTCCTCCTCAAGGCCTTGTCCCCATCACTCCGGTCGGGTTTTCTCTTCTTAGGGTGTTCTCTCTCAAGGAGGTGATGTGCTGCTGAGTGGAGTCAGCTTAGGGCAGTGTCAGAGGCAAAATCCTGTCCCTCCTCCCCCAAGGCAATGATGAAGCTTTTATTGACTTCGGGGGGCTTAAGACAGTAATCTGAGAGCTCCCTCCCTGCTGGGGTGTGGTGAGCAGGAGCTGGTGATGGGGAAATCAGCCCTTTCTCCGAAAACGTGTGCCCTCTAGGTCCACATGTCCTGACTAAGGCACGTCCTCCCTCAGCCCTGCTCCCCTTGGCCAGCTCTGCACTTTGCATTGCTGTATTTGTGGCATGTTGATCATTACCGTGCTACTCTGCGCAGGAGAATCGGGAGGACTTGAGCATGGGGTTCAAGGCACAGCAATTGAGACGCTTCTCTGCATGGTGGGGAGCCAGGCAGGGACGGGGTTGGGGGGCTCTACTAACATGGTGTCTTGTCCCATTGTCAGAATGTGGGGGGGATTATTACAGTCTTTCCCCTCCTTTGCAGCTTACGATGCACATGCTGGATGCCTATTTGTCATTCAGAGAATCCCACTCTGGGTGTTTAAGCCATTAAAACACGGCACCTCATTACCACAGCTGAGTTCCCTGCAGAAACCCATGCATGGCCTCCGTGCTGCTAGGGGTGCACCCTGAAGGGCCAGCAAGGGCCTGGAGGGATGGGGCATCCCCCTGCTGACAGCATTTCCCTGGGCACACCGAGAGCAATCTGAGTCCCAAGCCCGTTCACGGCACGTTTCTGTTAACAGCCTTGATTTTTTTTTTTTTTTTGCCCCTCTCATCATCTGTAGATTTGATCCCAAGAAAGGATTTTGGTGCCAGCTGCTGGAGGGAGGAAAAACCAAGTGCTTGGGGAAAAGCAAAGGGAGGAAGTACCCCGAGATGGATTCAGATGTGAGTATCCCGGACCTCTTGCTGCTAAAAGGGAGGCGTGTGTGCTGGCTTTGCTGGCATGTCCGGGTGATCGTAGTGGGTGGGCGGGCATCTACGCCAGCTGTGTGGGGCCTTTGGGATGTATCTGATTTATGCAAGGAGGGCACGGAGGGTTTGGTGGGTATCCAGTGAACAGCCGGCCACCCCAAGTGCAGCTAGTTCACAGCGTGCTGCTGCTGCTGTTGCTGACGGCGGCTCCCGCTCTCTCCCCGCTGCAGTCACGAGCCTTCCTGCGGGATTACTACAGGGACCACAATATCGAGCTCTCCAAGCTCCTGTACAAAATGGGCCAGACGCTGCCCACCTGGCTGCGGGAGGAGCTCCAGAACACGAGGTAGCTGCCGCCCTCGCTCGCTGAGCACTAGTGAGGAAGGGTCCAAAGGAAGCAGGGCCCAAACCCAGCGGCGAGCCAGACGGACACCCGGGAGGAGGACGATGCAACCAGGGAAAAGCGTTTCTGAGCAATATTCAGCCAAGGTCTTCGAGGGGGGATGATGGAACCAGGTGGTCACCGGCGCGGCTCTTGGAGCGGCGAGCCAGGTCGCCCGACTTGGCAAACCCACGGCTGTACGGCTCTCCGCGGCCCTGAGATCCATTTTAGTTGCAGATTTCCTGCCAATGAGGTCACTTTCTGGTTTGCGATGTCACTTCTTGGTTGGTGATGTCATGCTAGTTTACAACAGTGTCACTTGCTGAGGTGGGGGGTGGGATTCTCCGGTCATGGGTGGGCCCAACTTCTCCATGCTGGAGCCAGTATTGCAGCGGTGCTCGGACTCCGGTTCCTGCATGGTGGAGGAGAGGGTCTAGGAGAGGTGGACGGCTCGTTGCAGGAGCACAACCTGCTGTTGGGATCCAGGGGCTGGAGAGCAGCTCTCGCCCGGCGCTGCAGTCCAGTTCCAAGCTGGGGGAACTGGCGGTCACGGCTCGTCTGTGGCTTGGCGCCAGACGTTGGAAGAGATGTCTTGATGTTCTCGAGAAAAAGCTTTTCGAAGACTTTGGCATTGCCCATATTTAGTTTGTCACTGATCATTCCCTCCCTGCCCGCCAAGTCTTTTATCTGGATGAAAGGGGCCAAGGGACAGATGCTCCTTTGACAAGCTGCCAGGGCAGGAGGATGGAGAGCCGGTCCCTACACCCCTCCCTCCTGCGTTGCAATGTTTTACATGCGTGGTGTTTTCTGTGGTCAACGCCTGAGGTGCCCCATCACACGGTGCCCGGCGCAGGCTCTGCTTCACGTGCCCACCCGCTCGGAGGGCGGCGGGTTCTGGTGCGGCAGGCGGTCAGCAGCCCGGAGGACGCTGGGAACGTGGAGCCTCTTGAATATGAAACCCGAAAGTATTTTAATAATGTGGTTTTCTTTGTTCTTTTGGTGCCAGAGTTTTGTACCTGAGAGACGAGGTTTTGACTTGGTCTCATTCACTGTTACACACACACAGGTGGACAACTGTGGGCTTCAGCTCGGTCTGTCTCCAGACCAGAGACAAGCGCTTCTCTTTTAATTTTTTAATTATGGGATAAGTATATTGTTGGCCTGTTTCTCTCTCTCTCTTCCCCTCCCCTCCGCCTTGTTATTTTCCTGCTGATATCTCAGTATTGAGGTTTTCTCCTAGTTTCTTTCTCCCCTTGTCCTGGGGCCCGTGTGAAGGGGAGCCAGCCGCTAACGATGAACTGGGGCACTTGGTTTATCCTGGAGCATGAAGCAGCCCGATGGCTTGTTGCTCATCGAGGGTGGAGTTGGCCCATCCGTGTTTGCTGAGGGCTGGGCGAGGTGGCACACGGAAGGAAGCCGCCTGGTCTGGTAGAGATGTTGGTTGAGGGATGGGAGACGAGGAGACCCTCAGGGTTGAGTCGGCTGAGGGCAAAGGATGGTGAGATCTTTGCACCTCTGTCCTGCAGAGGCAGGAAGAAAAGGGGCACTGAAGCCCACCCTCTAGTTTGAATGAAGAGAGGAGCCCCCATGCAAGGAGGATGCATGACCCCCAGGCCCGTGGTGCCCCCCAGTCTCATCTCATCAGCGTTGCAACAGCAGGCGGGTGCTGGGCGGCACGGTGGGAGTGCATCCCTTGCCCAGCTCCAAGCAGGCACCCCTCCCATAGCACGCACGTGCGGCTGGCACCTCGAAGGCCAGTAGAGACCCCTGGGACCACCGGCTCTAACTCGCTCAGACCTTTCCTGTTGCTCCACCCTACGATGCTGGTCACCGAGCTCACTGGAGCCGCACGGGCTCGGGACATATCGCTGCCAACCCCCCTGCCCTACCCACCACCCTGTGCTTGCCATCCTCCTCTGCTCTGGAGGGTCGCCTGGGGCTGGGGAAAGGGAGAGAGAGATGTGGACTCGGTGGGCTCTTTGAAGCCGTTCTTTTAGCTTTTGTTACTGACTAAAGAGGGGGCCCCGCCGCGGGCTCCCGGTTTTATTTTTGCATGGTATTCTGTGCCGTACCGCGGCGAGCGGGGATCCTGGGGCAGGCGGGAGAGAGGGAGGGACATCGGCTCTGTCTTGGTCCCCCTGCTCTCCCCATCTGCGGCGGAGCAGGGCGTGCGTCCCCCGCGCTGCTGGAACGCCTTGTTGAGCAAATGGCGAATAAAGTGAGATTCTCCATTTGTAGTCGCGCGCTCGCTGGCTCCCTTCTTCCCCATCGGCACGCGCAGGGGTTGCAGAAGGACTTGGGTCTGTGCCCGCGTGCTGCTTTCACAAGGGCAGCACCTTGTTGCGCTGCACCAGTCGGCTTCCCGTCCCCCCCCGGGTGACGCTGGGATACGGGGAGTGGATTTAACCCAGCAAGAAACATCTCCGTGCTGGTAGAGCTGCAGCAAGCAGGCTTGTGCTGGTATTGAAAGTGTGGAAGAGGCAAGGAGCCGCTTGCACTCAGCACCGCTCTTCCCCTCTGAAGTGCCCTTGCCCTGGTTTGCTGGTGCCCCACACTGCTGTTGCTTGCTCCCCGCTGTACCCGTGCCCATCCTAGCCCCTGCACCTGCGCAGCTCCATGCCAGCCGCGTTCGTGAAGGCCGATGCAGCGTCCGGAGCGCTGCGCCCACACCGGCACCTGGGTGTCGGGGCCTTTGGGAGGGAGGCCTGGGCGGATGTCCTGCAATACTAAGCGCAGGCGAGGAGGAGCGGCCGGCTGGCCCCGTGCCCAGTGGCCTAGCACCTGGGTGTGTGCTGAGCAGTTCCTTCCCTCGCATCCTTCGCCATCCCGCCAGTCCTTTCCGCCGGGGACCTCTCCCAGCCGGCACAGGGATGGACCTCGGCCGCGGGGTGGCAGTGTCGGCCCAGGCTCCGTCCCTGCACAGGCTTGAGCCGGGACCCGACAGGACTGCTCATCCCTGCGGTGGCCGGGAGAGAGGCACCCCCTGGGCATCAAGGGGCCGACTCCCCTCCCGTCCTGGGAGCCAAGCAGGGCAGCCAGGCGCAGCATGGGCAGGGTGCCCCCGTGGTGCTGGGCCCCATCCTTTGAGCTCAGCCTGCAGGACGCTCATGGGCAGAGCCGTGACTGCAGCTTGGGTGGATGCACCGAGCTGCCAGCCTGGCGCAGGGCACAAGCAGCACGCCCCAGCCCGCTCCCCGAGCCATTCCTCCACCTCCTCCGGGCAGCCCTGAGGCCAGGCCGCGATCCCCACCTGTGCTGCAGGGTCCCGGGGTGATGCTAAGGGCCTGCGGCAGTTGTCCTTTGTGGGGAGGTCGTGGGGGCAGCAGAACTGGCCAGCACCATCCTCGCAGGCCCCCCTTGCTCTCTGCCCGGCCAAGGGGGCGCTCGGGGTGGCGGCAGGAAATGATCAGCTGGTGCCCGAGGCTGAGCCATATCTCCCAGGCCAGGAGCTGGGTGTCTTGTGCAGCCCCTGTGATTACCCCCCCCACTTTGCCAACGCGTCGTGGCAAGAATGACCCCTGGTACTGAACATCCCCTCGTTCGTGCCCCAACACCACAGGGTGGGTGAACGTGTGCACGTGCACGGACAACACGCAGCTCTTCGGCGAGCCACGGCCACGAGCTCCTACGTGCCAGCGGCAGTGCCAGCCTCGCTCCAGTCCGGGGTGAGCACGCCTTCCCCAGAGCGTTTGGCCTGGCAGGGATGTGGCCTATGCCCTCCCCGCCCGCCCCGCTCTGTGCTGTCCATTTGCTAATGGGGGGAGGTGGCAAAATGCTCCTCCTAACTCTCCCCCTCTCCCTTCAAGGCTGCTTGTACCGACCCCCGGTATCCCCAGAGGGATGGACAGGTTTGCTCACTCTGCTGCACGGACACACGTGCACATGCGTGGGACACACGTGTGCACTCCGGGTGGCTGTGGCAGCCCCACTTGAGAACCCCCTTGTGCTGGAGGTGCGTGACCGCTGCTCGGAGACCGCATGGACTCCAAGGGACAGTGGGTACCGGCCGTGTCGTGACGCAGGGGCCCCTCGCTCTGGGCTGGGTACTGGGGGGGCTTCTCTTGGGGTCATCCCCGGTGCATTCAGAGCAGCTGGGTTTGCCCACGGTCTCCCAGAGGAAGGGGATGCCCTGTGATGTGGCCGCCCCGAGCAAAGCCCCCGCCTGCAGGCTCCTCCAGATAAAAACCCAGCAGCCGACCTCCTGAACCAGCCAGCCCGCCTCCGCCCCACACCGGGTGCTGGAGGAAATGAGGAAAGAGCCTAATGAATCCCAGACCCGGCGTGAGGGCAGCTCGTTTTAACCTGTCGGAGTGAAAAATGGAGTGCGGCTTTGTGGAGGGGGCCAGGCGGGCGGCTGCCGGCGTGGGGGACAAGAGAGGGTAGCTAGCGGCACACCGAAGGGGATGTGGCAGCTGAGCTCGGGACTGGCCCCTCAGTAAAATCCCACTGCTCCCACCCGTGCCCACCGCTCTCTGTGGGCTCCCCCACACGTGTTGCTAGCTGCTCTGGGCATATGTTGAAGCTTATACCCCACCAGGCCATGAGACGGGGTAGCTGCCCGCTGCAGCCATGTAGCCCTGCACCGTGCCTCAGTTTCCCCCCAGCCTTTCTGCCCCCCCGGATTCAGGCATGCTGGGGAGAGGGATTGTGGGCCTGCTTCGGACAGTGTAAATGCCATAAGACCCCCTCCCCGGGGCCCATCCTCTGGCGGCTCAGCCTGGCAGGGTGCTCAGCTGTGGTCCCCGGTGCCCCAGTGGGGAGCGGCTGCCCGGGCAGCGTGGCAGGGCAGGCTGTGGGCCCTAGCCTGGTGCCAGGGGCTCTCTGAGAGCTTCTCGCAGCATGCCCAAGACGATGCTAGCACAGAGTGGGGGCCATGGCTCTTCCCCTGGCTGAGTTAGCCAGCACCAGTGCTGGGGGTGCATGCACGCTCCTGGGAGGAGTTTGCTTCCCTGAAACGAGCCATCCTTGGGGGCAAGGACAAGGAGCTCCAAGGCATTAACTCGCCACCCTCCTGCAGCCCTGGCCTCTGGGACGAGGCATCCCCAAGTGGGCTCCATCAGTGTGCCTGGCTCTGCACAGCCGTCTAGGCCCGCTGCGGGCTGCTCCTCTTCCCCCCACTGCCAGCTCCCTCCCAGCCAGCTTTTCTTGCTGGCCCACTCGGCCCTTGTGCTCTGCAGCTTGTGCCTGCCCTTGGCTGGGCGTGGGGACAGGATGATTAATGCACGTCCTGGGCAGTTCCAGGCGGCGTGCAGGAAGTGCGGGGTGGGGAGCAGCTAGCCTGCGGCGTGGCTTGGGCCCATCGCTGCGGGGTCATGGGGCAGGGGTAGGTGGGGGGGGGGGCTCACTCTTGCTCCCTTCAGGCTGTATCCCCCGGTGGGCAGCACCAGGCAGAGGGAGGCTGTGCTGTGTGCAGAGTCTGTAGGGCAGCCTCAGCCATGGCCAGCTCTGCGGGTGGCATCCCCCCACCAGCCCTGCTCCCTCTGCCCTGTGCTCCCGTCTATGCCCCTTCCCAGGGGCACAGGGCTGGGGGGGATGCCTGACTCCTGTGCCTACATCCAGCCCCCTGCGTAAAATCCCACTGCTGCCACCAGCACCCACTTTTCTCTCTCCCCATCTCTCCCCAGCAGCGACTCTCTGCCCCTTCTAAAGCACTGTAGAGTTGTGCCCATCTGCAGCAAAGCATCATTCAAAGGAAGTCCAGTTTCCATTTCTGGCTCTCTGCCCTTGGGAAAGCTTGTTGGCCCCACTGTGCCTCAGTTTCCCCATTGGCAGTGATGCTCTGCTGTCATCTCACAGGGCCTCGAGACCCCCGCGTGGCAGGCGAACAGCCTGGGGCCAGAGAGGTGCAGCCCGTGCCGAGCTCCGTGCTGCTGTTGTGACTCTTCGGCTCCTGCCTTTCAGGGTTTGCCAGGACTGCAAGTTTGGCAGTAGGCTCCCGAGGGGATGGGAGAAAGCGGGGAGCTCAGCGCCTGCTCCTAGAGCTCCTGCAAGAAGCTGCTCGAGGGGGAGATGGGAAAGGCAGGGAGGGAGGAGAGCGGAGACTCCAGGGTTGCTGCCAGGATTGGGGTGGGGAGCCACGGGCCTGGAAAGATGATGTATGGCCATGCCGTTCCCCTCGCCGGTTCATCCGATACGAGACCATGCCAGTCAGCCAGCAGCTGTGCAGATCTTGTGCTTGTAAGAGAGGGAAATGGGGCCAGGCTCACATTTTAGGAGACTCGCTGTGCTTGAAACAGCTGCTGGCAGCGAGGGATGGGTGGGCGAGGGGCTCTGCAGTGCTTTGTGCGAGGCAATGGCAAGGCACAACACACCAGGGCTTCGCAACAGGGCTGCTGGCACGGCCTCTTGCAGCAAGCCCAAGTGATAATTGCAGGACCAGGTTGGCCCTTGACCCGGCTGTCCGTGACAGGTGCAATTGCCCGATCCCCCACCGGGTCACGTCCTTGTGCTCAGACTTGCAGCATCAGCTGGTGAGACTGTTGTGGGACTGTCCTCTCTGGTCCTTGCACCTTCTGGTAAGTAGATGGGCTTCAAGGGGACCAAAAGAAATGCCACATACATGCCAAAGACTCTTCCCTGCATTTGTCTTCCCACGCTGGAAATTTTCAGTGGAGGTGTCTTGTCTTTTCTGCACCCACAGCCCATTCTGTCTTGAAAATTAGGCTGGGAGACTCGTCATGACCAAGACTAATGCGGATGTAGATGCTGCATGGCCTGATTCACAGTGCTGAGCCAGCGAGCTCTGCTAAGGGCCCATCCCCGGGCAGTGTGGGTTTGAGCCCTTTTGGAGGCGATGCTCCATCAGCATGGTGGCATCTACTTTGTCTATGGGAACCGCTGCTCGACTCTGCCCTCGCTGGCTCTTTACCGTTTTGGTTCGGGGTGGATTAGCCTCTCAAGCATACATATATTTATTGCATTTAAGTTGTGGGAAGCTGGGATCTTGGGAATTTAAGGGAGGCAACGTCTAGACAATGGGGTGAGACAATAAAAAGTCAACAAGAAGGAGAAGGATGTTGACATTGCTGAGATTCTTCAACAGAACCACAGAGAGAAATTCTTTGGCATTTATGATTGCAATTGTCTGGGAAGGGCCTGCGAATGGGTAGGGTTACATTCCTGATACCACATGAAACCAAGCATATGATAGATGTGGGGACGTATCGAATGCCATAGACATAAAACAGGCTACTGCCGCCCTCTGATTGGATGACGCTGTGTCATGTGATCTTTCAAATTTTGAGCTATTGTCTCAAAAACTTTGACAATCCCTCACTCGAGCCTGGCCTGTTAATGCCTTTGTTTAGTCATGCCGCACGTCCAGGAAGGCAGTTAGACAACACCAAAAAAGTTCTTAATTTTTTCATAGACATCAGATTTCATAGGCATCGGGGCTCAGAAGATCATCGAGTCCAGCCCCCAAAATGATTGCAGAGCATTTCCCCCCCACAAGTGCTGGCAGTACCCCATATTGTTTGGAAAGTGCAATAAAAAGTCTGTCCCCTTGAATAAGAGCCATGCAAAACATTTCCTTTAACTTGTCTCCGATGATTTTGGTTTGCATTTTGTGACAGGGCAATGCTAAATTGTAGTAACTCTTCTTAGCCCTGGGCAATAGTATAGCCTCGTCTGTTCATATAGCCCCGTACTGTACGACTTTATAGAAAGCTTATGCAATATTTCCCATCTCTGTGTTGTCTGTTGAAGAAATGGTCTAAATTTATATCTTACTAGAAATGTGCTGTATGAGTAATAATATTTAGGAGTTTGAAGAATAATAATATCTAGGAATAATATGGCTAATATTGGGGACATCTGACTCTACATGAGTCACATATTTGCACTGAATGCCACGGAGTTTAAATATAACACTGCTATACGACACAAAATGGGTTTGAAATCTCAAAATCTCACTTCTTAAAATATGTTTCTTCCATGTGGGGATATTGCCTTCCAACTGGATTATATGGATAGGCTGAAAGGACAATGTTCTGTTTTTCTACAAGAGAAATGAAGACGAGAAGGTTGAAACCCTTGGGGTCCAACCTGCCGGTGACTTGCCCTTGGGTGCAACTTGCTCATGCAAGTGGCCCGACAGGGTGGTCACGAGGAGCGCGCTCAGAGAAGTCAGGCTTGCCAACTCATTTTCTTTCCGTGAAGTTGTGAATGGGAAAGCACGCCGGGTTTGCTGCGCCTGCATCTCAGGAGGCTTCAGAGTGCACCGTGCACTTGTGACTCCCAGCCATTCAACCCGGGGGCCAGAAGTCCCGGTGGCTTCGTCTTGGTTGCTGCATCCGTCCAGATGACGGAGTCCATAAACGACGTGTCTATTAACCGTTCTCTGGATGCTGCGTGGATCCAGCTCTTCCCCGTTCCTTCCCCCAGGGCCGTGGCATCTCTCCAGCAGGAGAAGGAATATGAAATGGCCAAAACTTTCATACTTGCCCTAACTGACGTAGAGTAGACTGGCTGATTCCTGCGCCGTCATCTTTATACCTTGCCTCCCGCTGGTTCTTGCATGCTCAGGTTTCCGATTACTTACCTTATCTCGCTCTGTCTTTTCCGTGACTTCCGAAGAGCCTCATCTTACAAAACCTAGCGCACACGAACAACTAACCCTTTGGGTCCAGGGATTTCAGTAGATCTGGAGAAGGGGTAGATAGGTTGCTGGAGGACCTGGGGGTGAAGCTAAATGAGGTGGCATTGCAAAGACCGAGAGGCAGTGGGATACAAGTGGGGGAGGGAAGAGCCAAGTCAAAACAACCCTCCTGACCGTGGGATGTACTGAGCTGTGGGATCGCCTCTGAGAATGGAGGGCGCCTGCTTGGGTTATGCCAGTCAAGACTGGCCGACGTGAGCTGTAAGGGGGCTTTCAAGGGGCTTTTTAACAGCACTCAAGGGCTCTCCCAACTCTTAACCCATATGCCCCATTCAGGGCTTTCCCATCTCTCAGCGCCATTCATCTCCAGCCAGAGCGCCTCCAAGGAAGACAAGTCTCTTACTTGTCGGCTGGCAGCGTCTAGCAAGGGGGGTGGCCTCCATCCTAAAGTGGTCCCAGATGACAGCGATCCTCAGCATAGCCCTTAGCAAGCCAGAGACGCCTGCTTTATATATAAAGCCCCAGTGTAGCTCAATGCTCAGCCTCTGTCTGACCCGAAAGGCCACCGAGGGTGGTGGCAGCTCCGCCGTGAGCTGGCGGGGGCTGCTTGTTCGGTGCCCTCGGCTGCACTGTTTGAGGCTGAAGAGCCCCGTGAGGCCATCCCACCCTTCCTCCTACCACGGGGGTCTGTTCCCAACCCCGTTTCCTACCTCTGCCAATATTATGTATTATCATCTCAACAACAGGCCATTACGAGGCGACGCGGGGACCCTGGAGTCTCAGGGGAGGGGTGTAGGTGAACTAGCCCGGCTCCTGCTGCCCACCAGTGATGCCCCGACGTCCGACCCCCTCTCCCCCAGCTGCGGACGGGCACGGCCAGGCCGGTTCCCGTTAGCAGCACGGCTCGTTCAGTGCTGTCCCTGCCGAAATTGCAAATGCAAGCACCTCAGCAGCACCCCCACTATGATTTATGGGCTGAAACCGCTCTCCCCCGGCCTCTTCCACCCTCCCCACCTGCCATTTCCCCGCGGCCGAGGGGGAACATATGCTCCTCTCACAAGCAGCCTTTGTCCCTCCCCGCACTGCTTATTAAAACCACGTGTCGGAGGGGGCTCCGGCCCCGGAGCGGGGCCTGCCCATGTACTCTCCGACAGCCGGAGAGAAGCAGGGAGTCATTTCCTCCACTTGGTTCTTCTTCCCCATCTCCAGCCTTTCCCTTTCGGGGCCTCGTCCCTCGGCCGTAGCCTCCCCTGCCCTTATTTTCAGTGCACGTCTCGCCTTGCAGCCCATATTCTGCCCCCCCATTTTCATGGGAGAGGCCCTGGCGTCCCCGGGAGGAGGAGGACGGCCCGGCAGGGTAGGGCATGGGGCCGGCATATGAGCCTGTATCTAGCTGGAGGCAGTGACCCTGATGCTCCTTACGCTGCCTGCCTTCCCCCCACGGCACAGCCGTCTTGAAGCGCCTATGGGGGCTATGCAGGGGCCGCGGGAACCTGGGATACACGGGTGACACTGCCTTTCCTTCCAGGAGCAAGGCGACGTCCCACCCAGCGCATCGTCCTGGGGGTAGTGAAGGACCACGGCAGGGAGCTGTGGCTGGCACGACGCACGGGGTGGAAGAGCTTCTCCGAGCGCCCGGGTCGGCCTGAGCCCGCAGCCGTGCGTGGGAACGGGTGATTGAGGACGGCAGGGACCAGGAGGAGCGGAGCAAGGAGGACACGCCACCCCGCCTGGATGCACGTCGCTTGGCGGCTGCAGTGACCCCCCTGGAGCCCTGGCCCGCTTGCCTTTCATCCAGGCAGCGAGGAGGCAGGGCCGGGACCCGCATTCCCGCTCCATCTGTAACAACACGGCGCGTCTGGACTCCCGCGTGCAGAACATTGCCTGGCCTTGTTCAGCCGAGTTGGCCGGGACTCGCACCGGTCCCCCGCGGGGCGGTGCCGGCGCAGGAACGGGCACCTGGGAGCTGGCCCGGGGGCACCATGCCGACCGCACAGACTGTTCCTTGGCTGCTTTGACGGCAGCTCCCCGTGCACAGAGAAACCCTTATAGACGCATTGGTTTCCATTTTGCAATAACAAGTGGAGAGGGCCTTACAACTTTTCCCTCCCCGCCCCCTCCCCAGCCAAACGCTGGCCTGATCAAGGGAGCCCGGAGATGCGAAATGGGTCCCCGTGGGGACAGCGCGTTCTCCAGCTTACGAGCAGATGTAGCGGCGAGACGGGTCTTTCAAAGGCTGCGCCGTGTGTGCACGTGCTCTGCGAGCTACAGCCAGCCATCACCAGCTTGCCAGACTCGCCCTAGCCCTTTCCCTTTGCCCCCCGGTCTCCTGTCCCTCGCTGCTGAAATCAGGCCCCGCGCACTTGCATGCTGGACTGCCACCTCGCACGCTTGGCACGTGTCTGGGAGCCCCGTGAGTGCCCGTGGGAGGATGGGGGGAAGGCAGAGACCGGGCTCATCACCTGCTTGCTTGCATTTGGCCCCTTCTGGGATGAAACAGCCATGAGTTTCCTTTGCCTATCAGTGCAGCTGGAGGCCTTAGCAAGGGCAAAGCAAGACAATATAGCTGGTAAGGTTAATCTGGTTTTAATAATGCAGTGAAACACCTGGGGCAACCTGGGGATCACAATACCATGGGCCATTTCAGGATGACAGGCACCGGCAGAGCTGCTAAGTCCTTCATCCAGCCCCTGGGAAGGAGCGGGAATAGATGCGCCTGTAGCGCTGAAACGGGGCGAAGGAGTCCGGCGGCACTGGCCTCGTCTCCCCCGGACACAGGCTGCAGCCATCCAGCACGCCGGCCGCATTTGCTCTCTGAGCCTGGCGATGCCGTCCCGGGTACGGAGGCTACCTTCTTGTCTCCGCTGGGCCAGCTCCTCAGAGCCCTTCCCCTGTAAGTGAGGCCGCTTTTGCACACTCGCTCACAGCCACGTGAGCTCTGTATTGGGCAGAGCTTGTGATGCGCACCTGGCCCACGCATGGCTCCGTGACCAATGCCGCACACAGGTACCGTGCTTTCCTGCGTACAACATGCACCAGAGTATAAGATACCACCCCCTCCAGCACACACACACCACTGAAAAGAATAAGACTGTGTTTTTTGGAGTGCCCCAGCCCTTTCCATTTCCTGGCAGACCCTGGGGTGATTTCCCCTGGGCGCTGGTGCGGGGTGTGCTTGGGGCAAGAGGGTAATGAGCCAGCGGATGGACTGTGCAAGGGACAAGGCCCGAGATGGGGCTGGTGGCTCATCAAGGGATGCATTTCACTTGGTTTTCTCTTTTTGCCGGGGTCTACTTCTAGTATCCAGAGATCTGCATCTGCCCTGGCTGCCTGTGCCTATTCCCCACCTCCTGCTCAACGTGGAAACCTAAGAGTCGGAGGAAGCGGGACCTAGCGTGAAGCCAGGGCTCAGGACACCTGGGTTTTCTTTCCCAGCCTGCAAAGTGGCTGTGATATCTGCTGGAGAGAAAAGCCAGATCAGCGCCGGGGAGTTGGGGTGGGTAGCACAGCACAAGTGGCTTTGGGAGAGCAGCCACCAGGCTGGATTATCTTAGCCCGAGGTATGTTTGGGAAGAGGGTGAAGGGTTCCTGTTCTTGCTGCTCTTACCAGCCCCATGCCCCTCGGTCATTTTGCACACCCGGCTGATGAGACAAGGCCATCATCAAAGAGAAGGAGGGACATGCACATTGTACCCAGTAGTCCCATGTCTTGAGAGCTCAGACTGGGAGGGCTTCGACTGCCTTCCTGGTGGAGTCCTCCCCTGGGGGCCACAACAGCCCCGAGCCATCGGCATCCTCAGGGGCTCCCATCCCTCCAAGCCTACGCTGGTCCCTACGCAGTCGGAGGCAGCCCAGCTCGTCCCACGCGTCGTGGCCGCGCCTCTTCCCCTCCGTCCCCCGGCATCCGTGCAAAGCGCGGTCTCGCAGCATCCGCAAGCCAAGCCCAGCCGGCCCGTCTTTATGAGACCACCCGTGCGGCCCCGGGCTCCAGCCGGGCTCCCCGACAGCCGCAACATGTGTTTCATATTCTCCCTGGACGCATGCGGACTTTCCCGCGTCTCTGCTTATAGAGGGTGACACGTCTGGGGGCAGCCACCGCCGCACAGGCTGGCACCACTCGCCGTCACGCTCTCTCGGCCGCTCCCCGGTCATTTTGCGGCCCAGGCGTTGTGAGCCATGGACGAGGCAGGGACGCTTGCCGTTGTGCCGAGCGGTTTTGGAGCAACCGGGTGACGGGTCTGAGCAGCTCGCTGGGGATACAAGCGGAGAAGGAGTGCGATTGTCTCTCTCTGGGCCCGGTGGATGTTTAACCACGTGTGATGGCACGTCAGGGGAGTGGTGATAGCCTGGAGGGCGACCCGCTCTTCTCTGTGTCCAAGAAGTCATGGGATGAAACTGCGCCCTGAGAGATCAAAGTTGGGTCTTAGCAAGATCCCTCTAATGATAAGGCTGGTGAAGCCCTGGACCAGACTGCCCAGAGCAATGGTGGGATGTCTTTCATGGGAAGCTTTTAAATACAGGGTAGACACACGCGTCTGGGCAGGTTTCAACAGGGAGGATCCTGTCTTGAGCAGGGCGTCGGAGCAGGGGCAGATACCTGCCCTGTTCCCTACGAGTCGATGACGGACTGTCCAGGTCGCCCCTATCCGGCAGGGAAAACTCCCCTTGGCATCAGGGCAGCAGAGCCAGACCCACCCCGGACGCTTTTGAACATGCCACACATGCTGCTGTGCTCTGATTGCCGCTTGTAATTATTATTTATCTGCCCGGAGATCTGGAGGGTGAGCTAAGAGTGCCTAAGGCAACATCCTACGGGCTCCGAAAGGATCGGAGGAGCTGGTTTTTGGCTGCTAGACGTCGGCAGCTATTTACTTTCCCCTTTACCGTCCTGGGGGGCGAGACTTTGGTTGGTCGGATGTCCTTGAGCCCATGAAACAGCTTCATGTGAAACAGCTGGTGGCATCTCGGAGTGACGGGGTCACGGGGAGGGGGGCCAGACTAGGCCGTGTTTGAGGTGTGCCCCGTGGCAAAGCCGGCCCCGGCCCGAGGAGGCCGCTCCGTGACCCTGGCCTGCGTCCCGCTCTCCATGCGCCGTGCACGCTCGCGGCAGCAGGGCTCGGGCGCGTGATGGATGGCGTCGCTCTGGGAGCCAAGGGTTTCTGCCACTAGCCATAACGGGGAGGCCTGGCTTCTTTCCAGCATCCAGATGTTTTGCAACAGCAGCCTTCTGGTTCTCCGGGGGCCGGCGTGGGGGAGAGCGGCCACGCCAGCCGGTCCGCGGCTGCCTGGGCATCTGGAGAGCCCTACCTGCTTTGCCCCGGAGCTGAGGAGCCTGGGAGAGACGAGGGGTGAGATCCCGGAGAAGAGCCCCCTTCATCCCCTGGCAGGAGGACACTTTGCTTCCTCGGGTGGGTGGCGGCGAGCAGCCACTGCTTGTCCCACGCTGTGTCCTGGAGATGATGGATCGAGAGGCTTTCATGCTTCTTCTGGCCGCCATCCCTTAGCTTGTCAGCGCAGGAGCGCAGCCCCTGGTCCTGAATTCACAGCTTTTATCCCGGGTCAGCAGCGTGATGCTCCCAGGCGCCGCAGTCAAGGAGCCCTGGGTGACCCTCAACAGATGAGGCAAAGGGGTCTGCCCCCCTTGCATTGAGGTGCTTGCTTTTGAGGCATTTTACCTCTCAGAAGTCCCCAAAGGAGCTTCCTATGAGCATTGCTGGGGGGGCTGAAGGCCTTTTCTGCCCCTTTCCGTCTCCACTGGCAGGTAGGGGAGCATCCCCTTTGCTCCGTGCTCCACCCCTCGCTCTTCTAACTGCGGTTTCTTCAGTCCAGTCGCATTGTTGCACTGCTGCCACTGCGCCGCGCCAGGGCGCTGGAATGGCTGCAACAAAAAAAGTCAAATTAGGCACCTGCTTGCACACAAATTAGGTGCCTGATTGCACCGCCTACGCTGGGGGGGTGTTGCCTTAACATCTGAATGCAGGTGCACTGGGACAGGCCCCAGCTCCGAAATCCGGGCTCCCTTCCACGTGTCCCACGCAGTCACGGGACAGACCCATTCACACGGCCACGGGCAGCTTATGCAGAGATGGGCAGAGGTCTAGGCAGGGCTGGTCCCACTTGGAGCAGGGCTTGGACTAGTTGTGATCTCCGGAGGTCCCTTCCCACCCTCGTTTTCCATGGGTCCGTGAATCGTCGCTGTATAGACGGACATAACTCATGCCCGCTCTCACTTAAGACGCACACGCAGCTCCCGCACCTGCAATCACTGGGATGCTCACAGAGGCGTGCTCTCTCCCACACACATGCACACACACATGCACACATTCAGTCCGTGCACGCGCACGCATTCATGCACACGCGGGTTTCTGGCCTCGCTCGGAGCACAGACAGGCCTACCCAAATCAGACCCCTCGCTGGGAGCCAGGATAAATATTTTCCGGTAAATTACTAGCACTAATAATTATAAAAATCTGGACTCGCGACTCGGAGCCAAGGGAAGGCTTCCAAGCAGCTGGCGAGCACATGACCTGTTGTACCCTTGCAGGCCTGCGTGCAGCACCCCCGCGGCACCAGCACCCGGCTCTGAGCAGCCTCGGTCCCAAGGCCCCGGAGGGGAGAGATCAGGAGGCCAGAGGGCTGATTACCTTCCCCTGGATACCAGCTGCTCTTACTGGTTCCAGTGAAGGGGCGTTACCGAGGGCAGTCATGTGCACAGTAGTGTGTGTGTGTGGGGGGACTTTGGCATCTGCTTCTGGGGTGGTCAGAGGCTGCACCGCTGCTTTCCCGCTTGCCGGGGCAGGCTGCAGCGAGGGGAGAGGTTGCGGTGGGTGTTTTCTCCAGGGCAGCCTGGCTTTGGGGCTAGGTTTTCTTACTGGGAGCATTGCAGGAAAGAAACCAAGTGTGATGCGGCAGGTGCAGGAGAGGTGGCATGGCGTGGGCTGACCAGCCATGAGACTGGGACGGGGATGGGCTCTGCCACATCTGGCGCTGGATTCATTTGACCCAGAATCCTCCTCATGATGGCTGCCTCCATTCCCTGGCTGGCTGGCCATTGTGGACCGCTGCCCAGGCCACCGGCCTCTCCTAGAGTTGCTCCTGACCTTGGCACTGGGCCCTAGGGCGGCAGAGAGGGGGCAAGAGCAGGTGGTGTGCAACCCCAGAGAGCAGGGGTGTGCAATGGTGGCGGGTGCATGGGGAAAAGACTGTGTTACTTCAAATCCTGGCCCAGGAGGGAAGGGTGCATGCATCTGTGTGTTTAATGGTTTCGGTTACAATAGCATTGTATTTGCAGCCCGGCTTTTGTTGCTTTGAGCTGGCACTGCGGGGTCTGATGGGGACCTCCTTTAGCTCAGCCAGCGGAGCTGCTGCCCCCATGCCCCTTCCCCCAGGTATCTGAAGGGACTTTGTCCTCTGAGGCTGAGGGGGATGTGTGGGGTCTATAAGCACGAGCACTGGTAGTGGGGGAGAGTTATGGATCTGATCCTTTGGGATGGAGACTTCTTGGCATGCGATGAATTGAACCCGTCCCCAGGGTCTCTGATGCCCTGGGAGAGGTTTGGGAACAGCTGCACCTGCCACCGTTGCACAGTGAAATTTCCGCTGTATGAATATTAGCATTGCTTCAAGATCCCAGAGCTCAGGGCTGCCGGCACTTGGCCGAAGGCGGCCCCTGCCCCAAGCCGCTCGCAGACCAGGATACAGCCAGGCTAGAAAGATGTCCCGGCTCCATTTAATGCTATCCCTTGTCCTCTCACTGCAAACGGGAGGAGAGCACAGGTAGCTGCCTAAGGGGTCGGGGTTGTGCCAATGTGTCCGAGGCCTGGAGAAGAAGCTGAGTCGCGAGGAAGCGGTGGCTGGGCACCCTGGGATTAGGGTGGGGGTGGGGGCAGTGCGGGCATGTTGGCCCTGGGAGCCCACAGCTGGACGAGGGAGAGGACAGCAGGGAGTGTGGAGGATGGGGAGCCCTTGGACGTGCAGGGGGGACAGGCTGGGTTTACTCCTGGTGAGCTGCAGCAATGCAAGCAGGAGGAAGGGGAGAGTAAACCTAGGCACACAGTATCTCAGATCCTGGCTCCAAAGACACCAGATGCTTGTGGCCCATGGAGAAACCCACTGACTCCACCACGACTGCCGGCGGAGGGGGTCTTCCAGCATGCATCCGGCTGCAGGACTGCAGCTTAGGGCTGCACATCTCCAGGGCAGGCCCTGTGCTTTCCTGCACCCCGTGCAGCTCCGGGCACATGCCGACTCCAGAGGACAGCTGGGAAAGGAGGGCATGGCTCATTTCTCCCTCCAGCGCAGGAGGCCTTTGGCTGGCAACGAGAAAAAGAGACGCGCACTTCCCTTTTCTGCATGGATTCAGAGAAAAAGAAGATGGTTTACGGGTCAGTGCAGAGTCTTTCCTCCCTCAGCTCCTCTGGGTTCATGACGGACGATGACTCAGGCAGTAAATAGCAGCGGTATCTGAGGCTGCACACCCCGGTTGGCTGGGCTCCCTGCCTGGGAGGACTTCACAATAACGGATCTCGGCCTTGAGTGGAGCTTATGCAGAAGGTTGCAGACTCCTCTCCACACGAGACATCTGCAGAAGTGGTTTTGATTTAGGCCGAGTGCTCTGGAAAGAGCGCGAGGGAGAGAACAAGGGATGGAAGAAAGCCATGGGAAATGGAAGAACAGGATGGAGGGCTGCTGCACGTCTGGAGAGGAGGAGCTCAAGGCATTTTCCAGATGCCCACTGATTTTTAAGGTCAGAAGGGCCTTGAAGGAATTCAAGCCTCCAGCCCTGCCAGAGGCAGGCAAATGTTGTTCCCCGTTTTACCAGAGAAGGGCTCGGGCCAGCGTCTGTGCCAAAGTCGTGACATGTGAACTTGCACTCGGATCCACCTGACTGCCAGCCGGAGGCTGGGTGCAACGGCCCATGCACGGAGCGTCGCCCTTGTTTTCCAAGGTGCTGCTGACTTACAGCGCCGGCGGACTCGAGGGTGAGCAGCACCCCTGCAAATCAGACCCCCCGGTTCATGTCGGGGAAGCCAGAGGGCCTGATTCGCAAGCACCACGTTCATGGGAGCCCGGCAGCGTCCCACTTCCCGTCCCCGGTTGCAGTCGAGCAGCCCGAACGATTGGGGTGGCTCTGTTTTAACATCAGTGCCAAGGGAGTCCAGTAGTGCCTCACAACCAGCCCCTCCCGGCGCCAGCCAATCAAGCATCTGACTGTGTGATATCACCTGGGAAGTACCGTCCTCCAAAGGCGGGACTTCCTGGAATGACCCCACGATGGACAAGCGGAAAGCTGGAACGGACACGTTCGTTTGGATTCACAGCTGAGCGGACCGAGCCGCAGTGCAAGCCCCTTCCTTCCCTGTCGTTAAGAAAGGACGGTCGTTCATTTGAGTTCCAGCCCGCAGAGGTTTCTGGCTCGGTTCGGATTTTGGCTTTCTGCAGTCAACAGGAAATGGGAGATGGATTTCTTGGTAAACTGGGGTTTCTATAAACAGTCTGAGGGCCTGACCCCGTCCGTGCCGGAGCAGGGCAGAGCAATAGCCTGGGAAGTTTATATCTGTTTATGACATTTTTCTGCTCTCGTTTCCTCTGGCCGCATTGCTCCTTGGAGTTCTTCTTTGCCAGGCTTTTAACCTTCAGGAAAACCTCCAGGCAGCTAAATGCAATTAGTTGCACTGGCGTGTGCTGACTTCTTGATCAGGTAAACTCAGGCGTGCCCCATACTACACTCGTGCACACTCCAGACACGTTCATTATATGTGAGCAAGCTAGCACACACACACGGACTGCACATCAGCTCCCTCTCAAACATATACAGACACAGGCATGCCATGTCTGGTGTAACTGGTATATGCCCTGGATGTGCTTCTGGTAGCCCTGCAAACCAGGCAATGAAGGGCTTTTATAATGGCCAGAATTGCTGTAGGTGATATCTTTTATTGGCCCAACAGCATGGTTGGGATAGACATAGATGAGCTTCGACTCTCATGCCATCAGTAGGATGAGGCCCTTGTGATTGTGGTCAGGGGGCTGCTGGGAGGAGAGGGGTCCCACTTAGTCATAGGAACAGAAGAGCTGCTCCGACCATCGGCCCGTCTTCCCCAGTCTCCTGCACCTCATAGCTTCGTCATAGTTGTTAGGGGCTGGAAAGGACCATTGGGTCCAAACCCCCTGGACATGGGCAGGAAAGACATCTCACAGGGGCAGGGGGCAGAGAGTGAACTGGGTCTGACCGGGTTTTTGCCCCGGTTCCTCTTGCACCCTCCAGCACTTAAGGTTTGGGAAGGTCTGATTCAGAGGCCGTGCCCCGCGCTCCCACGTTCGATAGCGACTCATGCCCCTTTCCTCCAAGCATGTGTCCAAGCCCTTAAATCTGGCTAAAAGTTGCTCTCAACCAGGAAATTGCCTCCTTGGAGAGCGGCTTCCCCCTCCTCACCACCTCCTTCCTGCTCCCCTCTCCCCCTGGGTCCCGGGTCCTGGGGGAGCCCACGTTTTGCAGGTGTTTTCCAGCTCCGCGCGGCTACCTGGGCTGCGAATCCCACTCCTCCGCGCAGCGACGTGCTCCCGTTGCTGAATCCAGAATCGGGCTCCTCCGTCACCTCGGGACCCATCGAGCCTGATGGACATCGTCGTCGACTTTGAGGGACTGCTGATGATACTAATGATTTGGTTTTTATATTATGTCACTGCTTAATAACCCGCGCTGAAATGGGGCCCCGGTGGAAATACAGTACAGGGACGTCGTCCTCGACTCCGAGGGACGGCCAGCGACGACTGGGTCAGAAACCTGAGCCCCATCTAGGTTGTGACCCCGCAGAGGTGTCTGCAGGGGTCTGAGGGCTCGCACCCATTGCCTGTTTATCGGTGACTGGGCCTGAGCGTGTCAGAGGTGTCACGTGAAGGGCTCTACGAACCGGTCCATGGCCTTCATTCGTACACCAGTGGCACGTGGCTGAAAGGGCAATGCCTGACTCATGTGCCATGACCTCTTCCCCCAGCTCCTTGGCCCACCCTAATCCTTTTGGTGTCCATCTTCTAGGAGCCTCATGTAGGGAGAGGGGGCTGGACAAGCCCCAGGGAGGATTTCCTTCCTGCTGAATCCCAGAGACAAGGTGGGACAAGGCTGCCGGCCAGAGGCAGCAGTGGAAATCCTTGCCAAGACCGACTAGACGTTAACCTTGCAGGGGAGGGCAGCAATGCCAGAGATGCCTCCCATCACCGACACTTCATGAAGGAAGGGGAAAGGTCCCATTGTATCCGTTAGAGATAAATGAACCTGGCTGTTGCTCTCTGATAAGGAGCCTTTTTTGCGCAGGGATCCACTGGGACGTTGCGCTCAGGCAGCTTGTTAACGAGGCTTTCCGACGAAACGCGTTGTCGGAGGAGAAGGTGGCAAGTGATGGTTTCCAAGCGCTGACAGCTTTGAAGCCCTGCCCCGGCGAGGTGGAGGAGGCAATCGTGGCTGTCCACGAGGAAAGAGATTGCATGTCCCACCCCATCCCTCCCCTCGGCTATCTGAGGAACGTAAGGGAGATGTTTCCTGCGGAGTCAGCTTTCTTGTGGGGCAGGAGGGGCACGGGCGGGAGGAGTTTGCACCCCAGGCCGTCGCTCTACCGGTCCAGAAACTCCGCTGATGCCCGTGTGGGGAAGCACCGAGAGGCCTGGCCTGGTCGCTGGGTCCTCTGTGCCGGTTGGGGCCGGGCAGGCTAACCCCTGGGAGGGAGGGCAAGCATGCCTGCAGCAGGCTGGGTGCTACTTCCAGCAGCGGGGAATGGTGCCCAGAGCCTGTGCGTGCCTGTGACTTCGGTGCTCTGCTGCACTCGAAAGCAGCCCCTTTGCCCACCCAAGGGCAAAGGGTTCGGTGCTTTCATGTCAGGTTCACAATCAGCTCTATCCCTGCTTTGTTGCTGCCTGAGCTGCTGCTGAGCTAAAGCCGCAGGGCCAAGACAGGATGCGAGGAGCACCATCAGCAGGTGGGTTGTGTTTTGTACAGCGCCTTGCACAACAGACAGCCTGGTAAGGGTGCACGTTCCCAGGGCGAAGGAGAAGAGGACAACTAGCCTTGGGGGTATCTTCTTGGCTAGGTCAACTGTGCTGAGTCGGGGCGCTTGTACACGTGGCGTGTTGTTTAGATGCACGGCACGAAACGGCACCAAAACCCCACGTTTCGCTAGGTTAGCTGCGTGTGAAAACACACGCTGACACCTTTTGATCGTGGTAGGTTTTGATTTATCGTGGTAAATTAGACCACCTCCAACATGCTTTGGTGGCTGGGGTGAGCTCCCTTCTGTGCCACCCGTGTGATTTCCGTGTTTGCGGTTCTCACGTGGGAGCCACCTGAGCCGTGTAAATGCCTGCAGGGTAGGTAGGCCTTCCTGGAGACCACGTGTCCATGTGTTTGCTCAGGGAGGGGGAGGCAAGGAGCCCCTGAGGTTTGGCCCTGCCGCTGGTCGGCGCTTCCCGAGAGGTCTCCAAGACGGGGGTTTCGTATTTTTGCTCCTTCCAAACTGTCCCGCTCTCCTCCCGGATGGGAGCCGCGTGCGTTGCCGCTTGTAACTCAGTTCCTCACGTTTCAGAGCACTTTGCCGCGGGCCTGGCGTTAACAAATCGGACCTTTGTTGGCACGCAGGCCTCCAATTTCTCGGCAATCAGTGCTTAAGAAAATACAGGCTGACCCCGGGGGGGGGGGGGGGGAGGGAAGGCGGGCAGGGAGCAGGGGATCTTCAGCTGGTTCTCATTAATCGTGGCTCATTCATTGAGATCCAGCTTCCCCTTTCCATCTTCCACTGAGGCTCATTATCCTGCCTTCAACTTCGTTGCAACGCTCAGCTGCCCCCAGGCAACTATAAGGAGCAGGAGGGCTTTTCAGTGAGGAATCCCTCCATCCCTCCATCCTTCCTTCCCTTGGCAAAGCCCTCTTCAGCCCTGCTCCAGCATCCACCTCCACCGTCAGCCCCAGAGATGAACCCACTGAACTCTCATCTCAAAGGACTCATGTTCTTTCTCACAAGCCCTGATCCCTCCAAAGGCACGCGCACGTGCATGCATGCACACTCTCGCCTCTCCCTGCCTTGCACACGCCCCATAGCGTGGTGGGCGGTGGAGAACACTACTCTGCATTGTGGAGCTAAGGAGACAAGGCCCTTAGACAAACATGAGGTTAAGGCGGGGGCAGTTGGCTAGACAGCGGGGGTGACCCCAAAGCCCCCCAAGGGGCAGGCCGTCATTAGGAGCTGGGGGCACTTCGGGGCATGGTCCTGTTTGCAGATGGGAACAAAGGGGCTTTCTTTCTGTTTCTGCTCCGAGGGAACTTGGCTGGTGGAACAAAGGGGGCAGGAAGCCGCCTGCGTCAGAGACGACGGCGAGATGGATTTTTTGGAGGAGCGTCGAGGGCCCGGGGGATGAATGGGGAATGTCTCGCTGGACTGGCTTGTCTGACGACTCCTCTGAAAGGACAGAGACCCTCCGAGCTGGGTAAAAGACTCCCTTGTGAAGGACCTCTCGCCGTATGTCCACAGGCAGGAAGCCCGGGTGGCTGTCGGGCCAACCCGAGCCATGCAGCTTGGCCCCGGGGTGAGATCTCCAGGTTCCTTCATTACTTGTCGTGGCAGCGCAGCTAGGACCCCTGGCAAAGTTTGCAGCAGAGTCTGAAATGCCTCCTGCATTCGGTCTGGGGTGGATCTCTGCCGTGCCCCCGGCGGGGAGGATATCGGGGTATGTTTGGAAACATCACCCTAGTGCAGGGGAGAGGATTGAGCTATCCAAATATGTGTTGTATCTGTCCAGCTTTGAAGCATCCTTCTTTTTGCAAATTAAAAGGCCTTTCTGCTGTGAGAATGGTACCCTGCACCGATGCCCCCATCTGCCCTGAAGTAAAAGCCTGCAATGGCCAACCAGACACCCAGCCGACCAAAACAGAAACGCCACGAAGAGAGCTCCCCTTGGCCAGTGGCTTCAGAGCTGGGAAGACCCCTGGAGTTGGGAAGGGGCTCAGGGGTCATCCTGACCTGGGGGCAGCTAGCATCCCAAGACAGACGTAAGCAAAGCTGTCTCGAGAGAAGTACATTACACAATCCCCGAAGCCCTCGATCCGGCATTTACATCTGTGTGTATTTTCAGTACGGGCATGTGCAAGCTTTGCTGCTGATACACCCCCATGTTTCCGCATGGCGGGCGCGTAGACTAAGTGGGATTTCGGTGTCGTTGGATCTAAATGCGTCTCCTGCATGTTCTGGAATAGCTTGGTGGGTGAAACTTAGACGGAGCCATGCTCCGTCAGAGCAGGTGGTTTGATCAACACTGGAAGGCAACATTGGGTCAGTTTTGCTCGAATTTTATTTAGGAGGCAAATTGTGGGTTGGGGGCAGAAGGAGCTTACAGTGTCTCGATGAACGATTTGGGCGTTTCAGTGGGGAACGACTTGTTGCAGATCCTCGAGCCTGTATTATACTGGAATGTGAAATGAAGTTAAAAAGAAACTTTAAAAATAACATTTCCAACGTGGAGAATATCAATATTTTCCTCCCCCTCCCCCTCGAATTTGGAGCAAAGCCATATTTTAAAAACCTTGACATCTTTTGCAGAGAAAAAGGACTTCCACCCTCTGCACAGCTCTGTTCCGGAGTAAGTCTGTAGGCGTGCGTTTGGCACGGGTCTGTGTATTTTGACTTGTGCGTGTTCACATTTTAAATGGGGCGCGGGCACGTGTACCCATGCACTTCTCCCGCCCTCTTTTTTGTAATGCTGATGCCAGTGTGAGCTTCATTGCTTTTTCATGTGCTTACTGGAAAAAGCATCACGAGCAGGTTGTTTTGGCCAGTGATTAGGTGTGCCTGGCTGCACAGTGCCCTGTCATCAAAGGACGCTACTGGCATTGACTGTGCAATGAAAATAACACTGGGCATGCGAGCAATTAGCCTGTGCCGTAGTGTTTTCTTATACAGCCGGGGCCAACTTCGGCAATGATGCAAATGCTGCTGTTAGTTGCACATTGGAGTTGGGCTGATCTTAAATCAGGTGCAAGTCAGCGGAAGTAGCCAAGCAGAGTAGTCCGCACCAGTTCAGCGCAGTGAGGGAGCAGTCAGGCCCAGTGTAAGTGGCTGCGGCTCTCCGGGAAGCGAGCGGTGGTGGCTCCCCACTGCAGCAGGGCTGAATTGCTAGCGGAGTCATCAATGAGTTCTGCTTTTCCTCGCACGTCCTCTCAGCTCCTTCCCCGCTGGAAGGCACCGAGCTTCAGGTCGTTCTGCAGATGGAGGCCCGGGATGCACGTGTGAGCAAGTTACAGAAGCACGCGGAAAAACCGATTCTCCGCGCCGTGCAGAAATGCCTACCTCCTGCTTGTTTGCTTCTTAAGTTTATTCCACGGGACTGGACTGGTCTCAAGAATGACGCCATTTATTGTAGGCTGCTTTTTTCCCCGTGCGCCATTTGAATTTGCATTGCACCCTCGTTCGGAAGCGAGGTTGTACCATGACACATTCATTACAATGCTGCCAGACCTGTTACCTCTAGGTTCGCCGCAGAGCTCCAAGATCTGCTGGTATTCAGTCGTAGGGGGTCCGTGCAGGTTTTGCTATTGCAGCTGCAAATCCAAAGAGCAGCTTGTAAGAGGAGCAGGAGGAATAACATGGTGGAGGCCGGGTTGCGTGTGGCAGGACTCTTGCCTGTATGGTCGCTGGTGGTGTGACCTCTTTCCCAACATAGATAGTGCCCATCATGACTCTTCTGTATTTTGCTGCTTTAAGCCACTTAAGTGGGCTCTTGCCTAGCTGGTCCTCCTAGTTCCTTGGCAAGATTAAAAAATGATTAGCATCTCTCTTCCCCTTCATCAGCTAGTTTAGCCCCAAGTCTTTTGTAAAGACATCTCCTTTTCATCCGGACTCCCTAGAGGTGTTTTAAGCACTGGCAGTGACTCCAGTCATGTGCACTAAGTTGAAACAGTCTGATCCTAATTCTTCTCCCAGTTTCACCAGTACAACCCAGTCCTATTCAAGTCAACAGCTGGGTAAGGGAGCCCCTAAGGGCAGAATGGGGCTGTGTGGTTTCCCCCTTAGCTCTGCTCATTGTCAGCATCTGCTGTCGTCTCCATTTTTCTCAACTGCCTTTGAGGACAGAAGAGCCAGTGGTGTTCATCATTTTTGGAAGGTCTCAGCACTGGATAGGTCTTACATGTAGATTTTGTGGGGACATGGCCCGCCTTCTTTATCTTAGGGCTAGATGAGAGGGGAGGCATTCCTGCAACTTCTTCCTCCTGAGATGGGATCACAGTACAGAAAAGGCTGAGGAGCACGCAGCTAGAAGATCGAAAAGAAGAGAGCAAGAAGGACCCCAGCCCCAAAATTTGGATCTGATGCTTTTGCTGTGAGGCATGCGAACCATGCAGTCCTGTTCTTTGCAGAACGGGAACCATGGACCTGAAGACTGCCAGGGCTCAGGGAAATATATTCAAAGTTCATTCGTTTCACACCCCGAGGGGGAATGAGAGAGGACGGAGAAAGCTCCCTCCATCTTCGAGCCAGACATGTCTGGGTGGCACATTCCCATCATAAAAAGCTGCTGTTTTGGATGTCTGTGTCAGCCAGAAGTGGCTCAGCCCAGAAGTATGCAAGTCCTCATGCGCCGGGGAAGGCCCGGCTGATTAGAGCCATTTCACATTCTTCACTCTGCCAAAGGGATATTTTATCAAGATCCTTCTTTTTTTTTTTTCAGCAGACTATTTTCTTTTTGTGCAAACATTAAATGGTCTGAGAGATAAGGAGCAAATTTATACGTGCTCGCACCAAAGCAGCCAAAACACTGGAAGAGAAAAATTCCTTCTCCCCTCCGTCCGCGAACTCCCCCGCCCCACCCGTTTCCTCTCATTCTCTCCAAATTCTCATGGCTCCCACAACATACTTGGCTGTCCAGACTCTTCCTGCTGCAAATCGGGACTTCCAGTAAAGGCGCAGGATCTGTACGGCTGCAGTGGGGGAGAGGTTAAGAGAGTTCACCCAATAAGTCACTCGCACAGAGCCGGGCCTGAGGATCTGGGACAAAGTCCGTGCGCAAGATTGGGGTTCATAATTCTGTGCACAATAGACATGAAGCAATAGGATGCTCTTCCCACCACTACTTCCCGATAGGATGAAGCTGGCCAGTATAAATGGATGAAGTCCCTTGCCTTCTGCAATGGGACGACTGGCTCGTAAGCGAGGCAGCTGCCTAGACCTGGGACCTAGTTAGGAATGTTTAGGAAGACGTTGCTCTCCCTTGGGTTTCAGCATCTTCATGGCTGAAGGATCTGTATAATATTCAGAATAATGGAGCAGGTGGGAAATGGTTTGATATTTGCTTCAGGTGTCAACTTTTTAATGGAAAAAGGCAAAATATGCAGGGTTTTGGCTGTCTGATGAAAAATCAGACGTTGTCCAGTAAAGTGGGCACTTTGGGTGCCCGCTGTCATTTTGGCTAAACCCCCGTTGCCCCCTAAAGGTGACGAGAAAATCACCGATCAGTCCTTTCTTCGTGAGGTTTTAAATGGCATCTCAAGGGAAGGATGCATACCTCTTTGTGAAGCCAGACAATTCCTGACGCCGGGCCCCCTGCGCTAGCAGCGTCTCCCGGCGGTGTGCACAGAAACAGGTGTGTATTTCTTTCAATACTTGCCGAGCCCTGGTGATGCTCGCTGCTTCCTCTGCTGCAGAAGCCAGAAGATGGCTGCCAGCGTCTCCACAGCTGTGCCTTGTTCTTCGGGCTTCATGAGCTAACGTTATTCAGACTGTCCTCGTGCCCATGTTGCTTCACATCATGTCTGAGGCCCAAAGAGCTTGAACATGTAAGCCTTCGCCTGGCCTAAAGAGCTTGAACACAGAAACCTTCGTGCATAATGGGCTGGATTTGATCTGAGCTCTGCTGGTGCACCATCCCACTCCCCAAGGGCTCCGGGAGAAGTTATGTGCATCTGTTTTCTCCAAGGGGGATCCTGCTGTCACTCCTTGTTGTCTTCTAAAACGGCTTCTTTCAGAAAATGACCTCCTTATCTTGCTGATTGGAGGCCCACAAAGCCCCGGCACTGTCCACAGCTCACCTGGTCAGCCATTGCTATGACCAGAGGACCCCTCTTGGGCCTTCAGTCCAGGCCTCTGCTAGTGAAGGTACCCATCAAAACAATTGCCGAGTTCACTTTATTATTATGATAGAGACACTAGTGGTCTTCCCAATTGCTTTAAAACTGTAGATATATCAATAAAGCATGCCCAACTGATCGCTGTCTCTCTCTCTCTCTCTCTTTATAGTGGTCTTTTGTTTTAATTGTGGAGGAACATGGTGTGGCGGGCCAGTAGGGGGCGCTCCTGTGTCTAGCCGCCCACCTCCCTGCGCCCAACCACCT
>NW_017728914.1:33641146-33680259 GCF_001723895.1 Crocodylus porosus
AACTTTATTGATTACAAGGGGTAGGGTAAACTAGGGTACAGGATCGAGCAATATCTTAGAAATCCTAAAGCGCAAACAGTCTGGCTGAGGTAGCCTTTTGATCACGCATCTGAGTTACTGCCAGCTAGATATCTAATCACATCTCGAGTAGCTTACTCACAAGCATCTTCCAAAGACAGGTGAAGTTTCCCTTTGGGGGCAGGCAGTTCCTTGCTCATGAGTTTTGGGGTGAGAGAGAGCCAGTTTCAGATGGTCAGGCTTCTCTGTGTCCCCCGCGTGGCTGCTGCTTCACCTCATGGCCCAAGAGACCGCCTCCTCGCCCATCCTAACTTATATAGCCCCTGGTCCAGTGGGGGTCAGCTCCGGTTGGCTGTCAGCCCACCAATTTGAAATGCATCACCGGTCACTGGGCAGATCCCAGCCCCCCAGGTAGATGCCCCTCACCCGGGTGGCTGATGCCAGTCCCGTAGGCAGAGGGAGCAGGTTCCCCCCTCCCTCAGGACTGCAGCCAGCTCTGGTTACCTAAAGAGACAGGCTGAGGTGTGACTCCTCCGTGCTGGCCCATCTAATCACGTTGTCACAGGGCAGAGATTTTGGGGAGAAACCAAGGTGGCTTTCTGCCACACATGGATTTTGGGGTATTTTACAGAGTGACGTTGGGATTATTTTATCAGGGATTTTTCAGGTTTCCAGTAGGGAACACCAGCATTCCTGCTAGGGAGGCCGGGGGCAGGACCCTGCCTGCTCAGAGCTGGCACCTTGGACCTAGCTGGCGGTGGCCGACCTCCTGGACAAATGGGGCCAGGAGGACATGCTTTGACAGTTCAGAGCAGCCCCTCACTCCCAAAACATCTTCCGGGTGATAGCTGCCCGATGGCCGACGAGGGGGCACACATGGCAGTAGTGCCACACACAGGCCAACTCTGCAGCCCCCCGTGCTCCTGTCGATGGTCACTCCAGAACCTCTCTTCTCTGAAGACTGGAAACCTTCCTCTGATTTCCAGCCTTGATTTATTCACGGCCAGTTTATACCCATTTGCTTTTGTGCTGACAATATCCTGGAGCTTAAGCAGCTCTTGTCCCTCCCCGAGGCTTAACCTCGGGACGTGTTTACAGACGGCGGTCATATCCCCTCTTGGCCTTCATTGTGATAGACTAAACAAGCCAAGATATTTATTTATTTTTGTAGTATAATGGGCTCCCCCTATCCCTGATCATCACCCTCTTTGGGCTTCTCTAAAAGCGAGGAGTAGCATAGAGTAGCATAAACTAGCGCAGGGTAGCATAGAGTAGAGTAACATAAAGTAGTGTAGAGCAGCATAAAGTAGCGTAGAGTACAGTAGCATAAAGTAGCACAGAGTAGAGCAGCATAAAGTATCGCATAGCATAAAGTAGCATAAAGTAGCGTAGAGGAGGATAAAGTAGCGTAGCATAGAGTAGCATAAAGTAGCAAAGAGTAGCATAAAGTAGCATAAAGTAGCGTAGGGCAGGATAAAGTAGCGTAGGGCAGGATAAAGTAGCGTAGAGGAGGATAAAGTAGCGTAGCATAGAGTAGCATAAAGTAGTGAAGAGTAGCATAAAGTAGCACAGAGTAGAGTCGCGTAGAGTACCCGACTTTACCCTACTCTAGAGTAGAAAGGAATGGGGACTTCACGTGTGACAGGCAGGCCCTGTGCCAGGAAAATGCTGCTAGTCTCTTGTGTAAATATTCTGTGGTATAACTCTCTAAAACAATACTTCTGTGAGGGTCGCTCATGGCTTTGTGAGCAACAAGCAGTGTCCCACGCTGTATTGGACGGTTCTTCCTTGCTCACATTGTTCTGCCGGGATGCTCTTCTCTCCTCTTCTTGCCCAGGCCCTGCCATTATTCGCACTCTGCTCCTTCACAACCCCCACCCCCAGTGCAAGCGAAAACAAAAGGATTCAAATCACCACGATTGCTCAACTGGACAGTAAGGGCTTAGGGCCCGAGCCAGCTTCCAGCGCATGATAATAATACAGCCTGTGTCAGCAAAAGCCCTGAAAGAGGAAGGCAGACAAGGTTCTTTTGCTAGATGTGATATCTTTTATTAGACCAACAAAATAGTTGGAAAAATTGTTCTTTGCAGACTTTCGGGTACACGCACCCTTCCTCAGAGTACAGCCAACAACCTTGAAAGAGGAAGCTGGCTCTAAAGATGAATCTCAGCATGCCACGGCTGTGCAGTGACTCTGGGTCTGCGAGGGGTCCTCCCAGCCTCCAGAACCCCCTGCCGCGCCAGGCCTGAGACCCCACACGCAGCTCTGCCAATGCACCTCAATCCCAACCTGCAGGAAATCTTGCTGTTTAAGTCCCAGGCCCGTCTTAATCAACAACTGCCAATCAACCTGAATTATGGGGTAGTTTTGAGACATACATTAAGAGAGGCGAGGATGGGAGACCACCCAGCTGAACGTCATGTGAGAGCCACACTGGAATTGGAGTCCAGGTCTCTGGAAAAAAAAAATCTCCCCTACACTAGGGAAAGAAAATGTTGCATGTTTCTCACGGTGCTTCTGCCAGGGCGTATGTAGATGCACTACATGCAGTAGTTGGGATGATGTTGCAATGGAGAAAAGGGAGAGGAACAGTGGGTTCTGCAAAAGGAGCGAGACATAGGAAGCCTATAGCTTGGGATGTCCTCGTAGCACCAGGAAACCTTGGACTGAGCCCAAGAGACTGAGACAGAGTGATGCATTCACGGAGGACCAGAAGCAGCAACGCCATGCCATAATCGGCCAAGAGCATCTTACAAGAACAGTGCTCCAGCTCGGCTGGACTGCGGGGTGCTCATTAATCCTGAGATCTTCCCGTGGATTCAACTCCCCGTCTCATGCCCAAACCTTCCTTGCAACGGCTCCATGTGATGGCCTCGCCCTTGCCCTGAGTGTGCGGGCTCGCGGCTCGGGAGCCATTCCCTCACCTGCGGCAGGATGACTTCATCTTCCCGGTGAGCTGTCCTGTTCTTGGGTCATGTTGGGCCGTGCTGCTAAATAAGATGGAAGCAACTCACCTATTTAAAGGGCCTGAAGAGAAGTGACAGAGGTCTGCTGGATGTTGTCAACCCTGCATGTTGACTCTGCCTCTGGCTCTTGCCTCTCGTCGGATACTCATCTTGATGCTGGGCTGCTCTGCTACCACGAAAAGTGCCATAGTCCAACCGCCTGCTCCAAGCAGGACCAGCCCAACTACATCATCCCAGATGAGGCTTTGTCTACCTGGGTCTTAAACATCTCCGGGTCTGGAGAGTCTGCCACCTCTCTGGGTAGCCTGTTCCCATGCTTTACTATCCACCTAATAATGTTTTTCCTACTATCCAACCTCAACTTCCCTGGCTGCAGCCTGAGCCCATTGCTCCTTGTCCTGGCATCTGCCCCCACTGAGACCAGTCCAGCTCCATCCTCTTTGCAGCCCCCCTGGCAGGGAGGTGAGGGGGGCTATTCAATCCCCCTCGGTCTTCTCTTCTCCAGACTAAATAAGTCCACTTCCCTCAGCCTCTGCTCACAAGTTAGCTGCCTTATGAGGTGTTATATGCTTAGTGTCACAGTGTTATAGCTTCTCTCTCTCCATGTCCTCTTGCAGTGCACTTCTCCTTGCCTGGCTTTCTAAGCACTCCCATTCTGGTGCTCTCCATGAATGAAGCTCTTTGGAAATCTTTTTTCCACCCCCAGAAAATTCTGCCCTAGTCTCAGAAGAGGAAACGCCGCAAATTGAAAAACTTGCGGATGAAAACTGCCAAAACCTGGGATCTTTTTAGCTAAACATTGGGAAAAGTTCGCCTGACGCTGCCCCAGTGTTCATGTCTCAGAGAGGAGGTGGGCTTGTCTGCGGAGAAAGCAAACGTTCCCGGTGGACGGTTTCATTTGGTCAACACCCAACTGTTTTGTTCGATAAAGTGCCCGAGGATAACACTCAGCCATCTCAGCTACCGGGATTCGTTTTGCACCACAGGAAGGCTTTGCAAGGAAAAGGGTGAAATAGCCGTGCAGGGAGGACGGCTGCAATCTGGGAAGCCTCGGAGCTCAGGCCTGGGGCACCGCCGGGGCGGCTGCCCAAAGGGTGTCCCTGCGTGTCTCCTTTTGTGGCAGAGGCATCGCCGCCACATCAGCCCGAGGTCTGAGAAGCAGCGAGGCAGGGGACAAGGCTTGCTGGGTGAGAGCAAAGCCCTGGGGTGCGAGGCTGGCCCTGCGTCCAGAGCCAGATGCCAGGGGGCTTATGCAGCTGTTTTCCTGGGGGTGCAGAACATGGGACAGCCCCTTGCAAGCGCAGCCCGGCGTGGCTTAGAAAGCCTCCTTCGGGGGCAGCGAGACCCAGCTCACCCCCTCGCGGCCCTGCGTCTCGTGCTCCCCTCCCCTCTATGCTCGTCCACATCGGTCCCTGCTTTTGACCCTGGCGTGGGCTTCACACGGAGGGAGGCTGGCTCGTAGGCCCCTCCAGCTCCTATTGCAAGCCAGCTCCAGCCTTGAACAACGGCTGGCCCGAAGCCTCGCCTTGCTACACGAGGCGCGTGAAGCAGGGGCAATGACGCACATCCCGTCTGCAGCCAAACCTCCCGCTCCTCCCGACCCAGCCAGAAACACGTGGGGCCGGGAGTCCTGGCTGCTGACGCGGCAGGAAGGAGGAAGGATGCTAACCCACCCCGGCCCCCTGCCCGGCCTTGGAGCGAGAGGTGAATGGCTTCGGGTGACGAAGTCAAACGGTCCTTGAGCCGCCAGGACATCCCATGAGACCAGGCGGCAGGGCCTTCTGGGCAACAGCTCCTGAATCGCGGGGTGGAGGAGCAAGAACCCGCCAAGATGCAGCTCAGAGTCGTGCGTTGCAGGGGCAGGACACCCGAGAAGATGCTGTGCCACAGGATCAGAAGCAAGGTGGCCCCTCCTCTGTGGCCTGCTCTTCTTGCTCAGGGACCTGGGCAGCTCTGTATAAGCTCTCCTCTTCTGGAGAGCGCCGGCCCGTGTGCTGTGCGGGAGGAGGGGGAAGGAGAAAGTCCCTTCCCCCCTCCAATAAAGCCTCCCTTGTTTAATTTCTGCCGCTGGGGGCCTGCTCGGAGAAGCAGGCCTGGGGGCTCTCTGGGCCGTCATGTTTAACTTACCAAAATCTGCAATAAATTCTCCTGGCTGCTCCCAAGCAGACGCTCCCCCCAGCCCTTGCTAAAGCGCTGCAGGTTTACGAGCTCCGAAGAGCCATAAAGGCCTTTTACTGGCTGCGCTTTTTATTTCAAATTAGAGTGCGACTGGATAAACACTGGACAAAGTACCAATTTAGCAGGCATCCCGCTCAGCACGCGTGCTGGGGGCTCTGGGCGGACGGCTGATTTATTAGGGCTTGCAATTAGCTTGCGCTGTGGAGAAGGGACAAGATGCTCTTTCACCCCCATCCAGCAAAGGGAAGCAGAGCCCGTTCCCTCCGCTGCGCGTCTGCCCCGGGGCTCGAGGGCCATGGCAGACGGGCTCTGCTCTGGCCTGGGGTTGGCGAACCTCCTGCCAGCTCTGGGGTGGGGTGAGGAGTCGAGACCCGGCAAGGTCAAGTCCGGGGGGGTCTAGCCACAGGCCGGAGGCACCAGGAGATGGGGCTGGCGGGTATGAAGCAGGCAGCCCTCTTCATCGTCCCACATCCCAGCATCCGCTGGTTCAGCTTTGGTTTCCTGAGCACTTAGCACTGCTGTCTCCTCCCAGAGGCTCCCGGCCAAGATGACGGGTCCTCCGTTGGATGCTGGAGCCTCTGGGTTGAGGGTGTCCCTCTGGTTAGGGTGAAGGATTCACCCGCAGGTTGGACCGAGCCCTTGCTGCATTGCACCCATGCAGCACGCGGGATTTCCCGACGCCCCGGGCAATGCTCCAGCGCTGCCCTTGCCCTCCGCCGGGTGATGTGCACATAGACCGCTAAAGCCGTCTCCCGGTGCAATCAGCCTTGGCGTCCTACCTGCTCCGCCTGGGTGTTGTTACCATCCAGGGGGTGCCATCATGATTTATCATCCCGGAAACCCGGCGATGCAAGCTGGCTGCGGACATGGCAGAAGGAAGGACCGACAGGCAGACACGGGCCTGTAGCCGACGCCGTTGGTTTGTGCAGTGGTAGCCCTTTGGGACTCTGGATAGAGCCTGGATGAAGGTAAGAGGTGGTCCCTGCCCTAAAGCGATCGCCAGCAAGCGGTGCCAGGTGGGAGACAGCTCTGCCTCAGCTGGGGTCTGAGGCGCGTGAGGGCTAAGGGAGTTGCCCAAGGGGATGGGGGGAGTCTGTGGCAGAGCAGATATCTCCTGAGGCCCAGGTTGGTGCCTCCCTCGCAGAACCACCCTTTCTTCCCCCCATCTAGCTGGGAGAGGCCTGACCGAGTGACTCAGGGGTCTCGGTCACCACTCCTGACCTGCGTTCTGCACGCAGAGCCCTGCCGGTGCGCCTGCTACGGCCGCTGAATCCAGACCTCTGTCCCCAGGCATCTCAGAGAGGTCCCGGGAAGGGAAGGAGCAGAACAAAACGTGCCCTGCGGATGGAGCAGAGCCTGCCCTGGCTGGCGGTCAGCCCTTCCCTGGGGATGCCCGGGGGATGCATACTCATCTGTGCCCTATTCTCCAGGCTTCTTCTCCAGCTGCCGGGGTGCGGATTTGGGGAGCAAAGCAGCTCCTGCAAATGGAAACCCAAGAGAGCGAGCTTCCCCCCAACCCCGCCGGGCCCCGGGGAGCTCTGACTGCAGACGGCTGGCGGGGGAGCAGGGCTGGGCTGGGGGTTAGGTGCCGTTCGGCCCGGCTCTGCTCGCCTCTGAGCCCTTCTGCTGGGTGAGCTCCTCCTGGCAAGCGGGGACGCCAGGAAGGGCTTTGCCCCGTGACCCACAGCTCCTGTCTATATTCTCCGCTGACCTGTAGCAGATATTTGGCCCTGCTGTCTCCTCCCTGGATGCCTTCCCAGACCGACGGAGCAGGAGTCTCTGAGGCACCCTGGGTGTAATGGGCATCTCCGTTTCCTTTGGCACCGGCCCCCAGAGCCCACCAACCTCCCACCCTTTCCCTGCCAGACCCACGTCTCCTTCTCCCACCCTGCCCCACCAGAGACTTCGGCCTCTCTCTTGACTTTTGCTTTTTGGGCTCCTTCGGTCGCGGGGGGCTGCGATCCCTGCGACCCGAGTTGCCCGCAGCCTCCAGCAGCGCCGAGCCGAGCCCGCCCGTAACCGCACGGGGGTAAGGGGCTCGCCACACTTTGAAAGCTGCAACTCAGATGTCTGAAGTGCCCCGTTTTTTTTTTTTCGGTTTTTTTTCTCTCCCCCTCCCACTCTGTTTGGATTTTGCCAGGGTCCAGACCCCCGATGAAAAGCTGAGCTCGAGACGGGTTGCATTTCTCTCCCAGCGCAAGCACTTGAGGAATATAGGTGGCTAATGCCTTCAGTATGTATGAAATATCCCATATGCCGGGAAACAAAAGGGGCTCTGTGCTATTAAAGTTTCATTTCCACACTCCCTTCTCCCGCCCCTCTCCCCCCGTCCACCCTGCCCTCCTCCGTTCCTCCTCAGGCTGCTGCGAGCGCGAGGGAGAAAGAGGTGACCCGCTTGCTCTCTGCCGGGCAGGCTGGCGTGGATGGGGCAGGAGCAGGCTGAAGCATGGCAGTGCCCGCTCCGGTGTGCGGCCCTCGTGGGCGTGCAGCAGGTGAGGAGGCATGGCAGAAAGGGCTGGCACCACGTTGGGGCTGGGGTCGGGATGTGGAGCGCGCGTTCCTGGGGAGGGGAGAATGAATGCACGAAGGAGAGCCGGGGGTTTCTATCACCCCAGCGGGGGTGCCCATGAGACTGCTCAGCCCCGCTTCTGCCACCGCTCCGAGCCGTCCGGCTGCAGGGCATCCCCTCTCGGTGCCCCCCTCCCCTTGCACAATGGCACGGGTGCGTGTAAAAGGCTTTCCTTGGATCGGGACCGTCCCCGCGGGCCTGGGGGATGCTGGCTGGGTCCAGAGCATCAGGGCCAGCCGCGCGAGGCAGGGCACGGGGCTCCTTCCCGCGCTGAACAATCTTCCTTTCATGACCTGGGGCCAGTGGGATAGAGCAGAGCAACGTCATGTGGCCCGGGAGAAACCAATCAACGCTCCTCCGGGCCGAGAGGGTCTGGATCCCGTTATTCACACCGCAGCGGATAGACAGCTGGGGGGGGTGGGTTGGGCTGGGTTGGGTTGGGTTGCGCTGGGTCGAGTAGTGGGGGGCTCGCCTCTTATCGCCTTCCTCCTTCCATGGGATGTCAAACCACCTGGGTGCTGAGCAGCGGTCCGGGAAAGGGTGCAGAGCCCCATGGGCTCAGTTCTTGGTCCTTGGCCTTGGAGAAGGATCTATACTGCCCCGCCTGCCCTGGAGCCTCTTGCCAGGTGATGGAAGTACTGCATGTGGACTCATGTCGGGGCTCTTCAGGCACCTGCCCCTTCTCCCCCTCCCTCCCCCACCCCAGGTCTGGGTGTGCGAAGCTGCCGAGGTCCCTCTGAAGGGCCGGAAGGGGTTTCACCGCTCCAGGCTGCTCGCATGGAGCTGGATGGAGGGAGGGTGGACGAGGAAGGAGGAGGAGAAGAGTGTTAACACTAGGCAGGAGGGATAGGAGGACACGATAGGCCCCGTCCTCCTATCCCATCCCCAGGCATTGCTCCAGGGCCGTTTCCATTTCATGCCATAGAGACGGCAGAGACCATTAAGTGACACAGCTCACGCTCCCGAATGCAGGAGCCTTCCTTACACGGCGTTCTCCAGCCTGCAACTGGAGCTGCAAACCCCCAGACCAGCCCGGGAGAGGGGTCAAAGCTGTTCCCAAGTGGGTGCGGGAATGCAGGAGTCGGCCTGGGAGCTGGCGGGCACGGTGCAGAGGTCAAGGGAGCTGATGGACCTCCCTAGGTGCCTGCGTGGGCACTTCTAGGACCCGCCGGAGGCTGGCTGGGTCCTCCGGCCCCCCCAGGCCAGAGCGCGGCGGTCCCTGGCAGCGCCCCGGGGCTCGCGGGGCATCGGGGGCTCTCAGAGCCACGTCGTCTGCGCCGAAGGAGTTAAGCGAGGACCGGAAAGGAGGAGAATAAAGAAAACAGAGGAGGCAGGAGAGAAGCGCTGGGCCAGGGGCTGGTTGAACTGGCTTGAATGTGCCCTCGGTGTGCTTATTTCAACAGCGCAGGCCGGGAACTGAAACCAGGCTGGTGAATGAACACACACGCATTGGTCACACTCACACATGCACACCAGTCTCATGTACACACACGCGCGTGCATCGGTCTATCTTGTGTGTGCACACATCCATACATATTGGTCTCTCCCATGTATGCACACCCACAATGGTCTCACATACACATGTGTGCACACACACACCAGTCTCTTGTACACACACATGCATTGATCTCTCCGGCAAGGGCAAACAAAGGCAATCATTGATCCCTTTCACTTACAAGCACATCAGCGTGTCTTGTGCGCACACACATATGCACACACTGGTCTCACATGGAGAGATGTGCACATTGGTCTGTCTCTCTCTCTCTCACACACATACACACACACACATGTCTCTTGTACACACCCACATGAATTGGTCTCTCTTGCATGGGCACACACATACACACACTGGTCTCACACACAGAGACACATGCACATTGCTCTCTCTCACACAAGTCTCTTGTACACACCCACTTGCATCAGTCTGTCTTGCACACACATACATGCATACATATTTACTGGTCTCACACACAGAGACACATGCACATTGCTCTCTCTCTCTCACACACAAGTCTCTTGTACACACCCACTTGCATCAGTCTGTCTTGCACACACACACACACATACACACACTGGTCTCACACACAGAGACACATGCACATTGCTCTCTCTCTCACACAAGTCTCTTGTACACACCCACTTGCATCAGTCTGTCTTGCACACACACACACGCATACATATTTACTGGTCTCACATACAGAGACTCATGCACATTACTCTCTCTCTCTCTCTCTCTCTCTCATATTTACTGTCTCACTTACATGTGAGACACATTTAGTGGTCTCACACACACACACATACGCACACAGCCCCTGTCTGAAGCGCTCTCAGATCCCCGCCTGCCCAGACAGACAGACAGACAGATAGCTGAACTGGCTGCTGCAGATTTCTCACCGAGCTATAAGTAAAAAACACACGCTCTGGCATTTCTGCCACTTCCCTTTGGAGGGTGAAAATATTTCCTCTCCGTCATCGCCAGCACCGCAGCCCCCACACCACTCTGTCACCAAACCCGACGTATTTGTACGCCACCTGGAGCAGACCCCCTCCCAAGGCAACCCCTCCCCTCGCTTTCCGAGCCGATCGGCAGCGCAGGGAGGTGCCCCGGCTCTTCTGCCTCGGGAGACGTCTCCCATGCAGACTCAGGAGAGCTTGTCACCTTCTCCCCGAGGAACTAAGCCTGCCTGCTTGTGTCTTGCGCCCATTGCAGCCCTCCGCGCCCTGGTGGGGCCAGGTACTGAGCACTTTCCTCCATTTCCCCTCATTGTTTGTCAGCCAAACACCCAGGGGTGCCCCGAGGGGCTGCAGGGGTGCCCATGCTTCTCCGAGGACCGATATCAAGGGGATTTGGCTCACATTAGGCCATGGGATTTACCCATCTGACCTCGGAGGGGCTGAGGGGAGGCCACATCTCCCCGTCTCGATGCCCTGCTGTGGCTGGGGTGGGCACGCTGTCCGGGGACTAGTGTGACGGGCTACCTGGCAGTGACCTGGCCCAGGCGTTTTGAAGGGGTAAAAGATGATTGGAGGACTGGGGTTCTCTTTCTGCACCAATCAGGCCCCAGAGACTCACCCCCCCGTGTCCCAATTGGCCCCTTGGGTCACCTGGAGGGGGATAAAAAGGGCAGCGTGGGCTGTCTCAGGAGAGACCAGTGGGGGACCACAAGGAAGGAGCTTCACAGAGCCGGCAAGAGCTGAGCCAGCGGGGCAGGAGCAGTGCCCTGGAAGAGCAGGACCCACAGGCAGCAGCGGGACCCTCCGCAGCGCGGCGTGTGGCCGGCAGGAGAGGCCCCCGCTGGGCTCCAGGATCCCTGGGAGAGCCTGCAGCCGGCGGGAGAGGCTCCCCAGCTCCAGCCAGCTCTGAGCAGCGACCTGAGGGGTCCCAGCTCAGCGTCCAGCCCCTCCAATCAGAGGCCAGGCAGGGCAACATGAGGCCGGGGTCTGGGAGGGTCAAGACCCCTGGCAGGCTGGAGCAGCGCCCCCAGTGGTGGCAGCATGGGTGCCTGCGTCGCAGGTGGGAGATCTGGGTTCAAGTCCCTGCTGAGGTGACTTGGGGTGAGTGAGATAACAAGAAGCAAATCTTCTTGCAGTGGAAAGGGGCCATCGTGTTTTCTCCCCCTCCAGGTACCAAAGCCCTATGTTTCCTTGTCAGTTCATGTTTTGTGCCTTTATATTTCACTGACCCGCATTGTTTGTTCTGCTGTTTGTGTTTTATATTTTGTTAACCCTGTTTTTTGTCAATGATTGCAAGTGTCTAACCTTTGTTGAATCCTGCCCCTTGGGGCATTGTCGTGTCCGCTATACCCTCTGCTTTATGCCTGTTATGTTCCCAGTATTAAAAGGTATATGGTTATGTCCCCATTGGTGGTCTGGCTCTGCTCTATAGGGGGAGGAGAGTCCTTACACCTCCCACAGTGCTTGTGCACCTGCTTTGATCCCTTCAACTGGAGAGGGGGCACCTCCTGGAGTACCGCCCGGGTTGCACCAGGATCTCCAAGGGTGTCTTTTGCCAGCCTTGGGGGCACCTGGCCCTCAGGGGCGGCTCTGGCAGGAGCCGGAGGTGGGAGCGTCGGAGCGCTTCGCTTCTCGTCGGGGGTCTCACATCTGTTTATCCGCGCTGCAGTTGCTAAGGGAGCATATGGAGGAGCTTTAGAGACACCTGCTCCGTGGGCTGTTGTTTCGGCTTCCCCTGGAACGCGGCCCCGCACGCTTCCAGGCAGCTGCGAAGGATCAAAGTACCTGGCATAGATGAGCAAAGCCCAGTGCTTTGGTTAAAAGCTCTTCTGGACAGCACACAGGGTGGAGAGAGAGCAGGGGCAGGGAGATGGCTGGGAGGGGAAAACCCGCTTCGGTGGGGTAGACGCTGGGGGAAGGTGTGGACCGCCCATCGCATCCAGTGCTCAGGGCCGAGCTGGTGGTAGCAATGCTGATATCACTGTGGGGATGTCTGGGCTTTGCTGCTTGCTCCCCTCTTTCTGCTGCGCGGTCCAGGGGGGTTGAAGCCTCCCCCAGAGGCGCGGGGGACTGGGCTGTGCCGGTGCTGCTGATGGGGCACAAAGCCAGAGGTTCCTGCCCTGGTCTGGCAGGGTCAGACCCATGCCAGATTTGGGGTCAGGAAGGAATTTTGCCCCATGCTCAGATTGGTACAAACGGCGGGGGGGGGGGGAGGGGTATTGCAGCCTTCTGCAGAGGAGAGAAGCTGAAGGTAGGACTGGGGAGGTCCTGCCAGGGGGCTGCTAGCACAGACGGGTGGCAACGGCGTCTTCTTAGCAGGCCAGCTCCCATGATGGGGGCAGAGGGTCGGTGTGGTGCTTGGCACACCGCCCTGGGACTCCGCTGACCCCCAGGGAGCCCCTTGGCTTTGCTACAGGCTTCTGATGCATGGCCCTGGGGGACTCTTGTTCTCCCTGCCGAGACAATACAGAGAACAGGGGTTGTTTTTTTCCTCCCCTGGTCTTTGTCTGGTCTGCCTGGCTCGTGAGCTCGTTGGGGCAGGCAGGGCTCTTCCTGTACGGATGGTATGTACAGCACCTGGCACAGTGGGCCTCCAGTCTCAGCTGGGGCCGTTTGACCCTGTTGTAACGCGGATCAGAAATAATCACAGTGAACCCGGGAGATGCTTTCGACGCCTCTATTCCAGCTGGCTTTTGAGCCCGTCTGGAGCGTGACTGGGTGGCAGGTTTGAGACCTCCGCGGTGCCTGCCGATCACCGTTTTGGTGAATGCATGTAATTTGCATACTGCAATCATGCTATTGAAGGAGGCTTACGGAGTTGTCTTGGTTTCTTGCTTCATTTAAAGGTCCTGTTTATGTCCATGGTGTCACAACTGTGCAACAGAGCCCCGTGGTTATACCGCGGCCACAAGACGAGCTTGCTTTCCAGTTGCAGTGGGATTATTGCCGTACCTCTAATGACAGAGCGGAGCCTTGCCAGCTCGCACTGCTGACTGGGAAACCCACGGGAAACCGCTCAGTGCTGCCAGATAGCAAATTTTGGGAACAAACAATTTAAAAAAAAAAAAGGAGAGGCAGGATTAACTCATCACAAAATGTGCCTTGCTTGTTAATTTGACAAGTGCGGTTCAGTTCTAATTGCTTGTGATCAGGCACCAGCAAATGTTCAGCGCAAGAGTTTGCAAATGTCTCTGAGTCTTGGTAATGTCAGGCCTCCTTCCAGCATCTGCTGCGAAATCTTTGTGGCAAAGGCTGGGTGCGCGAGCGAGCGCGGGGCCGCTGTACACGGTGTTTGCTAACGGAGCCTCGCATCCTTCTCCACACCTGGGCTCAGTCATTAGTATTATTATTGTTTTTTACAGGTGACTAAAATATGGGGGTTTGCACGTGTTAGTCGCCAGGCTCAGGGCAGGTGAGCGGGGGCGTTGCCTTGGCTGGGAATTTTGCCCAGCTCTAGCTTTATAAAACTCCCGCTGGATTCCCCAGGTCCAGGATTTTCCCCGTCTGTTGAGGCTGCGTCCCCCAGGTCATGCGCAGGGCCGAATCCCAGCTTCCCGGGGTGTTGGGATCCATGTCCTGCTTTGGATCCCAGCGTATGACTCTGGATCTAGGTCTGGAGTGAGGAAGAACCAGGTACTTTGGGTTGAGTCTTAGCTGCTTTTTGGATTGTAAGCCTGCACAATTCACCCACAGTTGGCCCTGGACCTGGGTGCCACTACCTTGCTGTGTGACAGTAGGCACATCCCATTGCTTGTAAGCCGTGACTGCAGCCCGGGTAGGCCTGGCGGCATAGGTGGATTAATGCATGGGCCAAGCCCCTATCTCGGCGCGGATGAAACCGGTGGCCAGGCTGGGCATGCCCAATGCAGGGGTCCGTGGCTCCTGGGCACCATGATGGGGCCAGCTGCACATGCCTGGTGGGCAGCGGCTGCAGCTGGTGGCCGTGGCTCCCGCCCTGGACCTGGGGGGCAGTGCATCCCGCTCCAGCCACTGCGCCAGCCGCGGACAGATCCAGCGGTCGCAGGGCACGGCACGAGCCGGGGTGAGCCCCGGATGTTGGGGGCCCAGGCTTTTAATCTGAATCTGCCCCTGCCTGGTGGCGAAGAGGCAGCAGCGTGGATGTCAGCATGGGCTGAGTCCGTACCGTGCCCCGCTTCCAGCTGGCACAGCCCGTACCCAAGTCCAGGGCACCGGTCTTTTGCTGCCCTGACACGTGAGTGAGCTCTGTGAGCCTATGCCCGGCTCCCCACCAGCTGAATCCTCCTCTTTTACTCCAAGTTACCTTCACTGCAGGGTCAGCTGCAGCTGTGTGCGGGGAGGGGGTCCGGCCATAGGCCAGGCTACGGGGTTGGGATGCAGCCCGCCAGCACGGACATCCCGGAGTGAAGCAACAAGTGGAAGGCAGAGGGGGACATGGCCCTCCTCCCTCCTCGTCCCCTTTCTGCAGGGCTCCTGGAGCTCGCACGGCCGCACAGACCTGCAGCTGAATGCAGGCCGGGGGTGCCCAAGGTCCAGGCTCCATCCTTGCTTTGCTGGCCTCCCTTCTTGCTGGCCTGCTGCCTCCCTCTGCGGGGCAGGGAGATGGTTTTCCGAGGTCCCAGGCGAGAGCCGATAACCCCCCTCTCCGCCCCGGGGAGGCTGCGAGCGCGGCGCTGAGGACGGGAGCTGTGGAATGTTGTTTTTTCCATGCTGGCTTCCTTCGAGGTAGTAAATCAGTGCTGGGAATGGGAAAGCCTTGCTGTTTTCCAAAGCACATCAGAAACGCTGACATCTGAGCCGCAGGCCTCTTCCCCCAGCCAACTCTGCCCTAACGCCCGGGCTGGAGCACGGCAGGGCAGTGCTGAAGAAAGCCGAGCAGAGTCTGCAGGCTGCTGTGCCCCGGGCTTATAAATGTGGCCCCGTGGTATGCTGTCTCACGCCGAGAGGGGCTTTCTAGGGACCCCCGCCATCTCCTGCTACAAGGGGATGCCTCAGAGACCTCCACTTGTATCCCGTGGCGGCTGACGCTTCCCAGGAGACCTGTACGAGCCAATTTTGGGGGGCTCAGGGGGCTTTTTCTGCAGTTTCCTTCTCTCCCACATAGGATGGGGTGATGGAGAGGCATCAGCATCCCGTGCTGAGAGGGGCTTGTCCGAGACACCTCCCCAGGTGCCTCACAAGGGAAGGATCTGTCCGTGGCCCTCGTAGCCTGGCCCCAGTTTTGTTGCACCTACGTTTCTGTTCCCTTTCCCGGGCAGGGACCTGCTCCCGCGGTGAGAGACGCGGCACTGGGGGCACGAGGAGAGCACCAAGGACAGGGTCAGGGTGGGCGAGCAAGCTAGCCGGCGGGCTGCATTTGCACGGCACAGATTTCCAGCGTCCCCGGGTGCACAGAGCTGGGCGGGCGTCTGACGTGGGAGCACGGCCGGCTCCGGCCCCGCTCCAAACGCGCCGGCCACAGCTCCCAGGAATGGCATCTCGGGTGTCAGCTGCAGCACGAGGCCCAGGCTGCGCTCGGCCAGGAATGCCAGCCCCGCGCCGCGCCGGCTTCGTGCGCCCGGCGAGGTTACGGCCTTGCCTTCAGCCTGCTCAGCTGTCCGGCTCCGGCGCTGCCGCTGACCGCCCAGCAGAGTCCTGCTCATTTTCCAGCTGCCTGACCAGGTCTGCGGCCGAAGCGAGTCAAACGACTTGGCCAAGGTCACAGCCGGAGCTGGAGCCAGCAGCCCCAGCCTGCTTGGTTTCTGGGAGATTTGGCTTTAACCATGACTTGTTTGTGCCTGGGAACTGGGAGGAGCCTTGAGGAGGGGGCAAGGGGCTGGGAAGTTGAGGCTGGGAGGAGAAATGGGTACGTGGCCTCTTTTCTTGCTCTGAGTTTGTTCTTTTGGAGCTGTCTCTCGGGCACCTGCAGCTGGGTTTCAACTTGGCAGGGGCAACCCATTTATAAAACAAGACGCTGATCCCATCGCGGGGGTGGTGAAGGCCTTGCGGGCTGTGGCAGGGAAGGAGAGGTGGTAAGCCAGGCCTGGGCTTCGCGGCTGTTTCACTTGCAAGCAGTGCAAGTCCTGGGCAGTTCGGGGCTAAAATCGGAGAACTGATCAGCCCCGGGCTTTTGGGTCCCCATGTCAAAGCCAGTCTCTGCTGCAGGGGATCATCTACCTGTGCCGGGCGCCCGGGGCTGAGGGGTCAGTGCTCAGCAGAGGAAGGCAGGGCAGCATGGCACCGTGGGGGCGAGAGGCGGGATGTAGGGGGCATCATGGAGACCCAGCCCGAGTGATCTGGGTGGGTTCCTCAGGTCCCCTGAGATCTGCTTGGCTCCTCGGGGGGATCAGAGGGTTTGAGCCCCCGCGAGCCTGCCTCCCATCCACCCCAAGGAGTCGTCAGCGCCGGCGGGGGACGCGTTTGGGTGGGCAGCTTTGTGCCGGCGGGCTGCGCCCCGCCTCCGGCAGATGGGGATGTCATGAAGGCAGCTCTCACCAGGCCCCTCTCCCCGGGATTGGCAGCGCGCAAGCTGGCGACGCCTGCCAAAAATATTTGTGTAGGAGGTGGAAAGTTAACTTTAGTCTTCCTTTTGGTGCGGGGGAGCGGGAGGAGGAGTTTTTGCTCTGGATCCCATGCAAGTGAGTAGGAAGAGAGCAGGGGGTCGCATCTCTGCCTGCTTTCAGCAGCTAGTGGCTATTTCCCCCCCCCCGCACACACACTTTGGCACACTTTCAAAACGTGCCGTTTGCTTAGGAAAGCCGAGGGCCATTCCTGATGGCGAACGTGCTGACGAGGAGCGCGGGGCGCAGAGCCCCTCGCAGGATTCGGTCCTTATTCCCAATGCCAAACGGCAAAGGACAGGGGCACGAGCTGCCCCCGAGGCCAGATCCTGCTCCGTTGAAGTCAGCGGAAGCTGCAGAAACTCAGTGCCCTTGGAAATCCAGGCCGTGGATTTAGGCCCCCCAGGCTTGGAAATGCGAATCGAATCCGAATCCAGGGCTGCAGCAAACAGCACGGCCCTTCCTGCCCTTGGGAGCTAGCGCTGGGGTCAGGCTGGCGGGGCTGGGGGGACACACTAACCCCAGCCCTGATGGGCTGACCAGGGTGGCGGCCACAGAGAGATGGGGCCAGGCCACTGGGGAGTGAATTTGTTTGGCAGCCCACGTCTTTAGGGCTTATTCAAGTAGTTATGTGCCTGTTTCTATCCTGCTCCGGGGTGGGGGCACAGCCGCAGAGCCCAGGGTGCTCTCCTGGCACCTGGGGACCCTGCATTTGGACAGAGGTGTCCTGGAGCAGCATTAGGGATCTCTGAGTTGGCAGCAGGGTCTCACCCAGATCCCTGGGAAGCGGTGAAGGGCCCAGCCCATTTTAAAAGGGGAATCCCTGCCCTGGGACACTGGTGATCTAATGAGCCTGGTCTGACTCATCCAGACCCTCCTTGCAAGGGCTGACTCCTCCACCAGGTTTGCAGGGACAAGCCCTGCTTGGATGGGGGTGACAGGGGAGGGCAGACGCAAGGAGACAGGCTCGGGATGGGAGTCCCAGCCTGCACTGACAGGGCATTTGCTACATAAACAGTTTCCAGCCAGGTGGGAAAACTGCTTTCCCCTGGAACCCAGCCCCAAAATGAGTCTTGAACCATTGAATGGATGACTTGGCGCTTAAAAATCAGAGGCCTGTTATCGGTTCATGCCCAAACCAGACAATGGCTCCTTATCTCAGGCTCCTCATGGGTGCCGTAGAGCAGCCAAAGGCAATCCGGACTCACAGTAGAGAGGATATGTTTTATAAGGTTTGTGCAAAATAATTTCTTTAACTGCAAACAAAGAATTTTTTTTGCAAAAATCTTGTTGGTCTAATAAAGGATATCCTCTCTACTACGAGTCCTGATGATTGCCTTTTCCTCTAGACCAATACGGCTACGACCTGGATACCTGACACAGAGCAGCAAATGCAATCGGCTCCAGGGCTTGGCTGAAATCCCCTCCTGGCTCCACCCCAGATGGGGCTTTGGGCAGAGGAGTTTGCGTCCACTCCCCAGCCACACATGGCTGGCCTCAGCTGCTGTGTGGTGCCCATCCCAAGGGGCGCGGCGGCCAGTTGGTCTCTGCAGCCACCGCTGAGATGTGCCAGTCAGATGATGCAGGTCAGTGCCATGAGTTTCTAACTGTAGGGGCAGATCAGATCAGCAGCTTGTCCTTGATGGAGCCAAGTGACATTGCCTCTGCTTGACTTGTCAGAGCAGGAGCCTTCCTCTGCTTATACCCTCTCCCCTGAAGCTGGACCTGCTGGGGTTGATTGGTCTGGAGGCTGAGTGACAGGTTGCCCAGGCTCCTTGCAGGCGATGAAGGGCCATCTCTCTATGTAGGACATCTTAGCATGCTCTGCTGTAGTTGGGCATAACACGTAGCCACTCAGATTATTCATTTATAGCAGCTACAGCTAAAATCTGTGGAGCTGGAGCTGGGAAGACGCAAGCTCCCCCTGGCCAAGTGCCCCTTCTCTTGTGCTGGCCATCACCAAGGGGGGTTTTACTGCCATTGCTCACACGCGGAGGTCATCTTATCTCATCTTTACCTCCTGATAAACTTGTGACTTATCTTAGACTCTGGCCCTAAGCCATAGTGGGAGTTTTCTGCCACGGTGCCTAATTGCACACTGGTCTGTTATGAATTTTTGCGGGTGAAACCGTTCTGGGTTTGACTCCAGGCAGTTTTGCACATCCAAAGTGTCCGTCTCCCTCGTCGAGCCTTGCAAAATGAGCTTTAGCAATGAAAGGCGGCAGGCCCGGGGATTTCTGTGATCTTGGTCCGAGGGCAACTTTGCAATTCGAGCGCATGAGAAAAGCTGAGGTCACTGCCCAGAAGTGGGTAGCGCTTTGAAGGAAGATTTTTCAAACTGATACGGGCTCTCACGGAAGCTTGTCAAAAACAAAGACGTGGAAGGAGAGGGCATATATTATTCATGCGTCTCATGCTGGAGCGATGCCACGGTGACTATCCCATCACGGAAACCTTCCTTCTAGGGATGCAGAGCAAATGCAGGTTGGGTGGGTTGGAAAACATTTGCTCTCACAGAATAGTCCCAAAAGTGGATTTTCTGTCAACGGCAAAATACCACCAGGCGAGCCGCTGGGCTAACAGTGCATTGGGCAGCTAATGCAAACGGTAGCACAGATTCAGCTTCAGCAGGGTCTGGAGCCGCGCATCCAGTTAAGACGCCGGTGGCTTCCTGTATCTATGGGCTCAGAAGTGACATATAGAGCTTCTTTGACGTGCCAAGCAAGAAATTTTGGGAGCACCAAAAATATCTGCCAACTGGGGCCAGAGAGCTTCGGCTGAAATCAACTGGGGGAAGGGGAGGAAGGTCTCGAACTGCCCAGAGATTGAGTTTTAGCATTTTCTAACTGAAATGTTTCATTGGGGAACCCCCAAAGCCTTTCATTATGACACTCTGTGAATGAAGCGCTTTGATTTTCCTGCAGGTTTTGTTTTTCTTGGGTTCTTCTGTTTGGGTTTTACTTTGCCCCCAAACCATGAGATATTTTGTGTTGGTCTGACCCAAACGGAGTTTCCCCCCAATTTTTCTTTGCTCCGGGCATCGCACTGAAAACTCCTCTCTTTCCCCGGCTTACGTTGCAAGCTCTTTCTGTCGTGGGTTGGCTGAGTGCATCGCAGGATGGACCCAGGGCTCTGGTGGGAGTCGTGGTACCGCGGCAATCAGAATTAGACCGAGTCTTCAGACCGGCCGTGTAGCCTTTGGGTACCGGAGGGCTGTGATGTAAGAGCAGGACTTTGTTAAATAGATCCAAGGGGACTGGCTCCAAAGGGATTTCCCCCTATTTGTTCTGGGCAATTACATGCACAATAACCTGTATCCTGTTCCCCGGATCTGATAAGCTGCTCTCCCCTCCTATCCTATTATGCATCTACATTATCCATCAGCATTCACGGTCAGCAAAAGGAGAGGGAAGTGACTCCAACCCGGTCTCCATTTATCCTGAAACCTTGAGAGCCAATTTGTGTTTAAGCAGGCCCCTCTTACTGAGCCCTAACAGAGGGAGTCAAGGGAAGTTCTGCACTGGTGACGGTCAGAAGGGACCTCAGTCCCTCCCACAAATAACCACTCATCAAGGGAGGAGGGATTGCGCTGGTGACTGTACGGCATCTTCCAAAATGCCTTTCCTCCGCAGCGAGATGAAGGCTCCCCTTCCTTCAACCCAAATGCCCCTCCATAAACCTGGCCAAATCCTGCCCTGAGCAGAGTTTAGTGCCAGAGAGTCCATGAAGTGCAACGACGACTCACCAATTGCCTTGATTATACTTGGAAGGGACCCAGATCCTGCAGTGAGGATCTGGCAGGAAAAGCCCTCAGCTAGAGAGAGATTGCAGCTCATCTCAGCCTGCCCTGGTGCCGGCTGAGCACAGCCTCCCATGTCCCGTGCTAGGCTGGGTCCAGTACAATGCACCTAGGGCTTAAGTCAATTTATAATGGCAGCATATCATACGTGGGGCCCTGCCTGCATACATGTCACGTGGTCCAGCATGCACAAGGGCCTGGCGCCATCCAGGAGCAGGCCATTGTCCACGGGTTGCCCTCCAGTCCTGCCACCCTAGCCCCCAAGCCTTTGCGGCTCTGTTTAACTCCCCTCCAGGGAGCTACTCCCAGCTCAGGGTGCACAGGGAGATGGGAGGAGCAGCCCCCTTGCTGCCATCACAGGATGTGTGGAAATCACCGCTGGCCTTGAGTCATCCATAGACAGTCCCATTCAGGGCTTTGTCATCTCCTCAAACAACGGTGAGGGATGAGGGCGGTGAATAACAGCGCTCATGCAAGCCCCGGCACAGGAGGGGGATTAACCCGTTCCTAGCATGGCCAAGGGGAGGTCAGGCATGCAGAAGTTAAGCAGTCACAAGTTTCGCTCCTCCACTGCTGGTGCACTCAGTCTTGCATCACATCACCGCGACTTCCCACATCCATAGTTCGCTTGGCCCAGATCACTCCCTAGAAGAGCCGAGGGATGGGACAGCGGATGGGACAGCACGGGGCGATTCCTCCTGGGGTTTGGCAGCGCTCGGCTCTCCCAGCTCCCTTCTCATGGTCTTGTAACGGGAGGGGAGTCACTCCAGTCAGGCTGATCTTCATTTCTAGAGCATTTTCCTTAGCAGGCGCATGTCATGACTCCCGTTAGGGACATCAGAGCTGTCCTATTGGCATATAGACTCTCACGTGTGTCGTGCTTTCTGTTTTCTTCACCCAGGTGTTTTGACGCAGCCTCCTCTGCTCCGAAACACTTCCTGGAAAAGGCAGAGCCCCTGAGGCATCCCTCCCCGCAGCATCCTCCGTTTGCCTCTGCCGGCTAAACAAGACGGAGCCTCTCGCACCTAAACATCTGCGGTTCCTCCTCGAACGGCGGACGTGCGCCCGCTCGCTCAGCGCTCACATCTGGCTGAGAGCGCACCAGCCGGGCTGAGGAAAGCATCCAGCCCCTGGACTTTCACCTCCTACATTGGGGCGGCCGGTCAGAGTTGTCCCATATGGGACAGCATGGACAGTCGCGCTGTTTTTTAAGACCCTAGAAAAAAACCCGTGCGACATTAACCCCGCAAGACACAAGCAAGCGCACAAGATGCTGAAGGCAAGGTTACTGCAGCCTTCTCTGCAGCCCCGGCCCAGCTGCATCGGGCCCACGAAGCCCAGCCAGCGCTCCTATGGCTTCGAGACTCCCAAAGTGGATGCAGGAGAGGGCTGTGGTTGTCAGATGCTGCAGCCGGAGAAAGAGAAGCTGAATCCCCAGCCATCGGGAAGCATTGGGCCTTCTCGCCTGCAGGCCCAGGAGGAAAAGGAGCCCGGGAGAACGAATGGAGACCTGCTGGTGCCCAGGCTGGCGTCCTCTGGCAGGTGCTCGAGCCTGGGGGAAGCCGCGGGGTCTGTGGCGGACCTGCCCCGCTCTGAGCCAAGCCAAGAGTGGAAGGTGGTGAAGGTTCAACGCGTCCTCATTTCTCCCGTGGGCCAGCCAAGGAAAGCAAGTAAGCAAAGCCTCTGTCCTTCCTCCCCCCACCCGGGCTGTGTTGGGAGGCGATCCCTCCTGCTGCGTGTTAGCCTTAGGTACCTAACACCGATCCTGGCGAGTGGCGGGAGCTTCTCCGCAGCTTTTCCTAGAGCTATCAGTCCAACCCACTCAGGCTAGGGGGGGAGGAAAAACCCCTCCATCATCCTCTCCCCTGGGAAGCCCAGCGGCATCCCGCTGGGAGCAGGGCCTTGCAGTGAGGTCACTGCGGAGCAGCCCGAGCAGATGGAAAGCCCAGCTCCTTCCAAGCGCTGGGCGGGGGTGATTGACGGGAACAGCTGCTGCGTGCTTCTCGGACGGATGGTCCCAGGCCTCGCATGGAGCAGGAGGGCCTCCCTTCTGGAGGGTCAGCAGGCCTAGAAAATGAGGAAGGTGGTGGAGCCACTTTCTGTCCCCATGCGTGCATGTGACGGCGGTGCAAGGTGCCAGGTTCCCCTGCCTGGGGACCGGTCTCCGGAGCCACAGGACAGGCAGGGCCGTCTTCCCCAGCAGCTCACCCCCCGTGGCCAACTGACTGTGGGGACTTGCACAGGTCGGGTGGCTTTTTTTCCTGATGTGGACCCTGCCTGCTGCCTCGCTCAGGCCCCCAGCGAGCTGTCCCGTGCCGGTCCAACCCGAGCCATTTTTAAAAGGGTGCCCAAATAGCTGCTGCGGGGTCATCTCCTGCCCTGGTACTTCAAAACCCTAGGTTAGAACTGAGAGTCGCCTATACACATGCAGGGAGCCTGCTCTGATTAATACTTACCATGCTCCAGCAGACTGGATTAATCGACTCTGCTGGAGCGTGGTAATTGCCGCACTCCAGCAGCCTCCGGCATCACGTGCATCAGTATCCCTGCACTGAAAAATGGCAGTGGGGCGCTCCAAACTGAAGCTCATTCAATTCATTTTAGTTCAAAGTGCCCTGCTGCCATTTTTCAGTGCAGGGACGCTGATACCTGTGATGCTCTGGGCGCTTTTAATGAGTGCGGCTCTTGGAGCTGCACTAATTCAAGCGTCCCCCCTACAACCCCCAGAACATGCGTATAAATAAATGCCTTATAGGTGCTTGATTTCAGCCCCCTTGTTTCCTACCCTGCATATTTGTCGGAGGACCATGCGCATGTAGCCAGGAGGGTTTTTCCTTTCCAGCTCCGACTGCATTTCAGCCCCTCCACCCCAAACCAAAAATACAGCAACTGTTATTGGTTGTGTTAGCAAAGCCCTGCTCTTGCTGTCATCAGGCTCGTAGATGCACTGTAGCCGCTTTAGAAAGGCCCTCCTACAGACATTGGACCCGTTTTTAATGCCTTTTCCATCACTCTTTATTCCCTTCCAGCTCAGTTCTCTTTGGGAATTCCCAGTATCGCAGAACCAGCTGGGTCTTTTGCTCCCTGGCTAGGAAGCATCCCTCATCTTACATTTCCTAGCTCTTTTGGGGGCATTGCATTTGGGAAGGCCAACTGGAAATGCTTTCAAGGTGCCTGAGATTACCAAAAAGAGGTGAGAGCCCTGCTTCTAAAAACCAGGTCCCTTTGAAGGCTTTCAGACGGAGCACCGCCAAGGTGAAGGCAGCTCCAGGCACTAGCTGCCCTGGAAAAACTTGGCTGTGCTTTTTGTACGGGGGCTTTGTTCGCCACTCGTCTGGCAGCGGAGAACCTGGATTTGACAGCGCTGCACACCCGGGCGGCCAGACCTGCGTAATCTCCCCGGCCGGCATTGTTCTCCATTCAGGACGGCGGCTTGGCTGTGATACAGCCGACTGTATCCAGCCTCAGCACTTTCCCAGCACATGCCATGAGCCGGCAGCACTGCTGCCAGCCTGGAAGGTGGGGTGGAAAGAGCTTGTCTGTCCTGCTTCCTTCTCCTCCGAGTGAGATCACTGGAATCTGCCGCCTGCGATGCCATCACTATTTCCATAGCCACCGGGGATGAGGTCACATCTGGTCCCGGGAACAGGATCAGACCCTCTGGCTTCAGGTGGGAATGAACATCTGAGAGCCCCTGAAATCTGCAGGGCTGAGCCCACCGGCATCAAAAACAGTGGGGAAAAAGAGGACAGAAAGTGTGAGGGCTGATGGCAGGGTTGTCCTTATAGCCAAGTGCTTTTTAAAGTGTCCCATGAGCTGGCAGCAGGTGCTTTACCTGCTCCTGCTCCTTCTCCCCCTGGAGAAACAGGTTCCCGGTGACACCCACGAGTCCAAACCCGCCTTTGTGAAATGCCTGCCCTGGTCTCGGTCCCCAGAAGACACCCGGTCATGCCACGCTGTCCCCCACCTAGCCCCACCCCTGGCAGGTGCAGAGGTGCAACGTGGGGGGCTTCTCTGGGGGCCCGAGGGCGCGGGGCCGCGGTGCTTGCAGTCCGCTTGCCGCCCTGCCGGCAGCACGGACTCCCACCGCGCCTATGGGACGAGGTCCAGGGTGCGCGTCACTGTTCCCGTTCTCACGACCGTCACATCGCAGCCCGTCGCCACGCAGCTGAGCAGACCCCGCGTCTCCCCGGAGGGGGTAATTCCTTAGCCGGGGCCTGAACTGAACCGCTGAAGTCAGTCGGGGGGTTGGTAGTGAGTTTATAGGGGAGCAGGATTGGGCCCTTAAAGAGGACTTTTGCTCCCCAAAGGGTTCCTAAACTTTCCAGTAGTCTCACCTGGAGCTGGGGCGACTCAAGACCCCGAAGGACCCAGCTGCTCCAATCCTGCTGAAATTCAGAGCGACAGGTTACCTCGGGAAAATACCGAGACCCGTTTACTTGCATCTGCATCTAGAGCAGGATTCCCACCTCCTCGTCTCATCCCAGCCTCCCCCGGGAAGCTGCGTGCATGCTGGCACCATCACTGCCGGGCTGACGGACTGTGATGTCGCCGCGCAGGATTATGACCTCATGGCCGGATTGTACAGGAGAAGCAAGGCTAAGTGGGGGGTGGCGAGGGGGTAGTCCTCCCAGGCCAGGCCTGGGGGATTAGCAGGGCATTAAATGAATCCATTCATGAATTAATCAATGACTCGCCATTAATCACATGAATGGAAGCGAGGGGGTGCCCACGCAGTGGCTCTCTGAGGAGCGGCCCCCAGCTCCAGTTGCAGTCAGTGCCCCACGTACCTAGACTTCATGGGCATCAGGGCTGGAAGGGACCTTGCAGGATCATTGGGTCCAGCCCCCCCACCAAGGACCAGGAAGTCAGAGGGGGTCAGATCACCCCAGCAAGATAGACAACCGGGCATTTCTTACAGGTATCCGGAGTAGGTGCTTGCACCGCTCCCTTATGAGCCCGTGGGAATAATTTAGTCCAGTCCCTAAAAGGGAATCTCGTTCCGGTGGGAGTCACTGAGGGACATGCCAAGGGCTTGGATGATGCTGACAGGCAGAGCAAGGCAGAAAGCAGGAACAGGGCAGCACTAGGACCTGGTGCGCAGGCTGGCCAGCTGCCGGCTGCTTTGCTAGCTGCTCAGCTAACAGCATCCAGACAGGCAGAGCGGAGCCGAGCGCGCAGCCCTCACTCGCTTGCTGGCAGCAGGGAGAGGAGGACTGGCTTTGACAGACACGGGCAGTTGCTGCGAAGCGGGATACCCGGTCCCCCCTTGCCCAGTGGGCACGCCGGGCGAGCTGCGGAGGCTGGAGGCAGGTCGGGCACAGCCACGCCAAGCTCTTTCGGGGTGGATTAAGGCAACCCAAACCTGAAGCAAGGTAAGGGGTGGAGAAAGGGGGAAGAGGAAAAAGTTGTTCGGCTGGCTGAGAGCTCTGGTTCTGGGGCTGGGGCTGGGTCCTTCTGCCTCGCCAGCGTGTCTGGATGCTCAGCGTGAGCTGGGGTGAAGCTGGGCAGTTCCCAGGCGAGCAGGCACCTTCCCACCGGGTACAGCCTGTGCCCTGCTGGGCCTTGATGCCGGCCTCTTGGCTTCCTCCCTGCGACGAGCACCGGGATCCTTTGCCGCCTTCCTACTGTTTTGGGGGAGTCCAACTGGAAATGCCTCCAAGGTACCCGGTTACCCCAAAGGGCTGGGAACCCCATTGCTAAAACCCAGGTCCCTTTGAAGGCTCTCACGCGGACCCCCCCTCGGCACCTGGGTCTTGCCAGGCTCGCCAGGCGGGCTGGGCAGTGCCAGGCTGATGTAATGCCTTTGGCCATGGAGCCGTGTTGGATGGGATGCTGGGTTTTGCATAACTTCCCTCCAGCCGCCCGCTGCAAAAGGGCAGGTTTATAGGCCGGCGTCTCCAGCTGCCGTCGTCAGAGGGAACTTTTCCGTGCCTGTCGGCAGGCCCCGAAGGAGCGCTCTCCTGGCCTCCCGGCGCGACGTAAACAGGGTTGTTTGCTCCCGTGGTAAACTGACACCCGCACGCGCGCGCGTGTGCATGTGTGTGTGCATGTGGCAGATGTGCTGCAGAGCCTGGCTATTAATTAGGAAGGCAAAACTGCTGCTCGGCCGGCACACACAGCTGGGAAGCGGAGCCCTGCTATTTCAGCCCGATGAGGGGGCTCGGACGGGGGCCCCATCTGTCACCTGCCCGTCTCGCGTGCCCCCGCTGCAAGGCGCGGGCTTGGCGGCAGCAGACCAGGGGATCGGTTCAGTTGCTTGCTGGACCCTGGACGGCTCCAAACTTCGTTTGCCAGCAGGCGGAAGCCGGGGGCTTGCTGCTTTTCTGCCCCCCGCATAAACCCTCCGCATGTGTTTCCAAAGCTGGCATTGTATAGACTCCACCAGAGCTGCTAAGCTCTGCAAGATGTGGGGGTGGATCTCCAGCATATACCTTGCTGCATGTAAAGGCAAAGAGGTTGGATGTCTGAATGAAGCCGGCAGATCTGACGGGGTTTAGCCTTTTCCTTTCCAGCCGCCCCCGGCTCATTTCTGCCCATCAGGAGTGATTTCATTTGCCCTACTTTTCTTCCCTGCAGCAAAGGGCTGCTCAGGGGCAATTTGGTCCCAGCCAGACCACCCCGCGCTGGAGACACGCGGTCGGCCAGCGTGCAAGCTGCGGCCAAGGGGTTCGGTTACACCTTGTCCCAGGGACGATGATAAATACAGCCTGTCCCTCTTTCGTCCCCAATTTGCCCTGTCAATCAGGGAGGTCTCTAGGCGGTCCCTGTCCTCCACTCTGGACCAGAGGTTGCTCCGAGGCCTCAGTATCTCTACACCCAGGAGATACGTGAGCAGATCTGGGTGTGTGAGGAGCCCAGCGAGCGTGCCCCCTTGGATCCTTGAGGCGTCTCCCGTCCGGTCTCTATTGGGCTTCAGCCGCACCTGTTTTCTCAGTGTTTGCTACCATCCTCCAGCTCCTGCTGTTGCCTGGGGTGTGAGCCCTCGTCAGGGGAACTGGCTGGAGAGAGGTGCCCAGAGCAGCTAAAGCACGTGGCGGGGCTCTTTGCAGCGTGCTATGAAAGTCCTTAGAGAGACGGCGACTTGGTCTCCATGGCCAGCTTGAGACTAGCTTCTCTGCTGCAGCGGCGGTGGGTTCGGGGTGCAAGCGCTGGTCCTTTTCTCCGTCCTGCCGCAGCCACCTCCTTCCCCCTGGATCTCTGGGGGAAACCCTCTGGCTACGGCTAGACAAGCTGATTGCTTCTGGAGGAAATCTAGTGGCAGGGCTATCCCTGGCACCCAAGAACTGCTTTGTAAGTCGGTGCCTGGCATGGAGATGCCCCGGACCCTGGTCCTGCTTCATGCTGCGAGGCCTGCACTGGTCTCTCAATATGCCCAGTGAGGAGGTTGCTACGGACTGTGTTGCCTCGCATGTTGAAGCTTGACCTCCTGCCTGCCCTACACCCGGGTGTCACCAGCTTTCTGTGCTGCCCCGCGCCTGGGCTGGTGCAAAAGCAACAGCAGTGTTTCCCCTGCCGCCCTTCTCCCCCTACCTAGCGGGAACAGGGCTGGGGGAGGTGGCAGGGGTATGGGATTTCCATCACTGGGTTCAGCAGTGATCTGCCCATTGCAAAGAGGAAAACAGAGGCAGGTGTAGGGCAGTGCTGGGCCCCTCCAGGCTGTGAGAGTCTGCGTATCCTCTGGGCCAGCAAGCCCTGGGCCACATGGCATTGGGAGCACATCTACATGGCTTCGTTACTGCTGTGACCACGTCCTGCCCACTCATTCCTGCTCAGCCCACGCCAAATCCTGGAACGAGGACACTTTGGAGAGGCCTGGAGCAGGTGCCAGCAAGTGCATCCCAGCTAGTGAGATGGAGGGTGGCACCGGGCACCCATGGAGCCATCCCCGAGGCAGCTCCGACATCTCACTGCCAGGATCGGGGAGCAGGCGTGAGGGGGCTTCACAGCCATGTCCTTGGGCAGCACGTGGAGGAAGGCAGGGCAGGCCTTTGTTTTCTGGGGAGAGGGCAGCCTTGAGGCCTGAAAAGAGGCAGAACTGTCATGCCCTGTACAGAACCGGTGTGTGCATGCACGCACACGTGTGTGCATGTCCAAATAGACATAGCAAAAAGTTTCACCCGGCTGGAGCTGGGGGGAGAGGCTGGGGAGGGGGTCTCTGCTGGAAACACGTGTTGTCAAAAGCTCCACACGCACACACACCCCCTTGGCTTTCTTGCGGGTTTGGGTGGCTGCGTGTTTTTGTCACTGATTAAGATCCCTGCCGAGCCCGCGCTCCATCCCGCTGCACGGGGACTGCATCCATGCCGACTTGCCCGGCAGCCGGCGTGGGTGACGTGGCGTGCCCCCTCCAGCACATCTGCTGGGGAGCTGACAGTCCACGCGGCTGTGTCACAGGATCCCCGAGCCTCGTTAGGTAACACTCCTGGCATAATAGTGCCAGCCCGCACAAAGCAGCTCCTCACACCTGATACAGCCGTGTTGTTTCCCGAAAGAAATCCAGGTGCTTGGCATTGTCTGGCAGCGGGCTGGCATAAATCTGCCAGGGCAGGGGCACAGGGCATCTATTCCCTGGGACCCCCATAGCACCTGCCGGAGGACAAACAGGGTGTGAGATCCCCAAGGCATTTTTGTGTGGAAGAACAGCATCCTGATTTATTGCATGGGGCTTTCTGGTCCCTTTTGTGTCCCCCACTCCCTCCCGGGACACGTTTCTGACTGTTACCTTGCATGGAGGTGAGCAGAGCCTCTGTGCGATGGGCTGCCAGGTGCTGCTCTGTTGTGACGGTGGGGACCGCGTCTCCACTGGCTCCTCATGTTGAAGTGCTGGCTCTGGAGCCTGCGTCATGCCCTGTCCCCACTGTTGCACGCGATGGGTTTGTTTGCTCTGCGCCACGCCGTCTCCTGAGACCTTCCACGTAGCACGGTGCTTGCAGACATCTTCCTAGCGAGCCGCGGGGCTTGTGTAAGAGGTCTCAGGTCGGTAGCAGGCTGCGGGAGGCAAAGCGAAATCAAACAGTTTGAAAAGCTCCTGCCACGGCGTGGGTTTGGGATTTTATGTTTTCTCTTCCAGCCCATTACCCTTGCGGGGCTGCTGTGGTGAGCTCCCGGCATGGAGAGGCTCAGTACAAGGGCTTTTCCTTCGGTGCCCAGTGCCGATGCAGTGCAACCTGCCCTCCAGAGATTGCAAGAGGCACAGCCACCCAGGTCACTCCCTGTCCTCCTCGCTGCCCTGGTCTGCTCTGTCCTACCCCATGGACCCACAGCACCCTTGAGCTCAAGGTGCAAGCCTTAGCTGCGGAGACCTCTGAGCACAAGGTTGGATTTGAGCTATCCCAGATTTGACAGCCATAGCAGCAAGAAAAAGGAAGTGCCCCTGAGTAAAATCCAGGCCTCCATGCTGTCAGCAGGAGTTTTCCTATTGACTTCAGTTTTGGGGGGTTGTCTCTGAGAAAAGGCTTAAGCTCCTGGGTTGGTACCCTGGCCCCTTGGAAGTCAACAGCAAAGCTCCCCTGGACGTCAGGGAGGTCAGAAAGTTGTCCTTGTTGGGCAATGATACATGCTTCCCCAGGGAGTTGATGCAGGGGGAGCCTGGATCCCACGTAAACCCCCCGTCCAAGCCCGGCGGGTCACACCGCAGCCAACTGCAGCCTTTGTTTCATGCCTGTCAGTCACCTGTGTCTTCGCCGGCTTCATTTCAGCTGCTTTCCCTCTGCCACAGCCCTTTGCAACTGGATCCCCCCACCGCTAGGAAAGTTGAGCAGGGAGGAATTTTGTTTTCTGGGTGGCTGGGATGGGGGGAGCGACAAAAACACCGCTCGTCACCCTCGTCGGTCCCGACAGCGGAGAGAGGGCTGTGTCCTTGTTGGCCCAAAGGTCGACTTTGACAGCTCGGTTAAAGGCTGCTAAGCTGGGAACGCAGCTGGAAGCCACGCCGGCCGGTGGCACTTGGAAAGCTAGGGAGCTAGTTAGCGGCGGGCACTTCTATCCCAGTGGCACCCAGCCGCTCGACCCCGGCGTCCGGCAGCATTTCCATTGCAAACTCCTCTTCATCGTGATGAAAATCCAAGCAAACGGAGATGGCCAGCGGGGCTGCACGCACGAAGCTGTCTCGTTCCCGGCAGCTCCAGAAACTATCCCCTGGCTGGGAGAGGAGCATGCTGCAGTGGTCTCCACTGACCCTCGCAGCTGACTCCGCAGGGGTGTTGCCAAGCCCTGGAAGGGGCTGCTCCGTCCGTAGCTCCGCTGAGGGGTGAATCCAAGGATAAAGAGCAACAGGGGTTGGGATCTCTTCAGACCCTTTCCAGAGAAGTCTCCCCATCACAGGACAAGGCAGCGCAGAGCGCGTATGTGCCCATTGCCCGCCGTGCGAAAAGCGCCCTGTTTCACCCCTGTCTGCAACCGATTTCAGCCCAGCTCTCCCGTGCTACAGAGCTGTCAGTCTGGTGTTCGGTGCCTGGATTTCGCCTCAAGCTACATGGTTGTCTCAGAAGGGATCAAAGCATTTCTGAAGCCTCCAAGCAACATCTCTCTCTTCTCTGCTAACTTTCTCTGGATCGCTAATGGACATGACGTGGCCACGGCTTTTTCTTCGGTGACACTTTTGCACGTGCCCGCTGCAGCCTTCTGCTGGAAATAACTCCCCCACCCCACAATGATCACTGCCGTGGATCCAGCACCCATGATTTCTGCCCCCACCCCCCAAATAGTGCTAGGATGGGGGGGGTTTAAACCCCTTTTTATGAATATGCTGGTGGGAGAAGGGTGGGCTCCTTCTGTGAGGATGTTGAGCGTGGCAGGGTCGTCGCACAGGTGGATGCGTGGAAGATCAGCGGGCGAAGAGGCACATGTGGGACAAAAGAAGCAGGGTCATGTTTGGAGCCGCCAAAGCATTTGCCAACCTTGTGCCAATGGGCTAAAGCATATAGCATATATATATTTATAGCGAAAGCATATTTAGAGCGTGGTAAACCCTCTGTTTTGTACCGGTCTATTCCTCTGCAAGCTTCACCCTGGCTTTCCAGCACTTGGCTGGCCCCCTCAGCCTTTCCCGTTTTCCTTCTCCCCCCCGTGCCGTGTTGGACTTTGTGCGCTCTGACGGCCTGGGGAGCAGGGCAGGGATGGAGGGAGGAGGCGCGGAGGAGAGGGCGGGTTGCGGCGAGGCAGGGCGCGGGGGCGCACGGCTCTTGAGGAAGAGCACGCTCGGCTGCAGGGGTTGGCAGCGGTGCAGGCTCCGGATTAGAGGTGCTTGTCCCTGGGGGGCAGAGAGCACGTCCCTCCTCCGCCGCTTGGGAGGAGGTGTCGTGGCAGGCTCGAGAGCCACGTTCCCGCACAGCCCGGAGGCAGGGAGGGGAGGGAGCAGGTGAAGGAAAGGTGATGGAAAGCAGGGTGCCGTAGCACGACAGCCTGATCCCCTCCCGGGGCCGGCGGCGTGTGCAGGCGGAGCGTGTGTGCCGGGGCATGTGCGGGGAGGCGTGTGCCCAAGAGCCGCCAACCGCGCCAAAAGGGCCTGGAGTGGCTAGTCGGGCGCCACGTTGGCCTGCCTGGCGGAGCAGAGCAGCCAGTCTAAGGACAACGGGGCCTAGTGGGTGATGGGGGTGAGAGGCCAACGCTGGATGCTCGAGGCTCGAGACGCTGCTGGATCAGCGGCCGCGTCTCTAAGTGCCCGTGTTGGAGGCTCGTCCCAGACCACACAGGGGGCATGAATCAGCGACGCTCCGTTAGCCGTGCAGCGGAGGCCAGAGAGCGGGGCGCACGTGCTCACAACAGGCGCACACGCGTTCACGACCGGCATGTTTGCACGCAGCAGACACAAGATTTCAGCGCCTAGCAGTCCGCTAAGCCGAGGAGAGCTTCACCCGCCAAGAACGAGGCATCCATGCAGCTCGGAAGGCCCCCTTGGTTGCTATTAAAAGACAGTAGCGAGGAGGAGAGTCTCCAAAATGGCTCCGCTGAGAGCTGCGCTTCTCCGGCAGCCTTGGCCGCAGGAAACCTTGGCCGCGTCTGGAGCGGGCTGACGTGAGTGTGAAACATCTGGAGCCTGCGGCTGGTTTCTCCGCGGCTCCGGCATTCCAGCGCCGTATTTCTTCCTCCGCTGTCAGAGATAAACACGGGCAGGGCAGCTTGGCCGAGAGCGGAGCCCAGGCTCCTCTCCAGCCAGCGTCGACTTCTCGGATGGGATGGGGACACATCGCTGTTCCCCTTCGTGTGGCTGCCAAAGCAAGGCCAGTGCGAAGGTTGCCTCTAAACAGACAGGTAAGGCCTGGCAGTCCCGTGTCCGTGCATCCTCGGCGTCTGCAGAAGAGCCTGCTGGCCTTTCCCTTTGTTCTCTCTCCCTCGCCCCCCTGGCGCAGCCTGGATCGCTGCCCGTCCCGTCGACGCCTCCAGAGACCCTCGCTGGCCCCGTTCGAGGCTCCCGGGCCTGAGCAAGGGGCACCCGGGCTGGACCCGTTCTGCCTCCCCAGCTCCAGCTGCTGTCTGCGCACGCAGGGATGCCCCCCGAGGGCAGGCCAGACAGATGCACAGCATAGTACGAGGGAAGTGGAGCTGCTAATGAAGAGCCGGCTAAATCCTTTCTGAGACGGGGAAGGAATTTGCATCCTGTCAAAACAGAAGCGTTTCAGCTGGAGAGATGTGCAGGGGGGCGGCTGCGGCAGGGCTGCCACGGTGCGTGACGGGGCTTGTCCGCGCGGCGCGTTTGCTAAAGCCTCCGGAGCTGGCCGCGCCTCGTCTACCTGCCTCTCTGGGCCAGAGCCCTTCCATGTGCTGAAGTAACACGGCCTCCTCCTCTCCGTTCCCTGGCAGCGGGGAGAGAAGGGGCCATATGATTCAGCCCTTCCCTTGGCAGAGAGATCATTTCCTTAGGAACGGAGTCAGACACATCCATGAATTAATCGCGGAAGGTGGGTGGCTGCACGCTGCCTCGCAGCCAGCGCTTTGGGTCTTGCCCGTTGCCGTTTCTGCAAGGCCACGACGGCCTGAATCTGTCTGGGGAATGAATAGACACCGCAGAGCGGGCAGCCATGGTGCTTCGGGGCTCGGGGCCTGGGCCGTGCCTGGGCCGGGGGAAACGGGACAGAACCGGCCCATGCAACGGGGCGGGGGCATGTTTGCAGAGAGCCCCTTGCTTGAGGCTGGGGCATCTGCAGCGGCGCTTGAGAGGGGTCGTGCCCCCTGCCTGCGGGCCGCGAGGGGCCTGGTGTTAGATGCGCTGCTCCCGAAGTCTTCCTCTGCCTGTGATAAAGGGTGTGCTGCCAAGGGGCTGTGGGGGGGGAGTGGAGGGCGCATATGCCGGTTCGGGGTGTAGGAGGGGAGAGCTGGTGTGTGCGGGGGTGCGCTGTGCTGGGGGGGGTGTCGGAGGGCAAGGGGTAGGGTGCAGGAGGTTGGGCACTGGTGCATGCGTGTGGCCACATGTATAGGGAGGTGTGCTGATGCAGGAGGCGTGAGCTTCTGGGGTGTGGAGGGGAGCGCAGGATTTTCTGTATTGATGAGTGTGTGTGTATATGTGCGTGCATGGAGGGATGTGTGTGTGTCTGGAGGGGTGTGTGCATGTGTGAATGTGTGTATACATGGAGAGATGTGTGTGTGTGCAAATGTGTGCGCGCTTGGAGGAGGTGTGCGTGTGTGTGTGAGTGGAGGGGTGTGTGCGTGCATGGAGGGGTGTGTCTGTGTGTGCACATGCATAGGTCTATGTGCATGGAGGGATGTGTGTGTGCTTGGAGGGGTGTGTGAATGTGTGTGTGCATGGAGGGGTGTGTGCGCGCTTGGAGGAGGTGTGCGTGTGTGTGTGAGTGGAGGGGTGTGTGCGTGCATGGAGGGGTGTGTCTGTGTGTGCACAAGCATAGGTCTATGTGCATGGAGGGATGTGTCTGTGCCTGGAGGGTGTGTGCACATGGAGGGATGTGTGTGAATGTACATGCATGCATGGAGGGATGTGCGTGTGCCTGGAGGGGTGTGTGAATGTGTGTGTGCATGGAGGGATGCGTGTGTGCCTGAAGGGGGGGGTGTGTGCCTGTGTGAATGTGTGTGTGCCTGGAGGGATGTGCCCGTGCCTGGAGGGGTGTGTGCGCGCGAATGTGTGCATGGAGGGTGTGAGCTTGCACGTGTGTCGACACTGGAGCCAAAGGAAGCAGGCTGTAGTCTCCATACGATGGGGAGTCTGCGAAGGAAGCGATGCCGCGAGTTTCCATTTATATCCGAGCTGGTGGGAAAGTTGCAGGCGCGGCAGAGCTGCGTGGAAGTGGCAGGGTGTTCACAGCCATCCGCCCGCTCACGAGTGCTAGTCCAGTGCGGGCCAAGCTTCTCGGTCGGCGGGCCGCAGACAAGTCCTGCAGGGTTTGCCAGGGACAGGAAGAGAGCGGCTCCGGCCTGAGTGTGCCGGGGGTGTGCACTGTCACCACCATGCACGCTCATGTGTGAGCAAACGCCCCTGCCATGGTTACATCTAGGTTCAGGTTCTTAGCCGGCGGCTAGCACCATCCGATACCTCTTCGTAAAACTACTGCCAACCCTAACACAACACCAGGCATCACACCCGAACCTGCCACCGTGGCAGCCAGCCTCCTGCTTCCGGAAACGGTTAGTATTTGCTCGAAAGACCCCAGGTAGAGGGCCATGCCCCTACCTACAGAGGAAGCCGATGGCCCCAGAGCTCAGGGGGTGGCATCCCGTTCAGCTCCCTGCAGCTGCATCCATTGTCTTGTGCCAGCGGTGAGTTGACTTCCCTAGGACGGGGAGGAAATTCGCCGCTGCCCCACACAGCAGGGTTTCACATCTCCTCTCTGGAAATGCATCCTCTGGGCATGGGAGCCCTAGCCAGGGTGTCCTGTCTTGGCACAGAGGGCATGCTGCGCTCTCGGGGCACTCCCATCAACACCACAGCCCTGCTGGCCGCTGCAGCACAGGGTTTGCTGTTTGCACGTTCTCAGCATGGATTGCTGCACAACTGGGACGCATGCAAAGCTCGGTGGGTGCGTGATCCCCGTCCCCAGGCCCAGCTGCAGCATGCCAGCCTTGGCGCCCACCCGGCTGTGCCCACGTGGAGGTGAGAATCCAGGGCACGAGGCAGGCCTGGAGCAGCCGATGCAGCAGGAAGGCTTGGCAGCGGCTTTGGAGAGGGCTGGCTGATGGTGGGACTGGAGACAAGCTGGCAGAGCTCTGTGGCTTATGGGACAAGAGTGACCACGCGGGTCTGTCCGCCTGGGATTATTAGTGGCTTTACACACTTTGCTGGCAGCCTGCCATGGGTGTCACGGTGGCACTGCCAGGCCCAGGGTGGTATGTGTGCAGTGCAGTGAGCAAGGGTGTGAGGGTCTGGCCCTTAGCAAAGCGCAGATGCATGCTCCAGTGGCTGGGGAGGGTGTGGGGGACCACCCGGCACAGCCCAGCCCTGGCTGCTGGCACACGGCTTTGGGCTCCCTCTTAGATAACGTGCCAGTGAGTGGCATCCCGTGAGCGAGGTGTTCCCATGCCCTTGCTGCCGTGCTCCTCCGTGCCACAACCGTGCGGCTCAAGACTGGGGCTTCGAGACACTTATGCCGGTAAACGAGGCCTCGGCACGCGCCTGCACTGTGGGACCCCATCCTTGGAGGTGTTTAAGACCTGGGTAGACAAAGCTTTAGCTGGGATGCTGTAGCTGGGGCTGGTCCTGCTTGGAGCGGGGGGTTGCACTGGATGTGCCCTCCGGAGGTCCACTTTCAACCCTCATTTTCGATGATCCCCCGACGCTCCACCGCCAGCTTGTGCTGCATTTGGCTGAGGCTGGGGTGTGGGAGAGGAAACTCTCAACTCAGGGCAGCTTTCCCGGGTCGGCTCCTTCTGTCTCCTTGCCTCCGGCGAGCTGGGAGGGCTCGCGCTGCGCAGCTCGGCCCTTTTCTTTGCTGGTCGGCTTAAGGGGCTGAAGTGCTACTTAAAATATCCTGGAAGGATCCCAAGCAGCGCAGAAGGCAAGAAAATGAGAAACACATGAAGCGAGCGGGAGTTACCGCCAGGTGCGCTCGGAAGAGCGGGGATCGGTGTGGGGCAGACCTGCCAGCCCCAGGCAGCAGCTTCTGGAGGCTGCTCCTCCTAAAGGTGCATGTACCGGAGGTCACCCTCTCGGCCCGCCGATGCTGCCAGGCCCTGCTTGGCCGTGCAGGCTGGGCGGGGAGCGAGGTTCAAGGGGAGGCAGAGAATCGATGAGTTGCATGCGTGAACCCTTGGTGGGGGTCCAGCTTTAGCCTGCAAGACTCTCCGAGGAGTCCCCCGACCTGCAACGCCTCACTGGGGCTGCCAGGTGGGGCAGGCCCCTTGTCCAGCAGCCGGTGCCCATGGCTGAGAGGCAGACAACAAATCGCTGTGCCCTGCAGCTGCTAGGCTTGCCTGTCTCACCCCAAGTGCTGTCTGCAGCACCTGGGATCTCCACCAGCTTCCTCCATGGGTCCAGCCGGGCTGTTTGCATCTCCAGCCTCCCGTGGCTGCCGCTCTCTGCAATTACTAGCGCTGCCTTCAGCTGGCTCTGCCGTGGCTGTCACTGCTGCTAAGGCTAAGCAGGGAGGAGGGTCAGTGTTCATTGCACCTTGCTTACTTCTGCTCTGACCTGCGTCCCCAAATGCTGCCTGTGTGTGGGCAGGGAGGAATGGCCCCTGCCCTCACCTGAGCACTCGTGGAGTCTCCGGCTCAAACGGGCCCATCCTGCTGCATCTCTTTTGCTAGGCTGGGGGGATGGGGGCTTTTCTGGGCTGCTGGAGGGTGCAGTGTGCTGTGCACTGGCTGAGTGGTGGCTGGTGCCTGTCCCTGGCGGGCGTGGGAGCCAGCCCAGCGAGGGTGAGGCCATCCTTTTGTTCGGCCGGGTTTCCAGAACAGCTGCCCAGTTTGGCTGGAAACCCCTTGTCGCAGGGACCTGTGCACAGGAATCCCAGCTCTGGCGGCTTCAGTGCCGCTCTGGGCCAGGGACCAGGAGCGGAGCCCAGCTGCTGCGCGCTACCGCCATCCGCTCGGCCGTAAACTTTTTACTGCCATTCTTTGTTTCTGAGGCTTCCTCTCCCTCGATGCGTGGAGTCACGGGAGCTTCAGCAAAGCCGCTCGGAGGAAATGGCTCACACGGAGAAAATGCGGGCTGTACCGTTCCACATCCTCTTGTACGTCGCTCGTGGCTTCTGCGCTGGCCTGGCCCGGCTTCTGCTGGGCGCGGGAGCTAGCCGCTGGCGTGCCTCCAGTTGCAAGTGTGGGAGGATGCGCGGGTGCTTTTCCAGGAAGCCAGGGGGTGAGCGTGGTTGAATCACCGCTCCCCGCCGCTGTCTGACGGGTCAAGAGGTGCGTGGGTTTCCTATAGGATGCTGCCATCTCGTGTCACTTTGCAACAAGGCCCCTCAATGAGATGGGCCCTGTCCATCTGGGCTCTCTTTGGGTGCTGCCCAGCCGTGTCCAGCTTGCAGCAGAGTTCACGGGCTCACCTTAATGACGGCTGATCGCACCTAAGGGGAAGGTGGCAGGACTTCGGAGGCAGCGCCGAGCTGGCCCGCGTCCAGATCCGAGCAGCGCGGCTGAAACGGAGGAGCTGCAACCTGAAACCGTTTGATAAATTCCTTTCTGATACAGTCACTGCCAGTACAGTGCACGGCTCGGCCGAAATCCCCACCCAGGCAAAGGAGGGGTGTTCAGGAAGGACATCGGCTCCCTGGGGCTTGCCTATGCTGGGGTCTTGTTGGCCATTGGTGGCAGGAGCGAAGGGCCCAGGACTGTTCCCTCTCCTCCAAGGAGACGAGGCCGTGGGGAAGCTGAGATGCATGCAGCCGGCTCTTCAGGCCTCGACAGGCTGCCATGCCCATGTGTTTGGCTTACACATAACGCCCCCGATCCAGGCACGTGGGAGATATCCAGGCACTCCCGCTGGCCTCCGGAGATGCTGAGTTGATAGAAAAAGCACTTTCCCCCTCTCCTCCTCTTGCAGTCGGATGCAAGCTCCTGGCAGCTCACTGGTACCACAGAGACGAGAAAACGGGTGGAGGAAACTTTTACCCATTGCCCGGATCAGACCTTTCTCAGTCTGGAAAAGGCTCAGATAATTGTTGTAGTAACTGAGGGCCCCAATCCCACCTTTTGGTTACCTGCGGGCAAATGGGGACATGCCACGGGAATGTGTAAGAGCTGTTCTTGCAGGAGTTTGGACTTCAAAGGAGCTGGGGGTGGAGATGCTGGAAAGCACCCCTGAAATGCTGCTTTGGTTCTGGTGCCTGTTGCCTCTCCAAGCCAACACGATGTGGAAAAGCCTCCCGGCCCCTTTGCTTCTCCGCACCAGCCCTGCTCGGCATCTGTCGCTACCACGGGCCTTCGTACGTGGGAAGGAGGTTCCTGTTGTCTAGGGAGCAGCACACACCTGGCACAGAGACTTCCCTCCTGCAGCAGGCTGGAGGGCAAAGTCCTGGTTGAGCGTCACGCTGGTTGTAATGCTGTCAAGCAAGTTTATCTGCATCCTAGCAGCACCCCCGGCTTTAAAGGATGCCTTCAGCTTCCCCACATTGCACAGATGTAATTCCATCATCTTCCATTTGCCCTCCATGTACTGTCCCTGAAGGGCAACCCCAGTGTGTCCTGGAGAAGCCCGTTTCATCCCAAAAGCACGGGGGGGGGGG
>NW_017728914.1:33680434-33696345 GCF_001723895.1 Crocodylus porosus
GAGAAGGAGCTGAAGGAGGCCAAAGCCCGGAGCCAGAGGATCGCAGCCCAGCTCGCCACCCCGCCCTGCTCCAGCTCCAAAGGCGTGCTGCTCTTCCACCGGCGCAAGCAGCGCGTGAACGAGTTCACCTCCGAAAGCCTTGGCAGCAGCAGGCAGCAAGCGGCTGTTCGAGACGGCCCCCAGGCCCTGCCGCGCGGCACCCCGCACCATGGGACGGAGCTGAGCTTGAGCCGGCCGGCAGAAGGTAGCCGCGAGCCAGGAGGGTCACGCCGCGCTGAGTATCCCGGGCTGCCGGCACGCGGAGACATGATGGAGGCCTACGAGGACAACGCTCCTTTAGAAAAACCACGGTCCTCTCCTGGGAACGGGGAGGAGATGCCCTCTCAGGCCAGCACGCTGCCATCCCTCGAGGGGTCTCCCAGCAAGGACGTTCCCCTGGTCCCTCTAAGCGTCTACTTAAAGGAGACCACAGAGATGGCAGCCACCAATGGGGTGCATGAACCTGACGGCGGCCAGCACGCACCAGCAACCGTCCATGAGAAGAGCACGCCGGATGGCCTCAAAGAAATGGCGCAGAGCCCGGCGGTTCTTGCAGAGATGCACGACGCACCCGTCGTCGACAAGGAGAAGAACGGAGAGGCTCTCGGCACCGAGCCGCCCATGCCGGCGCCCGAGAAAGAGGACGCCGTGCCTGCTGCCAGCCAACAGCCAACGGTCCCGGGGGTCAGCAAGGAGCAGAACGGGGCGCCCAAAAGGCAGTACTGCGAGGTGCACCTCACCCTGGCCAAACCCAAGCCGGTGAAGAACAGGACGGCCAGGCCCTTTGGGACGCAGTCCTCCGCTGTGCCAAGTCAACCGGCTGAGAAACCGCCCGCGGTGGACCTCCCTGAGCCGCCCACCTACACCGAGACCTTGTCCAGCCCTCCTCCGGTGACGAGAGTCTGGTCACCGCCGGCCTATTCAGCCTTGTATCCTAGCCCCGAGCAGAAGCCGCTCCTTATACAAAGCCCGAGGAGCGTGGAAAGCAAATCGGCGCCCGTGCCTAAAACGGGGGTCCTGGAGGAGTCCATAACCCGGCGGGGGAATAAAAAGTCCATGTTCACCTTTGTGGAGAAGCCCAAGCTGAGCCCCAACCCGGATCTGCTGAATTTAGTGCAGAACGCAGACAGCAGGAAGAAGCAGAAGGATCACGGAGAGCCAGCCCCAGAGGAAGAGCCCTTTGCCCTTGGGGCCGAAGCCTCCAACTTCTTGCATGAAAATGCACCCAAAGCCGGGCCTCACTTGGCCCCTGCCGACAATCCCCCAGCCTGGTCTTCGTGCCTGAGGTCCCCGAGGATCCAGCCGAAACCTAAGATAAAGCCTACCCAAAGCCTCACGGAAGCCAAGGGAAAAGGGGCCGAGCTGTTTGCCCGGAGGCAGTCGCGGATGGAGAAGTACGTCATTGAGTCCCCCGCCCACCCTCATGCCGCCAGGTCGCCGTCGCCCACCATGTCACTGCCTCCTTCATGGAAGTACGATCCCAGCATGCCCGTATCGCCCATGGTCTCCAGACACGCGGTCAAGAGTCCCTCCCGCCCCGCCAAGACGCCGCCAGCCTCCTTGTACAGCGGCTACGTGACAGATAGCGAGATTGCCCAGAAGGAGCTGGAGATCTCCAAGCAGCAGCCGTATCAGCTCCAGCCATCCTTGTTCATCCTTTCACCCTCTAAGGACCCCCTGAGGTCTTTGCCGCGTGGGGCACTGCCGCCAAAGCCCATGCCGCCCGACCCGCAGGCGTACACGAGGCAAACCCCCTGCCCGACCGCTCCCTTGCCACCCTCCCCTGTTCTGCACCCACCGGCCCTGTCGATTTCGAGCAGACCCGCGTCCCGTCCTTTTTCTGCCACCGCTGGGACTGTCCCCACGACCCAAGACATCCGAGCAAGTGCCAGAGCCCCCCTGGAGGTCCCTGTGGCTTCCCCATCCCGGGTGCTGTTGCCAGCAGCCAGAGGAGTCTTCCAAGCTCCTAGACCGTCGTACTCCACCCGGAGCGCAGGGATTGAAGCCCAGGTGTGGAAGCCTTCTTTTTACTTCAAGTAACGGCGTTGGCAGGGGGTGATCTAGGATTGTCCGACCCAGCCAAGATCACCTCTCCTTGGTGATTGATGTGCGAAAAACTAAGCAAAGTGAAACAAAGCAGCAACAACCACGTAAATAGCTTGGAGGGTTTGAATGCCAATAGCGTGCTCTTGTGTAGCCAGGCCTCCGCTGTCCGCCGGGTGGAGCGCTCTCCGCCAGCCGGTTGTGCTCAGCCGGAGGAGTAGGGTCTGGACTGCATCCAGTGCAGGGCCCCGCTTTGGAAGTGAGATGCAGTGTAGTGTAAAGCCCCTGGAGAGCGAGCCGCGATGCTTGTGGTGCCGGGGTAGCCGGCCCCGGGTGCTCTTGCAGACCTGGCTCCGGAGGGAGAGGAAAGCGGCGTGTGGATGCAGCGCAACATCAGGGTGTAACGATAACCCGAGCCAACACACGTGAAGATGGGTCGCGGAGGTGGCAGGGACTCTGATGCCTTCTCTTCTCTCTCGCTTGGAAACTTTCTGGAGCTCCCAACTTCTGGCTTAACCTTCCTTCCTCACCTGAGTTTCCACCTCTGCTCTGCAAAGCGTTCGCCGCGTCCTCTCCGCACTCTGTGACTGCCGCGCGCCCGCAGCCTTTCTGCTCCACTGACTTTCAAAGCCCCCCCGCACGCTACCAAAGAGCCTCTGGGACAGGGGCCTTGTCCTTCCCCTAATATTCATCTCTGTCTCCTTTCTTTTTCTGCCTCATTTTCTTCTGTGCTGTGGACTAGGTTACACCATCCAAAGTCAAGGGAGAGCTGCAGGCGCAGGTGATGGCGACAGGGCTGCAGGGAAAGGAAGGGAACTTCCTAGCATCTACCCACGCTGGCGTTTGCCCAGAGTAGTGTTGGCTCCTCGTTCTTGGTGAGATTTAGGGGCTTGTGTCCTGGCTGGGGAGTGGGAAGGGAATCACTCACCCACTGCGTACCCCCTTCCCAGGTCTTGGCCATCTTTGCCGGCGGGTTGGGTAGCTTTGCAGACTTGTGTTACTAGCCAGGTGGGATGGGCCAGGGAGCAAACCTGCCTCCTCGATGAGGATAGCACAGCAGCCGTGGGGTGAGCCTGTGCCTGCCGGCCCCAGGGACACCGAGCCGCAGTATTTGTTTGCAACAGCAAGGACCTGGGAGGCTTCAGATCTAGGGCGAAGGTGGCTGCCCCTGCTTCCCCTCAGCTGACCACCTTTTGGGGCAGTTGCCACCTGCCATTATAATGCACGCGTTTAGAGCAAGATATGCCAGCTTGGATGCCTATCACCAGGAACCCAAATCCACACCAAGATCTCTGCTTTAAATACAAGCCGTGCCCTGCCACCCAGTCCCAGCTGAGCCCCACTGGTTCCCATCAGAGCCAACAGTGGAGAGGGTGGAAGTGGGTGAGCAGAGCTGGTGAGCAGAGCTGGTGCCCTGTCGCAAACAGGAAAGTCATAGAAAAAGGTGGGGGGAAAAACCCCAACTCCAACTCCCCGCTGCATTTTCTGCAGAAAACATTTGTGTGGAAAAAAGAGAGTTGCACTGGAAGAAAAGAAAGTTCATTCCCACAGCTCGGACAGGTCCTTTTTGACCGCCCCCTGGGCTAAAAAGCCAGGCCCTTTGATTTCCGATATGCCGTTAGCTCAGGAGCAGAGACGGGGGCCTGGCCCTTGGCTTCAGGTCTGAAAACATCTCCGCTCACACGTGGACTACCACACTTCTCAGCTTCAGGTGCTAGGTTGTGGGGATCTCTCTTGCTCTGGCGGGAGCTATTCACACTCAGCAGGCAAGCACCGTTGCAAGGTGTGTTAGGCCGGGCTGGCGCTGGCTGGCTGCTGATAAACCATCCAGGGTAAGACAGAGGCCAAGGGCCGACCCGTAACAGTAGCGGGCCTGTGAAATGGCCCCCTTGCACTTCATAGCCCCTCGGCGCCTGGCTCCGTCAGGCTCAGCCAGGCTCGGCAAGGCAAGCTGCCCGTGAAACAGCCGCGTGCGGTTCCAGCCGCCAGCTCACCCGAAGGTGGCCGCCTGCTCTTTTGTCTCCGAGATCCGGCCAGCTCAGCTGCCGCCCTGTCCCGCCGCTGTCAGCGCTCCCGGGGCCAGACAGTGGATGGCAGTAAATCAGTGCCGGGGACGCATGGCAGAAGGGGGCAAAGTGAGGATGTGCTGCCGCACACAATAATTACGGGGCCTGCTTTGCTCGCCCTGTAATTGGGCACCACTGAGCCGAGAAAGGACATGTAGGAGCATGGGGCGGGATTGTGCTGTTCTCACGCAGGTGCCCCCGGCGGGAGCTTTGCAGGCCAGGGGCTGCGGGCAAGCGCGTAGGCAGGGTATGGACGGACGGCCGGGGTCTGGGCCCCATCCGGCTGTGACCCCTGGGAGCTGGGCTGGGGATTCGTGAGAGGCACGGTGTGGAGGGGAGGATGCTCGTTCCCCTTGTGCCCCTCCAGCGGGGTGAGGGCTGCAGCGCTGGACCCCCAGCTGGGGAGGGCTTGATGGCGCTAGTGCAGGGAGCAAAGGGGGCAAGGGCATGATGCATGTGGGCTTCTCCGTGACCCATTCTGCTCACAGCCCGGCTGGCAGGAGTCATTAGGAGTCTGCTCTCCGTGTCCTGAGGCCCCAGCCATGAGTGGAGGGGTCCTGGGGACCTTCCCCTGTGGCGGGATGCAAGTCCCCACCAAGCTCAGCTTGCAGCCCCGCGTGGGGGAGCTGGCCCCGAGGCTCGCCGGGCAGAGATGCTTGCCAGCTAGACGGGGCGGCAGCACCTGGGCAGATCTCATTTCCTAGTTAGATCATGGCTCTAGCTGGGGATGCGTTGGCTGGTGGCTCTTCCTGGAGAGGGCCTGGGAGTGACCTGTGGGATATCCCAACACTCAGAGATCCCAGAGAGACAAAGCAGGTGGAGGGGAGGCCGGGGCTTTCCCTGCCTGGCCTGAGGATTGGAAACCTGATGGAAACAGCAGTAACCCCCAGCAGGAAGCAGGCAAAGGTCTCCTAGGCCACCTTCTCTGTGATGGTGCTGTAACTTCCCTGCTCCATAATACACTCCTCTGCCACTTCCGCTCTGTCTCTGTGCTTTCCTCTCCGGGCTCCTCCAGCAGCACAAACAGGCCGGGCTGCATCTTTCCCGGTGCTGCGAGAGCAGCTTGCAGCCAGGGCCTGGCGTGGTGAGCGCTGTGCCCATGCAGAACGAAGCTGGTCCTTGCTCCAGGGGCTGACCTGCCCCTTCCCCTACTCCACGTGCCACCCCAGGCAGTAGGGCTGGGCGGGAGGGACTTTGAGATGGACTTTGCATGTCCTGGAAGGAGCCTACTCTGTTCCTCCAAAGGCCCTGGCAAGGGTTACCGAAAGAGCACATGAGTGTTGAGCCCATTTCCCAGCCACCATCCTATCTATCTATCTATCTATCTATCTCATACACACCCACTCTGGTGACAAGTTGCTTTTCTGGGTGCTATTTCCCAGGTGTACTTTGCAAAGGGGTTATCCCAACTATCAGGGGATAATCGGGATCCCAGCTGAGGACATCCTGGGATCCCAACTATTGGGGTAAGAGGGACTCGGCCTTGCGCCATCAGGTGGCCCTCGCTGTGGGTCTGTGCCCTCCAGCTGAGCTGCCCGGGTGCCAACTAAAACCGGGCTGGCATGCAGCGACAGCCTGGTTAGCAAGGTTTTGCCCCGCGTGGCTCCTGTTCTGGGATACAGGGCAGCGACTGTTCTGGGCTGTGTTTTGCACTGCTCCAGCTCCTGCAGTGTCACGAGCTTTCCCCCACGCAGCTCAGCCTGGGGTCCTGGGCACCAATACACGGCTCTGCTTTTGGACTGTGCAGGTGGCAGGAACGAGTGAGCATGGATGGGACGGGGTTGAAACCCTTGGCACAACTGTGGGCTGACACCGGGTAGATGCCCAGAGTGCCCGGGCCCACACATGCCCAGCCAGGCGCCCAGCAGTCACTGCCCGGCTCTCCAGGCAGCAGCTGCTGTGGGGGCAGCCAAGGCCGCTCCCTGGTGCCGGCTGCTGCGGAGAGCTCCCGTCGGGCGTATTCCTGAGCTCAGTGCCGCACGACGCGCCAGTTGCCAAGCCAGGGTGGGTGCTTGCAAAGGCCGAGCACGCCTGGGCCTGCTCCTGGAGTTCCCCTGCGTGGGCAGTGCCTGGAGACTCTCCCGCTTGCTGTGCATCTTGGCACGAGGGAGGGTTGCATGAGGCTAGTGCTGCCTCCGCCTCGGAGATCTCAGACCAGCTCAGGAGACATTGCAGCATCTCCCAGCGTGGGCAGGAGGCGGGTAGGGCAGCACAGCCCTCCGCTGGCAGGGTGCAGGGACCACGCCAAGCCCCGGCGCCTGCTTCCCACCACCGCTGAATGAGCAGTGTGGTGCCCTGTGAGCCTCTGCACAGCACAGCTGGTCCCATGCTGGCCTTGTACAAGCCCTTTCACAACCCACGTGGCCCTCCATGGGGTGGGGGGGTTACAAGCCCATGGCCCCTCCCCGGTGTCCGTGTCGGGGTGGCTGGGCCCGTGGCTGTGTGTTTCGGGTCCAGAAGCGTTGCTAGGCTGGGCAGACAGAGCCAGGAGGTCCTGGGGAAAGCCTGTGGCTGCTGGAGGAGATGGAGGACTCTGCAAAGGTGCTGGGGGAGGGAGGGAGAGAGAGGCAATGGCCGAGCTCAGGATGGGCATTGCTTGTCCCTGCCATGCACGGGCCTCCCTGGGGCTGCGGGACACTAATGCACTCTCCCTTCCCTCCGCAGGACAGACGCAGCTCCCTCCCCGCCTCCCCCACCTGCGTGCCACGGTTCATGCCCCGCATGGGCAGCCTCGATGGCTGGCTGAGCCCGAGCCTGCTACCGGAGCCCGAGGAGAGCCTGGCCGAGCTCCGCCATCTCGCCAGCCCCTCGCCTCCCCCCATGTCGCCAGCTTGGAGCGACAGGTCCCTGTCCCCACTGCGGCAGGAGCCCGACCTCAAGGCCAGCCGGCAAATGCAAGCACGCCTGGCCAGGAACATCATCAATGCCGCCCGCAGGAAGAGCTCATCGCCCAAAGCGCCGGGCACCGAGGGCATCCAGCCCTTCTCGCCCCCCGCCAGGGGTGCTGACAGCCCCTGCCTGAGCCCGCTGCAATCCCTGAGGCTGGAGGGGCCCAGACAGGGCAGCACCGGGACCCTGGGGGCCTGGTCCCCCACCGAACGGAGCCCGCTTCAGTCCCCGAGAGCAGCCCGCGGTGCCAGGGCTGGTGCGTCCAGCAGCCACGGGAACTCCCTGCCAGCTCCCAAAGCCACGTGGACGGACGACCACAGAGTCTTCGTGCCTCCCCACAATGCCGGGGGGCTCCCAGCCAGCACCTCCACTTGCCCCAGCCCTGGGAGTCTCGTTGCCTCCTCTCTGCTCTTCAAGAGCCCCCCGGTGGGGGCGCGGTCCCCTGCGAAACCCTACACCTCGCGCTCGCCGACGGACTCCGACGTCTCCCTCGACTCGGAAGACTCCGGGGCCAAGTCCCCTGGCATCCGCAGCTTCAACATCTGCCCGCGGGGCTGGAACGGGAGCCTCCGGCTAAAGCGGGCGAGCTTGCCCTCCGAGGCTCCCTGCACCTCCTAGGCTGGGGGAGGGCGGGGGAGGATGGAGCTGCAGAGCACAGGGACCTGGCCACCAAGCCCAGGCGGTGAAATGGGGTCGGTGGGGCCCTACCCAGCAAACTGACCCTTTTCAGCACCTCTCTCCCAGCCTGCTGCTCGCTGGAGGCTTCGACCAAGGCAGAGACCTCATCCCCAGGCAGGACGGACCTGTTGGCTCATGACCACCAGCCCTAGGACCTCGCTGGCTCTATGTAACTCCAGCATGAGGTTCGCTCTCCTGGATGTTGATCGGAGTCAGCAATGGTGGCTGAGCCTGAGTGGGACTGGAGAACCCCAGGCTGGGTTTGCTTGTGCCCGGCAGACCCCAGGGAGAAGGCACCAGCCCCCCAGCGGCACTGAGACTGCCCTGCCTAATGCAGCCTGCCAGTCCCGACCTTTCCAGCTCCCTGCCTGGCTGTGCCCTTGATGAAGGCTGCTGTGTGCTCTGGCCCCCTGGGCCTGGCTCTTTCCCCAGCGGCTGGGAGCCTGGTGCGTGCCTGGAGCACAGAGCTGAGGGGGCTGAAGTCAAGATGGCCCCACTGCCTCTCCCGGGAGCTGCAGGACTCATGCTCCACTCCTGACCTGCTCCAGAGACGTGGCTTCTCCGTACTGCTGCAGAGAGCTACGTGGTCCCAGAGATGCTGGTGGCCCCGTGATGTGGGCATAGGGCATGTGGACTGCACCCTCCCCATCCTGCTGCTGCCAGCTCCCCCAACTGGCGCCCACTCCAGCCCTGGCGAGGCGGGGAGATTTGTAGCTGCACCGGGCATGCACTGACCCCTTGAGCCATAGCTCCCTTCTGGGCACCAGTGACTCTAATCCACGTGGAGGGAAGAGAGGCCGGGTGGTTCGGAGCGGAGGATCCTGAGCCCTGCAGGGTGAAAGAGCTGGACCTCTCAGTGACATGGTCCTGGCCAAGACAGGACTCACTCTCTCCCTGCTGCCCTTGACCTGCACTTGCTGGACTCCAGGGGCTTTGCAGACCACCGGGAAGGAGCCCAGGGTGCAGGGGAGGCGGAGGAGCCCCTAGAGGAGGTCACCTTGGGGATTCCCGGGGGGTGTCCTTCCCCCCCACCAGCTCACCTCACTCTCATGGCTCGCAGCCCATGGTGTGAGTGGCAGGGAGCACGGGGCACATCAGGTGCTCCTTAGCTCTGGCTATTTTTGTCACCCTAACCTTTAAAGGCAGGAGTCAGCGCCCCTCCACCATGATCCTGGGTGCCGGCGGCTCTATCCTCACCTGTGCAGAGCCCGCTGCCTTCCCCAGCCCCCCACCCCAGGCGGGGTAGGGGCCATGTCCTCCTGACCCCCAGCCCCAGCTGCTGCCCTGGCACACAGACTTGGCTGCACAGGCACCAGGGACAGCACAAGGGCTTGCTGGAGACTGAGGACATCCTGGGTCCAGACCTATCCCAGTGGATGCATATGCATCCCTTGCACCCAACCAGGCTGCACCCGGGACTCCCCCCCCCCGTGGCCTCTGCCAGTGAAGCAGGACATCGTGGCTTTGTGAGAGGCAGGGGCATCACATACAATGTCTCGGTATCTGTTGTGACCTGTGCAGGGTGACAGGCAGGGAAAGCGGGTCCCATCGGGTGTCCTCATCCCCTGGAAATGCATGTATGGGGGTGGGACCCAGTGGTCCCCCAGGAGCAGAGCTAGGGGACTTGCTCAAGTCCTTGAGCACCACAGGTCCAATGTTCCCAGCCAAGCACAATTCTTTAAGGGGAAGAAATGGCTCTTTCCACCCCGCTGGCCTGGAGAAGGCTTTGCTGCCTTCAGTATTTTCCCTGTAGTGTCAGAGAGGAAGAAAACAGGAGAAATGCGAGAGGGGGGTTCACTTCTTCATCCCACGCTGACCAGCAAGGAAGCAGAATACTGGCCCAGACCCTGTTTCATGGGCGGTTGGGTTTCTTGGATCCTCAGGGCAGAGGGAGCTTTGCTGTCCAGGACCAGGAGCTGGGGTGAATTGTTGGGACTTGGGAAGGGAGCGGAGCTGGGGGGCTAGAAGCCACATGTCCCTGCTGGTGGCATGAGAATGAGGAGGCTAGGACAGTGCTTTTTTCCAGAGGCATGGGTGTAGTCACACAGGAATGATGCAGCCACTGATGCCAAGGCTGGTCCGGCATCATCCTCCTGCCAACCAGTGCTGCTCTGGCCCCCGCGCTGGGTCAACACGATTGCTGGTAGGCGTAAAACTATCCCCTGCACCATAGGGAACCCCCCTGGCAGCCACACTCCCTGCAGAAACCCCTTGCCAGCCTCTCCAGGTGCAGGCCTGCTTGGCACACGATGCTGCCCCCTGCACATACATGTATGCATACATGTTCTGCTTGGACACGGCTCGGACACGCTGCCTGCAGGGATCCATGCAACTGGGGATGCTCTGCAGAGGCTGGAGCATTTCCAGGCTGCCCAGAGTCCCTGTGGGACCAGCCTGCTGGGAGTGCTCCTTCTCGGGGACCTCAGCAAGCCCCCCAGCTTGCAACAGGCTGCCACTGCCTTGCGTGTTGCCACGCTATTGTATACTGAGCTCAGAAATAAACCTGGCATTATCCCAGCCTGCTTGTGCTCTTTCTAGCCTGCCTAGGGCATCGGCTTGCAGGGGTGGGCATATTGATGAGCCCGGAGAGACACACATGGACACACACACAGCCGTGCAGTGCGTCACTGGCACATGGTACAGTGGCAAGGGAGTGAAGATGCCTTTGGGGCTTAATGCATTTCAGTTTGCGCCACAGCAGCTTGTGGAGGGAGGACCTGAAAGTCCCTGGGCCTCAGCTCTTGGGTGTTTGGGGGATCTTTCCTTACCCAGCTCCCTGCCTTCTCTTGGGACTGGCGTATTGCCAGTAGCTCTTCCTCCCCTCTCCCTAGCAGAAAGGCCTCAGGTAGTGATATGGGCTGCAATGGGAGCTGTGTAATGACCTTTACCAGAGGCGGCTGAAGGCGGGTTGGGCAGAAGCAAGGAGCTTGGAAGAGCCTCTAAGCAGTGGGCAACACGGCGGGCCCGATCCGGTGGCTGGAGCCCAATAGCCCCAGACCCTGCAGTGATCAAGACTCACCACCAGGGGGCAGCCGCAGTGAATGACTAGCACCAAGAGTACACACACTGGGCTGCCTTGCACATGCGCGCACACACATACACGTACACTTTCTCTGGGCTGAGTCTTGCACATATGCGCGTGCACACATATGCACACTCACTCTGGGCTGACTCTCACGAACATGCTCCCACACACACACAGTCTCATCCCTGGGAGTTTGTGCCCTTCATTTTCCCTGTACTCAGCACGTTGCCTCTCTCATGCCCTGGAAGACAGGCCCTAGCAGGTCTTAGACACCCAGGAATAGAGCTCCAGCATCAGGCCTCTGGGGTCACGATCCCATCCTTTGTTTTCCAGGATGTGGCACACACAGGGGCACCACACAGCCCCATGGCAGCCCTCAGCTCATATGCAGGTCCAGTCCAGAGCAAGGCCATGGGCTAACCCTGCCTGTCTGGTGTGCACACACCTCCTCATGCATGTCCAGCATTGCCACCACATTCAACCTTGGCCAAGGAGCTGGGAGCGCCCAGGGCTGTGGGAGCAGTGATTGGGTCTCTGCCTGCCTGCACTGCATGGAGGGGTGAGGGGAAGTGGAGCTGGTCTGGGCACAGACTGGTGGGTGGGTGTGACAGAGAGAGAGCATCTATGTGCCACCTGAGCTGCCCCTTAACACCGTCACACTGGGTTCTGCAGCATGTGGGCAAGTGTGCAGGCATATAGGCACGTGTGATGTGCATGTTGCATGCTTCTGTGTATGTGGCATGTGTCTAGAGGGTGTATGTAAGTGCAGTGTCTGTGTGTGTGTATACCAGCATGCTTCTGTGCACATGCGTGTATAAATGCACACATCGGTATGTGTGTAGATACCCTGGTGATTGGATGTGCGTGTACATGTGAAAATGCATGCATGGCGTGTGTGTGAGAATGCATACATTGGAGAAAGAGAGGGATTGAGAGTGTGCATGTGTAAATGCATGCAGTAGTGTGTGCAGGTGTGAATGCATGCACAGGTGTGTGCATGTGTACATGAACCGGAGTGTCCTGTGCACACACCTCCCATGTCTTGGTGTGCTCTGAGGCTCTCAGCAGCTGGTGCTTCAGCTCCCAAGTGCCTGCTCTGCCCCCGCCTCCTTTCCCAGACAGAAATAGCCGGACCGAGCTGTAACGGGGACGAGTCCCTTAGACTCTCCACTCCCGTCCTGCTTGCAAGAGTGGCATAGAGAGGGCCGAGGTGTGGGCCCACAGAGCTGCCGAGTGGGGTTTGTGCAAGCCTTTCCTTCCCTGGTGAGGTAGGTGACTGCAGCAGGGGTGTTGCTCCCTTCTGCACTGAGTCCCCTGGCACAGTCCCGGGGGTCCAGGGGTGCTGGAGACCGGAGCCTGCAGGACAGGGCACCATACAGCCTGGCGTGTCAATGGCATCCAGGATTGGCCTGTCCTGGTCAGACCCAAGGAGGGGCCTTTCGCTGAAGGCTGGGGGTGACGTCTGAGCAAGGGGATGAGACACCAGCAGGGGCAGTCACACCTACGGGGGGCTTCAGCAAGGTCTGGGGGTGTCTGGGGACTCTCAAGGCCTCTCACAGACAGCGGCTCCGGAGAATCCCCCCAGATGCCTCCAGCCATGGCCGCGGGGAGCCAGGATTTCCCCCTTGAGTCCTCTGCGGGGCGTTCATGGGAGGAGGAATAGCCCTCATCATCCCAGCAACTCCAGCCCCTGCTCAGCTCCACCCTGTCAGAGCTGGCAGGGGGCTGACAGGCAGCAGCAGGGGTCTGGCTCCCCAGTCAGAGATTGCACCCAACCTGGCTGCAATCACTGCACCCCAGCCCCCAGGAGCAAGGTTACGGTGCCCAGGCCACTTAGGTCAGCAGCTTAAAATAGCACCAAGCTCAGGAGACAGCACGGGGCAAAGCCCTGGCTATGGGGGATCAGGCAGCACAGGGCAGGGGGCTGAGTGGGGCTGGGGCTGGAGCATTCCTGCAGGCCACATGGCCTGGGTATGTGCACGTGCAGGAGATGGCGACAAGCTCTGCTGTCCAAAGTGCCCAGATGGTGCTTGCCCAAGGCTGGCGCACGGAGCATGGGTGAAGGACAGTGCTCTTGCAGAGGCCAGAGGGCTGCAAGGGTGCAAGCACTGCAGCACTGGGTCTATAGACAGCAAGACCCCAGTACTGCTTATGCTCCCAGCCCTGCAGGCATCTTGTGGGATGCTTGAATTGGGCATAAGCAACCACCCTCCTGATATGCCAGCCTGTGGGGTGTGTGGCTGCTGGGAAGAAGCCAAGCAGCAGTTCAACACTGAGGCGCAGAGATTTGTGCCTGAGCTTTGCAGTTGGAGGCCAGGCTGATGCCACCATGCCATTCAGGGGGCATCAGAGCAAGTGAGGCGGGTCAGAAAGCAGCTCCCTGCCTCGATATACAACAGGGCGCCTTGCTGTGGAGTCACAGCCCAGGAGGAGTGGCAGCCGGAGATGCCGGGTGGGCGTTGGAGCCGTTACAGACACCTATAGGGGTGCAGCCCAGGAGGAAGCAGGCTCAGCCTCCAGGTCCCCTAGATGTCCTGTATCCAGGACAGGATGGGTGTGGGGGGCAAAGGAGCTAGCCACAGCCAGCACCATCCCTGATGGACTCTGTTCTTGTTTTCCAGCCAGGCAGACGACACCCATCTCGGAGCCAAAGCAGAAGAGGCAGGCGATGATCGTGAGGGAGAGCCCAGGGGATGGTAAGAGGTGTCACCGAGCGGTCTCTGGGCGGCTGCTCCCTTTGGTGGTTGACCCGGGGTGTGGGGCTGAGTCTGCTCCCAGCCCAGTGGGGTGCCAGGCCTCTGGGCTCACCTGCTCAGGTGGTCCAAGCTAACAAACAGCTAAGGCAGAACATGCGTGATGTGCTCTTGTGCCCCCCTCCTGTCCATCTCCATCCAGCACAGTCTCCCCTCTTCCATCCTTGAACTTGGGATCCTCCCCCCACCACTACGCTCAGCTGGTGCTCATGGCCCTGCTCTGTGCATGTGTCCTCAGCCCCCCACCTGGACCTGGGCAAGAAGGTCAGCATCCCCCAGGACCTGATGATGGAGGAGCTGTCCCTGAAGACCAACAGGGGCTCCCGGCTCTATCAGGAGAGGCAAAAGCGGATGCAGCGCTTCGTGCTGGAGCATCCCAGCGGCTACAGAGGCGTGAGTTGCCCCATCGCCAAGAAAACCCATTCTTAGGCAGGCGGTGCTAGGCTGAGATGCTCTGGAGGCCGGGATACAGGGATCCCAGTACCCAAAGGAAGTCCCCTCAGCTGCCTGTAGCATATGCTCTAAAAGAAAGTCACGTGAAGCTGTGGGGGGGCTGGTGGCCAAGGGCACGGGAGCACTGGATGGCCACAAAAGTGCCTGGAAGCTGGGCTTTGAGGGCACTGGGGCTGCCGACATTCAGGCTGTCTGCCCAAGGCACAATGCCCCTCCCAACACCTGACACCCTTCTCCTTGTCCTCTGCAGGGCTCTGGCAGGATGGAGGCCAGCGGCTTGCACAGCGCGTCAGGGGGAGCAGCCAATGCACGGTTGGTGAGTGATGCCCGCTAACAGAGAGGGCGGAGATGGCTTGGACCTGGGGGAAGGGCAAGGGTGTCATCCCCCCATCTCTGAGTGGGGGACACTGAGCAGACCCCCCAGTGCCACTCTGCAGCCATATCCCCTTGCTCTCTCCCCTCCCAAGGCTGACAATAGTATGGAGGGCACCGGCACCTACCACACCGAGCTGCACATTGCGCCAGCGGCCAAGGGGGCTCCGCCGCAAGTGCCCAAGAAGAGCAGCAGGGTCCTGCAGATGAGCAAAGCCCTCAACCCTGACAACCTGGCCCCAGGTAAGGTGCTGTCTGCAGATGTTCATCCCACCATGGAGCAAACCCCCGGGCAGGAAGGCCTACCTGTCTGTGGAGGAGACCTGGCTTGCCTGTCACCTGGGGTTCTCTGGTGCATGGCAGGATCTATTTGCTCTGGGTCTGACCTGGTTTATGGCCATTGAGGCAGCAGGTAATGCGATTCCCCCAGCTGGTAGAGGGGAATAGGCTCCCAGCCTCCAGACCTGCCTGGAAAGCACCCCCCCATCCCTAAATTTCCCAGCTGCATAGAAAGCAACTTGAATTGTCCAGTACTGGAGCAAACCCAACCCTGAGAGAACAAAACAAGGCCTGTGACAGATGCATGTCATTTGTCTCAATAATGGCTTCCTCACTGGCTCTGCTGCTCACCCAGCTCTGCCTCCACCAGGATGGGACAATGAACACAGTCTCCCTTTACAGCTGGGGACTTTAGGAAGGGTGGGCAGGGGGAAGGCAATGTCTCAGGCCCCTCTGATGGTAACGACAGCTGTCTTCCCTCACAAACACAGGCTACACTGGTCCCCTGAAGGAAGTGCCCCCCGAGAAGTTCAACTTCACCGCCATCCCCAAGGCCTACCACTCCCCCTGGCAGGAGTTCCTCAGCAGCAAAGACTACCAGGCGGATAGCAAGAGCCAGCTGCCCGAAACGCCCAAGAACCTCAGTAACTTGGATTTCAGGAGTTTCAACAGGTAATGGGCACCTGATGCCCAGGGGGAAGCTGGCAGCACTGAGCATAGCAAGGATTCAGCCGGAGTCTGAGAAGGTGATGCCTGCAGGGACCTGCTACTTGCTTCATCCCTTGCAGACCCCTGCCAGACTCTAGGTCTATCAACCCTAGGAAAGGGTGAGCACCTCCTCGGTCCTTCTCACAGCTGCCTGGCAATGGCAGAGCCTATGGGCCCCAGTGGGTGCTTCCTCAAAGAAGTTGGGGGGGGGAAAACAGGGGACAGGAGGAAACAAGATGCTTCAGGGACGCATGGGAGATCTTCAAGGCGATCCTCAGAGATGAGGAGGGACTGGTGCCTTCTTCAAACACCACAAAGGAGCACCCTCAATGAGATGACCCAAGCTTGGCTCTCTCTTCCCTTTTAACCATAGGGAGAATAGGATGGGATTCAACACAGGCAAGTGCAAAGTGATACACCTGGGGAAGAACAACCGGCACCATACCTACAGGCTGGGGAACTCCCTTCTCGTCAGTACAGAGGCGGAAAAGGATCTTGGAGTCGTTATTGATGCCAAGATGAACATGGGCCGGCAGTGTGGGGATGCGGCCAGGAAGGCCAACCGCACCTTGTCCTGCATCCACAGATGCATCTCGAGCAGGTCCA
>NW_017728914.1:33696445-33702112 GCF_001723895.1 Crocodylus porosus
GATCAGCAGGCACTGGGGGAGTCCCTGTTCCCCGAGCACTGCCAGGAGTGACCAGGAATAATGGTCACAAGCTGGCAGAGGGTAGATTTAGGTTAGACATCAGGAGGCGCGACTTCACGGTCAGGGCGACTAGGGTCTGGAACCAACTTCCAAGAGAAGTGGCGCTGGCTCTTATCCTGGGGGTCTTTAAGAGGAGGCTAGATGTACACCTTGCTGGGGTCATTTGACTAAATGATCTACTCAGGTCCCTTCTGACCCTAGAAACTACGAAACCAAAGGCAGCTTCGGATGACTGAGGTAAGATGCTTCTGTGAAGCCAGGAGGTCTCTATTGCCCTCCAAGGCCATCCCCAGGCTGTAAGCCCATCTCTGGAGAAGGGGGTCCCCCATTCCAGGCACACAGCAGCCTAAGTTCTGCATGTGTTGGGTATTTACGTGGCCTCCCAGTGACAGAACGAGCCTTACTCCCTTGCTCCAATGTCAGGGACAGGGTTCGAGGAATCAGCAGCTCAGAGCAGCACTGAGGGCACAGCCCAGAGAAGGAGACTCTCTCCAGGGGGAGTAAGAGGAGCATGGGGGCAAGGAGGCACCAGGTGTCTGCCCTACTTAACTGGCTCTGGGCCCTGAAGTTGCAGGGAGGCTGCCTGGCTGTGGCCTAGTGACAGTGCCAAGCCTCCTTTCTCATCTCTCCAAAGCATCTGACAACTGCAGGAAGCACCCAGGGTACCAGGCTAATCCTTTTGCACGGCGCTAACAGGTTGCCTGGTCCCCATCTGCTCCAGTCCAATGGCTGGGCTCTCGGGCATCTGCCAGGCCAGTAATTCCAGCTCTGGGGACCACTTCCAATGGCTTAACCATTCACTGCCCTGCCTTACAGCTCACACAGTGGGGTGGGAGAAATATGAGAATTATGGGTGCAAGGGCTTGGAGGGCAGGGTGCTGAGGAAAGCCTGGGGCTGCAGACTGGACCCACAGCTCTGAGAACACAGGGCAGGCACCAAAGCTGGACAGAGGAAGGGCAAGCAAGACTAGGCAAAGTGAGGAGGACAGCAGGGAGTGCAATAGGAAGATGAGCTGATGCTGGCTGCCAGAAGCTAAGGGTGAAAGAGTGGGAAGGCTTCTTCCTCCAACACCATGCTCCTTCCATCGAGGGTCTATAATCCCCGCCAGGCTCCCTGCCCTGGGCACTGCCACCATGGGGGTTTGAGCTGTGCAGGTGCTTGCTCTTTGGTTTTGACAGCAGCTTAAGTTTCCCCCTCCCCAGCCCAGCATTTATTTATGGCCAGAACTTGGCAGGGGAGGTTGCCCAGTTTCACTCTGTGCCCATCCCCTCTGCAACAGGCTGCCTTGCTATTTAAAGCCTTGATCTGATATTTAACACAGCCAGATGCTGAAGTAATGCCCGGCTTCTTGCCTCCCCACCACCCCATTAATTCCTTAGAGGCCTGAAGCACCAGGAAACCGAAAGGGCAGCGATTGGATTTAATTAAACAGGGTAGAGATGACATGATCCGCCGAGCTGAATCACTGTTCGAAATGACTATTCAGTTGATCACAACCCCACCCCAAACACATCACCTCACTCCAGAATAAATCAAGCTGAGCAAAAGGATCCGGTCTGTGGGATGAAACTGGCTAACGAGAAGCCAGAGATCCCAGTGGGAGCAAGATGAACCCTTCCACAAACAGCAGAAAGTTTGTGACTGCTCTGGCAGCTCAGTTCAGGCAGGCTGGCTTATTCCTAATTGACTCATCTGCCTTTCCCTCAGGTGGAGAAGCAGGGCTTAGAGCTACAACCGCCACCTATTTCTCACTGCGGGACAGCATCCCATTGCCTAAAGGGCCTGGAAAGAAACCAAGCTGATGCATCTCAGACCTCCTGCCCTTAAGCCCGCATGATCCAGAGGTGCTGAAATGATGCTAGCCCCTTGTCAGGATACGCTAGTGGTGCAGAACAGGCTTCACACCGTTGACAAGAAAGGTCAGAGGGTGATTTCTCCCACCCTAGCATCCTTTGTAGATGAGATAGAGCTAGGGTCTCTCTCCCCTCATTTCTTAATGCACTCACAGTGCTAACAAAGTGACAGGCTGCCACCCAACCAATGCTACTGATGCAGAAAGAGAACTGATCTAGGGTTCCAAGAGCCTGAGTGAGAGTAATACTGCAACAGGTGACAGGAACAGAAATAAGCAGGGATTGTGGTGGCACCTGTGGCTGCTTAGATGCAGCTTGGCAGTCCCTGGGTCTTGCCAGATTTCTGGAGGCACGAGGATCTGGCATAGGGTGCTTGCCACTGCACCTGCCCAAGCAGACACTAAGTGCTTCTCCTTTCTGCTGCAGGACTCCCACTCCATTTGGTGGGCCACTCATCAATGACCCATTCCCATCATCCAGCTTTGAGATGGATACCATGATGGACACCTTGAATAGCCTGCAGCTGCTTTCCAGCAGACCCAGCTTCAACAGAGCCCCACGTGGCTGGGTACAGACTTTACCAGAGACCGAGGAACTGTAATGTACTCCTCTTCCCTCCATTGCTGTGCACATGCTTTACCTGCTAGACTTCGGCATCCCTTAGCTTACCGTGCTGGTAGAGGTGTTCCTTAACAGAGTAGGAGAGGAGATGGATGTTCTTACCCAAGCACTCTGGGAAAGAAGCTAGTGGCCTCACTTGATCATCCATGTCCTCAAGATCCCAGCAAACATGGGCCTAGGGCTGTTTCTGAATTCTTACTTCCCATCGTTACACGGGTATGACATCTAGGGAGACTAGATGTAAATGTGACCAGCAAAGTTCTCACCGAGGGAACAAAGGGAGTCCAGCAAGCTTCCCCATCCGTCTGTGCCCTGAAAGGAGTAAAGACACTGTCTTCTTTCCCACTCCATGAAAAATGTCAGGAGAGCCAGTTGTCTTCAGGTTGGGTTACCCTGTTTTTGTTCTGCTGAAATGCATGACACCAGCTTTGGCAAGTGGTGCCTCATCTTCAGGGCACAGATGCTGTTGCAGTTGGGATGGTGAAGGGAGGTGATAAGGCATGGAGGGTGGGAGTGGAGGAATGTCTGCAAAGAAGCAAGCAAAAGCTTCCTGACCACTGAGATCACATGTTCAAGGAAAGTGCAGATGGCTCTTAAGAGAAGACACGGGGTGGGTGGTTGGCAGCTGGCTGTACACCAGGCAGGCACATGGGTATCATGAGTGATACCTGGGGAGGGGGAGTGTCGGCAGACCTGGGCTTCAGCTGTTTTCCTGACTAACTGCTGGAGGCTGCAAGTGAGAGAGGAATAGTGGAAAAACCCTGGTCCAATCCCGTTCACTTTCCCTCTCAGCATCTGCTTTCTGCCACTGTGACACAGGAGACTGGGCAAGACAGACCTAGGGGCTGACCCCGTCAATGGCAGTTCTGATGTCACGTTCTTAGCACGTGACACTCTTTATAAGTTGATTTCCTACCCCTCAAGCCAGCTGAAAGAGCTCTTACATCACTGCTGCTTTAGTGACTAAACCACTTGTTTAAAAATCCCATAGAGCAAGCCTACCCCTACAGAGATCTGCTCTTTACTTCAATTGCTGGGTGTCACATCCTTCCAGTTTCAAATGCAGTGCAGGATTTTTTTAATTGTTGGAGCCCCCAGGTACTAAGAGGTGTCCCATAAAAGAGGCACCCAATGTCTTAAATATTATGATACTAGCAGGGGAGAAGGGACATCCTATACTCCACACGCTGCTACAGCAAGCAAAGATTTCAGTCAGTACACGCAGAAAAGCACATGGGTGTTTTGACCACCCCGCCTTTAGAAGAAGCAAGCAATAGGTTGCCTAGATACTAGGATCAGGATACAGGAGAAGCAGCTACCAAGCGAAGGCAGAGCACAACCCACTATCTGTAAAACTAATTTCACTAACCATTGCTAAAAGCCACGGTTCAAGTATTGTCTTTCTACAGATGGTCATTTGCTTTTGTAAAATTCTTATGGCAAGAAGTTTTACCAAATTAAAATCGTCATGGGAGAATAACGTGTGAGGCTGAAGTAGACTTTGGTATTTATGTTCATTGATGTGCAATATGGAAAGGCTGCTTTACTTAATGCACATTATGTAGCACTATAGCCAGCATGTTCCTAATAATAATCATGCTGAGATCCCAGGCCAGGTAACTTCCTACCGCAACCATAGAGATGGATGTAGGGCTGGAAGAGACCTCAAGAGGTCAGCTAGTCCAGTGCAACACTGACATAAAGAAGGTTCAATCCTCTGTTCTTATCCCAAAAGTTCAGGTGGGCAAACTCAAAGGGGGAAAAAGCCAGTTTACTCTGTAAGTGTTTATAGGTTTATGCCTAAGCACTGTCCATGCTTGAGCCCATCTCCATTTGTCTGTGAGCTAGATGTCACAATTACATCCAGAAGCCTGGCTGGAGAAAATAAATTAGCTTTATTTTAAATCTAAGCTGTGTTGCTGTGTTATGGACCATTACCAACTGAGAGCTGAACCTGACACCCATGTCTGTAAGCCCAGGATGAGTTCAAGCTCAAGTTTCCAAAGGAGAAAGATCACTGCGCCCTCTGGTGTCATGTGCTCTTCCATGCAAGAGCAGATGCAGCCACACTCAGACAGCCAGGCCTGCCATTCCACCCAAGCAGGGGCATCAAGCCCAAAAGCAGCAGATTGCCTGGGAAGCAGATTTGTGCAACACCCCTTACCATCAGAAAGCAGCAAGCCAGATCAGACAGTCCAGGCAGAGAGGTTCCTCTGAACCAGAGCCCAAACAGTCTGAAAAAATCCACCCAGTCCCATATTTTTCGGCACATGAAAATACGATTTTAGAACAGGACCCCTCCTGTTTCTTTTTACAAGTTGTCTACAGATCAGTTACCCTGGAGCCAGACATAAATAGCCCCCCATCCGCTAGCCAGGCTCCTACTCACTGTATTAAGTTGCAGACTTTATACAGGAAACAGATGTTCGGGGTTGTATGCTGAGCGCAGACCTAAAAACATCACATGTACTCATCAAAACAAGGAGTGGCTTGGTCCATTTCACACTGGAAGGACTTAACCCACAGAGTACAAAAGCCCCAATAACTGCCATCCCCAGAATACAGACGGCATCAGTTTGTAGTCATACTAGTGCCTCATACTTGCAGTTTCAACAAGACTCGCTCCCCTTGAAACCCAATGACTCCAGTCAGGAGCATGCTGGTGGTCTGCTTTACCTAGCAACCTGACTAGCTTTGGTGATGTAGGACTCTCCATGGTTTCTCAGAATCAGAAACAAAACACCCAAATTTCCTCCTAGCAGACGGTATGAAAAAGAAGAGACATACTGGCAAGTGGAAAGCGAAGTCCCTGGAACCGTATGCACCTGACTTTAGTTTGATTCCACCTCCGTGTTATGCCCCAGTTCCACAGTTCAACAGCAAATTGCTGGCTATCTGAGTCTGGAAAGAACAGTAGCAGAAGGCTCCCCAGGTCAGTCCAAGCAGAGCCCCCAGTGCTTGCTGAGCTGCAAATTGCTAAAATAGCCAATTGGCTTGAAGAGGCTTGGGTTTTGTTTTTTTTTCCAGGAGACATTTATTTCAAAAAAAATGTGCAAAACTGGATACACTGATGGGGTTGCAATCATAGAACAGTTCATTCATGGACCCTCTCCATCATTCCTCTCCCTCCCC